>NC_133100.1:6935182-7598237 GCF_019914945.1 Typha latifolia
GGACGAGGAGGAGGACATGCGGGAGGCGTTCAACGTGTTCGACCAGAACGGCGACGGGTTCATCACCGTCGAGGAGCTGCGCTCGGTGCTCGCGTCGCTGGGGCTGAAGCAAGGGAGGACCGTCGAGGATTGCCGGAGGATGATACACAAGGTGGACAAGGACGGCGACGGGATGGTCAATTTCAAGGAGTTTAAGCAGATGATGAGAGGTGGAGGATTCGCCGCACTCGGATAAGAACAATTTATTACAACAGAAAGAGAGAGAGAGAAAAAAAAAAGCTTTCTTGCAGGAGATGTAGATATTAATGTGTGTGTGTGTGAGAGAGAGAGAGAGAGAGAGAGAGAGGGGGTGGGTTGGTGTTAATCTGGAGAGTGGTGAAGAACTCCAATTATATACATTCTGTGTGCTTTATATAGTTTTGGATTTTTATTGGATTGCAATATTCATGTTGTTCTTCTCTTTCTTTTCTTGAATCAATTTTTTGTTAGTAATTTATAGGTTGGCATCTCTTTCTTTGAGAAAGGAAACATCTCAAACTTGGAAATGGAGTATATGTTAGAGTCACATATGATTCATCATAATGATAATGTTTTTGAATGCTAACCAGAGATTTAAGTTGCATCACATGACTTTTAAGATCTAAGAATAACCCCAAGGGAGCGTTTACTTTAGAATACGTTCTATACCCCAATATTATTATACTTATATAAGACGTACAGTATAAGTTATCATGGTGTTTCTTCGTAAACTATGGAGATTTGGTTATCTGGACGTGTTTCTTGGGCCAAACGCAATCTTGGCTTCAACCACCCAATCCATCCCATTTTAGTATCCCTCCTCTCTCTCTCTCTCTCTCTCTCTCTCTCTCTCTCATATATATATATATATATAGATATAGATATAGATATAGATAGAGCATAGAAAGATAGATAGATAGGAAGATAGTTAAAGTAAGAGAAGAGAATAGCATAGCGTAGAGAGATGGCGGTGGAAGCCATGACAAATGGAGGAAATAACAAGAGTGGAGAAGAAGGAGAAGGAAGAAGGAAGGAGAAGGAGAAGGAGAAGGAGAAGCACATGATGAACAGTGGCATCTCTTCCTCCTTTCCACTTTCCCAATGGCATCACAATCCGAGGTGATCCATTCCTCTCTTAGTAGTTGCTATTCTTCTTCTTTCTCCATTCTCACCATTATGGGAGTGAGGTGAATAATTATGTAGGTTTTACGAGGAGTTTAGTGTTGCTCTTTGATCTTATTTGGCCCACAAAGATTTAGTCAGATGGAAATAGTTGCTTATAAGTGGAGTAGGAGGTCAAATACTGCCATGTCGAGCTTATTGTGAAAAAAATGTTTATTATTATTATTTTGACAACTTTAGAAGGTATATTCTTATATTTTTATGCCAAAAGGAGAATGTTTTCGTAAAAAAGATAAAAATAATAATTTATTTGGTTTTGACTTTTGAGGTTGTAACCTTTATTATTATGGAACATGAAATTTTTACCTCTTTTACGGTGTAATTCTAAATTATCTCGCAGCGTTTGAATAGATTTGATGCAAGTCTCTTTAGGTACATCAACCGCATGCATCTAATGACTTTAATAATATATGTTATAATAATATGCAGCTTTGTATTAAATTTTGAATGAAATTAGAGCCGTTGCGTATAATCTATATAATAAGCAAATGTGTCCACGTGTATTACAATCTCCGACACTTAAAAAATATTATAACAAAGAAAAATATAAAATCATTGTTTGAGTCAGTAATTTTATTTACACTAAGAGTTCAATAACGGCTCATCAAATTAGTATATTTTATTAAACAAATTTGCTATCTTCCAAAATAATTTTACTGGGCATGCTCGTCGTATAGCATCCACGTGGACTAGAAGTCACCTAAAACTCACATTACCACATCTAAAATAATATTTTCCACTCAAATTGTTATTAAATCTAATCTAACCTAGGAAAATGGAGGATCTAATTTAAAAGTGATAAAATATAGAGGGTTCTAACCACAAAAGTTCTTAAATAGAGCACATTATATTTCTAAAAAGACCCACTACAGTGTATTAGTTCCATTTCGTCTCCTACTAACCAATTTCCATTCTGGGCCTCCCCATTTTGCTGCTCATGTCTGGAGGCCATTGGCCCCCATCCAACGGCCAGGAAGAAGCCACGTATGCCGCCCCTGAAACATGAGCTTCACTTTCTTAGAGTAAGTTTTTGACCAAACTAGCCGTCTACCAAACTTTATTTACCAAAATAGATTTATTTCGAGGCCCCAAACTTAATATTAGAAAGGGTTTTAATTTGCTATAGCCATCCATAAAATGCTAATAAGTTTAACATTTTACTTTTGGGTGAGTTTGGCGTCTTATCTTCTAAGTAATAATATTGATTTTATTAGTATTTTTTTATTTAAAAAAAATGATGAATAGTTTAAAATGTTAAACTGTTCTATGTGTTATTAAGAAGTTAAACTATTTAGTTTTGAAGATCATAACTTCTTAAGCAATAGTCCATTTTAGACGTATGAAATGTAATTACAAAGATGATAGAGAAATAAATACAGTGATTTTGATTGAATCTTAATTATACTTCAAACGAAGAGATATATGTAAAAATATAAAGAAAAAAACTTAGAGCGTCGTAACTTTATTCTTAGTTATCTACGTTGGTCATAAAATATATCATTATGAAGATATGTAAAAGATCTATGGGTTGAAATAACGTCGATGTTTTTTATATGCAATTGGGATCCCTACTCTAAATTTTAATTTTAAATTTTGTCCATTGTTTCGTTATTTTCTAAAAAATATATTTGGAGTTTTAATTCTATAATAGAACATAGTACCCATTTTAGTATAAAATTTGGGTGCGATCCATTTCGATAAATAAAGTTTGAGAGAAGGCTAGTTTGGTCAAAAGAACTCTTAGTGAGCTCACTATCCTTAAAATGGAAAACGAACCTCTATTAATAGTACGTGACACCCCCAAACTTGAACACTAACACCCCCCTTAACTTACATAGTAGAAGAACAAAGAGTTTTGAAGCACCTCAATTGCTCTCCTTCGCCATTAAAAGATAACTAATAAGATGTGTACAACTTCTTAGCTACGTAGCCATGGATGCATCAACCTGCAAGGTTCTTCTCGTCGAGGATAACGAGATCAATAGAGTATGAATTACTTTGTTTTGGATAAGTTGTTTCAATAACCTCTGTGTATGATTCTATTCTCATACTTGGATTGATTTGATTTCTTATGAAGGTGGTGGTGAGAAGGCTACTGGGAGAGTTGAACGTGAGGATAGAGGAGGCGGATAACGGGAAGGCGGCGGTGGACTTTATCCGCGAAGGAAGGGCTTATGACCTTATTCTCATGGATAAGGAGATGCCTATCATGGATGGCCATGAGGTTTAATTGTTCTTCTAACCATCTTATAGTTGAAGGCTTGATGTTAATATTGGAAGTCTTTGTAGGCCACGAGACAGATGAGATCGTTAGGAGTTTCGACGCCGATCGTCGCGTTGTCGGGAAATAGCTTGCAGTCTGATAGAGATCTCTTCATCCAGGCAGGAGCTGATGATTTCCTCTCAAAGGTATAGATTTTGTTTTCAATTATTTTGTCATCATAAATATTGGTGTTTTAGTTGTTTGTTAGAATTGAAACGTTTCTTTAAATGGGTGTTGTGTGCAGCCACTTTCAAGAGGCAAACTTGCTCATATTCTTGCTAAGTATGGATTAAACCATGGTGATTAGGGGATTAAACCTGTTTGGTTTTGAGATGTAAATGCATGGCTTTTGTTGTACACTACAAGGTGATGTTTTGTTTGGATGAGTTAAAAGAGTAGGAAGACAATGTGGATAGAAGTTGGTGGTGTATATCTTGTCAAGAGTGTAAAAAGTTTGCATTGTGATTTGAATGGGAATATGTTTATTACTTGGGTGTGTTAAAAGTTTCTTCTATCTTCTCTACTCTCTTCTGATAATTATCTCATCTTTTTGTTGTAATTAAAGGATAATTCCGTTTAAACTATAGAATCCAATTTTAACCTCATAAATCTAACTGCAAAGTACGAAGCTCAAAGCATGAGTACTGAATTTTCTGTACATTTTGATTGTTTCAACTCGCAACACTACATTTGGGTCATTGAATTCACCATTTCAGCCAAATTATCAGCTGGCATAGTTCTGAAGAGAGAAGAGTATCTAAATTCTGAAACCTTGACGAGCATATTAGGGAACCTATGCATACACTAATATTAGGCAGAGTGAAAATTACTGTCAGGAAACTGAAACTGCCATTCGATCATATATCTCACAAGTATATATGGTTTTATATCCTATATATTTATATATATGTACTTACATACTTAGAAATGCTGAGTAACTCTTTAGACACAACTTTCAGAGATTCATAGGAAACTCTAAAAGTAACATAAATCCAAAATACCGAACATTAGCTGCCTCGCAAATTAAGTATGTGGGCTAAGCTTACAATTTAACAGATAATAATAGTATGGCAATAACAGTCATAACAGAAGCACATGCAAGCTTCAATTTTATCCAAGATCTGGGACAACGAAGAACTCCTCATCATCAGAGAGCTCGATTCTAGGCTTCTTGAAAGGCATGCTGGATTTGCTGGGTCTGTGGAAGTTGGAGCTGAATGACTGTGAGGTGCGGAGCTCAGGGACTTCAGCTGCTGTAAGCGTTGCCTTTGGCATTTGGTCTTGGAAGAGACCAATGTCGGCAAACCAGTCCAATTCTCCAAAGCCAAGAGAAGACTCCTTCTGAAACTAAATGTAGCAACCATATCAAAATCACACAGAACTGCTTGACAGAAGAGTTCCGATGTACTGATGAAATATTTAATGCACTTACTTTGTTGCTAGATTCATAGTCTGACAACTGCAGGAAGTCATCCACAGCCCAAGATGAGGGCGTCAAAGGTGGAGGAGCTTGTTGTGCTGCAGGATTTTTCGGCACAAGGAGGGGTGGGCTGCTCTTAGGTGGCTCAGTGTGGCATTTCTCTGAGTCATTATTGCATGCTGAGCTCAGACCCACGCGAATTCCAGTAGCTAGATAACGTTGGTGATCTCCAGACAGTGTTCCAGGGACATGGATGGGCTCATCGCACTCAC
The DNA here is from genome assembly GCF_019914945.1 of Typha latifolia. Lineage (NCBI taxonomy): Eukaryota > Viridiplantae > Streptophyta > Magnoliopsida > Poales > Typhaceae > Typha > Typha latifolia. The sequence continues at coordinate 6,940,338 of NC_133100.1, forward strand.
GGCAGAAAAGGGCTCTATCCTCAACACAGAAAATAAAAGCTGCCTTCTCCTGGCAAGTAGTATATGAAAGAGGAAAATTGAAAATGGGGCTTAAACTACCATGAATGATATGCCCGCAGGCTGCAGAAAAGAAAAATAATTGCAGATTTAAGATAGTTATGGCTAATTGGCAATGTACTTAACTGCATAAGGTATACAAAATTTATTACAAGGGTTGGAAATCAGAAACTTTAACTTTGGTTTAGCTTGCATACAAGCTAATGACTAAATGCAATGCTCAATTAACTAAACAATCTTTATCCTTCAAAGAGGCTCGAGATAGCACCTTAATCCCTCTTTTATGTGTACAATTATCCATTGGTTATGGTGGAAAGTTCAATTTTATGGTTCTGAAACTTCACTTTATGATCTTATTCATCATAGTAACTAGATGCATATAGCAGACCAAGTTTGTCTTTATGTAATGGGTGATTCGAGGAATTGAAGTTCTTTTACCAGACATATACAATGTCTGATCTTTATTTCATAACTTCTGTTCAAGTGGCTATTATGTAGTGTCATATTTTGTTCTATATGTTATACTGGTATGAACTTCAGCTCGGAGAGAAATTTTACACAACAAATCAAACAAAGTATTGCTCTTCTGCTGCTGGTTACTTTCTTTCTGATCTACAGAGACAGTTCTGTAGATTTAAGTCAAGCATTCAAGTGCATTCAAATGGGATCGTAAAATCTTAATAAAATCTGTTACTTCCTGAAATTTGTTTGAAGATTTTTTTATTTTATCTCTAAGAGAATTTGTGGGAATCCATGAAAAATCTTTTCAAGAGGTATTCATCTTATCTCTAAGAGAATTAATGAAATTTTTTTGAAAGAATAATCCACTTTATCTCTAAGAGAATCCATAAAAAATCTTTCAAGGAATATTCTACCTTATTTCTAAGAAGTATGCAAATGGGTTTTAATCTAAGAGAAACTATCTATCATCGTCTTGTGATCATATTTTGGAGGCCATTGGAGATTATTTCTTAGTTTTAGATGAAATGTGTTGAATTGTCTCAACTCTACGTATCTACATCAGATCTAGAAGAACTATGTCTCAAAGTTCACTGAGACGAAATGATCAATCTCTAGAGTCACTGAGGTTTGAAAACTTATCACACAAAGCAGCGTATCGCGAGGTCTATCGAGCAAGGTTGGTATAAATTGAGTCATAAAAATCGTCGAGTGATCTGTAAGTTTATTATTAACTGTTATAACTTATAAGTTTTAGTAATTGATTCTTATCTAAGTTTGGATCCGTAGTTTTTTATTTAGTTTAGGGTTTTTTTTATATTAAAAATTGTGTATTTGTGATTATCTTTTCATACTTTATTTTCTGCATATTATTATCGATGGCATGTAATATATTTCATCTCTTAGGATGTTTATTACGTTTTTTAATTTGTATCATAGCATACCTAAGGATTCACATATGTCAATTTTTTCATACTTGAAAGAAAAATTTACTCTATTTTGAAATTTATATATTACTATCATCACTAATTACTTTCTTTATGCCACAGAGAGACAGAGGGGTGGGTGGAATGACATTGATGTATGATAAATGATTACACTGATATTTCCAATGAGCATATCTACACAGTTTCAGATTATCTCGTCAATTAGGTGCATCACTAGGGTACTTTTAGTTGGTACTGGAGAGGTAAATTATAGGAACTAGAGAGAGAATTATAAAGCTACAGTCATTCAGCTGAGCTATGAAAGATAGAGAATGTTTGACAACAGAAATAAGTGAGAAACCCTTGGAAATCATTCAGTAGTTCCGAAGTTAATAGGTCCAACTAAATGGCAGCAACCATATTAACTGTCCAATCACCAATGCATCACATCTTGCATGATTTGTAACAGCAAGTTATATAAAGGAATAACGAAGAGATCAGAACTCGTCTATTTTACTAACCTATCAACAGGCTAAATTTAGGGTTTTACTGCAGAAGTGAGATGGCAAAAACGGATGGAAGCCAATTGCCGAAAGGAGAAGTGAAAGGAACAAGGTGGGGGATCAAGCAAATAGAAGAGATGAGGCAGCGAAAGAGTGAGGTACTCATAATGTGCAGTGTGTTCTTATTTCCTAGCTTATCAAGGAATCAAGGCGAGTTTTCATACCTAACACTTCAAAACATTTCCGCATGTGTTAACATCATCTTACATGATTATCCAGAGCTACTGGTCAACAAGCATCTCTTGTATAAGTTGAAATAACTTATAGTCTTTTGCAAATAGAAGAAGCTACAAAAATGAACCAACCATCCTATACTTGGTGAAATATCTCTTGTATCAATGTGTAGGTATCATTTTATATATGCAGAACAGCAAGCAAAATCATACATTTAACCGCAGCACTTGAAGGATAGATAAGTGAAGATTGTTTTTTCATAGACATGCACATCTCTTGTGCATATATCTGAAGATTGTTGCTTTCTTCCATAGTATGATTTGATTACAAATGGATCTTTGTTCATTAATCATGATGATTTAGTTAGGACTGATCAATGGTTTGGACCAAGTAGAATTTAATTCTGGTAGCTTCACCAATAAATTGTGGAGACAAAATTAGAAAAAACATTGCCAAGCATAGCAAGAAATGATGGTAATTGAACCCCATCCATATGAAAATCTTATAGGCACACCTCAAAGCTTTCAATTTGTTTTGCAAGCATTAAGTAACAACAAGTAAGCAGAAAGAAAACGTCAAATTAGAATCAAGAAGAAACTAAAGGGATTGAGTCATGGAATATAACCTACCTGGCAAATATCACAGCGAGGGAGCTTGTTGGAGAGGCACTCCAGGAGAAGCCTCTGGTGCTTGCTTGCGAGCTTATTCGCCGCATGGATCTCGACATCGCAGCTCACGCAGAGCGCCGCCTCGTCAGCGCAGCATATCACGCTCGCCGGCGCCTTCTCACAAACATCACACTGGATCTTCATCTCTCAATCTCTTCTACCTAAACCTTTCTCCCCCAAATCAATCTACTTACTGCAAACCTATTAAAAATTCCTCCTTTCTCTCAAACATGCACACTATGCGGTCCAACAAGACACTTGAACGGTTCCTTTCCCAGCAAGAAGCTAAAACTATACTAATTTGAGCAAATATAAGATGACCCACATGAGCAAAAGCAAGTAAAAAAGGCAATACAACTCAGATAAGAACAAGGGTGAGCAAGGAATGAGGACATACCTGAGGAGGGGAAATCTAGAGGAAGGGATTTGATTGGGCCGTCGCAATGGTGTGGAAGGGGAGGGGGGCGAGGATAGATCTCCTGTATCTGTGATCCTCTGCATCTTGGTGGTAGCTTTAATTGAGAGAGGAGATTGGAGGCAAGTGGGGAAGCCTTAGAACTTGTGGCTGTGAGAGTGCTTGGGGAAAGTTGTGGCCTTGGAGGGTCTTCTCCTCAACTGCAAATTAAATAATATGGTGGGGGCCTACATGACTACATGCATCATGCATGCATGTGCATGCCAACATTAGTCATAGCAGAGGTATGGGTTTCAACTCATTTGGAATTGGATGATTTATATATATATATATATATATATATAAATTAGGGAGATATGGTAATAATTTATTAAGAAGATATGGTAAATTATGGAGGTATGAGTCTTAGCCTTTTGGGAATGGTGGAAAGCCACTTGATCTTTCTAATTTATTAAGAATTTTTTTTCTGAATAATATTTTATACTTTAATAATTTTATGATTAACACTCTGTCTTTCGATTATTTATAATCTATGTCTCCAGTTTCTTTTTCTTTAATTTAAGCACTTAAACATCTCTCGTTAAGAATGCAATTATTATTATTTTTATCATATTTTACCATAAGGGTGGGATTACAAATCACTAATAATAAAATCACTAATAATGTATGGTATTATTTTAAAATTTTCCTTTGTTAATGATTATGAAATGAGATTCCCCAAGTAGCATTAACATCACCTTTTAAGTCCATTATAACAAGTCAACATGTGAGGCTTCTTTTGCACGAAGAGAATAAATATATATATATAACCTCCAATTTTTAAGGACTAAGGATTGATTTCCTCTGTCTTGTTAGCAAATTTAATATTCTTTCTTAGATACGTATATGTTTTAATTCATGGCCTACTAAGTCTAATTAATGGAAACAAAAGAGAGGAATTGATTTGCAATTAGGTAAACCTATGTCCCCTTTTTGCAAAGCTAATTATGTGCTCATAATAGCAACATCCCTCTTGCAACAGAATCCTTGTACTTTAGTGACCTCTTCATTGTGACTAGTTCTATCTTTAAAATAATCGAGCTGCTCGAATTCAGCTTGAAATTGACTCGGTTCGGGCTCGAGTTAAAACGTTTAATAATCACAGGCCTACCTATTCTGGCTCAGCTCGATAAAACTTCAATTTATATATATAATATTAATTTATATTTTAGTTGAGTCTTATAATTCAATCTTAAATCAAGCTTGATTCAAACAGGTTAATTAGGCTTGAATTAGACTCGACTCGAAGTTAAGTGAACCGAGTTTTACACCCTAACCCTAACCTTAACCCTAACCATAATATTATTTGTCTACTGCACCTATTTATGCTGGACTAGTCTAACAACTTTGTTAGTTTGTTGCATTGTAGGAACAATTATTCCTTCTCCTAGGGCCTCATTTGCAAAATCTTCTTGCAGTTTGGGTATTTGGCAGCATGTAATAAGTAAAAACATTTTATTTTTACTTTATCTGCTGCTTATAATTTGGTATATGCTTGAATTTTAATAATACCCACCAACCAACGTATGAGAAAAAAAAATTAAAGAAGTTATATAAGAACATACCAATCTTTCTAATTTTATTAGGGATTATTATGTGTAAACTCTCCTCATTTATTTTTTGTGACATATTAACTCATCAAATCAATTGCATACCACTTTCTAAATATCTCTTCTATTACTTGTTACTTTATTTATGTAAAATATAATAACTAATGTTCTTTAACAGCTTAAGCTTTTAGTAATTGGTGAGTTAATATAATCAAAAGCCCTAAGTTTAAATCTTACTAAGTCATTGTTTAAAAATATAAAACATCCATCCGTTTAAGTCAAACTCACTTTCTGGGCTTACCTAAATGTCTTTAAACTTATAAGTGAGGTGGAGTATTAAAATATGAAACATAAAAATTCACCGTTCTATAATAGCTTAAGTTTTAGAATAATTGGTGAATTAACACCGTTAAAAAAATGTTTACTTGATTGTCATATATACAACTTTAAATGCTCTAAGAACTATTTTCTTTTAAGGGAAAGAGTGAGGGGTAGAGGGTAAAATTTTAAGTATTTCTATTTTCAAAATTAATTATTTCAGTAATTGCCATTTAACTTTGATTCATGCTACTTTTTAATTAATAAAAGAAAAGGATAAATATGTCAAGGTATTAGTGATAATAAAAGCATATAAAGCATAAGAAGTTGTAAGGAAAGCTAGAAATTACAACAAGGGCTTCCAAATTATCTTAAAGAAATAGTGGAAAAGTATATGCTCAATTGGCCACCCCACAAAAACTTACAATTTCTTTCTCCTGATTTATTTGATAATTTAATGGGTGTGGAAGTCTATTGGGTCAAGCCATTTGTTTGCATTTGGTGCATTTATTACAAAATTTATGGGATTTTGATTGCTTATGTGCACTATGGAGTTGTGGTAATGTGGTCCTTGTTTGCCATGGATGAGAGCTTTAGTTTGGCAAACTAGAAGTTTGTGGTGCCAAAATGCCAATTGCCAAGTTGCTTGAAACTAATGGCACCAGATCATCTAATGCTCCAAGTGCACAAATTTATCCTTTTTCTTGATTTGATCCACTCATGAACTACCAAGTACCCAACACTGCAGGAAATTTATGCATCAGATGGCTGCAAACAATCTTCTTTTCGGGCCATCGTTTGCATTTTATAATTTCCAGCGTGCGTTAAAGAAGGTATGATATATATTGTTGTTTCGTTATGGCTTGATCTCGCCAAGCCTTATCATTTTCTATTCCGAAGCTTCTGCATATTATCTTTACATATTTGGATCAAGTTTACACTCTTTTTTGGTTATCTCATTACTTGTTTTATATCCATTTCAGTTCATTGTTCTGAATGAGAAATTATGTCAGCAGTACTGTTACTCATGTTGTCTTTACAAACATGATGCTTTGCAATTTCCAACCTAGCAAGAAGAGTTTCTTCTCTTCCTATGATTTTATGTAACTATAGCTAAATTGTTATTGTAATATATAACAGAAAAAATGTGGTGTTTTTTTTTTTTTTTTGTCAAAAGAAAAATGTTGTAGTTCATAACAAACATAATAATTTAGTACTTGGAAAACATTGGCACCAGATGAATGTTTGTAAACTTTAAGACATAGCTCATTAGATAGGCATATGAAGGACATATACACATAGGAGGGAAGACACACATGATAGATGTATAATAATTTCAGGTGACTAAGGCTGTTACAAGTTGGATTTGAATGAAATCTCTATGTTAGGAAAGAATATGACTTCAAGTTAGGACTGAATAATGGATGTGTCTGCAAATTTTTGACATGATCCACATTGATTCTCTTCTTCTCTACTGATGCATAGGTTGTGATCTTGGAGATAAAGATCATGGATTCCTGCTTGAATCAACTGGTGTCCATAAATCAGCACCATTGCTTTGAGCAATTCCAAATGTTGTGTCTACTGGCATGAGACAGAGACCGCGATTTCGCAAACTATAGTACTCAGCCTCCTGAAGCACATAATCAGATATTGAAAATTATTCTGCCTGCTTAAATCCACCAACTATTTATAATAATTGCGGTTCTTCAAACTGAGAAGGGGAATAGAATTAAAAGAATCTTACCTCCGCTTTACTGTCGATCGTCGTTCGCATATATGGAGCACTCAACACCTGCGAATGCCACAGTCTATTAGATAACAACTTGAGCTTTTTTGGGTCTAGAAGAACAAATGAGACGAGTAGTAGAACCTTTAGTTGATCATGGAGGAATTTAATGTATCCAGAGGCTTCCTGGAGAACTGAAGCTGTATCTGACTGCATAAATAAAACAAAGCTGTTATGAATCATTCAAAGGAGATCAATTTTTTTTTTTTATATCTGATAGTCAACTAACTGATCAAAGGCTACCAACCTTTCCAAAAGGAGAGACTAATTGTTGCAGTGCAGCAATCCTCTCTCCAATCTTGTCCTTCCTCTCCTTCTTGTTAGTTACAACAGCATTACACTGTTTATCAGTGATCTATGCCTATATAATAAGCTTGTAGAGAAAGGGATATTAAATCAAACCTTAGTACTTGTTGAGCCTTCTGCATCAGTCCTCAGCTTCTTGGCTCTCACACTGCCATAACTGGTGGTGCTGGAATTGATGCTGCTATCAAAGCAACTTTCATGGTTTCTTCGTTTATGATCGACGAACCCCGCTATCATCATCATCATCAATTAGTCGAAACTAGATCTTCTCTGTTAGCATTTTAGCAACAAGTTTTAAGTCCAAGATAAAATTAGTCATTTCTGATGAACTACAATGCTGCATTTAATACCACAGTTCATAAGAAATTCTTTTTTCTTCTGGTCAGTTGTATTTTGTATTTGATTCTTATACTAAACAGATATTTAGTTGGATTTTATTTGTGAAGGACCTTGTCTTTCTTCATTGATCTATATAAATTTGTGAAGACATAACAATCAAACTGAAGAAGTATCATGGTATACATCTTATTGCCCTTAAACAAAAGTAAAGTGATTGATTGCTTAGAATGCTACATATATATAAAAATGTTGCATATATAAGTTATGCTTCAAGTTAGCATTTTAATCTATAACATAGAAAATCATAGTCTTCAACTACTTATTTCCTAGCATAAAAGAAGTGATAACTTACCCTGACCAGATGGATACGATTCCTGATCGATAGAGAGAGAAAGAGAGAGAGAGAGAGAGAGAGAGAGTTTGGAGGTTTCAAGGATATGTAATGGAACATGGAAGCAGGCTTTTATAGAAGAAGCCATTGGTGTTGGCAATAGATAGCTTGGTGGAATAAGCTTTAATTCATGGAGTTTAACAGCTAATATCCAACCATGGAATGGGCCCTGAGAAATGAATAGATGATGCTATCTGGCGTAGCAAAATGTTACTTGCTACTACTTTATATTGTGTTTGGATTTGGATTGAGTTACACTGACAAAGACAAAGGATGCTTCCTGCTGCTAGATGTACAATTGGACTCCATCTTTGTGATATAGATGTAGTATTTGACTCAAGGGTTGTTATCTCCTACCTGGTTTATTCTTTTCTAAATTGTACAATTGCAATAATATAACTTACTTTAATGTTTCAGAAAGTAAAATTTGATATTTTTTTTAATATTTATTTTTACACAATTGTCACCGAAACTTTTAAAATATTATGATTGCCGCTGCTTCTTTAAAATATTATAATTGCCACCGAAATCGTTGAGCTCTTTTAAAAATATAATTCCGTTAGTTAAATTTAACTAATCATGATTAAAACACAACTTAGATTAAAAAAATATTAAAAGGTATTTAATATTATAATCAATACCATATAGTACAACAAAAAAATATCTTCTTTTTATTAGGAATAATTTTGATGACAATTATAATATTTTAAAGAATTTCATGGCAATTAGAAATTTATCTTTAAAAACCCTTATTTTTTCCTCCTCCCTTTTCATAAGGTTTTAATTTTCTTTTGAGTAAAACTAAGGTGCTACAAGAATAATCACATATTACACTACCATATAGAGAAAGGAGCAGTAACCATTTTTTTCATATATATTTCATGGAGGATTTTTATTAAGTTAATAAAAAAAAATTCATAATTTAATTGATTTAAGAGTAAAAAATATGTATAGAAATAACTTTAAGTCATATAAGTATAAGCATAAGAAAATAAGGTTTTAATTCATATATATATATATATATACACACACACAAAATAAAATAAAAGATACAATATTATAATTATACAAATAATTTAACTAAAGCTACCAATTATAACTCAGGCAAAAATTATTTGATAGATTTTTCCATAGGAGGGTTTTATGCGAGTGTTATTAAGTATAATCCCTAAGTTATTATTGTTATTAATAACCATTAGTTTTTTAATTTTCTCTGCCAGGTGATGACGTGGGACAAAGAACTAGTAGCACAAATGACAAATATTTAACTCGGTCTTACCCCAAAAAAATAAAGAAGAAAAAAATTAACTCGGTGGGACCCAAGGTTAGGACTTGGGTGGGGTCCACGCGTTCCTTTGCTATCATCTCCCACCTCTACACGCAAGCAGCAATCTATCATTTATTTATTTATTTCCTTTCTCTCTTAATTAATCAATCATATTTTTATTTACGTATATATATATAAATAATTCTTTACTTATTTTTATGCTCTTCCAAAAGGTTGGATATTTACAAATATTTAAAAAAAATATATACGTCCAAATATTAAGGAAATTTTATGAATCATACCCTATATTTAATTTAATTTGTGATTCACACATATGTGTCGGAAGTTTTTTATAATCCAATCCCTATTTTTTCTTTGTAATTTTCATTTAATAACATTTGTTAATTTAAACAGCAACAAAGTATTATGTTATAATATATAAAATAATTTATAAACACCTAAATTACTCATGACTTCTTAGAGGAGGAGGAAAAATAATGGTGATGGTATTTTAATAATTTGATCAATATTAGTTAGTCAAAATAATAATAGAGTGTTAAATAAGAATTATAGATAAAATAGAAGAATTGAGTTATAAAATCGTCAAAAACGAAGTGCTGAATTACAAAATAATTTTGTAAAATATAAGGTGAGATTTATAAAATATCCAAATATTAATTTGTGGGAGGCGAGAGATACAGATAAATGCAAGGTATCCCTTTTTCTTTTTCTATTCATAACTTTGACAAGATTATTTCCTAATTGCCATTTGACTATAGTTTTATATTAATTTTTTTTAAAAGAATAATGCCGTGCTCTTATTCCAGGGAGATTGAGTTCTTGTTCAACATAAGTTGGTTTTTAAATCTTTTTCTCTACACCTATATAAACCAAATAATCCGGTGCCAAAGGTTAAGGTTGATAAAAAAAATATTCAAAACCTTTAAAAAGTTTTATTTAGAGCATTCTCGGCGATTAAGAGATACCAGAGAAATGAAATTTATTGAGGAGGATTTTTGACCGATTATTGTTGCTTTCTTTCTCCGAGTAAGTTGATGTTCCGAGAGTCACTTAGATAGAACATCGGATCTCGAAGATCACTGAGATTGATTGATTAACTACGTGAAATAATTCATCACGGATTCGAATGAGCAAGAAATTTTGAGATAGAGCTATGAGATTTAGTTGATAACATATAAGATATTATTAATGGTTGATTTTATCCTAAGAAAGACAATTAAGAATTGTGGCTGTGTTATAAAGGCTTACAGGGTGAAAGTCATTAGGAATAAGAATGATATTGGTTGTGCTTAAAGCCAAGCCAAGTCCATAACGGGTCGGGTAAGCGGGTCGCATAGGCGGGTTCGGGCAACGAAATTCGAAGCCCTAATTCGATCACCACCTCTCTCTCTCTCTCTCTCTCTCTCTCTCAGAGCAACTGGTGAAATCGGCGGCGGATACCAGGAACAAGATCGGCGAGCATAAAGAAAACGGTATCTTTCTCCTCTGCCTTCCCGCTTTGGTTCTCTGTTTCTTCCTTTCTCAAATTTCATTACTTGCAGAAAGGAAGAAAAAAGTTAGAATCTTTTTGACAATTTGGTAATTGCCATACTTAGCATTGAACATTTGTCCTTTTAGTAAGATGACGATCTTGTCATTAGCTCTTCTTTGTTTATTTTTTCCATTTTGTTTATAATTATGGAAGTTAGAATGAGAATGGTTTGCCCAATGTTTTATTTTTTAATTTATCGCTGGGTGTTAGTTACTGAACAGATAGATCACAAATTTTTATATCTTGTAGTCGAATAATCAATAATATAGGATTATATCCTTCTATTTCTTTCCCGGATTGGAATGATGTGCATGTTTTTGGGATTATACATGGAATTTATCGACTATTGAGTCTGAACATTGTTCAGATGATGGCTAACTTGGAAAGGTAAAAGGGAAAAAATATTTGACTGTGAATCTAACCAAAATTTGCTGCCCACATTTGTGTGACTATGTTGAAGCCGATGTTACACCACCTAGTCTTCCTTATCATGCTAGCCAAATGAAAATAAAATTCTTTTTCCTTTTCTTTTATTATGCTACTTTTCTACTTCTTTGCTATAAAAATACTAAATTTCTTTTACTATTCTTCAAGAAAAGCTAAAAATCTTTTCTCTCTTAAATGTGGAATATAAATGCCTTGATCATGTAACATGTTGCTGCTATATGTATCTAATTTTCACCTCTCATTCCTGTAGAACAGAAATCCTATAGGTGTAGCATTTTTTAGAAAAGCAAATGCACCATTTTTTAGCATTTTTTAGATCTTATGAGAATCTACTCTTATCTTGTTTACATGTATGTTTTTCAATATATGTAGATTTGAGGGGTACTTATCTTATAAGGGACTTTTGGAGGGGTATAAGGTGATTATCAAATTTAGAAGGAAACACAGGTAAATAAAGGATTTCAAAGAGGTGCTCACATAGATATCAAATTTGGAAATACATGCATATCCTAATACACATGCCTCTTTAAATACAAGGAAACAAACACCACCTAAATGTTTTTTCTTTAATTCTTTTTTATTTTATTATGATGCAGTATTTGTTCTTGTGCGTTTTCTGCCTACTTGATTTATCCTTGGATGAATATGGAAGAAGTCAACTTGGAAGATTGATGGGGCAGGCATTTGATCTAATGATATAATTATTTTGATAGAAATAATAGGAGAAAATTCACAATTCAGAAAGGTGAAATCAATTGATCCAACCTAGCAAGAAAACGTTTTATCATATTTTCAGTTTTCTATTTATACGTTTTGTTTTTGTGAATCTTGATAAGATGTTTTTGGTCCTTATCCTCTCATCAGCATTGACACTTCAGGTGTAATTGAACAGGGAGGGAGTTTTGGATGAACTTTGGATAGATAAGCTAGGGCATCTCAAAGCTGCTTTGCTACCTTCTCTGCTCTCTTTGGGGGTTATCTCCTAGGCCTTATGGCATCTGCACAAGGATCACCATCATTGGTGATTTTAGGTTATTTTCTTTGTGCTTTCTTCTCTTTATTTAATCTTTTCCTCCTTCCACATTTTATTTTTCCATTTTTGTGCTGTTATCAGTTCGAGAGCCTGAAGGATTCTCCATATGGAGAGGTCCCCCATTCAACAATGACCAGCCAGATCTCAAGCTTGAGAGAGTTCCCTGCACTGTTGCAAAATTCAGTGAAGATGGATCTAGGATTTTGGTGATCAAAAGCACCTCTGTTATCACTATTTATGATAGCAGTAGCTTTGCAGAGATAAAATCCTTTGAGATCCCCTCTGTTCTTTCTGCTGTTTTATCTCCACGCGGGACATATCTCCAGACATTCCAGAAATCCTCTACACCGCAGGAAAAGAATGTTACTATCTGGGATGTTGAAACCACTGCTCCTGTTTTTCAACTGTTCCAGAAGAATATGTCTAAGACAACATGGTCCGTCATAGCACCTAAAAATGCCACTGATTATTGGGTAATATGATTTTCAAAATGTTCTCTGACTGATTGCTTGGTTGGATTAATCCTCAGGCCGTCGGTTCAATTTTGCTCTGATGAATCTATTGCCTGCCGGATGGCAACAAATGAAATACAATTTTTCAATTCGAAAGATTTTTCTAAAGGAATTATCTATAGGTTGAGAATACCTAGTGTAGCTGCAATGGAGCTTTCCAAGTCTCCTGGGTCCCACATTTCAGCATTTGTTCCCGAATCTAAGGTTTAGTAGTTTAGTCAATCTGGTTTATCTTCCTAAAATAAATTACCTCCTGTAACAGTCTTGGTTTCCTCTCCCTCAGGGTATTCCAGCTAGTGTTCAAATCTTTTCTTGTAACAAGGATGCACAGAGTCAGCCTGTTTCTAGAAGAAGTTTTTTCCGTTGTTCCGCTGTCCAATTGCACTGGAACAATGGCTCAACAGGACTTCTTATCATTGCTCAGTCTGATGTGGACAAAACTAACCAGAGTTATTATGGTGAAACTAAGTTAAACTACTTGACGACTGATGGAAGCCATGAAGGAGCGGTTCCTCTCAGTAAGTTTCTCTCTAGTTATAGAACGTAATTATTCCAGCAGGTTGTTGACCATAAGAATAATTGACAGGAAAAGAGGGACCTGTGCATGATGTTCAATGGTCTTTCTCGGGTTTGGAATTTGCTGTTGTTTATGGATGTATCCTTCTCAAAATTTCCATTTCTCCTGTGCTTTTTTTGTTCAGACACCTTGAACTTTATAATGTTCTATGCGCATCTTTTATCACGCTTCCTTGACTTTTCTTAGACATGCCTGCAAAAGCAACTGTATATGACAAGAAATGCAATCCTCTGCTTGAACTTGGCCAAGGTCCTTACAATACAATAAGATGGAATCCAAAGGGGAGATGTATCCTTTATCGTAAACTTATTTTGAGAATCAATCATGTGATTGTTGTGTTTACCAAATGTGAGGAGGCAATTTCAGTATAGATATTCTTTAAGGGCGGGTTAGGATCTAATAAACTACGTCATTTCTGAAATGCATTCATTTACCCATCTATTTTTGTTTCCTTGATTCTTTTATTAAACAGTTATATGTTTGGCAGGATTTGGTAATTTGCCTGGCAATATGGTAAAGTTGATGGCTTCCCAAATGTTTGCCTTTAATTTTGGCACTAGAGGAATATTGTCTTAAATGTCTCATAGGAACTTCTCACTGTTAAGTTTGTAGCCATGATACTATTGAGGACTTAAGTATGACAGAATATCTAATCTTAGTTCATCAAGCTATTTGTCCATTTGATGCTAATGAACAATTTCAAGTATTTACTATTTTACTCCTTACATGTCTCCTTATTGTTACACCTTTGGATGCCTAAAGAACTTTCAGTGTTTGGCATATGCTAATAATCTGGTATTGCTACTGCACTTAACGTCATACAGTTTCTCTCAGGGACTTCTTTCCCAATTCTTTCCCCCTATTTTGACTCCCTCAAATGCCCTTGCTTCATCATCTTCATTGCCCCTGACACCTGTCCTTCTCTTTTCTGGCATGCCTTGTGCCGACAGGATCATAACATGCCTCTCCGTCCCAATCCATGAAATTTAGTTTGCCATAGACATAGCAGCTTTGGAGGGAAATAACAGAGAACCGCAAGTATATCAATAGAGTCTAGAAGCACTTTCTTAGTGTTAGCAGAATTGCAATATTTATGCTTATGGTTAAGCTGCTCCCTGGGAAACAAATTTATTGGAATATTTTATTATCTTCTTACTGTTTGCACAAACCAAGCAATCTGGCTCTGGAGGGGACAATTGTGTTATGCTAGTTTTTTTAAGTCATGCTCATATATTGTCATACTTATCCTAAATGATCAATACGGGCTTTACAGTTGCAAGTCCAATGAGAAGTTGTTTTCTCCCTATATTTCTGTCAAATGTAATAATAAGGTTCCCACATTACATATTACAATAAATGCAAACCAGTCATTATTTTGGCAATAAAATAGAAGGAATTTTCATTATCCTTCTATACTCCATTTGTGATATAACTTTTTCTTTGGTTAAATGACTTTTATCCTGTTTTGTAGCATGTGACTTACTTTTCTTTCTTCTATCCAGGCCTTTTGGGATTTTTCAGAAAAGAAGTTGCTTGGAACGACAAAGGCTGAATGTTCTGTCACAAGTGAATGGTCTCCTGATGGACGATATTTCATGACTGCCACAACAGCACCAAGGCTACAAATAGATAATGGGTATTCCCCCTTCAGTACATTCTCAATTATGAGTTAAATTTTATGCTTAACACAATCCACCTTTTTTTACAGGATAAAAATATTCCATCACGACGGGTCTCTGTTATTTAAGAGGATGTTCAGTAAACTGTATCAGGTACCTTTGTAGCATAGCATATTCCTTTGTTGTACTCCTTTAATTTGTTTTTCTCCTACTATTTTGACCACCGACATACAAATTTGTGGTTGCTGCTGTTACTCATGCAGGTTGACTGGAAGCCAGAAACACCTGAAAGATTTGGTGATATCGCTGATCTGATCAAGTCAGTCAACACTTTAAAGATTGAAGAAAAGAAACAAGGTTATTTCCTTTCCTGCATCAGTTTCTTTCGATTAGTTGATGTTTGCTCATGAGTGTCAGGTATTGTTTCAGCACAAGATCCAAAGTCATCCACATCAACTAAGACAACTACAAATACTGCACCAAAACCTGCTGCATATCGCCCACCTCATGCAAAAAATACTGCTTCTGTTCAGGAAGAGGTCAGTATTAATCTTGAAGATAATGAGAATTTGGTTATTCAAACTTTACTGATCTATTAATTTCTGCTGCTTGAAAATAAAATAAACAGTTGATGTGTAGAAATCCTGCTTGTTAATAAATTACAAAAAAGTACTTTTTCTGATATGCGTGAGATTTCCTAGTCATTATTCATGAATGAATTGCTTGCAAGGCATCACAACCTTTAACTTGTAGGTAGTTAAGATTACACTGAAGCAATTTACAGAATAAATGGACTTATCAGATTAACGAGACTAAGAATTTTCGCTTGACTTCCTTATTAGGATAATTTAGTATGTTCTTATAATAATTTAATTTGATTTGGTCCATTTAACACAAAAAGAACAACCTTTGAAACTGTAAATATAATCCTTCTGTTACTTGGTTTACATTTTCTAATTGAAAGATGTTACCCCGATTAGCTTAACTAGGGCATAACTTTAGCAGATTCTGGGGGAGACTAACTATTTTATAGGAAAACTCATTTTGTTGATTTGTTCATTCAATAATTTAATTTGACATGGCCCATTATTTTATTTAGTAGATAATCTCCATGAACGGTAAGATGCAAATGAATTTTGTACTTGTAAATTATTTTGACACAAATAGATAAAATTTGATATAATCCTTCTGATATTTTGTTTGCTTTTCTTTCCTTAAGGAAAGATGTTCCCCTGTTAGGCTAGCTAGGGTCTAATTCAGATTGGTGGATCAAAAGGGAACTGGATCCGGTCCATCTTAGCTTAACCCTAGAGAATGTCTGATGTTAGGTGGCCATGCATATGCAACCTGTAAGTGACCCATATGTGAGCACATTATACATAGCAGCCCACATATGTAGCCAATGTGAGATCCGTAGAAGGACTATATAATGCACATGTTGGGGTTTTACCCACCATCACCATCTATGGTAGGCAGTCTATAGGGTCGATTTCATAATGATGGATCTGAACCTAATGGACCAGCCTGACTAAACTCTGCAGTGCTCAATTGGAGTCTAAATAGAGGGTGCTGCGCGTTTCATGTTCGGCATGGGATTTGCCCAATCCAACCCAGAACAAACTGTCTGTAGTCTTAGCTGTCACAGACACTTTGTAAGGCTCCACTTGTAATCATGTTTTGAACGTTCAGCATTAGTTTTAAATACTTGGCTTAGACCACACCAAAGCTGTCAATTTACTCTTGATTATTCTAACTCTTGATTATTTTAGAATTTGTTTCATCACAATTCTACAAAAAGTGTGTCTCACTTGTGCTCACTGTTAGATGCCTTCCCAGCCCTCTATTCATTTGCTAATATTAGTTTGACATAGCAAGAACAATAACAAATTTTGGCCATACTGATTTGGTGCGAATTTTCAATTTTGACGTCATTCTCCAATATAAGAGTATGACAATCAATTTTGTCCTTTTCTCCTAATAGGTAGACCCTTTATTCCATTGAAGCTTTCATTTAAATTCTAGCTCCACTGCTGTTCTTATCTCATCGATCAGTGCTAAACTGCATTGAGTTGTACACTTAAACTGCAAAATAGTATTTTGTTTCCTTGATCAGTCATTTTAGAAATTTAATGTTTTCTTCTCTGGTACTTACAATTATGCAATTTACAGTTGTTTGGGGGAGTGGCTCCTTCACAGTAAGTTCCTTAAACATTTGCTTTTCTCGTATTCTTTTAATATGTGAATTTTAAACTTATATAAAGCTCTAAGAGTCTTAAGGTCTACTGACTATTTTGTTTTACTTGTACTGAAGAGAAATGAGCAAAACTGCATTGAGAAACAAGAAGCGAAGGGAAAAGCAGAGGGAGAAAAAGGCTGCTGAAGCATCGGATGCTACCGATGGAAGCTAATACCATTAAAAGATTTGCTGCCACTTTTTTTTTATTATTCCGAGGTGAATTTTTTTTTACCACGAGGTGGGAGATATTTAGCACAGATTATCCTCAAGCATGTAAAATGCTTAAGTGGAATTGGCTTGTGTTCTTTTACCAATGAAAGATGGTGATTACCCCCATCAAATTCTGTAAACTCATAGGTATATTTCTCATAGTATGAGAGCTAAAAGATTTTGATAGCCATTTCAGTAACTGTGTTCCAGTGAAATTGTGCCGTTCTTTGCTGATCAGATTTACAAATGGAAATTATATTATTATCATCAATTTCTTTTAGGGATATTCCACTTAGACTATCTAATCTATAGGATATTTTTGCACATACACACTATTTTTTTGTGTGGATATATATGAGATCCTTTAAACTATTAGAAACCTCTCGGATCTCCCTTTCATTAGTTCTCACTTCTACATTACATTTTTCATTTATGTTATTATGTATACGCGTGAGCAGATTTATGAGTTTTGTACTTTTATTTTTAGAGGGAAAAAGGAAAGAGAAATGTTAATATAATCTTTTTATCCTGTACTCAGAGGGGCATTTATGTCTTTCACCTTTTACATTAACGGCGACAGGGCTGAGAGGTTACCAATAATTTAGAGGGTCTATGTATGCTAAAAGATAGTTATGCATATATTTTCACAATAGTTCAAGGTTCAAGTAGAATTATCCTATACTTTTATAAATTATAGTACATGTCCTTAATTTTTTTTAGGAAAGAAAGGAAGAGAAATATTAATATACTCTTATGCAGGGGTATTTTTGTCTTTTCATATTTTTCTTTAATGGCATCAGTAGGTTGAGAGGTTTTCAATAGTATGTAGTATAGGGGGTCTACGCAAATTTTTTTGAAGGTTATGGGAAAGAAAATAAGGTATAGTTCGGAGACTAAGTGGATTTTTTTTTTTATACTTTTATTACAAGGTTAATGTGAGTATATGATCTGATATTTTGGTTCTGCATCTATGTATTGAGTTCATTCATGAGGTCTAGGCTACGCAATGGCGAACTTTGAACATTAATACACCCCGTTTTATCTATATAAGAAATTCAATTGCATGTCATATTTATTATCATTTTAAAATGGCATTTCCTAGTAGGTACCAATTTATCATCTGGAGTAGTAGTGCAAATTGATTTACAAGTATGGAGATTTATTAGGTAACAGGTGTTCCTAAGGGCATGTGTAAATATATATATTTCGATTCCAAATAAAAGCATAACGTTTATATGCTTGAAATGGTTGAACAAATGGCGAAATTGATTAATATCAACAATATAAGGTTCACTCAAAAGGTTCAATTAAGTGAATATTGGGGCTTAAGAACATAGCAGATCTCCAATCACCCTAAAATAAAAACTTGATTACATGATGGCTGTAGCAATTGGTTTAAAAGCCTCCATTAAAAACTGCAACACAAACCCTGCTCTTGGAAGTAAAACCAAACAAGTGCCTTCATTCTATCAGAATTAGCTCTGTCATCTATCAGACACTTTTCTTGATGCATCTCCAAACAAGTTGCAATAAATCAACAATTAGAACAAGAAGGTAAAAGAAACCAAGAAATCATAAAAGCCAACCTGTATGCTGGGAAACCTGAATTGTCCACGATTTACTCCAGCATGATAATGCTAATGCCTAATAGTTCGGCATGTCTTCGATCCATCAGATTATATACATATAATCCATGAGATTTGTTACAAGGAAAGAAAGAGGAAAAACTAAAGGTTAAGACTCTTGGTGTTCGTAGTACTCATAGTAAGACTCCATCAGACAAGCCAGTTTAATGCAACAATTGCTTGCTCCCGCTGATCTTCCTTGTCATACTCTCGTAGAATTCCTGCCATCTGTACATCGCTCTTTTCAGACGTGAACTACACTTAGCCCCAAGGAGATATCTGATGTAGTCTCTAGCAAGCAGTGTTAATTCTTCGCCTCTGATAATGCAGACATACTGAAACACCAGACAGTAGAGGCTGATAAATTTACTTTAAAACAATACAGAAAAGGATACATATGCATGATTATTGATCTAAACTACTATGCAAACATATAAGCTTCCATAAGTGACAATATTACAAGATTGTAAAGTGGATTTGTAAGTAAGATATTCATCTGCAATAACAGAATACAGTGGATGAATATCGGTGGACTCAACTTGGTGGAATAAAATAATTTCTTTTATTATTTCCCAAATTCAAGATACTTATATTCCAAGACAAGCCGAAAAGTAAATTCAATATCTGATCAGATTCCATGTTAATGATGATAAGTGTATTAAAAGTACACTTAACAAGAAACTGCAATTTTCTCTATCCCTGTCCAATTGTGAAAACATGAAAATCTAGCATTAGATAAAACAGCTAGAGTAATGTCTTCCTCCATAATACCCTTCAAGCAATTTCATGCTTGGCCACTAGAACATATAGATCTCTGTAAACTAGCAACCTCTACAATGATGAACTATATCCCTCTGCACCTTGGCAATCGCTGTGTCGGTAAACTTTATTTGATTAATCAAGCCCACCTTGAATTATTAAATACTGACACATGACTATAAATGTGGATGTCAAAATTAGCATTTTTGATTAAAAGGATTATTCTACTGAAATATGTCTTCATTACCACCAACAACCTAGAAATACACCAAAGGCTTGTCCATGGCTGTGAAGACAAACAAACAGCTTCTCAGTTGTAAAATAAATCTAAAATATAGATAGACAACAATGCACAAGGAGATGTTGCAAAGGAATAGTATAATCACCAAAAATATGAAACCGATGGTTGCCAAAACAACTTGCAGTAGCTCATCCAACATTCCAGCAAAACCTGCATCTTCTGGACCAGAACCATCACCACCCCGGCGATGGTTTCTATTACCTCCATATCCACCAAATCCACGTTCTTGCATCTGCTCCCAAAACAAATCTTCTATTGACCGTTTCTGCTTCAATTCTCCCATAGCTTTGTTAAGTGATTCCCATGAAAAAGGCTACAAGAATTCAGAGCCATGTCGATTTAGCAGAATGACTATCTGTTGCAAAAAGACTCCATTTTTTACATTAAGTTTAATATGGAGTGAGCAACATTTCCATTCTTAGTTCTGTTTTAGATCTGTAATTCAGGGGTGAGCAACATTTCCACTCTTCGTCCTGTTTTAGATCTGTACTTCAGTAATTTATATTTCATATGAAGGTTTGTATTTGATATTTTGTAAGTTTAACTGTATGAATTTTATGTGCATGCACTGCACTACTGCATATATTTAGTAGCACAGAGGATTATACTGGCAGCTTAAAATACTTCAACATGATCAAATAAGAGAAATAATCCTGCAATAATGACAGAAATTAACCTAAACAAATAGGTTGTTGCAGATCACTAGTAAATGTTATTCATATTGTGTAAGAAGATCGTCACCAGTTGAGACAAATAAGAAAAGAAAAATGTTTACTGTGAAGGGAAAAGGAAACATAAAAAGAAAGAAACAAAATAAAATAGAAAAGATGACATTTCATATATTACCTCATTTTCACTCTTTGAACACCCATTCCCAGTAACTGCACATATTGGAGCACATCTTTTATGATAAGATGCATCATAGATCAGCTTTGGGTACACTACATGTTGCTGCAACTTGTTGCGTGCGGAAGCATAAAAATATGGGGCATGCAGGGAGGAAGACTGAGATAATGAAGAAGTTCTTCTAAGTCTCCCATTAGACCCTTTTACAACAATTTGAACACTAGGTCTGTAAATATTAGTTCGAACACAACTCATGCTTTATGTTTGTTGAGATTGGAAAATATTAACCAGCCACTGGTGACCTTCACTCAATCTGCAAACATAGCATTCAGTAATATATTTAGTTCAAAGCATCAAGAAGAACAAGAGTCTCCTCTCTGACATTAGCCAAATCTATTTCTCAATTTAAACAGATATCTAACATTACCAATAAATTTCTCACAGGATCTGCATCTAAAATTGGATTTGCTTGGACATTTATCCCCAGTTTAATCCCTTGACTGGTGAAAGATGATTGATAATATGCGATAAATAGAGGGATAATATGGTTTCACAATTTGGTGAAACTATTTATCCTAGAAGAAAGAACAAGGACACCTTTTGACTATTTCAAAATGACAACTTTGTCCATATGTTATTCCTCTCAAAAAACGCAACTTGTTTGGAAAAACTCTATGGTTAAAGGGGATATAAATTACTTTATCCCCATTCCAAACATAGCCTTCAAATATAATAAGGACTACAAAAATTCAAATACCTATGAATGAGTAATTGGGAAAAAAAAAACAGCATATAATATGGCTAAGGCGCATCCTTGATCCTTTAATGAAAAAGGAAAATTCCAGTCAGATGAATAATTCTTTTCATAATACCAGAAAAGTGATGCACATTTCAATCAGTATGTAAGTTCACATTTGAATCAAACATGAAGACACAATCTAGATTTTAGAGAACCAAGGAAACACAATTAGTTTATTAAAGACAATGTACAACACAAATATATTAAAGCAAGTATTGCACAGGAGATGGTCCAAAGGTCAAGGGACGCAAATTAATTATTTTCATAGCCTTCAACGTGCAAAAGAAAAATGAAAATCCTAGGACTAACTCAATTAATCCTGACTCAGTAGAATATATAATAATGGACATTTTATCTATAAAAGCCAAAAACAAGATAAATCACACTATAAATAAGGAAAATAAAAGGTATTTAAGCGGCTTGAATGTGCAGAATTCTTGATTGATAGGTGAATATTTGACAGGCAAATAGTGAGAAATGCTTAAGATTCTTTCCTTATCTTCTGACAAAATCCTCAGCAGCATCAAACATATCACGATAATAAACTCCATATCTTAGAACTTATAATCTCTCTCAATATTAGCAACCGAGAAACATAAGAAACATAATGCAAATTATTTTGTCTTCTTAAACAAACTTCCAAGCAGGCTAAAAGATCATGATTTTCTGATCAAAATTTGAAGATAGTAAAATCCATAACATAAGGATCACAAAGCAGGAGAAAAAAAAAATCTTCCGAAAGAAATAATGCACATTCTTCATTCATCTTCCTAAACATAATTCTAACGACGTTCTGGTCGATTTCTAAACACAAACTTATAATCTTTCTTAGCTCAAGCAACCGAACTTCTAAAAACAGTAAACTCCATACCGTAAGACTTATTAATCTCTGTGAACACAAGCAACCAATCTTCCAAAGAAACATAATTCAAATCTTTCATTTTACTTAAGAAAACTCTCAGCATGCAGATAACATATCATGATCAATCTGATCGATTTCTAAATCCATTTAACTCCACATCGTAAAACTTATAATCATCCTATATACCAGAAACCCATGTCGGCGTCTCTCAGAGAAACACAACACCACAATAATGATAATAACATAATCTCATCGTACAACACAACTTGTCAGAATTTCCAAAAGAAAGCCACTTTAAAAGAACCCAAGCGCAGAATTCCTTTGACCAATCTACTTTCCCAACCTTTACAGGGGTTATTTGCAATTTGTAATCTGTAACCCTTCTTCTCTTCGAGAAACGTAAAGTTATCTGGATTAGTGAGCGGAGAAAAACGTCTCAAGATTAAAAAAATTTCGAGATCGAGATCGAGAGAGAGAGAGAGAGAGATTACTTGTGATTTCTTGGCGATCAAGACACCTCGCCGGGACCTCGTAGTTTCTCGAGGGTGGCAGAGGAAACGAGAGACGGGTTTTTTTTTTTGTTCTTAGGACGAGACGATGGTTACGGATCTGCGTTCGGATCCGATAACTTAAGTTGCTTAAGCCTACGGATCCGGATCCGGATCCGAATTGAACGGGATTATAAAATGGAAATTTACGGATAAAAAAACACGTCCTACTTTAATTTTATTATCATTAACAGCCTATATAGATTATTTATTATTTGACCATTGGGTTTTACTTTTATTACCGTGTATAAATATACACATATTGACTGCATTACCTCTTAAGTTAATTTGTCTCACTTGCTCCTTTTTTTTATGATAGTATAGAGATTGATAGCTTTTTAAGGTGTATTTTGAATATTTTTAATTTTTATTTTTCAAAATAGTGAAATATTTTGTATTTCATTGATAGCCGTTAGGTTGAATTTAGATTAATTAAAATTAATTACACGAGAGTCCTAAAATTAGTGCGGATATGATCAATTGGAGCCGTCAGATATACATAATTGATATCCTATGGCATGTTAATAATGAGCTCGGGTCAACATGCATTGAATTTTAATCTAAATTTAACTCACAGTATTTTTTAGATAATAAAATCAAAATGAGATTATGCTAGAATCTTCGGACCACACTAAGTCACTAATATTTGAATATAATATCAATACTTTGAGAAATTATAAAACTCTATATAGATATCAAAAGATAGGAGTTGAATTGATTGAGGGTAGATTTAGATATTATGAGGTTCTATACGAAAACAATCTTAAACAATTGTCTTAAAAACGACTATTTAAATATGAGAATACTTATATAATAGGATTCTCTTTTAACTATATAATCTCACAGCAAGATTAGACCAAATAAAGTAACACTATCCGGAGTTAAAATTTACACACATAAAGGTTTTAAGAATGCCACAAATTACAAGTTTTTTATATCCGGAATAAAATATAAAAAGTATCATTCTCTAATAGTTTAAGCTTTTAGAGCGACTAGTAATTTAACATTATATCATAATAGAAGTCTTTAGTTTAAATCATGTTAGACACATCTATATTAAGGGTGTGTTTAGTTGATGGAAAGTAGAGAAAGAAAGTGATATTATCTGAAAGTCTACTATTTTATAGTGTTGAGATGAAGAATGCGGAGTGACAATTGAGTTATTCACTTTTTTTAAAAAAAACTATCCAATATTTCTCATTTCACTTTTTACCTCACCATTAATGACTTAACAGAGATAATTATAATAATGATGTGTTTGGGGTTGATAAGAAGTAGCAAAAAAATTAGTTATAACTTTTTGAATGTTTACCACTTTATAGTATTGGAATGAAGAAAGTGGAGCGAGAAGTGAGGTATTTATTTTCCTAACTAAAATCATCAAACTTCTCTTATTTTAATTTTCACGTCACCATGAGCTGAGTTATAAGAGTATATTTGATTAATGGAAAGTAAAGAAAGAAAGTATAATTTTATGAAAGTCTACCACTTTATAGTGTTAGGATAAAGAAAATAGAGTGAAATGTGAGCTCTTCACTTTTCTAAACCACATCATTTTCTCATTTTTATTATTTACCAAACACTAATAAGTTATGATTATTTATAAGAAATAATTTATTAAAAATTTCCACGATTTTCTTTCCTTCACTTCTCATCAACCAAACATACTCTAAAACTCCCCGAACTATTAACCTCTTTATATTATTTTTTAAGTATACATTTGCAGCCTATATAAAAAATCTCTTACCTAAGATAATAACAAAAAAAAGGAATATTTACTCTTAATTTTTCTCTATTTTTTTCCTCCAAAATAATGATAAAATAGCCTATCGAGAGGCCTAATATTGATTACATGACAATCACATATTATTTTTAATAAAAAAAACCTAACAAATAATCAATGAAAGAGTATTTCAAAAATAATTGATAATAATTAAGGGGAGCAATTTATGAACAAAAAAAAAAATCTAACAAATAATCAATAAAAGAGTATTTCAAAAATAGTTGATAATAATTAAGAAGGGTAATATATGAACAAGAGAGAGAGAGAGAGAGAATAGTTTCTAGTAGTAGGACCAACAAAAGAAAGAAAAGAAGTATAAAAAAATCACTTAAAAGAAAAGAAAAGAAAAGAAAAGAAAAAGGACACTCCACCATAGCTTCATGCCTTCATCTCCTCCATGTCTAAGCTTTCTAGTATTGTCATATTGATCGTGGTCTAGATTGAAAAATATTTACCTGAGCAGGTGAGCATGCCTTATATAATCCATTAATTTAGTTTGAGAACCCATAGGGTGTAATTTCCAGCTAAAAAATTAGGCTTGAATTGATTAACTTTATTTTAAACATATTTCGACTCTATTTCAAACTTATGAGATCATTGCTGATAAAATATAGACACAGTGTGATCCCTACTTCACGTCGGTTGTAACTATTTTAATTAGATGTCTAATGGTTGCGATGATGCGTCGTCAAAAATGATATTGATCTTTATAATAATATCACAACAATTAGAAGGTTTTTTTTTGTTGCAAATTTTTTCCTACATTGCGGGCACAAGATTGTGTTAGAGATAAAGCGACGGCTCTTTGTTATAAGTCCCCCTACTTGAATATTGTGATAGAACGACTGTTTTTTGTTACAAATCCGTCGCTTAAATATTATTATAACAGTAAGCATTCCAATAAAGAATATAGTATCAAACCTTATGATTTAAATAAAAAAAAATACAAGAAGAAGAACTGCTTTAAAATATTCATAAACACAAAAAATATCTAAGATCAGCTTTCAGTTACGTCGTAGTTTTATAGTTAATACACAGTTATGTGTATCTCCAAAGGGCTATAGAAGAAACTCCAACCTTAGCATAAACAAATTATGAAAGAGATAACGAAAAAGAAAATCAGACGAATTGTAATACAACAAGGGCTAAAGCCCACAACGAAAATGAGGCGAGTGAGGTTGGGATTAGCGGACCGAGACAAGATGGGGGCGGGCATTAATGAGGTGGACAATGGTGGCAAGTAGCGTAGAAAACACTGGGGACAAGCAAAATGGGGATAGAGGCGGACAATGAAGATAATGACAAATATAACATATAGTGAGTGGGAACGATGGCGACAAGCAATAGAGGTGAAAGATTAGTGACTAGCGAGCAAGAGGACAGCGATAAAGAGGAACCAACGATGGATAGCGCCCGACTAATAGTGACGATGACGAAGATATTAATGGTCTCCATTTATTTTTACCTTTTTTTTTTAATTATTCAAAAAAAATTATTCAAGTGTATTAATGGTCATTTTACATCTATATGGTAACTGATCGCTAAGTATTTTTTTAAGGCATTTAAGTAAAACACATGGGTGAAAATAATAAATATCCATATAATAAGATGCGAATAATAATAATAATAATAATGGCAAAATATACGGTTATTTTGACAATTTTCCACTCCCTCTCCCAAAACAATATTGCCGGGGTACTTTCTAAAGATGCCCCTGTCGTTAATTCCACTCTGCGTTCCCACCTCTAATCCACTGCCGACGTCATTAAAAAGTCGGCGACGTATCCATTATCCGG
The DNA here is from genome assembly GCF_019914945.1 of Typha latifolia. Taxonomy (NCBI): domain Eukaryota; kingdom Viridiplantae; phylum Streptophyta; class Magnoliopsida; order Poales; family Typhaceae; genus Typha; species Typha latifolia. The sequence goes on from NC_133100.1 coordinate 6,967,104, forward strand.
CGCCATAATTGCGTCCCAAAAGTCCAAGTCAAACCATAGACTTCTAGACGTATAGACTAACAGTTAGCTTCAATCCAATTCTATAAATACCTCTCAAAAACAGCCATTAACATGTATACACAAATGGCATTTCTTATCCAAATCCTCCTCTTATTCTCAACTCTAATCCTGCTCTTATCCGGCTACGCCAGTGCCCAGAACTGTGGCTGCACACCGGACCTATGCTGCAGTAAATATGGCTACTGCGGCTCCGGCAGCGACTACTGCGGCGCCGGCTGCCAAGAGGGCCCCTGCGAGGCGGGGCCGCCGACCAACGACGTGTCGGTCGGCGACATCGCCACGCAGGAGTTCTTCGACGGGATCATCGGGCAGGCCGGCGACCAGTGCGCCGGCAAAAATTCTATACCCGCGCCGCGTTTCTCGATGCGGTCGGGTCGTACTCCGAGTTCGGCCGGGTGGGGTCAACGGACGACTCCAAGAGGGAGATCGCCGCCTTTTTCGCACATGTTACGCACGAAACTGGACGTAAGTATGGAATACTTGGTACATCTGTCCCACAGAATCCACTGGTTACAAATTGTTTTGTTCCAACTTGAGAATTTATAATGATCCAACCCATGCCAATCAACCAATACAGTAGAAATTATTTAAATACGGATTGATATGATGATATAGAAGATCTAAAAGCTGAATCCTCTTCTGGTATTCCTCAGAGAAAGCATGAAGTTTTTCCTTCTCTCTACTTTATAAATTTAATACTCATATATTTGCTATACTTTCTTTCTTGTGACATATATATATCTCTAGATTTTTGCTACATAGAGGAGATTGATGGAGCATCAAAGGACTACTGTGACGAGTCAAATACTCAATATCCATGCGTCCCGGGGAAGGGATACTACGGCCGTGGCCCGATACAAATATCGTGGAACTTTAACTACGGGCCGGCCGGCGAGAGCATCGGCTTCGACGGCCTGAATTCACCTGAGACCGTTGCGAACGACGTCACAGTGTCGTTCAAGTCCGCCCTGTGGTACTGGATGAACAATGTGCATTCGCTCATCACTTCCGGACAGGGGTTTGGAGCGACGATACGGGCAATAAACGGAGCCCTAGAGTGCGATGGCAAGAATCCCGCGACGGTGAATGCGCGCGTCGGATACTATAAGGATTACTGCAGCCAGTTTGGAGTGGATCCGGGAGACAACCTGACATGCTAGGTGAGAAGTTGGAGGGGAATAATAAGATGTGCACAAGACTAGGCTACTAGGAAAAAAGAATCATAATGCATGTCTAAATATTTGTATCGATTAAGCCATATGTACTTTGAATGTATCAGATGAACACTAAGATTGAAGGACAGGAATTGGATCTAACATAAACTTTACTAGGCAATAAAACCATTTTAGCCTTGTTACAAAAGCATAATGTTTCTAGATATTGATAAAAATAATTCATGCTTGGTATAAATAACATTGTATATGTATATGCTGGAGAATAAACGATATCAATTTACTCTCTAGCTCTGCTACATGTATCTCTACATTGACTAGTGCCCTGGACCTTTAGGGCTCTGCCCTGATGTTAAGCTCAACACCAATGACCTTTCCTTAGCATACACACTCTGGTACTTGAAGTAGCTCGCTCCAGAGATCTTAACTATCTTATCCCTCCTTGCATCCTCGACGCCCTTCCGATCCAAATACGCCGGTGTTTGCCTCGCTGCATCGACTTCGAACATGACAGCAGATATTGTGGCTGTAATGAGCAGGAACAACAAGAGAACTCTTGCCTTTTGGTAATGCATATTGAAGTGCTACTGGCAATCAGAACTCAGTTTTAAGCTTAAGATTAGGGTTCTGGAGGTGCTCAGATATGGGAGAGTTGGCATACTTATAGGGAGGGGGGCTGCCTTAGAATTCTCTATTTTTCCCTCGTGTGACCTAAGTGCATGCATGAGAGAAAGTTGGCTTACAGTAGTGTTGGAGTGGTTATACTCATTTACTCATTTATCACATGAAAGTTAATTAGCAGGATGTTTCCTAGTACATCCAAAAGCTCCAATTCTTTCTCTTTATCTACTTTAGTATGTAGTTTTTCCATGAATTTAAAGTGGGAAGAAAAGAAGAAAAAGAGCAAAGGGATGGTCTAATTTGCTTGGTTAATAGGCTTCAATGGTGGTCAGGTTCCTTCTAGGTAACATCCTGAGTCCAAAGTTTGGACTCCCAATAAGCACTAAGCTAAAGAGGTCAGTAATGACGCCTATGAAATATGCTTTCAAACTTTGAATGGAGCTTTATGCACATTGGCAAAATTTATTTACAGAAAGATGTTAACAAAGTCATAACATAGTTGTACTCCTCATCAGCAGAGTTAGAATTCCCTATGAGTTCATGTAATGTCAGCTGACTTGATTCAAACAAATTTAATAGCCAACTTGAGAAAGAAAGACAGATTTATAACAGATTGCTGAATGAGTTTGGTTCAGAAATAAGAGATATTGAACTTGAATGCCAACCTCTAAATGCAACCTATTGAAACGAATACTGATATATTCTGAAACAATAAAATCAAACAGTGTTCGAGACAACCCAAATCATATTCCACACTTGTTCATTTCTAATTCAAATCAGCTGAAATCTTTTGATAAAATTGACAGAATCCTTTTGTGCTAGTGAATCCAAATAAACTGGCAGATCGTGTAGAGATATATTCAGGTAACACAGTAATCTGTGATGCAAAGTATTACTACTTGGTCATGAAACACAAAACCATACAAGGAGATGAATATACCGGTGTAGTGGAAACTGAGGAAAAATAACATACATATAGTATCTAAATTAGAGCAACGTACTTGTTTTCTGTTAGTGTGAAACATTAGAAAAAGCTAGTTGGTGCCAAATGTTTTGTTGAACTCAGAATTGAGATCCCAAAAACAATACCACTTGAGAAGTTTTAGCAATTTATTCTTATAAACACGCATTATACATTAGTTTCATTTTTGTAAAATAATTTATACACTTTGTTCTTACTAGACACAAGTTACATAATTAATTGCTTAATTACTACTACTCCCCATTTTTTCCCAAGTGCACCGACTAATGGAAAAACATTTTCTTTTTAAGCTTTCGTAAAGAGATACAAATCTTATCTAGTTTCCTTATACTAAAAGGCATTTTAAAGAAAGCTTACACCAAAAGTAGCTTCACAATCTGCTAAGAGGAATCTAGAAAACATTAGGGTGGAATGTAAATTAAATATATTAATACAATTGCAAAGAAAAGAAAACTCTACATGGAGAATCAAAAACATCATTGAGGATTGTAGAATTTTGGCATTATACTTTGGCAACATTACCTTCCATATCTATGGAGAGGCAAATAAGTCAGAATATTGGGCAGGGAACATCGCTAGGGAACTAAGGGAATGGAATTTGACACTTTTTGTCATTGAGTGAATGACATATTTACCTCAAATTTTTTACAATTTGTTGCATTTTGTCCTCACAGATACATACAACACCATAGTTATGTCGTTAACCTGCTATCAGCTCTCGCTCTTTAAGGGAAAAAACTTAACAAAACATGACCTCATAAAACATCCAAACCAAACAGCAGCTTCTATTGGCATTCATAGATTTAGAAGGAAACATCGAATTTTAACTGGAACAAGACTAATAACCTTACTTGCTCATCATGACAACAGTTCCCTGCTTCAACAAACTATGAATGCCTAAGCCTTTGAAGGCTAAAGAGTAAAGATTACTAATTTTTAGTTATAGCTCTCAAAAACAACAGAGAATATGAGCAGCAAACTTCTTAAGCATGGCGTCTCAATTAGTCAAAAGAAATCTGAGCTAACATTTCACTGATCCATGATTCTAAAACAAAAGAGAAAACGCAGTAACATACTACCATGTCTTGAAAAAAAAGAAGGAAAACAAACAGCAACAAAACAAAGATGTAGGTGCTTACATACCATCAAAAACTCCATTAAGATTTCAAATTTGCCACCTTTTTACCACCGAACATCCGAGCCCACTCAGAGCTGGCGATCGGCGGCCGTCGCGACGATCGGCAAGTACGGCGTCCTCCCGAGAACGCAGCTCACAACGCTGTAAACGAAACAAACCGCCGCGAAGACGAACACCGCGTCGTATCCAATCTCCAAAACCTTAAATCCTAAACCCCTCGCGGGGACTCCGAAGACCCTTTGCAGGAGGACGGGGAGGGCGAGGAGCACGTCGAGCACGACGGCCTGCATGGAGTTGAAGCGCACGAACCTCCCAAACGACGGGTTGCGGACGACGCCGAGGTAGAGGGCGAAGAAGGCGACGAATCCTGCGTAGGGCAGCGTGCGGTAGGCGGCGACCAGGGGGAGGAGGGGGCCGACGGCTGCGGCGGCGATAGGAACGCGGGCGAAAAGGAAGCGGCCGTAGTGGAGGGAGTTAAGGAAGGGGAGGGAGTAGGCGAGCACGGAAATCAAGCGGTCGGTCGCCGGAACGGCGGCCGAGGCGGAGATGGTGGGGCGGCGGGAGGAGATCCTGGCCGTGGTTTGGCTGCGGAGTGGGAACTGAACGGTGGACGACGGGGTAGAGAGGAGGAGGTGGGGTTTGGGTGCGGGTTTAGGGAGGAGAGGGGTGAAGCGCAGGAGAGACAGGGTCGCCATTTTGGGGTCTTTCTGGTGTTCCGATTGAGGATGGGACTTGGGCCGGGAGGGGATGAGGGGTGTCGGTTTTGGGCTCCGTGCGTGTATCCGAATCGTATCGGATACGTATTCGGTTCGGATACAGCCACTATACGTATCGGATATGTTTTGGCGGAGTTTATCCCATTTAAAAATAAAGGAATTTTCTAAAAGACAATAAGAAGTGGAAGCCTGTAGGGGTGAAAATGGGTAGGGTTAAGTCTGACCCGACCCGCTAACCGATTAGGATCGCATCGGATTGGATACAAATAAAAATATTCTATCTAATGTGGATACGTGTATAAGTAATTTTGTCGGATTCGGATTCAAATTCAAATATTGAAAATCCTTTAGCTGTAGAATATAAATAACTAAATTAACTAGTAACATGTCTACGTGACCCGCTAATAGCCTAACACAAACTTCACAAATTCTACCGTCCCTTTCGATCTTTACTCTTTTTCCATCTTAATCCACAGCCACCTCTAAGAAGAAAATCCACTCGACTACTCCTTTGGGCAAAGCTACCGTTGTCGTCTTCAATTGTTTGATTGTAAGCTTATTATACGATTCTGATTTATTTTTCATTGGTTGAAAGTAAAATTGTAAGTTTACATTCTTTTTTATTAATCTATTGTCTATTAGATTGTGTTTTGCAACTTGCGTTGATTTAATTTTTTTTTGAAGTTAATCTGAACTTTTGTCTAGACTTTGTATTTGAATTTGTGTTAATTTAATTTTCTTGAAGTTAATGTGTTACGAACCGACCTGATCCAATCCGAAACCGTTCTGGACTTAATTATGCTCGTAACTTTCGAAAGGATATGCGAACAATCTAACCGACGAATCTTCTTAAATTTTTAGATATGTTGTCGCTCTTGGAAAAAGCTTCACAATGAATCCAAGTTCGTTGGGTTTGGATGATTAGATCTCAAGATATTTACCAAATAGTGGCCAGATGTTAAATAAACCCTAGCTTGTTAGTCCTCCGATGGCTAGATAAGTGCTAGGTTAACTCTTTAGTGTGAAAGGGGAGAAGTTGTTGTAGAAAAATGAGATTAGAAGTTAGAAGAAGCTAACCAAAGACTTGGACGGTGGAAGAAGGGAGGTGAGAGAGGTGCCAATAGCTAGAGACAGTTGAGAAGGAGATAAAGGCCAAAGCCAATTTTAATTATCAGATCCACTCCAATTAGAGTTTCCTTCACATATTTATATAGGCTCATCATAAAGATCCATCAACTAAATTAAAAAAAAAAAACTTCTAACAAACCAACAACTTTCGCTGCGGTGCGTTTGAAAACGCCGATCACATTCGAACGCGGAATTTCAATTTCTTTGTTGATGCAAATGTATACAGGCATTCGAACGACTGCATTCAAAGGGTCCGATTCCATTCGAACACACAATTTGCTTTTTCTATTTTTGCGAACGTATGTAGGCGTTCGTATACCCGTTTAAACGCGGTCTGTCGTTCAAACGCGTCTCGGCAAAAATTATTTTATTGCTTCTAATAAAACTCAACTAAATAAATAGGCTAATCTCAATGAATCCAATGTCATGAGTGGAGCCAATATGGAACAAGTCGTATCATAATATGAATAAAGTAATAGTATGTTGAAATCCATTGAAGTTTGAGAAGTTAGAAGTATGATTCGTTTGTATAAATAGTCAATTGAAGTGATTTATTATTTCTTGTGGGGTGTTAATAATGTTATATTATATAAAACCTGTTATTTTCTTTTGATTATTAATGATGCATTTTATGTTGTTTTAGAGATTAATTTTGCTATCTTTATGTATTTGACATGCAAGAAGTTATATATATGAAACTCTTATTAATTTTTTGCATTAATTGTGTCTAAAAGAAATGCCATAATCTTTTTAAGATCCGAATACGTATCTGTTTTAGATTTCATCGGTATTAAAAAATTATTTATATTTGTTTAGTTAAAATATAATTTTAATTTTTACTATTTATTAACTCCTATCCATATCCCGAATTAGTTTTCGCTGTTTTGAGATAAGGATGTCTTGTGATAAAATTCCGAAGACGCTAATTTAATGAAGCGGGCGAGATCCTGTCGGGTCGGATTAGGAGATCAGGTTTTATAACTAACCATTATATAATAAAAGAGTAACTTTTTCACTCTCCTCCCTCGCTCAATCTCCCAAGACCTAAACCCGTCTCCTCTCTCGATTCGTCCTCTCCCTTCCACCGCCGTCGGTAGCGAGCGGCGGCGGACCACTCTCGATCGTCCCTTTTTCCTCTCTCGGTCGTCTTCTCTCTAGCCACTGTGGACGGCGGCGGTATGATCTTTCTCACTCTCTCTCCCTCACTCTCTCCCACTTCTTCCCACCGACGGACTTACAATTTTTTTCTTTCTTTCACTGTCTTTTATGCTAGATGAATTAATTGGAGGAATTTTCTGATTAACTTTTGAGATAATTGCTAATTGGTTTGTAAATTAAGATTCCTGAAAAATGATTTTTTTTTCACTGTCTTGAACTCTTGAGTGTTGAATTACTCTTACTCTGTTATGCCATAACAGGCGGCTAGAGGACATAATTGGAGGAATGAATTGCTAGTTAGTTTGTGAATTAAGATTCCTGAAAATTTTGTTTTAAGTGTCTTGAACTCTTGATGGTGAATTATTCTTAAATTGTGATCGTATTTTGGTATAGTGTACTATTAAATATTTTATATATACTATATTAGTAGATATTATATAATTATTTTTATTTTTTATATATTAGATATGCTAGACTACCTTGGTGCCAAACGGTGGGGTGACCACCCGTTATACACTGTCGCCTTACAATGCACTAGATATCTTAAATGCAATGTTATGTGTTTCTTTAACCTACATGTAATTGGTATCTCTTTCTTTTTGCAATATACATGTATAGATTGCCATTGGAAAATAAATAAATAAATAAATTTTATTTTAATTATCCCGTATCCCTGACGTAATGTTTCATGCTTTTGAAAATTTGTTGTATCCCAGTATTGATATTGTATCTATATCTCGCATCTATATCAGTGCTTCATATCATATGTTTTACAATAAAGAAGATGTTAATAAGTTGATGTTTCTCCTCTTTCCTTAAGCACCATAATCATCACCTTTTCATTTTTGTGAGTTCAATTTGTTTACACAAAATGTTTGTCTGGATCTTCTCTGACTTAAGTCAGAGCCAATTATTTTTTACTGATGTAACAAAGTTTCATTTTTTTTTCTTGTTGGAACTTCTTGCTGATATCACATGCATATTCTTTCACAGTTTAAAACATGCACGTTTCTTTTCAAGATGGAAAAAAGTTATGGTCACTAATGTGGCACAAAGAGGATGTGCTTGACAAGAAGCGGAGGTTTGTCAAGATCAGAAAATTTTCGTTTCTTCCTAATTCTTAATGGTCTATGAGTACATACTTTTGGTCTATTTATCCAAACCTTTCCATATGTTATCTCGTTGCTACTTCCCTTTGGTTAATTGAGAGCTATAAGTGTTTTTATTGATCATTGTCGAACAAACCAATTGGCCATTTTAGTTGAAACCGACCTGAAATGCTGTATTGGGATCACCTCAGTCGATCCTGATTCATATTGGGATCGGTCGAAACTTAGAAGCATGGTACTTATAATTGAAATGCTCATAATTGTCAAACCACTACCTATATTGTTGATGATAAATTATTATCATGTGGTTCATGAAAAGGATTATCCAACTTTTCTAGACATTTTCTCAAATAGAATATTGTCATATACTCGGTTCGCAGCATGTAACAAAATGGTCTAAGAAGCATCTAAGGATTGTTAAAATTATGCCAGGCAAAGAAGAATTTTATTATTGTATTTAGATTGATGTACCAAAAAAACATAAGGAACGAGGAACAAGAAGCATACATGGTGTTGAACTAGGATTATGATATAGTATTGGCGAGGAAAAATATTGTAGAAGTGTATAGGATTAGGTGGACCCTGGTTGGTGATTTTAAACAATACAGATAAAGAATACTAGGCTATTATTACTTCTAAACAAATGGCTAAGGCCTCCTCTTGCACACTTTCCTTCTTCTTGCATATAACTTGGATTTCCATTGACTGGTATGGATTTGGGAATCTCAATATAAGGCATGACTCTTGTGCAGGTGGTTGCAATCAACATATGCCAACTCCGATGGCAATCAAACAAGACCGAAAAGACCCAAGTTCTTAACCAATATGTGAGTGTAATTACTACCTTTTTATTTTACACATCTAACGTCATTCATGTTCTAAGTAATCCTCAATATTGTAGTCATGTTAGCATGGCCATCAATGAATAACATACACTTTCATTAGCTTTTGGGCTGCACCATTAGCTTTAGAATACTTTGACATATAGCTCAGAGGTGATCGTTGCATAGCTGATGGCTTGAGGTCGCTTGATGTCATTGTAATACTTGAGCCTTTCTTATGGGAGGATTGTCTTGAGTATGTCTGGGATGTTTTTGAACTTAAGATTTTTATATAGTTTGTTGTTGAAGTCTAATTTATGTCCAAACTGGATCTTCAAATATTTTTGGTTTTTTGTTTATTTAATTATATTATGGATTTTGAGTCATACTTAGAACTTAGTTATGTTAAGATTTAGGTTAAATTTCACTATCCCCCTGAATTTTCATTTTTATCACTTTGCCCTCTTGTGATTCAGACTAACATGAAACTTTTAACTTTTCCATCCAAACTTAATATAAAAAGCACGGTTTCGAAAATCGGTATTGGGATCGGGATCGGCCGTCTGGAAAAACGATACGTATCGGCCGCCTGTATCGGATTGGACTATTTTAATTAAATAAAATTCTAACTATTATTTAAAAATATTGAGAAATTTTTAAAAATTTAGAAAAAATTATAAAAAAATAAGAAATAATAATTACTCACATATAAAGTCTAAAAAGTAAAAATCTCTCTTCCTCCCTCTCTTCTTTCCTATCCCTCTAACTGTTAGTCTGAAGTATCCATTCTCTCTCACACCTTTTCTTTTTTTCTATCTTTCCCTCTCTCTCTCTCTCCTCACCTTTTTTTTAATCTTTCCCTCTCTCTCCCTCTCTCTCTCCCTCTCTCTCTCCCTCTCTCTCTCTTCCTTTTTCTCTCTCTCTTCCTTTTTCTCTCTCTCTCTCTCTAGCTGCTGCTGCTGCAGGTGGCTGCAGCTAGCAGCACACTTGTACGGCTGAAACTAGCTAGTTTCGGCCCGGATTGGGATCGGCCGAAATTGGAAACTATGATAAAAAGTATAAATTCTCATAATACCTCTATGATATTAGTAATCCCATTATTTGAGTAAATATGAATCTTCTATAACTATATTTTTAAGTTGATTGAAAATTTGTATTCCATGATCATATATTTAAAGGGGGTATATTGGGATAGTTAGATAATAATTAAGATTTGAGACTTGTAATCTTAGGTAGGAGAAGAGCGAAAAAGTTGAAAGTGCATTTTGTTTTAATTTGAAGAATAAGATATAGTGATTAAATTTAATGAAAAGAGAAGGATGATTATGACATTTAATATTTATTATAGTAGGAAATTTTCTCTAGTAATTTTTAAAATTTCATTTGTATTTTTTATTAAATTTGAATGGAAAAGTTAACAGCTTCACATTAGTCTAAAGTCTAAAACACAATGGAGCAAAGTGATATAAATGTTAGTCTAGGGGCTAATTTGATTTTGGGCAAAACCAAGGGAAGCAGTTTGTAATTTACCCTAAGTTTTAACTTAATTACTCATGTTTAAGTCTTAACTAAGTTTCAGAAGCATCAATCTGTAAAGAAGCCTGGAGGGCATCGATGGCCGTGCTGCAATAGAGGGAGAGAAAAAGAGGAGGGAAACTAGTAGCGCTTCGTTGTCGTCGTGACCTCGCCGTTGCCCATCGTGCCTGAGGTTGCCTGAGGTTGAATAAAAACTTAAGTTGCGGATCTGCATCACGACTAGTGACCTCGGGCATGATAGGCGACGGCGAACAGTGACGACGAAGAGTTTTCAGTGAAGTGCTGCTAGGAAGAGTGCCGAGTGGCACCCCTCGTGCCACGTGCCGGTATGCTGCCGGCACGGCCATCGTTGCTGAGGGGCATGCATTGAACTTTGGGACTGTTAGTGTTAATAATTATTGTTTAGAATGTTAGACCATCTCCTCTCTCTCTGCCATCTTGGAATAGTTAACAAATATTTCTTATTAAGGATGATTAGTGACAAATCCATATTATCTTAATTGGGGTTCTTAGTTTATTTTATTTGTGCCAGACTTCTTGCAGTAAATGTATTGGAATACATTGACCTGCTTTCAACTCTATCTATGATCTTGATAGAGCAGATCATCTACCAAGCTTATCTTTATTTTCTGTAATCTTTTCCTGATTTTTGATGACATGCTATTAAAAGACAAGGATGTAATGTAGGTTTCCAATTATTATTACTACTAATTTTTGGTGGTTCAAACTTCAAAGCTTTTCTTTGTTACCATGGGAGCTGCTTTTTATGCAAGTATTATCCACTGGACAAATAGACCTGCTTTATAAGAGATTTTATTACTTGATTTAACTAAGTTCCTATTTATATGTTCTTTTTCCTGATGCTGCTGAATCATGCTATGTTTACTTGCTTCCTTATTTACTACGGGCAGTGTAACTGTGATTATTAGTATTTAACCATTATCCTATTGTACTTATGCAGGCACATACCGCATTCAGAGTTAAGGAGTGATGAAGTGAGTTGTTTCCCTTAAAATGTCATGCTAAGGTCTAAATCACAGAGCTTTTATGTGTTAAGGTTCCATCATTTGAAGTGTGAGATACACTTTACTCATATAGTTACAATGATCTCTTCTGCGGAGGGTTACATCAGAACTATAACTTTATTTTAAGAGGTTAATTTATGTGTAATTGTCATATTGATTTCATGCCATATCTAATTGATATGTAGTGGTGAAGAGCTACCTTGAATTCCACAGCATATATTTGTATTTAATCCTAGAATCCTAGGTGCTGCGCTATCAAATAGGTAAAATTCGTACAATTATTTTGTTTATTTCAACACAGGCTTAAGATAGACTCATAGAAGAGGTTGAAATTATTTTTATGATATGCAATATCACTTTCTTTTAACTGTTCATAGTATAATGCATATCTGACATATTTTCATGTGGTCGACAGAACTGATCTAGCTTTTCTATAGTCAAACTGTTGCTTTAGCTTTTCTATAGTCACACACTGTTGCTATAGGGAAATATGATTATTACGATGATCTGCAAAAAAAACATTTTATTGTTTATTTGGTATACCATCTAACAATCACAGCAGATAGTATTTTTGGATTTTGATATATGCCTAAAACATGCTTACTCAGTGAGATTATTAATGTTCTCCCTTTTGTTGTTCACACACCATCTCGCTGCTTAGTTATGGTGTTTTATTTTATATGAGGTTATTTTTTAGAGAATTTATGTGAGGAGTTTTAATGATTATATTTCACAGGTATCTTATGAGAATGTACGAATTAATGTTGAAAAATGCTTTGGATCATTCCATTGGAAGCACCATTTGGTTCAAGACTATCTCCATCTCTTTGACATGCATATAATGGAGAGTGACTCTCAGGACAAATCCAACTTCTTGAAGGCTTTTTCCTCCAAAGTTGATGACTTGAACAATAATGCGCTTTGCAGTGTAGCTAATATTGTTACTAATAACAATGTTAGCTTTGAAAAGACCCGTCCAAGAATGAAGAAAATCATGAAGGACTATCTTCCTGATTTTTTTCAACATCTTAATAGCAGCACAGGCCCCATGTTAATGCATCAGTTATCACAAATTTTTAGTAGCCCATGTAACTTTAGGGACAAACCTTTGAGGCTTCTCACTCCTGTCACTCCATCACTTCTTTCGTCAATTCATAATATGTTGGAAAGACTTGAGGAAATGACTTCTCAGGAGCTTGTTGCAATTAACAGAAAGCTTAGAGGTGTTGCAGTTGTACCTCAATTTCCACCTGTACATAGTTCCTACAATAAGGATTTTCTTATGGAGCGAGTTAGAAGAAGATGCAATAAGTTTGTATCGGCACTTAAGGAAGGGATTGATTTGCCTAAAGAGTTAGCTAAGGCACTATCTGTCATGCTGTTGTCTCTCAAGCAAAAATTAAGATGTGTTGATATATCAATGTCAGAGTTTTTTCCCTTTTCACCTGATATACTAGGTGTGCAGAATGATATTCTCAAAGCTCTTTGGTCACTATCACAGGTGAAGCCTGAAGAGCTGAATCTTCTGCATCCTCAGCTGGACCCAAACGCCAAAGTTCCAAGGAAGACTTTCAGAAAAGTTCTTAGGAAATACTTGATGGAGTATTTATTTGAATGCGATGAAATAAATATAACAGATGAAGCACAAAGTGCTCTTGCATTTATCAATAGGAGGTCTCGACGCCGGCCACGCATGTTTGCAAAAGAGACAAGAGAAGAAGAGGTAGAGGCTGTATTAAATATGAGCTGTCAGCTAAAAATTGTTATAGCAAGCCTGTTTCCAGATCATAAGAAAGAAGAAGAATGTGCAATTGCATATTTGCCCGCTTTAGGAAGTGACAGTGAAAGTGGTATCAATGATTTTGAAGTGTGCGAAAATAGCTATGCCTTTAAGTCTTCTGAATGTCAACATCAACAAGTATATGGATCTTGCTCAAATGACTTAGTAGAGGCTACTGGAGATTCCAAACCTGCATCCTCTGCATCTACCACTATCAATGGTACTTTGCCCTCTGATCTTCCTGTGGCTTCCAGATTTATTATAGGGCAGCATAATGATATAAAGGCTTTTGATTCATGTCCGCAGGAATCAAAAGATATCTATCCTCGAGATGCTCTTCGGAGAATTGAAAGCAGAAGGGGAATGACCCATGAGGCTCTTAATGATGTTGTCACAAATGTCACAAAGAAGCCTAGACTAGAGTATGATGTTCATATAAAAGGTTTCAATTGTCCTGACGAGTCAGAAGATCTTCATCCACAAAATGATCCTAGGAGCAATAGGAACAGTGAAATTGTGGTCCAAGAGGTCTGTGATGAGACAGCACTGTTTGCCCATAGGCTTATAGGCCTTATGCTGGATAAATTTTTGCAAGTAGAGGGAAGAGAAGTAGATGCATTGACAAGTTTTTATCTTAGAGATGGATCATCATCTGCTGTAGATCTTCAAGGTGCTCCGACATTTTTCTCGTCACATGATTTAAAATTCTCTTTTTTAGTTTTGAAGAAGTTATGATTTTTCAATTACCATAATCAGCAAATGAAGGTTCATTGAATGTTTCAAAGGAGAATATAATGGGTCAGATTCTTATCCATGCAGTAGATGATGTTGCTCCTTCTTTGTCAAAGAGGTATCTAGTACTTAGCCTTAAAAAATTCTGAATGCTGTTCAAATTTCTCCAATTGGCAATTTGCTTTAGTTTGCTCATTTGAAGAGGCGATTAATTGTTCCTCTTTTCGATTTTACTTGGTTACACTAGTATTGAAAGAGTGAAGAAGTTGATGGAACTTCCTTAGTAAGCATAGGCACATGCTGGTTTTTCACGAGGCATGCTTTGAATGCACAACCACATGAATTTCAGATAGTAGAATCTGAAGATGGCAACCAACTTTGGTAAGTGAATCTGTTGTTTCAGACTGTGCAAACTTCTCTCTAGTTTGGTTACAGAAATAATTTTTATTTTAAAGCCTCATCTGTTTGGATATAATTATATACTAGAATTCTAACTTTTTGCCACAAATTTTTAGCAGCAGATAGTATAATTGCTGCTAAAAATTGTATTCAGCAGCACATGTTGGTATTGCTTCTAATTTTGTCACTTAATATAATTTAGTACACTTTATTTTAGGTGTCAGTATAGCTATGCAAATTTGTGACATTAGGAAATTGCTGCTGTTTCTCTTGTTTTTACTTTTTAGTAGCATTTGTGTAGGCATTTAGTAATGATTTCATAATTGTCACTGATAATTCATATTTTAATAGCAAATAATAAATCTGTCACTACTCACTAATTACTTTCTTAACCTGCTTCTTAAGAAGTAAAAGTTAAACCAAATTTTTTTCACTATCTCAAACCTCCTACATCTCACAGCGCTGCCCCCTCATCTTCATGTTCCCTCTTCCCTTTTTTATTTCAAGATGGCACAGAACCGCTCCTACATTTCTCATCCTCCATTTTCTTCTAAACTATCAAACATCCAGCATTCCCTCAACCCTTAATTCCTTATCTCATTCGTTCATTTTCTCTTTGTACATTTAGATTGGAGATGGTTGGGAGATGAGCAATACTATGCAATCAATTTGGATCTGGAATGTAGCTACAAGATGATGCTCACAATTTTGATAGTCATACCTGGTGAGCTTCCATATTTAAGATTTTTATTGCTTTCTAATTGCATTAGTTTTTGTAATTGATGCATTGGCTTTTAGATAGCATTTTCTTTGAATTCTGGAGCTTTTATCTAAATTTTGTGCTTCATTTTTTGGGTTTGATTTGGCTTTGTAGTAATTGTTTTTCTTATTTTAGATCATGATAGTCAGCAATTGTTAAGGATTATAATTACTGTTTGACAAAGTGCCCGAACCTTTTTGAAAGTCCTTTTGTAGTTTATAAATTTAGTTATTGAACAATTGTCATTAGATATTTTTTATCATTTACTCGTGCTATTGAACAATTGTTGTTAGGAATTAGTGATCTTTACCTGTTCTAGTTTGTGAATGATAACATTTATATATCCCTATTTTCTTATTTTACATAATGATAATCTACAATCGTTATGTATTACAATACTGAATGCCAAATGTTTGACAAAGTGCCTGAATCGTAAAATTTGTTATTGAAGAACTGTCGTTAGATCTTTTTATCGTTTACTTGTGTTAATTGTCATTTAGGAATTAGTGATCTTTACTTTTGTCTAGTTCGTGAATGGTAACGTATATATTCCTGTTTTCTCATTTCAGATTATGGCAATGAGAAATGTTAAGTATTACAATAATCCCTTGGCAGTTCGCTAGGAATACTTCCATACTCGTCAAGTACTTCTGGATACATGTCAGGTACTTCTAGATACATGTCAGGTACTTCTGGACGCATCTCAAATATTTCCTTAAAATATTCGAACTTTTAAAGATGAAATTAATATTGTGGATACTTCTCGGATACTTAGATACTTTTTGAATACTTCTCAGGTTCCTATCAATATGAGTCAAATCGGAGGAGATATTTATTTTTCATTTCTTACCGAATCTAAAAGGTTTCTTTTTGTTAAAAGATTGAGTTCAGTTGTTTATTTTATAATCTATATTAGGAAATCATGTTACAATTGTCAATATTTTTTATTTATAGATTGAATCCACTTATTTATTTATCATCTTAGTTAGTAACATACTACATAATATAAAGTTCTTTGTTACAAATGATAGTTCTTTTAATGGATAAATTGGAGGTCTCTTTATAGTTTATATAAACTATCATATGCAATAATAATATATAATTTCTCAATTAAGAAAATGGAAGTACGCAAGTTCACTAATATATATGTATATATGAGTTATATATCGTAGGCGTATTATATCCCTATTTCTAAAATTTGCCATATCGGCATATCATATCCATATCCATGCTTCATAGTAGTGCATAAAATTAGTTATTGAACAATTGTTGTCTGATACTTTTTCTCATTTACTCATTATTGAACAATTGTTTGTTTAAAAACTACTTTACTCATTCTAGTTTGTTTGATAACACACACACACATATATGCTATATTTATATATCTGCTTTCTCATTTTAGATTATGATTGTCAGCATTGTTAAGAATAATAGTAATGCACAAGCCTTTGAGAAAGTGACTTAATGAAATTCCTTAGCAGTTTGGAAATTTTAAAAATCCAAGATGCTTGACTATTGAGAAATTAAATGAATTTATGTTGGTTAAACATACCATTTATACGACAAATATAAAAAATGGAGTGTGGCCAAGCCTCCATGGACATATGTAGCAGGCTATAATTTTAGCATCAATGGCTATTCCCGAGGACCTATTCATCTAAATAACCATCTTCTATGTGCTTTTAACAAAAAATTGACTATCTTTGATATTGAGTTTTGTTATTTGCAGTTCGATTTGAATATTACTACTAGAATTCAATCTCTTAAGTAAATTCGTTGTGAACATATTCTTTTGATGTTCCTCATCATAAAATCATGTTTAAGATATTTGCTTGTTTAGAAAGGACCTTCATTATCTTTATTTATATACTTCTATATACTGCAAATCACTTATAATCTGTAGAATTCACTCTTTTTGCATAGTTTTCTTTATTTTTTATTAACTTGATTTTTTCTCTTCCTAATTCGGATTCATGTTATTTAGCAAATGCTTTTGATTGCCTTGGAATCCTTCCTCTGTTTGGTTTGGTTTCAAGTTATTACTTATTAGGTAGACAAAAGCCTGTTCTCCTTTTACATCTGTAATTTGTATATCTCCTTACTTTCATTTTAATACAAGATCATATCAAACTTAATTCGACAACTAGATTTAACTATTTAAGCATATCAGGATGCAACTATCTGCACAATTCCAACTCCTTTACTTTTTTTGTCCAACTTCAGTTGTCGGAACAATTGGAATGCCACAAGTAACCTACCATCTAATGAATTGCAGGTTGAATTCGTAGTTCTTGGGAGTTGTAAATACCTGAAAGATATATGATGATTTGTCACCAACCATCTAAATTAGGGCAATGCTATTGGAACAACAATTGAGAATGCTTGCATCAATATATCAGTGGTAAAGGCAAGCTTCTTATTCGACACTATGGGCATTCTATACATGTAAGTATTTCCCTAGTAGAATTGCACGAGCTTATATATCTTAAGGATAACTGAATTCTCTTTCTTTTCGTTGTAGGTTGAACAGATTTTGGATGTTGATTTCCATTTGTTATTCGATTTACCATTGTAATTTAGTTATGTGAAAAATACTGAATAGTTGCAGCTGGTAATTTCTTTTGTAGAACATGTGGATAAATGGAATTTGATGAACGATGTTTTCATGTGGCTTATTTGCTGAATGATGTTATCTTTCTCGAGAAAATGGCCGTCTGATGTGTTCGACGGAAAAGCTACAGCCTACAAGAGATCTATTCAATATATATTTTGTTGCAGTATCTTCTTTCTACAATTGTGCTTGACAACTACATTTGGAAATATTACATTTTGCTGCTGAAAATGATACTTCTGTAAGCAACTTTATTCGAAACTAAGTATGCAGGACATGCTACATCATAGCAGAGAGTTTCGCTGCTAGCTAAATGACATTTTAGCAGCAAATACATTTGCAATTAAACAACATTTAATGGCTGGTCTATTTGGTACTATTACTTTTTTAGTAGCAATTATAATCATCACTAATTCATGTATGTATAGTAGCAATAATATTTGTTACTACATGTGAAAAATTCTGCAGCAAATACTAGATTCGCTGTCAAGATTTAGCGACAACAGTTGCCATAACAGATCAAATATTTGATGCCCAACTCTTAGCAGCAGAAAATTAGTACTTTTGGCAGCAATTATATTTGAAATGAGGCCACAAACATGAGGGTTGAATTGGCTTTCTGTTCTTAAAACCAAATCCCTAAATTGTTGGATATTCTTCAATTCAATGCCAACCATGGTATTGTCATCAGGTTGATACTAGTTTGGCTTGAGTTATACCATATATGATTCTATAATTCAAGCACCCACTAACAACTATTTAAAAAGTTTCTATTGTGTTTCAATATGTGAGTAGATGAATCCATATCTAGATAATTACGAGATTTGCATATAAATATTTTTTTTTAATATAATTTATCACTTAAAATATTAAAATGTTGTAATTGTCACTAAAATCTTTTACTTTATATGTATTACCATTGTGGTTAGTTTTTTAATAGAATATTTCTAACAGGTTGTTATCAAAATTAATATCTTTCTTTACTATAATGTTAGGTTAAATATATTTAATAGCTTTGAAAATATTTTATATAATTTATAGAAGAGTAAAATAATCTTTTTAAATCTAAATTTAGTTTTAATCATGATTAGTTAGATTTAACTAGTGGAATGGTATTTTTGGGAGCACAATAATTCGGATTGCAATTTTGATATTTTGAAGACTTCAGTGGCAATTATATAAAAATCCCTTAAAAAACAAACAATGTTTACGTTAATTTAACTCATAATTTAAGTATTTAACTGAAAATACAAGGTCTGATTTGCAAATTTTGAAATACAGGGTGCGAAACAGAAAATCATTAAATTGGAAGGCCTTATTTATAAATATTCGGCCTTCGGCGGCTCAGATCTTATAACTCTCTCTCTCTCGCCTCTTTAAAGCCTTTTCGCTAATAAATAGCATCGAATACTTCGGCGTCGTCTCTCTCTCTCTCTCTCTCTCTCTCTCTCTCTCCCCCCTCTACACCCTAAGCGCGAGATGAGGAGACCTCAACCTCGCGCTCTGTTCCCACTTCTCCTTCTTCTCGCCCTCCCCCTACTCTTCTCATCATCATGTTCTTTCGAATCCGATGAGCTCCTCCTCCAGGACGACGAGGAGTTCGAGGGATTCCGATCCCCCGGTCCCGATCATGTGAAGGCCACTCGCCCTCCTCCGACTCCGATCCGCCGGAGAGCGGATCTGGATTCCCCGTCGGACTCGAAGGCGATCCAGTTCCCGCTCGAGCACGCCTTCGGTGACTCCGATTTCTCTGCCGCCGGGACCTTCACGGCCCGCCTCAAGTCCTGGAGCCACGGCGGCCAGGTTTCTCTTCTCTTCTGAAGCATCAAATTTTGATCTTTTTAGTTGTTTGGATCCGCCTCTTGTTTCTTCTTTAGTTGCAATCATTGCTTCAAAAAGGTTTATACCTATGTGCGTACATTCCAAATTTGCAGTTCTAATACTGTTAGAAGTGGATGCATCTAAATAAGAGAGTGGATTTTAGTTTCTAGTTAACGGAAACTTTCTCAGACAAAAATTAAGAAATAAGGGGTATACATTGCAGAAAACCAAGTTTTGAAGGGTATATACACAGATATCAAATTTAGAGGATATACATGTAAATAAGAGATTAGAGGGGTATGCTTGCAAAAATCCGTTTTGAAGAACAGGTGCATGGTCGCTTAGGTGCTCACCTTGGATGAAATCCACCTACGACCATGCGGATGCCACTTATTCATATTCCTTAGCATTTAGTATGTTATCCTACTTAAGATGTTTTCTAATTTCGAATTGTTGTAGTGTAGTGTCTTACTATGTTCTTACTGAAAGACACAACTGGTTTTTTGGGGTCTTATCCATTCATTTCGGTCTTTTTGTTTGTACATTATCTTCATAGGGCATTCAATTTCTAACCTGTATTGACAGACAAATATTAGAGATGGCTTACTGTGTGACTGTGTGTGTATACCCTTCATGCACGCCTGCTAAAGCACTTTGTGGTCCTTATCTATGTCAACTTGCATGACAGAAGCATATCTAGAAATGAGATCTGTATACTGGAATAGCCATATGAATAAAAGGTGAGTAAAAATAAATGACTAGTTGTCTATGGAGATGTATAACCAATAAGTTTTGGAGGGCTCATTATTTGGAACAGAGATAACTTTGTATTCTGTATATTGTATTGGAAGAGTTATACTGATTTGCCTCCTCTATAGCATACTTTCTTCCTTCTTGTTAACTTGCAATTATGACTAAACAACTTTCTTCAATGTATAGCTCATATAACTTTCATCTTTTAATCCTCCACAAGTAGGATGTTTAGAATTTTGAATCATCCTACCTGACTATTTTTGTAACTGTAAGTTGATCATCTCCTTGAATTTGTGTGATTTGATCCGAGTTAAATAGTTCTATTATTTGTCTGTAGACTCTTACCAAGCTTCGATTTTCGAGGAACACACTTACTCAAGAAGAGAAGGAAGCATTTGAAGTAATTTCTTGTCCTAATGCTCTGTGAGTTCTTTTGTCTTGGGTTTGCCACTCATAATGAAGTACTAAAGCTGATGAGAGTTATTTACTGCAGAGGTTGTTGAAGGAAGATAATTTTTATACGATCAGAATACCATCTAATGTACTGAACCCTGAAGGAAAAGATTATGTTCTTTCGTCTGTCAGAGCTGTAAGTTGGTCTCTTCTATGCTTGCATAAGCACCCCACCCTTCGTACTTTTGGAGTTGCATTTTGCATTGTTCAAATAGATACCTCTTCCTATTGTGCTTTTTAAATTTATTTTCTTTGCATTTTACCAACAGAATGTCTGCCTGTCAATAACAATGAAATGATTATGTCTAAGTTCAGTTGATCTGCTTTTTGATCTTAGTATTTAATAGTGAACAATAAGACAAGATTTACCTTAGGTGCTTTAGATTAAATTGCTTTAATATCCTAGACAAAAAGTGATATTTTGCGAGGGAAGAGCAAATGACTGTTGTAACCAGTAAGAGGAACTGTGGGTACCGAAAATTGTACAGACAAGGCAAACAATCTCAGCTATTCCTTTTAAAATCAATATATTCAGGTAAACAATTTTCAGTGTAATTGCATACCAGATCACATAAAATTGGTAGTCTGTCACTGTCTACTTGATTTGTAATATTGTTGCATCTACTTTGAGTAAGGTTGCATTAGCATGATGTATTTCTTTTCACATTGTTTTAACTGGGTGTTTCTTGCATTTCAGAGGTGCCTTCCACGGGAGAGCTTGGATGAGCATTTAGTTTTCCACACGGTAATTCCCTACATATGATTTATGATCTCCTTCTCTCCTACACTATGTACCTATGAAGTTCGTCTTGTGAGTGACATGGTTTTATTGGTATATAAATAATTATTCATAAATATTGAAACCTGATTTGAGAATTCTTATGATTTTTTTTTCTCAAGGATGAAATTCACATTTCTTGAACTTATGTATAAGAGGATCATAATGCATGAACTGTAAGGTGATGGAGCTGACCTCGTGGAAAAACAATAGTTGGATACTGTGGTAACTTGAGAGTAGGGGTGTAAACAAATTGAGCTTTTGGAAGCTGGCTCAAGTTCAGGCTCGACTCAATTAATTTTGAGCCTTCCAAAGATGTTTAAGCTTGGCTTAGCTCAACTTTAGGTGAGCTCTAGCCGAGCCAAACTGAGCCTAATTCGAGCTCAAGCTTGATTAGAGGAAGAGACGGTAGCGGGGATGGCGGCTTGACTTGTTGATAGAGGAGGAGGAGGTGGAGGAGGAGGCCAATGGAGAGAAGGCGGCGACGGCTTGTCGATGGAGGACGAGGAGGTTAGATGAGGAGGTGAAGGAGGAGGAGGCCGCTGAAAGAGGCCGGAGGAACTGGTTAATGGTGGAGGAGGTGGAAGAGGAAGAGTAGGAGATAGGATTTGTTGGAGAGATTTTTATTAGATTTAGGGTTAGGGTTAGATAATGATAGGATAATAGTAGCCATTGGATCAAAGATCTAATGGCTATAAATATATTTATATATAATATTAGTAAATATTATATTTAAGCTGAGCCTGAGCAAGACGGCTCCAGCTTAAGCTCAGCTCAAAATTTAAATCGAGCTTTAAAATAAGGCTCAGGCTCGGCGAAACTCAAGCCAAATTGAGCCGAGCCCAAGCCGAGCTCAAGCCGCTCATTTATTTGGCACTCCTACTTGAGAGATAGAGTAGGACTTCGAACAAATAAATCTTTTAGTGCGCCATTTCAAATTTGTAGCACGCTCCTATATTTAGCAGCACATGTCATTTAATGAAGGGCTGTAAGAGTTAAGACCTTCAAAGTATACCATGCTTAGCAGATATCTTTATATGCTTGTAGATTATGTTTAATATATTTTGATGATAATGGCTTTATTGGAAATTTGGAATTGGTAGATCGGGACACATGAGGCTGCAATATTCAAAAGTCTATCTTTTAGTAAGTCAAAGGTAGCTATATCTTCGTGCATTTAAAAGTCCTCGAGAGCTTACTCTATAGTGAACTTTTAAAGAAGGGAAGAAGAAGGCAATCCTGAGGCATGCTCTCTGGGTTTTGATGTCTTCGGGAAAATTATTTTGGCAGATTTAATGGCAGTACTGATATGTAGAGAAAACTATTTAACTTTTTCAGAAGAACATGCAGTTCAATGAGGAAATTGAAGATTTAGCTCTGAAGTATAAGTAGTATCTTTAATTATTAAGTTTGATCTCTGAATATATTATATCAAATGCTGATATTTTATACGATGTGATAAATGTTCTATAGCATATACAATGTGATTAACAAGGAAGGTCTCTGGAAACCGAATTTTGTTCTTCTTTTTCTTTGAGTAGATGTCTGGTAACATTCTAGGGTACAAATTTAGCAGGAAAGAATATATCAATGAAATAGAGTCCTAGTACATTTGAGTAGTAAATGATTCTCACTAGTGTTGCTAATCCTGATTTGCTGAATGCCAAATGCAAAGTAATATAATTCCCTACCTCCTGTAGGAACTTCCTGAGATTATTGCTAAACTGTTAAGCTTCTTCTGTTGCATGTTTCTTCACAGGATGGTGTAAATATTTTGGCAGTCAACTATGGATCTGCTGGAGCATGTCAATATCCACGGCTACTGAAACTTGTAAGTTGTCGTTGATAATTTCTGTATCTTTACTTTTAGTATGTTTTGAAACCGACTCTTAGTCATGAGGAACAATTGCTAAACAAAATTTGCATTGGTGCAGTCCAAAGTTGTGATCAATGCTTAAGAACTTCTATGGGCCAACAACATAGCCCATTGATTGTATTTTCTTGACTTCTCTTTCTTTCTTTTCTCCAAAATGTTAAAGCTGTCTGACTTGGATATCCTGAGTGTTTCAGTAGCTTTCAGTAATTTAATGAACAATTTGGCCTGTAGTTTAACCTAGACAATAATGACCTAAAGAATTTACTCTTTTCACTCTTGTTCCCTCATGATGCTGAATGTCGATAAGTGTCTAAAGTATTAAGTTTATGAAAGAAGTTATATCCTTCCTTGCCGTCAGGTACTTATCCTCTTCCTTCTCACAACATCTTACAGAGGCCTTTGAAGTATGATGTCTTACACTTAAGCCTGACATATATTCACAACCATACTCTGAGCTTAGACAAACTCATATGTAGTCACATTTTTCACATTTGACATCTGTATTTTAATACAATGAAGAAGTAGAATATTCTGAAGATTTTAGGATGTAGTTAGACCTGGGGCACCATTCCAGAAAGAAGCATCAAATTTTGGTTGTGTTACCTGAGTATATTCTATCTCAGGTCTGATAGATTTGTCTTCGCAAGGTAGACCACATATAAACACATGCTAAGTTCAGAAGTTTTACCTTGTTGTGTCCTTTTATAATTAAATTACTGGCAGTCAAGTGTATACAAGGATATTTTCAGTGAATTCAGTTTAAATTAGCATAACATATCAGTGAACATTGCTCAAGAAGTCTTTAGGTTGTTGTTGAAACATATGACTATATGAGATTTGGGATTGATAATAGGATAGAGATGCAATGGGAATGCATTACTGAGAGTAGAGTCAGAATAAGTTTACAAACTTCGGCTTCTTTATTTTGTTTCTTTCTTCCTTTCTTTCTTTAAAAGTTCGATAATATTTTGATCTTGAATTTCTGTTCTTGATTCAGCCTGCAAAATGGTCATTCAATTCCTATACTGTTCTGAAGAATAGTGAACAAGCGCCAAGGTAACATAATAAATCTCTGCTGTGCAAAAGTTGCAAAGTAGGATGTTGTCTTCTTTTAGACTGTCAAAGTCAGAACAGCACTCGTATTGTTTGTAGAGCATACAGAAAAGTGAAAGCATTGTCTCCTTCTTTCGTAACAATATATATGTTGGATAGCATTAACTTGCTAACTTATTTTCCTTCTACAAAAAAAATTATTATGCACATGGGCAGAACTCCAACATTTACAGAACAACTGATTGTGGGGGAAGATGGACTTGGCGAAGGTGTAATACCTCCTGAGAAGTCTTTTTGGGCTAAATATGTGAGTAATGCTTCCATGGATTTCTTTTATTACGTTTCCTTTCTGGGGTGAATCAGATTTGTTTCTATTGACAAAGTTGTAGGTTAGTTTTAAGGATTTACTATATGCACCAAGGATATTTGAAGATTCTGATTGTTTATGTTTTATCTATTTACCTTTTTTTACAACTTTGCAGTGGATGTATTTAATCCCTCTCGGTCTCATTGTCATGAATGCAATTACACAAGCCATGAACATGCCAGAAGAACAGGCTTCGGGGCAGGCTCCTGGGCAGGCTGCACCACAAGCACAGCGTGCCCCAAGTGCTGCTGTCAGGAGAAGATGAGCATGAATTGAATCCCTCATTCAGGTACTTGTTCTATTTAGGTTGCCAAGAGCTGTACAGTTAGAAGACTACATGGTGTGGTTAAATATTATCAAAGCTAGGGATGTGTCCCTTTTATTTTATGTTGGCTATTCCACATCCTTTATCTAAAGGGTTTACATGTCAACTATTCCTTTCATCCAACTCTTTCATGGTCATCTCCCTGCTGTAGCTTGTACAACTTGAACTAGATCTCTCCTTTTTGAGTTTTAGTTATCTTATTGGCGGAATACTTCAATCAAGAGACTCATTTCGGGATTAAATATTCCCACATTATTCTTACTATTCCCTGTTGGATCCTTTGCTGATTAGTGGGATGAATCCAACTCCACTAGAAATCCCTTAGATTATTAGGCGTGATGATGCTGAGGAGAATGTCAATTGATTTCTAGGGATCCAAAATCCCTGGATTTCTAAATCTGCCAATGAGATGGTAATCATGGTATATACCGGAAATCTAGGATTTTAAGTCTGGTGCCTCTGTATGAAGGTGGCTTCCTATTTTTTGTTAGCTCGCTATTGCTGCTAACTTTGCTAATTCAGTGGCTGGCTATATCTGATCAGTCATGGTGCCTAATTTTTTCTGTCTATGGATGACCTAGGAAAATTTTCAGTATTTTCTTGGTAACAGTAGTATATCTGGTTTTTTCTCCATTGTTTTGACGAACTTTCTGTGAATATTTTCAGAGACTTCTGCAAAGGGCTGGGGCCAACATGGCTACGTCTACGCCATCATCGTACCCGGAGAATTAGCAATATTAATTAATTTCTTTGCTTTTATATTGCTGACTAAACATTTCGAAGTTGCTAAATGGGTGGACGAAAACATCTATGTTTACTGCTAGGAGCCATCGCGGTTCTTCACAATCCAGTGCAAGTACCAGAATATCATTGGGAGTTCGTTTATTTAACTCTTTGATGCTTATATTATGTGATCAAATGAAGTGAAAATTCCTTTTGAAGGTAGCAACAGGGCAAGCTATTTTTAATTTAACCGGAGTCTCAAATTGTGTGAGGTTGAAGTTTTCTTTTTCTTTTTGTGAGCATAGCAACACACCAAGCTTGTTCTTTTCCTTAATAAATCGTCAGGCATAATTTATTATTGTGAATGACATAATGTTTGGACCAACCATTGTACGACCAAATCAAACATTGTTCATGAAAGATGGCATCTTCGAAAGCACTCGCTCTGGCATCCCTTAATTCTCATAATTTAGAGTAATCCTCATGAGAAATAACAATGGGCATTTCCTTTTACCATAAAACGTCAACGACAAACTAGGCCGTATAATGCAGTTGAACACAAGATCATAGGTCCGATTGCTAAAATTCAAAGTTTAGTTTCAATAGCCTAAAGTACTAATAATCATACTTCAATGGTCCACTGTCTCAGATATAATAGATGGATAATTACTACTCAGATTCTTGGAGTTCATTCTGGGAGACTGCTGCTATCTGAAGCAGTCTTTGTTTGCGTCCCAGAAGTGGTCACAGCTTTCGTCTCAGCATGCGATTGCTCCTGCAGCAGGTCCTTGCCTTGGTTTTGATGCTGCTGTGGGGATGTTAGCTGCTGATGTGATGAACGGATTTGGAGCTGCTGAAGTTGGTGAGCTGCGAAAAGTGATTGTGCATGACCCTGGTGATAGCTTTGCTGATTGGCTTCAAGTGAAGACAACCCAAAATTAATCATCTTTCCACCATTAGGAATCACCTGCCCTGTTGCAATCTTTAGTCGCTGGATTTCTTCTCTCAGTGCATCATTTAATGCTACACCAAGAATGAAAAAGCTTCAACCAAGTGATATGCATGATAGAAGCAGGCAAATAACCACACAATACCTTGAGGAAAAGCTAAATATCATAGGAAGCTGCATATGTCTACAGTGGTTGTAAACAGTGGTTGAGCTTGACATCTCACGCAAATTAGTAAAACCAAACCTCATTTGAACTATTCATGTTTATAACTTACTAAGCTGTACAAGTTTGTGGTGGTCTCTAGAAAGTTGGAAGAACAAAAAGTACTGCCATGCTCAATTTAAACGTTTGGTAAATGAGATGATCAATAGGAAAGTAGCAAAGGTGGAACCTTACCATCCTGCAAGCGAACCTGCTGCCCCATTGTCTGCAATCGCAGCTTCAGTTCATTGTTTTCAGCAGTTAGACCAGTAGCATCTCTCTGTATGCCAGAGCAACATTAGTCAATCAACTTATAGATTCCGAAGTTCTTTCTTAATTAAACAGGAAGCAATAACATCTAACATGAAGAAGCAGCCTCTCAGTCAGTGTACTAATTTTGAAGATCTTCTATTCTCAGAGAGCTGTAGAATATAACAAATAGTCAACTGAGAGATATAATTGTCTCAAGAATAATCATAAACAAATCATTTTCTGCTATGATGAAAGGAAAGACATCAATTATGTTTACTACTAAGCCCTCCATATGAATCCCTCCTTCAGTGATCACAGTTATAGGTCAGTCATCCTGTGAACTAGGAAATTGCACTAAAATGCTTATTTCTCATGACAAAGTAACTAAACCATATTCAATAGGTGAATATGTAGATGCTCCTTTGTGCATTCGTACTAGATCTCCTTAGAATTTTATTTACAAAGGTCTGTATCTTCCATTATTTGATCAGAACAAGAATTTAATTATTAAGGAATAATTATCTAAACATAAGCATCCAAGTGAAGACCAGAAACTACAAAACCTGCACTTATAAAGTGATGCAGTTTTGCAGAATAACTTACATGATAATAATAATACCTTAGCAGTTTGTATGAATTCTTAGATGAACTATAGAGGTACCTGTAACATGGTCAACTGAGCTGATAAGGTTGTCGCTTCTGTCTGAAGGGCCTGAACTTTCCGCTCAAGCTCTGCAATGTAACGCATTTTCCTCTCTTTTGACCTAGCTGCTGATTGCCTATTCGCCCAAATTCTACCATGTGCCACCATTAAATTTGTTAGCATGAAAAGTTATATATATATATATATATATATATATATATATAGAGAGAGAGAGAGAGAGAGAGAGAGAGAGAGAGAGAGAGAGAGAGAGAGAGAGAGAGAGAGAGAGAGAGAGAGAGAGAAACTGTAAAATCATGGGCTGAGAATAAGATGCTTAAATTTGAAGCATACAAACAAAAATTAACTAAGGCAATAACTAAGGTAGGTATCTGTTTTCATCTTGTATAACATATTATAACTTGGAGAATGCCACAATAAAATCTAAGTGCACAACTGAAACATTATCTAAGTAGTCTGAACTTTGAAGTGAAAAGTGGGAAGACACATTTCACAACACAAATCAATGATTCTTTTCTGGGACTCTCAAAAGCATCTGAGAATATTCTTTATGTATCCAAGCCATATGTGTGTTATTCATTTTCATTGAATTTGAGGAAGTAATAGAGCCATGTTTTAGCAGGTACTAAGAGTCCCCTCACTGCCAACCAGCAGATCTTGTCGTTTGGCAATGAGTATAGTATTTGGCATGACCCTTGCATGCAGCCATGCATCAGAGCTTGGGACCAATCCTTCCCTATCACGCTGTGATTTGATTTATTTTCTTGTCTGTTGTTCCCTAACTATGGTTTAAAAATCTATGCAATACACATCTTTGGACCTTGGTGTTACAGTCTGAAAATATTATTTCCTTCTGAGGAATACCCTTTCTTCATCTCAATGTATATGTATGAAAAAGGTGCTTATCACATATCTACAACAAGGAAACAACAATTCTACAACTTTTTTCAATATTTAAACTTGATCCTTTCTATGTCATAAGAACTACATGCAAATTACTATATATCAGCATCTACTAAAGAGAAAATCTTCATAATTGCCCAGACCTCTTTGCCCGCTTTGGATCAACCAGGGCGAGCTCAGCAAGTTGCGCAGCAGACATCGCCTTCTTCGCCTCGGCCGGCGATTGCCCTTCTGTTCCAGACAACAAAAACTCTGCCTTGATGGAAGTAGACCCATCCATTGACTGGCTATGCTGATGCCTAACCCTCAACTTCTCCCTAGAAGCCGAAGCCTCCCTCTCGCTGTGAGAGGGAGGCATCTGCACATCCATAGACGTCGCACCAGCTGCGGTGAACCTATCCATATCTATAAACATCGAAAACAAGTCCTCTTCCACCTCCTCGGATATTGAAGGACCCTCCCCAGACCCCACTATCCCTAAATCACTATCAAAGTTTATGTCATCTGGGAGGCTCAGAATCTCAGATTGTGCCCGCCGGTGGCCGGCATTTCTCGGTGGGTAATCTGGCATCTGGCTAATGTCATGGCTAAAATGGGCAGTATCCATGATACTACCAGGGCTAGGAGAGGAAGAAGAGGACGCCTCACATTTAATAGGAAAACTGCTCGAATGCGAGATAAAAGTAGTACTGTAAAGGCCTGGAGAAGGGGGCAATCCTCCTCCTCCTCCTTCATGGACTGGTGATTTATCTTTGTCCATAATAACCTCAGATCATGGTGCTAGGGTTTATCTACAACCTCAGAAACCCTAAGTATGAGGAATCGAGCTAAGAAGACTAAGACTCTGTTCAAGAAATCTACATATGACACCAATGCCGTTGACGCAGAGCTCAAAGGAACGGATTTTTCTCTAATAGAAGGCTCTAAAACCTAGAAACAAAGACATCCGAGCTCCCACCGAAGCCAAAAGAGTGCCATTTGGGTGTTCGGTGGTTGAGCGGGGGGGAATTGTATGTACGAAGACTGAGAACAAAGGAGAGAGAGAGAGAGAGTGAAAGAGAGACTACTATCATTTCTCATGTAATTAATAGTTTCAACTCCAATTTTAGATAATTATTATAAAAAAAATTATTGAATAATTTAGTAATTTAGTTTAACTGCTCGATTCGGCTCGATAATGCGATTAGTTTAGAGGAGCAGCTTGATAATAGACGACTTCGAAGCAATTATTCCACGGTATATATGACTTTGAAATTTAAATTATACAATTTACTATATTAGCTAAATTTTGATAGAGTTTAAGTGTTTTTTTTCTGACCTATATCTAGTCTACGAACTCAAAGAATAATGAAAAATAAAAGAATTGCTTTGAAGGAGATATATTTGGACTCAGTTTCCTTTTAGTTTTCTTTTTGTCCTCTTTTGCAAATAAATTTGGAGTTTGGTTCTCCTCACGAAGATGGACCCTAAATATTATTATTTTATTTGTAAAAAAAATTTAAAAAGTAAATTTGGATTTTTTTTAATTCGTTTAACTTTTATTAAAAGTGTTCATTTAAATGTATATTTTGTATACTTATTACGAATAAATTATATTAATACATGTTATTTTTTATTAGATTTGATACGTACTTTGATAAAATTAAAATCGTATTTACATATTCTTTATATTTTTAATAAGTAAAAGAAGTCTGAAAGTGTAATTTGAAAAATAAAAGCCCAAAATTACCGATACACAGATTTTTTTTTCCTTGCAAATTGCCCCTCAATCAGACTTACAAAATAGTAAAATTAATGATTAAAATTCAAGGTGACTGAGTGCCAAAGTTAAAGACATTTGGTGAGTTTTTGACTATTTTAAGTCTACAAGATAAACTATTTATCCAGCTTTAGGATTTTATTCCACATAAATGCCAGGAAAGATAATTTATACAATTGAAAAAAAAAAAGTAAAACAAGCGTAGGAGGAATTGATGAGAAAAAAAAGAGACTTAAAACAGTTTATTTGAAGAAAATTATTGACGTTAATAAAGGCAACCAATTCCCCCAACAAGAGATCAGAGAGAGTCTAACAGAGATTTTACTTGGGTCTAACAATAGACACATAGAAATATACACTCAGTTCAAATGTGGCAGTCATAACAAGATTAAACCAATTCTGAGTTCCAAGTAGGGGACTGTTCTTATGCTTTGTAACTCTCAAGCTGCACATCTTATGCTTTGTAAACTAATTTTTGCTTTTACCAAAAATTATGGGATTATTTTTGGCACAAATAGCCCCTCTGTGGGCCTAACAATTCTTTCCAAGATTTGACCTTCAAGGATAAACTGTGAGAGATGGTCAGATTCCTTAGGCAAACAAAGTTTGAAACAAGAAACAACAGTCATCTGATTTCCATGTTAAATTGCATAAAAATCAGATTTTGTGTTTTCCAGAACCTCTTTTGCATCCTGCTGCTGTCAATGAGAGTAATAGCAATCCAGAACTTGAGCTCGATTTTTCTTCTTATGCTCTAATCTGCAAACCATAGCATGTCAAATTGTTTCAGACACTTGATATCACTTTCTCAACCACATTGGAATGTAATCCCTCTCTTAGCTTGTAAAACAATATATACAGGGCAAATGTTCAGTACCAAAGTGAATTTCAGTCCCACAAGTTACTGATACCTTATGAACACACCCAGTAAAAGTTACTATTATAGGACTTGAATACAATGTTTAGAAGATATACTCCGGCGCAACAAGAACGAAAGGAGCCACTTTGACATCAAACTGTCTTCCTTCACGCTTACTCAACCTAAAGACCAAGGGAATGTAATGCAAAAGATAAGGAACAAATTTTGAAAAGCTGCAAAAGAAACTATCTTATAAAGAACTAATCAAATGCTGACAATTCTTATTTGTTAACCTAGATCTTTCTCGTGCAGGAAATCAACCAAGAATCCTAACAAACACATTTTGGTTCCTTTTTTAGATTACCTGCCAGGAACAAATGTGAAAGATCCCTCAACAGATCCAGGTGCCTCTGGCAAGGGTGTGCAACTCTCGTAAACAAATTCTCCCTCATTGGGGAACAGGAGAGGAAACTGCAGGAAAGACATCATGAAAGATGACTAGTCATTTTAGACTAAATTATCTATTGCATATAAGAACTAGAGGGAAATGGTATGAGATCTCTGTTGCAATTATGAAATGTATTATTGTCATAGAAACAAGGAAAAAACCTACCTTTCCTATAACAGCTTCTCCTTGTACGTCAGACACAACAGTATCTCTAGAACGAATGATCCAATGACGTGAATAAAGCTGACATGAAGAGAAATACATGCCATCCAGGATGCAACCCTCAGGAAGAAGAGACATGCGGATCGAGTAAGAGTAGAAATATTTTTCTGGCCCTGTAAGGTCAGAAGCTTCAGGCACGAGGACAGAAGAAGCACGAACCTGGAAACATTAGGCATATAAATTCATTTGGCATCAATTTCAATTGAGATGATCCTATCGATGTACTTGAAAGAGTTATTCTAAAGAAAGTGACAACTTCAAAAAATCATCAAAGGCATTCAGCAACTCCTCTATTTAGAAATGCTCACATGCACAACAGCACAAGATTGTGAACATTTGCTTTCTCAAAAAAAATGAACATATTAAGAAAATACTCAAATATCAAGATACCATCTAGAAGGGAGAAGTTTACATGGTAACTTGAATGAGGAATCTAACTACCACCCTGCAATCCTGGATTATAGGTCACTATGGAGATGGATTATTTTTCTTGTGGAAATAAGAAAGTAAAAGAACTTGCTAACAAAATTTCTTTTGAGTAAACAGGAGGCAATTTTTTGAAAACGTACCTAAATAAAAAAGCAATATGCAAATATGTCCAAAAGAGGTTGGAACAATACTATAATATGATATTCAGAAAACCCTAAAAATTCACATTTGCTTCCAGCAGTACACTTCGAACCATTTTGATATTTGAACAGGAGTGCAACAGTTCAATGTTGGGCCAGATAGTTTTGGTTTATGAAAAATGCTAACATGTTTAACAGATCATACCTTAGAACAAGTCTCGAAAATCAAAAGAAAAAAGAACAGATATTTATACTCCACGCAATAAAAGAAATGTAAGAGGTTCGAATATTCAGGTCTTATCAGAAAAACGCCAACTTCTGGGACAACTAAATAATGTCATTTCTCATGGATAAAGAGGGAGAAAAGCATTTCCTTACCTTGCAGCTTTAATTGTCCATGGAACATTTTCAACAAAGCTAGGCAGTTAAACTACAAGATGAGTTGCTCATACTTCATACCTGGACGCCATTTGTTATTGCCAATGAACAGGAAGGAGGTTCTTCTGGATACAAGCAAATACTTCTTGATTTTCTTGAGACACGTGTTCTTATCATACCACTTTGTAGGCGTCTGCAGTGCTCTTCCAACCAGAGCAATAATGCATCTTGTGGCATATCATGATTAGCATCAACAGTTGGCCTTATCAATGCTTGAGGTACACAAGGCATCATTTCTCCGTCTGACATAAGATTCTTTGTGCCAACATATAGTTGGCCATTGGCACAGTTGAGGAAAAAGAACTTCTCCACGTATAAAGAAGCTGCCACTAAAATAAACTTGGACCCCTCTGGGAAACCTACTTCTTTGGCGACTTCTATAGTTTCTGGGACAATTTGCTCTAAAGATAAGATGTGCACATTTACCAGATGGTTGTAAAATTCATAGCCTCCTATAATGCCAAGAGGGGCCAGACGTCTGCTCTCTGAAGGATTATCACTCACTGTCTGCTGTCCATTACAAAACCGATATAAAACCTTTGTAGGCATAGGTAACTTAAACCCAAGTGCTTCCTCTGCAGACTTAATTTGGGTTTCAGAAACACCTTTCTTCAAAGTATCATTCACTTCAGGAAAGTTTTCAGCCATCCAATTTCTTAATGAATTCCAACAGTTCTTTGCTCTTTTAACAAATGGTAAGGGATACATACCAAAAGACTCAAACCATATTTTGTACGTCTCCTATAAAAGATATTACATCAATTAGAGAGCTATTTCATGGATTTGAAAGTTGACGAAGTATGAATATAAAAAATGGATAAGCAAGGTGTAATCAAAGTGACAGTGCACTGATACATATTTCTCAGAAGAAAGAAAGAGTTCCATCATGCATTATCAAATGTTAAAATCAACTTTTTGAAGGTCTCTTAGAAGTCACCGTAGGCATAATACAAAACAATCACCGAACTTGAATAAGTGATCATTGAATTAATGTTTTATGAGCAGCCAAACCCATTCAAATCTCGTCCCTCCATAAAATGGTTCTAAAACCCTACACAAACTAGTGAGCTCGTACACCAGATAAAGAGCAAAGATATCAAATATCTTGATCTATCTTGGTCAACTATCAGTGTGACTGAAGGGTTCGTCACAAAATGGTTATGCAAAAGACGAGCTATTAATCCTCCAAAAGCCTTTCCTATCAAATTTACCTTATTCATTATCCGTAGCCAATCTCTCTTGTTCCTTGAATTCTGCACTATTCTTCATCTCCTCCCCATTCCATAAGATTATGCACAAACTGTGGAGATATCGAATCTTAGTAGTGTTTTTACCGATCTTTTCCACTCCAAGAGGCGCAAGTTGTGCTCATACCACGAACCCAAATTTCTCATAAAAATACATCAAGACCAATTAAAAGTTTAAACTTTCCACGCCTTCACCAAACGTGAACGGCATTTAAGCAAATTAAAATACACAGTTATACTTCCCACCATTCTCAACTAGATTACCTAAAATCGAATTACAAAAACTTCAACAATCTATCCATCACTCATCCCCATTCTAAAGCTCGTTTCGAAGAAGAAAACTTTGAAGAATCGACCAACTCGCATCATTTTCCCCTACTTCACCACTCCCAAAATCCAAAATTTGCTACCCAAATCACCCCTTATCTCCAATCCAAAGCCCATTAGCAGTAAAGAGATCTCGCGGGATGGGTATCGCTAGACTCACCTTAAAAGAGGGGCAGGGGTTGCCGTCGGGATCGAGACGGTCGCATAGATCGAAATCCTCGGCGCAGAAGCGCCGCCACAGGTTCTCAGCGACGGCGGCGCCCTTTAGCCTGGTGCTGACGCAAGCGAGCATAGCCGCGTGCTTGGGCCCGAGATTGGAGACGATTGTCTCCAGTATTAGATCCTCTAGCCCTTCTAATCCCATCGCCATCGAATCCTTCTCTCCTCTCGGCGCTTCCCCTTCCTCACCTCCTTCCCATTTTCTCGGGAACGGTACCGAACTCGCTCTTTTGAGCCTTTCGCTCGGCACCGACTTGGAATAGTGGAGACACGTGGCAGTTTTGGGTTGGTTCATTGAGTTGGGACTGTGTTTGGTATGATGCAGCTGATTTGAAGCTGAGATGGCAAAAGGGATAAACCTAAAGGCCAAAAATATATTATTTTGGTAAAACATTTCATGATAATTATCAAAAGAAATTATAATATTATTTATTATATTTTACTATGTAAGTTTATAATATCAGCTGATAGAATGGAAAAAAAATTAATAAAAATAAAATATATGGTGCTTATCTAACTCGCCTATCTGACGGGGCACCCAGTTTGCAAAAATATTTTCATAACTCGTATATCTTATATTAAACAGATAATTAATTTTTAATATATGTTGGTGGGGTTTGGCGCAAACTGTTAATTAACGGACACTGTGGACCGGCGACCGCAGGATTATTCTTCCCTAATTAAAATATGGAAAACTTACATTTTATACCCTATATTTAAAGAATTTATAGCGTATAGTTCGAATCTCTTGTTTGGACCTCTTACGAAAAACACCCAAATAAATTCTTCTGTTAGCCTGCGGCATTTTTTTTATAATGTAGGGTGTGAAATGTAATTTTCTCTAAATTTTATTCGTTAAGGGTCGAGAAGACTTCTCTCTCCCTCTCTCTCGCACGATCCTTTGGAATCGCAACCCTTCTTTCCGTTTGCGCTACTCGATTCGCTCCTTCGAAGTAAAATTCCCCAATCTGCATCTCCAACTTCTCGATTACGGCAACTCGTCTAGATTGAGGGATTGGTTTCGCTCCTCCATCCAAGAAGTTCTTGATCCAAGAGAGGTGATCTCCAAGAAGGTACTATTGTGTTGGATTATTCCTTTGCCGAGGGTTATTCCCTTTCCTGTGAATCTTGAAAATATTTCATATTGATTACGTGATCGAGACATTACGACTATGTCAGGATCACAATATAAATTTTTAGTTGACATTACCTAGAGAGAGCACAAATAAAAGAACTCCGTAGTCGAGGAATTCAAATGTTTATAGTTGTTTATTATAGGAAAGATGCAAGATTTGATGGCTGCGGTGAATTAAAGAGACCATTAATTGCCAATCAGGAATTCCGGAGTCCATTTGGATTTTGTAGTACGAATCTTTTGGTAATCAATTTCCAAAGAATGCTTCAAGAAATTGACATCGAGTTAATAACTTATTGAACGTTTTGATGCATATACAAGTGGTATAGGGGTTAGCGGAAATTTACTGTAAATTGTAGAGATAACAAAAATAATTGCTAAGTTTTTTTGTCTTACAATGGTTGGATCATCATACAGAAAATAATGTTTAAGAATTTCATTGACCGGTAACATAATAGCAGTTCAAGCTACCACATCTTCGTGCATTCATTTGTGGAGCTATTTTTGTTGTAGGCATTCATTAGAAGGTGAAATGGATATCCCAGTTTCAGATCCAGGACCTGTAAAGGAAAGCGGTTCATCATTTCGTTGCAACTACTGTGATACAGATTTAGTGCATAAAATAGCACAACTCTTTCTTCCTGGATTGGCCACAGCTTGCATGGATAACACCACGGGCGATCTTTTCAGGAGTCCATCTTCTGTAGCCGTTGCAATGAGGAAGGAAATGATTGATTATCTAACCCACAGAAGCGAAACATTTGTTGCGGAATCGGTGGTTGGAGGAGATGGACTTCCAGATGAAGTAAAAGCAGATTCTGATGATCTCGGTGAAATTATATCAGTATTTATTGATGATTTTACAAGTTCTAAGAGAAACTTATTTAGCCGTGTTTCTGGCTGGGTATTGAGTGAAAGTCGTGAGGACAAAATTGATGACTTCATGCAAGAAATGGAGATGAATAACTTTTGGTCACTAGACAGGAGGGAAGCAATAGCAGAGGTTCTGCTTAAGAATATAGACATCAAAGGCACATA
The DNA here is from genome assembly GCF_019914945.1 of Typha latifolia. Lineage (NCBI taxonomy): Eukaryota > Viridiplantae > Streptophyta > Magnoliopsida > Poales > Typhaceae > Typha > Typha latifolia. The sequence goes on from NC_133100.1 coordinate 7,004,229, forward strand.
TCACTGTACTGTTAAATTTGACACTGAACAACAGCTTGAAGAGCATAGAGGTAATTGTAGTTTCAGGCCTGTGTATTGCACAAATGAGGGATGCAACGCTAGATTCTCTGCTGTTCATATGGTTAATCATGACTTAATATGCTCTTTCAAGGTCCTTCCATGTGAGCAAGGCTGCTCACAGAACCTTATGAGGCGTGAAATGGATAGACATTGTATAACTGTGTGCCCTATGAAGCTTGTCAATTGCCCTTTCTACCAAGTTGGCTGTGAATCCGCTTTCCCTCAGTGTACTCTTGAGAAGCACTGTTCAGAGTTTTTGCAGTCACACCTACTTTATGTTCTCCAAGTAATTTACAAACACCAGGCTTCGGTGGAAGATGTACAACAGCGTGTACAACTGTTGGAAAAGGTTAGTCTCTTCTTGCTTGGCCTGTTTGCTGTCATATTTTACAACTGTAACCAATAAATGAAAAATATGATGCTGGATTCTTCCTACTACATAAATTGTTATATATTATGCAAAAGTCACTAAATTGTAGTGCTGACAGATTCAGTCCTGTTCTTTGCCCTAAGTGAGTGAGTGTTCAGTTTCTTAGCCCATTGTCTTAGTTAATGTATGACCTGATGACATACTACGTATCATACACTAAAAAATTTCCCACTTAATTTTCTACTTTGTAGCAGACATTTATTGGTTATCTGAAATTTTTAATAACTTATACCAGATTTTTAGGGCATAATAGCTGATAAATATTCAAATATTGAATCTACTCGATCTAGTTTTGAGGTTTGAACCAGGCATATTAGATGTACAGCATCAGCAATTCAGTAGGAAACTACACAAAATGTGTTTATACATACGACTAAATGTGATAGTCATCATATCTTTAGTCAAAATCATAGCCCGACTTGATCTGATTACCTTTGGTTTTTTTTTTATGTGCATAAATTTTATCAGGATACTATTGTCCATATGTCATAACATCTTTATCAAGGTAATATGACCTGAGTTAATGTGGAATTTTGTTTTTCTCCATTCTCCAGTAGATTTAGCCAGCAACTAAGGTTATTGCTCTGTAATATCTTCACTCTAGTTGCTATTTGCTACCATGATCAGCAGCACTGGATCCTTTTGGCTTGCAATAGATATTATTTTCCATATTCAGATAATCAGATGGATAGTACTAAAAAAAAATCCAATTCTTAATTTCTTTTGGCTCTACTTTTTGGCAGTCCCAGTCTCTAAGTGAGCTCTCTGAAGCTTTGGATGTAAGATCTCTAGCTCTAGCAATAAAGGAGCAAGAAGCAAGGACAAAAAAGCTTGAACGTGATTTTAGTAAAGTTGGGTAGACTACCAAACTCAGCGTTTGACAGTGAAGACATTGCACTTGACATATTGGAGTTCAGAGAGCACTATTATTTTCTTCATCAGGAAGTGCCTCATGATCATGATAAAAACAATTATAGTCCTTTACCTTTCTGTGAATTATGTTTTTGATGATATTAAGAATTAAATGGAGGTTCTCAGAATTGGGTGTTTGTGAGCAGGATCTTGATGTTTTGCTTGCTACATCAAGTGTTACTTGCGTGTATTTTCACTCTGCTGATGATTCAAAAGTTTGATAGAGAAAATTATAGTCCTTTACAATTCTGTGAATTAGGTTTGATAGAGAATTCTGTGATGATTCAAAAGTTTGATAGAGAAAATTATAGTCCTTTACAATTCTGTGAATTAGGTTTTTGATGATATTAAGAATTAACGGGAGGTACTTAGAATTGGGTGTTTGTGAGCAGGATCTTGATGTTTTGCTTGCTACTTCAAGTGTTACTTGCATTTCACTCTGGTTATGATTCAAAAGTTTGCCATATTTTCTTCTCTGAAGGCCGCAAACATGTGACAGTTTTGTTTGCTCATATATGCAGTGCAGACATTCATTAGGTCAAATTAGAGAGATCACAAATGAGACCTTTGAACAATGATTGGTTTGTATTAAGTTGGAGATTGGCAGTATACAATTAGTGGTTCATAGGAGAAAAAGCAATCACAAAACAAAACAAGCAACAAGAATTTATGATTTGAAACTTGATAGTTTAATTGGTTTTTATGATGATACTAATTTTCCTAGCAACCTCGTTAGTTTATGGAATTGAAAAGCTGTCCAATCTTTATAGAAAAGTACAGTTATCCTATCAGCCAGAAGTTAAACTCAAACTTCGGGTGGTTTAACTTCTCATTGATCGATGGAGGTATATAGAAGACATAATTTTTTAAATTTGCCAAATTGGTGGACACCCAAAACTGAATTTCTGATGGAAAATGGGTGATATCTTTTGCAACCAAAAGGATATATGGGTCAAACCAGGGGAACAAAATATGATGTTCACTTCCATAAACAACAGATGCAATTATGTATCTCAACTCAAAAAAGTAATATTTGGGAGCCATTTCTGAAGGTATTATATATCCTCAACAGGCTAGATATTTGTCCTCAAGAACAGTTGCTAATTTCCATACTTACACAAAAAATCCAGTTTACAAACTACAGTATACAACACCTCTAATGTTTCCATCCCTTTGAAAAGCCTTCTTTTGAGTATGGCTCCAAAAACCCAATGAACTGCACAAAAAAGATGACACACAAAAGATGACAAGAATTAATGCAAAAAAGAATAGCAGTTATTGTGGATTCACAAGGAGGATTCTGGGTATTTGATGAGAAATTAAACAGATTTTATAGTTAAAATTGATGTGACCCTTCTATGACATAGAAAGAGGGAAGCACAAAGTGTTTTTCTTTTGTTTTCTATAATTTTCTTTTCTCAACAGTTTAAACTGACCTTGACCATCGAAATCTGCATGTCTAAATAAGAGATACAAGTTTCCTACCATTGAACTACCAATATGAGATAGGAATGCAGGGTTTATGCCTGATCAAAATAGGAAATTGAGAGCTCAATCTAAGTGGTGTAGTATTTGAAAATAGTAATACAATGTCAGCCATTGTTCGAGAGATTGGCCAGAGGAAGGGCAGAGAGATCTTAAGTCTCACTTCTGGTTCATCAAGTTCTCAAGGTCATCATGTCCTTTGAGGAAAGATTTTTCCGGGTTCTAACTCCGGACAAACACATTTCTGCTATATATGATCTAAATACTCACATTACTTCCAGATTACAACATTTACATGGTGAAAGAGTACTCTTATGTGTCAACCTCTTTTGGGTAAACAAGGGGGCGAAGAGTGGTTCTTTTAGATCTCACATAATAAAGAAGCACGGGTATAAAGTAGAAACAAACAACAAATGGCATGCAAATCAGGACTTCGTAATAAAGCATATAAGGCTTTTTAAGATGACAATTTCCTTGTTAATCAGTAAAATAATCAACTGGTGCAGCTCAGGAATAGACCAACTCTAGTATAAAACTCTAGTACAATACATGCTAACTAATATACCTTGAAACCATCTTTAGACCATCGTGCACCATACCCTTCATGGACTCGGATCTCAAAGACACACTCATAAGGCTGAATCAAATGAACATTCATCCAGCAGCAATCAGCTAACAGATGATTGATAACATCCAAAGCAAGTTGGTTCTTGTTTGAATCTGAAAAACAAACAGTCCAATAATGAACAAATGCTAAGATTTAATGGACAAAATGGGCAAAGTTATCACAGTAGAAAGATTGTTCAATGGGGAAGTGAAGTGGGAGCCTAAAGATATCTGTAGTTCTGTACCACTTCCACGGAAGTCACCCCACCACCCATGGCTACTCCTGTTAACATGTTTTGCCAATGCCCTCGCAGCATCAGTCAGGGAACAACCTTTGACCTCCAGTGAAATAAAACATCAGGACAATTTAACAAGTATGCTTCTACATACTAATAAGAACATTGGAGCTATCATTCATATAGCTATGGAGGACCAGTGCTCCAATGCATCATAAGATCTTGCCGTGGTGTCAAAAAACCCCACAGAAAAATAGGCTAAAATGCTTGTCTAGTTAAGCAGTCATAGATGATTCCTTATGTAGTCAACAGTGTACTTAATTATCATTAATTGCCACCTGTATTATTTTTTATTTCTTTGCAACATGGTCTTCCAGTATGATCATACATAAGCACAATTGGTCCAAAAATGATGCATAAGAAGTGATGCAACCGATACTATTCAAAGTCAGATTTCTCAATTGGTCATGTGTTCAGAAAAAGCCACATTTGGGAAAAGTTCTATTTCTGTAATCTGATAAGCACCCATATCTAGTGGGCTCTACAATGAATTAAATCAATTATCATCCATATCTTGGAAATTAAAACTAACATTTGACCGATGAGGCTTCACAGATGATGATAACAGTATCGATCTTGGAGGAGGAAGTCCATCTGGAACTGTTCCACCAGTTTGACTCATACCAAGCAGACTGCTCGTGCCATCATAACTCAGTCCCTGGAAAAGTGTTACAGCAGCAAAACATGAGATCCCACCTTGGGAGGAGACATGATATAACAAGTTTCATGATAAAATTATTCATTGGAAAATCGTCCGAATTAGAGAAAATTAAGGCAAGATTTTAGTCTTAAAGGAGGAAAGAAAAAATATACTGATTATATGAACCATTCAGAGTTTGATAAAAAATCTTGCTAAAAATTTCTGCCAGAGTTAGTCTAACTAAGAAGTAAGATACTTCACTGGTACCACTCTTACTGCAGATATTTAATTTGTAAAGTTGTAGTCACAATTCACAAAGTCATGAACCATCAATCCTAGCAGCAAGAATCCAGTTTCCTTGTCAACCAGATTTTCTGTTGGCTTATGAGATTTTCACATCTAGCGTAATGGGATCATAAAGTTCAGTGAACCCATTAGCTGTGAGGATAGAAATCAAATTCCTTAGATCGTCCAAGAAAAAGGGAATGAATTTCTAAAAAATTCTCTACCGACTCCTACCAAGCCTTCTAAAAAATGGAGTGTGAAAAGTTGGCATGGTAGTAGCATAGATGTATTTACTGTCCACACATAAACAAGAATACTTGTGCATATAGACATACAGAGATCCATCTTTTGGGCTATAATTTAGTAGGATTGTGACCTTGAAATATGGTATTGACATGGGTTCAGCCCAATGAATCCTACATGTGTTATTGAAAAATTAAACAAAGTTCTGCATGCGAGATTCCCGCATCACTATGCAGAAAGTTTGTTTCTCAGTATGACACCAACCTAGCTACAATAACCATAAAACAGCATAGGACACTAGATCAAGCTAGCATAAAGATTGAGTTGGAAAAAAAAACACTCACAGCTAGTAATTCTTTCATACAAATATATGGCTGAGAAGCTGGCCTTGATACGGAAATTGCTAGGATACCATTAGACCTTTCCTTCTCTTCTGCGTAGAAGTTCCTGTAAATTTGCACACCTGTAAATGTTGAATCTCTTTTGTTACTAAACATTCTCGTTTGCAAATCCAAGTAGAAAATTCCCAGTTTCCAGAAAATATATATAGTATAAATGACCATTTTTACCATCTAATAATTCCATTCTCATGATTCATGAGCTCAACAATGCAGAAAAATAAAAAATAACTATAATGGTAAGAAACGGAGAACTGTAGCATCTATGAACCTCTACAATGAATATTAGAGGAAGCAGCACCACACAAGATTATTCATGTACTTTCTCTAATGTGAAAAAGATCCTCCATGGCGTAGGTGAATTTAGATGTGAATTACAAATAATATCAGTTCCAATAAAAAGCAAATTAACCAGTGTAGTAGAAGAGTTCATAAGCACTGAGAATGCACATTTGGTTCCTTAGATAGTAGACTAGATTGCATAAACTAGATTGAGACAGGAAGTAAGAACCACCTAGATCTCAAAAGAACTAAAAATATGATATCTGTAATTTCAGACAAAACAAGAATTGGAGCTCACAAGATACAAGAAACTGACCTTCTTCAATTGTTACAACTCCAGGGAGCACCTTTGTAAGATTCTCTGCTTGCAGCATCTGAGAGAATGAAGTATACCGTGTAACTTGCTGCAGAGCACAACTAGAGGATATCAGTCATTTTATACAAGAAATTAGGAGAAACAGTTAAATTTTGCATACTTCATCCACTTAATCAGGAATTAACTTCAAAGTACGAGCTAACTTAAACTGGAGCAGACATGTTGAGATGATTTTGACAATGTTCTTAATTCTGGTATTATTAGTTTGCTACATGTCAATGATAATTAGAACTTATTGAGGAGGATGCAGCAGTTTTACTCATCAAAAAGGAAGAATGAGGGGAAGAGAACACTCCGTTTTCATTATCAAGGATAGGTTTCAGACTGATGCTTACAGTTATTCTTCTCTTATGAAACTAGGAAAAAACATAGACTTGTAAGATAAACAACGGATTTACAGCCACAACATCATTTATACTGCCTGAAATAGAATGACTACCTCAACTTTAAGCAAGAGGCATTTGTTGAAGAGAAGGAAAGACCCGGGAACAATTCTGGCAACAACAAATTAAAAACAAGGGCAACTTCAGATATACTAACAGCAGATAGCTGTTTACTGATAAAAAAGCATTATGATTAAGCTTAGCACAAGAAACAGAATCCCATACTTGAAGTAACTTGGAAGCATGAAATGAGCTATTTTGCTCTATGGACTTAAGTCCCTAATTATAAGTAAAGTTCTTCGGAGACGTCTGAATTAGGCGGAAGTTCTTCCAAGTTATCAGCACCAAAATTTTATTCAGCTATAGAATTATATTACTTGGTGGAGATTAAACCACTTTGGTCATCCTCTACAATTTCCTCTTCTAAAAAAATCACCTAAAGGGAGCCAGCCAATCCCATCAAATTTGGCCTACGATTGACATTGAAGGTGTTTAATAGTGCCAAATCCTCTATTTCAGGGACAAGCTTGCTTAAAACTTTAAACAAGCAGCCAAGTGAATCAGATATGAGAAAAAACAGTACATGTATAATATTTGTATATGCAACCATATAAATATATGTTACAGAAAACACACACACATAAACACAAAGCATAACTCAATCTTATATACTTACTGGTTATAGTTACCAACTGCACACCTCCCTTCAACTTTCTTGAGACCAGCTACAAGCAAGCACATTCTAGTTATTTTATAGGACAAATTCATTACATACAAAACAAATATAAAGTATTAAAGCATTAAGCATAGTGCATCTCCAGCATAAAATAAAACTCTGTGCTGCATACTAGTCCAAAATTCTAAATGAGCAGTTAGGATCATTGAGATATGCTACCTATGGAAAAGCAAGAATGCGAAGTATCTGTAAATATACTCAGAACAATTTCATATTAGTACTTTCAATTATTTTGCAGTTGGCTAAGACTCAAGATGCTAACTCTATTTGACGTAAAACAATCTCCAAAGAGTCATAATGATTAGCTTGAATGGCCAAATAAATATGAGTTAAAACAAATGATGATGATGGAGAAGAGAAAAGTCACTAGATCCATCTATCTGATGATTATTGGGATAATAGAAGAAAATTTCTTTTTAGATGCATTATGTCATTCCTTGATAGTTTGGACTGACTAGTACTTTTGTTTTCTCAATTCCTCCTCCATTATGCAGTAATGATAAGCCAAACAACAGACAACAGATATTTAATTAATTGCATGATTGAGCATCAAAATAGGCCCTCAGCAATTTTAATAACCAATTAATTTTATATATGGCAAGAAATTAACCAGGTTCAGAAATTTCTTCTGACAAATCATCTACTATATTGTTCTCCTGCAGTAACATGAAATCAATGAATAAAAATGTCAGAAGCATACTGATGCACAAAGGCATGACAAATGGCTCATGGGTTTAGGACAACTCATCAAGCATAAATAATGAATCACTGAGAAATACCATCTCTTTATTGCCATTAAGGACAGAATAAATAGACATAGAACCAAAATAGTACCTCTAAGCTGTGAGAAGAATGGTTCCTGAACATGGAGTTCAAAATCAACAGTATTATACATCTGAAAGAGAAAAGTCATGAAATAAGCAAAACATATAGGAGAAATAGAGAAGACCTTTACTAACATAACTTACATTATGCAATTCTAATCCCTTATCCAAGATAACTTTAGTCCACTCATCCTCTTTCATCTTAATCGACTCCTCTACTGGAATGTCCCCACCGATATCTGCTGACTGGGATAAGAACCCCTTTGAATCTATGCATCGTTGTATCACTCTCGCCAAATGCTTGTATAGAGGATACATTGGAACTCCTCTATTACCACTTCCAACATCTTAAAACATTTGAACAAAGACATCATTACAAAGATTAAAAAGATAACCAAAAAGACAAATCATATAATTTCAAGAGGAACGATTAGAAGAAAGAAAGTGCGTTTTGCATGCATACCCATTTAAAAACCTCAAAATTTAGTATCTGTGTGTATTTGTACAACTGGTATACCTCTGTCAATCTACAGATTGCGGGATATACATGTAAATAAGAGAGAATGGAGTTTGATTATTGGTTATATGCAATATGATATTCCCTAAACGCATCAAAAAGAAAGAAAAGAAAGGATTTTTAAGGGACATGCATGCAAATATCAAATATGAAAGAGCTCGACTTACGCACACAAAAAAGAAATAGATTGCATATGATTTCTCGGAAATTGCGCGACTCCGAAGATTATCTAATCGGATTTCAATCATAGCAAGATCTAGAAATCAAGTATATACCGTTGAGATGGGGATAGACCATGACGGGATCGTCTTGGAGGAGGCGGGAGCAGTAGTCTCTGGAAAACCCCAGGTCGGAGAAGTCCTCGTCGCCGGCGACGGAGGAGGAGAGGGTGAAGCGGACAAGCTCTTCCATGGCGTCGGAGAGGTGAACGGGCGAGATCCCCGGAGACAGGGGTGGCGAATGGATCCCAGCCGTCGGATCGTCCATTGGAGAAGCCTAATGATCCTAGTGAAAGAGATGGATAACTCGCGACTAATGAAGGCGCTTTATCCTACCTTTATCCTGATAAGGAATAGAGGAGTCGGATAAAAACTCTAGTTAAAAGGGATAATGTTGTGGATTTAGCTCTTTATGCATAGGTATTTGTTTCTTTTTCTTCTTTTCTTCCTTTTAGATTTACTATCTAAAGTGATAAATTTTTTTGAGGGAATATCTATCTGAGCAATAATTCCATACTAACGAATTAGTTATTAAAAATAATTTTTATCTGTTGATAAATTAAAGGGTATATAAAATATTTTATATATGTGAATAGATTAATTAATAAATAAACTAGAATTTAAGTATTTTTTATTTCTTATCTTTATAACAGTTTTCTTATTAATAGGAGTGCCAATTTCTACTAATTTTTATTATTTTTATTTGTTATAAATAAATGGATAGTTAAGATAGAGAAATAAAATATGACTAATTTATCAGAAAAGTGACCGGTACTTCTACTAATTTATTATTATTTTTATTTTTTATAAATAAATGGATAGTTAAGATAGAGAAATAAAATATAACTAATTTATCCATATCGGTTTATATGACGTGTGCTTTTGGTTAATTTTATTTAGTATTATTTAATCTCAACCGCTGGATTATGAGAGAAAAATTAATAGTTCTTATTAAATTATTTGTCTATAATTTTTTATTGCAGATCTCAGCATCACTTATATACTCTTATTAGGAATTAATTTAGGTAAACATTTAAGAAGATTTCTTGTGGAAAATGGAAGAATAGCAGCAATTATCTATAATTCAGAAGAGAGAGAGAGAAAAGAACAATATGAATGTTAGATTATTAGTTGATCTAAAAGATATGTTATTAGGTAATGGATCGACAGAGTCATTATATTTTTAACACACTCCTCTGTACACTGCATGTGTATAAATGAACATAAATGAGATCTAAACACCTAATGAAGAATGACAACTGAAGCAAGAATAATACCAATATATTTCATTACTTTGAAATTTTGACTCATATTGTTAGGAAAATTGCTCATGGATGGTTATGTGAGGAGTTACTGTTTCTTTGAAGAAAAAAGAGAGAGAAGTTATGGAAAGAGATGAATTGTAGTTATTTATTCTTTGTCTCAATAACTTTTCCATTGTTTAGTATAAAAAAGAAAAAGTTGCATGGTATGCGATTACATGCATTGTGGACTCTTTGATCCATTGCAAAAGAAGATAAAAGAATGCTAAGGGTGGACGATCTCTTTTGGATCCCAGTCTCATCCCATAGCTGCCAAATATATTTCTATGCCACAAGAAAAATAAGGAAAAAAAGAAGTTAAACTCTTATCGTTTCCCATTTCTGGTTGTATTCTCCTGTTGCTCATTTTTGTCTCTGTTCTTCTAAACAATCACCATCTTAAATTCATTTATGCGGAAACTATTTCAGCTGTGTGAACTCCTGATGCATCTGATGATGAAGGATGAGGCTTTACAGAGCCATCATTGGCATGATATCTATCATCATGAATGGCTCCTACCATTGAGATTAGTATAATTACCATCATTATTGTTGATAAAACTGCCAGTGCAGCCCAAATTATGTGCACATACTTCTTTAATGGTTTGCACTGATTCAGAAGGATATCGGAGAATGCATCCTCCACCAAATGGCAACCCACCAATCTCTCCATTCCTGGGAAAACATCGAGTATATTCTGAATTGAGCTTGTATAGATTAGAACCTTATTGTAGTCATCAGCTGATATGAACTCTCCTTGTGTACAGTTTTCGCCACCTGAGCAGGTGTACTTCTTCAAAATCTTCAGAAAATTATTATCGTATTAGGCATCAATACTAACATCCAATGATGATATAGATTAATCTGTTATTACCTGTGGAATATCACCTATCGTCATTGTGTTGGAAGAACAATTGTCTGGTTGGTAAAGGTAATCAGGTGGTCCAGAAAAAGGATTGCAGACACATTCCAGTTCTGAAATATAGGAGGATTTTACTGTCGATATGTTTGCATTCACCTGTATAGGGCAAAATATAAATGCTTTGAATTACTGGATTCCCGGTCATAAGAAATCCTACTTATGACAGATACGTAAATATATGTATGTTAGTATTGAAATGATCATATACATGCAGAAATGTGCTTTTGTGCATGAAAGCTATTTATTTCATCCAATGCTAATACTGACAGAGCTTGTCTTTTAAGGGATTTTACATATTTAATGGTTTTCTTTCCTGGATCATCCAACTATAGGTCCAAAAAGAGTCCAAATTATTGGATAAATCTGTGGTCACACTGCGGCGGGAAAGCACTTGTGAGCATTATACACGAAAGAAAATGTGGATATAATGCTTAAATATTTCTCACTAACCTACTACATTGTATCTGATTTATTTGTCTTACCTTTTTTTCAAGACATATCAGCAGCTTTTAGCGTTTAAAATATAATAGATTCAGCACAGACAAAAGGGAAAACTAAGCCTCCTCAATCCTGGGTTTATCAAATTGAAAAGAATCATTTGGGTAGATATGCCTTCTACTAGTAAGTTCTCTAATGTTCTTTCATACCTGGTCAATGACATAATGGATCCCTGCTCCAACATCACTCAGAACCATATTATCTGAAAGCTTTTCACTACATGGGAGAATTGAGCTTAAGGTGCTGTTATGTGGATTTAGCTGGTATTCGTTAAGAGCTGCACAGGTATCGCTGGCAAACCTGGTAAGTAGCACAGATTTATCTTAGTAAATTTATACTGCATCACACAATCTCTTGGATCAAGGATCATTACTTACTTATCAAGGAAGAAGTACAACCCAAAGTATATCCAGAAGAGGAATGTCAGTAGCCAGCAAAGAACTATTAACCTGTTAAAGATAGATGCTCATTAGATTCTAATCGATATTTAAAAGCCACTTAGTTTCAATGCATAGCCTGGAAACTGGGAGTAGTTTTCAGTAGAACAATCCGTGACAAAATTACTCATCTTATTCAGTGACTCATGAAATCTAATTTAATCACTCTTTTAGAGCATCTGTTTTGATTTGATCAAATGGAGATGAATTTCAGCTAATGAGGAGAAAGATTCCAAATCCTACTTACAAGAGAAACATCCCGTGTAGCCTTAGAGACCTTGCCGCTGCAATTGCAAGTAAGAAGTCAATAGCAAGAAGTAAAAATTTCTTTGAATAATGTGAAAATAAAAATATGATAAAAATCCACTCACGCAGCAAAGCAAGGACAGCGAACAGGTTTAGTCCAATGGCTACAATCGTCACTACCTCCCTGCAGTAAAACTTCTCTGTAAGTCATGATTTGAAAATGGCTATTAGATATAGTTAATAAAAGAACAATTCAGATGTAATGATTTTCTTACAATATTTTTATTCCATTATTAACCAGATGCATATTCTTTTCAGCCTTTCTCTGTATGTTAGCAGCTTCTTCGCTAAGCCTTTGCACTGTGGAATTGAAACGGTTGGCTCCATCAAGACCACCATAAAGCTCTGTTATGTTTTGCATGGCTGTTACAGCTTCCGTTACATTGTACATTATCCATGATGCCTCTTCTGCAGTTTCTACGATGATCCTTTTAATCGATTCAGCCCTCGAATAAAATCTTGAACTACTGCCAAGTATAATTGCAGATGTGACTCTACAGTGTAAAGAAAGTTGCTAGTCATTAGATCATGGAGTGATTATTTAGTGCCTTTCTCTTTGATTCCTATTAAAGTATCAAGAAGCTAGACTCAGAAGAAGAAGAAGAAGAAGAAGAGTTACATGGCTAAGAATGTGAAGAAAACTCCCAAGATAATAGGCCAAAAGTCATATCTCCCTGTGCAGGAGATTCTCTTGTTCTCTCTTCTTTCTTTGTTGGTGAAGCAAATGTTTGTAATAATTAAAATTCCAGCAGAAACAATACCTCCTAGAAGCCATAGTGCTGCAATTATATATCCATATCTGCCTGTAAATATTGTAGACTGAAAAAATTGAAATGATCAAAGAATCAGTTTTCTTTTTCTTCCATATTAAGTATTTGCTTTTGTGGTATTCTTTTTTCTCAGTATTGCAACTTTGGTTTTTAACTTCTGAAATTTGCATGATAGAAAGCAAATTCGAAAAGGTAGACAAATAAAGCAATTTTTTGGAGGGGGGGGGGGGGATGATGAGAATGGAAGCTAGTTTCTGAAGGATGAGGAATATACTATTTTTCTAATATTCAGATTGAGAGAAGTGCTGTAAGTTGTCTTTAAATTTTTTTAGCAGTCTGGTCTCACAATCATATAATTGTGTTACTATCTGAATTAGACTTCACAAAAAGAATTTGTATGAGCTTGTTGTAGGAGATAGTAGGTCGTCAAATAAATATCAGATGCAGAGGAATGAAGGCCAGGAGAGAAAATGTATCTATATTTATTCTATTATGAGTGAAGAGTGACATGTATATATGGTGATCGATCAGGAGTTCTCTTTCTAAAGGGAGGAGCTCTTATGCATATAATGTGTAGAGATGAATATACCTTATTCCTCAACATTTTAAGTATAAATATTGCTTTTTTACAACAACAAAAAAAAGGAAAAAGAATGCTTCTATTTGTCCCTATGAGAGAGAGAGAGAGAGAGAGAGAGAGAGACTTACACTCCAGTAATGCTTGTTTGTAATGTTATATCCTCCTCTATATTTATTGAAGTGATCCAAAGGATCAAGTCTTTGTGCTCCAGCAGACAAATTACTTCCTGAGTCCATATTATTTTCCACTTTCAACAAAACCCTGTCTATAGTATACACAGAAAAAAAAAAACAACAAAAAGGAATAAGAGCTACTTGTAAATGCTTCAGTTCATTGTATAAATGTTGCTTGAAATCCTTATTCAGTATTGCCTTTCTGAACTACAGTCAAGCTTTGAATCGGAGAGACTGTGTATGCTGATTGTCAAAAGAGCATGCTACACAGGAGCAGTTCATGTTTGATTATTTTGGGACAACATAAAGCTAGATGTTGGTTGCCAAAATGTGCAGTGTTTGGATTTTCTTATTGATTTAAATTAGATAAATTAATCTCATAGAACACTTAGTTTCGCATTGTGTATTCTACTCTTGTATAGCTTCTAAATAAAATTCTTCAAACTAGACTACATGTGAAAAGTGTAGTTCATCTCTATGATTGTAATTTTACAATTGAATCTAGCCCATAGTATACATAAATTTGAAGGGGAAAGAACCTTGGAGACGATAAAGAGGAATGATGTCAAGTTCTCCATTTGGACTCAGACTGGCCTAAGTAATTTAATATACAAAATGTAAAATTATTGGAAATTGTAACCTTAAGAATGAATTTAAAATAAAATTATAAAATTTGATTACAGTTCATAACCAACAAAGCAGCATTTAAATATCAGAGAAGAACTCTCACCTCCTCTGACATGAGAAAATGCCATAATGTCCAACGTGGTATGAGCAAAGACTTCTCCATGAAGACATCCAAAGATTGCTAGAAAGCAACAGAGAAGCACTACTAATTGATTCAGATTTCTTGGTCCCATCTCAACAACCTGTTCACAAAAATAAACTCTTCAATTGCAATAGAGAGAGAGAGAGAGAGAGTATTAACAACCATTTGGTTCTTCTCTTCATTTTTGCTTCATTTATGAAACCATCACCAAACTGGTATTCTCTAGATTCTATCACATTAAATGACTTAGTAATCTCAGAAGTTCTTGGAAGTATTTATTAGCCCAACAAGATTTATATGACCCACCTAAATTGCAAACATGGGATGTTTATAATTTACTAACTCTGAATCACAAACTTGCTAGTCTAGAATTACAATAGACTAGTTCCCTTGGAATCCACCACCCAATGCTTCGGGGAAGAAGATGCTGCACGAAGACTTTTTCATCATCTTATTTGATAGAAAACATGTGCTTATAAACCCTAGCCTCCAAATCTCATATAAGAAAATAAAACAATGCTAGTTTAACTTGGAATCCTAAAGAAATACAACTAAGGAAATAAAGGTCTAGAATTTGGAAACCACAATCAATCTAATGATTCTAATCTATGGAGACTGTCACAATCAATCAACTAACTTTCTTCAAATTTTGAAAAGGAAAAAAAAGGAAAGGAACACTAAAAACAAAAGGAAAAAAAAATTAAAGAATTGAAAGCTCTCTTACCACTAAGGCTTAAAACTAACAAGATCCTCTCCCTTTGCTCTTCCTCTTTAAAACTTGCACTCAATTGGACGCCATCTCCTCCCAACAAGCAAGACCCATGTCCTAGAATTCCACTTTGATCAAATTAAAACCTCTCTAGAAGCCAGAAATTCTTCAAGAAGCAAGCTCTCTCTTGATACATTTATTATATATAGTTGGACTTATATATATAATACAACCAATGTATACTTACCTTGTGGAGTGGGGAAATGCATCTTTTCCATGCCACAAAACCCCCTGAGCTAAGAAACAACTTTAGGGGGAAAAAAAATTAAAGAATAAAAAGTGGATCAAAGAAAGGAAATAATTGGAGTTCGTGTAACAACTCTTTTTCCAGTCTTCCTAACGTGTGAAACCTTGCAACTAAATATAAAGGGAGGAGGAAAAGCTCAACTACTCTTCTTTGCTTTCGGCTTATAAACTTTTATCTTGTTATTAATTTCTCAAAAAGAAAAGAAAAGAAAAGAAAAGAAACAAACTTTATCTTAGTTGTTGAATATTTTTATTTTAGTCCAAAGGAAAAGAGACGGCTCCAAAATGCGGCAATGCGGCGGTCCATTGCATGCAAGAATGATATTTTAAACAACTTGGTCACCAAAGTATCCTTTCTCGTTGGGGAGAAGTAGATCTTCTGCAGCTGAGGTTGCAAGAATTTACTACACTTAGGTGTTTAACGATTTATTTTGCGACTTTTTAGGATAATTTTGCTAACTTTGCAGAAAAGGATATATGGTGTGACCATAAATTCACGGGGTGCAGGAAATTTGTGCACTCTTGGTTGCAGAGAATCCTGGGAAAGTTACTGGACAAACAACAAAAAGGAGGGATCTCGGGCTCCACCGGAAAATGGGACAACAAAATTTGACCACGCTTTGATGTGTGACCAAGACCAAAGAGTCAAAGACCAAGGAAGGTGGTCGTATATATATATATATATATATATATATATATATATATAATTCTTCCTAAAAGAGACTTAGGATTAGATTTTTTTTTTTTAGCTAATGTAAAGACCACGGCCAGTTCGCTTGGAATAAGATGAATTTTAAGTTAATATAAGTATAAATTAATATATTATTTAGTTGACTAATATAAAAAAAATAATTATATTTGATATGATATAAAATTAACACAGAATTGGTGATAATTTAATGAATTTGATGTTAAAGCTAGTATTAAAGTGAATTTGTATTGAGAATCGGTAATATAATATTTTAAACCTAATAACAAAAATACTCTTGATTTGATGTCACTTAGTAATTAGGTGTTATCTAATCTATAAACAAAATAGTAGTCTTAGAAAATTACTACATTGATTTTTAAAAATTATATAGATAAGAAAAGAGAAAATGATGAATTAATAAAATAGAAGAAATTAAGTTATTTATTTAGTTACTACACTAAAATAATGTTATAACTATTCTACAAAAGAACAAAGGCTAAATTAGCGGGTTGTAAACGTGTCTTCCTGTTCCAAGCGAGTGGGATTACTCTCATTAATTAAGTTTTTCTAACTTTGTCTGTTCATCTCCTCTTCTCTTGGATGCCCTGTGTGATTATTGATCGAGTTGCTAAGCTCTCCTGCAAATTTTTGTGGGAAAAATCTAGTCAAAAGCTAAGAAAGAAGAGGGTTTGGTTATCTCTCTCTAATCTTAAGTAGTGTTCATCTTCTACCCTTGTGGCTAAGATTATTATTTTTTTTTCCTATTTTGAACCAGATTAAGCAGCCTTAGAGGTATCAACTCCTAGAGATGGATGTTGGTCTTTGATTCTATGTTAGCTATTTGGCCACCATCTTTGAAGGTTTATTCAGAATAGCTCATCATCTAACCTTTGGGTTCATCTCTGGATCTCTTCAATGCCCACTAACCATTGGCCTACCTTTGAGGATATTGCTTGGGCCAAACATGTCAATATGGTATCTGAGTTGTTTCAGAACAATAATATTGAAAATTACTTCTCTTTTAAGGTCTCTCCTATCTCTAGGGAAGCTAATTAACTTCTAATTGGTTGGCTAATTATGGTAGATTTTTTTTTGGCTTCTAGTGCACCTGGGATGGGTTATCTATCTTGTTTGCTTCAGATATTTGCCTCATATCTTAATGGGTCTTTTTGTAACCGAGATAATTAAGGCTTAATATAGTTTATTTAAATTTTTTTTTTTAAATTAGTTTTTGCATAGGGAAATATTGAATATTATGATTTACGTTTTACCTTTGACTATTTTTGACTTTATGATTTTTATATGGTAAGTTATAATTTATTTAAAAATAAAGCATTCATGGACATTTAGCAACTTGGTTATGATTGAAAATATTGGCTATATTGAGCCATATTGATTCTAGCAATTGCATTGGGAGAGTTTGGATGGAAAAACTAATCGTTACTACTTACTAATTACCACTAGGAACTAATCGCTTATATTTGTAGTACATAAAAGTGAGTTAAAATAGAGCCAAAAACTACAGGAGGAAAATTATCATTTGCTTATAGAAAGAGACTTAATTTAATCACAGAGAAAACCCTACTTAGGGTGTTGATTGAAAATCAAACGACAAATATAAGTATCATTATGGTGTTTTTTGGTACTATCTGAAGAAAAAAAAAACATGGGTCAAACTGAAAGTAGTAAAAACAAGAGATTTCTACTCATTAATTATGTATTTCATTAAGAAATTCAAGAAACTGGGCGATTAAAAAGAAGCTGACCCACTCTTGCAAAAGGGAAAGAAAAAAAAAAAAGGCAACATTTTTTTTATTATTTTCACAATCTCTTCCAGATAGAGATAGGAAAGTTTATGTGATCAGAATAGCTTGGAAGAGTCTGTAAACATTGTAAGCCACCACACATAGTAAGTGAACAAATAACTTATTTCCTTTCTACAAGTCTAACAATTATTTCCTACAAATAGTATTGACTGTATAATTCTACAAGAATGGCTGCTAAAGACCTAATTGCACAGGCTTTTATACAAGACATAATTTAGAATCAGCTGGACATCAAGAAAGGAAAAGAAGAGGAATACAAAATGAATTAATATTTGACTCCGAGCAGCTTGATAATTTTACTTGCAAAAGGAGGAGGGGTCAGATAGGGTTGGTGTCCTTATTTGCACTTTTCTTTTGACATAGGGACTGAAGAGCAGAGATGATCCACCCATGAGACATCATGTTTGCATAGCAACCATAGTCCTGGGGAGTATAGAGTTGGCAAGCTCTTCGTTTATCTTCGTTGGAAGTGGTGGCATCTGCTTCATTATTTCAGGACTATCACTCATCCTGCAATACAGTTGCACTCATTATTAGGGTGTTTTTAACTAGGTTCAAGATGAAAATTAAGCAAAAATCATCTCTACTTTATTTGACTTCTGCACAGAGCCCAGGAATCTCTTTGTCCATGTGTCCAGGCGAGTAATCCAGATTATTTAATAACCCAGCAAAGTACAATGTGCCCTTTACTTCTTTCAAGTAAAACAAATGGCATGTGTGCATCAGAAGAAAACACTGTATCCAATTGTGGCGAGAGATTAAGACTAGGAAAGAACAATAAACTAACATGATACAGTAGTTTAATTTTGTTTTCCTAAAGTTCACTAAATACCCAACATTTGCAACTTACGAGTTTTGACTACTAGATAATTAGATAAGTATCACTAATTTTCATGAGATACACATAATAACAAAATGTCGAAGTCCTAAAGATAAATAGTAAGTACTTGAGATGGAAGAAGAAATAAGGAAAGAGGATAGGAGGTCTTCCTGATGATGATGATGATGATATCAACTCCAACAATTAGGCATCATCAGAAACACAGGGTGTTGATCATTTGAAGAATGAAACTTTGCTCACCATCTTGATCATTTAAACATAAAGATAATATTATAATGAGAAAACCTCCAATGATTCAAAATACTAGTGTCCTAGAGGGATCAAAAAGGACCAAGCCAAGTTAGATATTCTAATAGGCTCATCACCTTTGCAATTTCTTTCTTCAGTGAACATTGAACAATCTCAACCTTCCAATGGAAAAGGACCTAATAAGGTAAAGACTAGACTCTGTGAATCAAATATCACAAATAAAAAACTTCATCACCAAAGTGGGACCACCCAAGTAGGTGAAGGCTGGTCATACCCAAGATTTTCTTCTCCAACTCAAGGTTCAATATTAAGATATAGTTTGGAAGTTATGAGACAGATGTTCAATATGAAACTAAGTGGGAAATAAAAAGAGTTAACTTGGAAGATTATTCCTAAAACCAATGATAATGACATCCCTTCTTATCATGAAATCTTCTCATATAGTAAGATGCCTTGGTCTCTAGGAAATAATATTTCAGGCACAATATCGTCCATATTTCATTCAACTACATGCTTTCAGTGACATATTTATATGTTAGCATAGTGGAGAGGTCTTTTGCAAATTTTACTATTCGAAAAGGATAAGCATTTGAAGACATACTCTTTCAAAATCGCAAGAATATTATCCCGTGTCTGACAAAGTAAAGGGATATTTTCCTGTATCTGCAAGCAAAAACAGATATCGTAAGAATATAAACAATGGTGAAACCAAACACAGATTATATGACAGTTTTTGTGATGATGGCATTCAATTATTTAGTAAAACATATGCTCCTCTTCTCGGCATTCTCACAATCCTTCAGCAATTTTCAAGTTGTTCACAACTTCATCCGGTGAACAATGTTTTCTTCAGTGGGTTGCCTCAGTGCAGAATTACATAATTATTCACTAAATATATTGTTCGTCAATAATCTAAATAAGCTTTAGCAAACTATTTGTAATGTTGTAGCATCGATTATTGTTGCTGTGAGGATTTCTCACAGTACTTTTATTTTTGACAGCTCTTACATGTTCTTTTCTACATGAAAAAATTCACAGATTTACTAATGAAATGACTTTATGTATCTTAATTCCATATTTCAGAAAACTGGATTCTTCTGGATTTTTTATGGAATTACTTATAGTTGGTTCTAGCTTTTAATTCTTCGCCATGCCCATAGTATTCCAGTCTTCGAGAATGAAGAGCAGGAATAAATCTAACTCGCAAGAGCATCAATTTGAATACCATGATTTCAGAAAAGACAGGCCAAAAGGCCATAAGCTTACTTGGCAGGTTTTTCTATCACTAGCTTAATAGTTATCAAATTGGGGTCAAAATTCATATTACATCGTAATGGAAGATCAATACTGCCAATAGATGCATACCTGCATGTTTGTCAGATTAGTATATACTTGGCTTAAGATCTGCACATTATGGTGAAGGAGCTGTCCTGTTGGACCTCCTATTGCTGCAAAACAAATGAAACAAATAAATAAGCTTTCCACATGTGATATCAATGAATAATGGAAATCACCTTGTAAGACAATGCTATCAAAATTTGTGATTCACAATCCTGGTCTTACAATCCAGGTAAGAATGGTTCTATGTGATCAAGATCTCATCACTGGGTCTGGGCCAAAGGAAGAACACAGGATATATCATGTAACTTGCTAATCTTTTCCAGATATTAAATCAAGTGGAAATTAAACTTTCCAATTTATATTTCAGAAGCAAAAGGTATCCATCTGTAAGAAGTCTTTACATCATATTAGTGACATCCTCAATGCTGTAAACTTTCAATGAAAAGGAGATGAGAATTATAAGGTAAAACTAGGAGAGAATGAATTTCCTTCTAACAAATGCCGTGGTTCCTATATAGCATCTTCTATTTATGTTGAATCTTAACATCCTTTGACAACAACTGAACATAAGAAAGATGGCCTACTTTTACACATCTTCTGAAGAATAATTCCGCAAAGCAAACTTTTTCTTTACACCAGAATCCATAATTTTTTATGCTTTGCACAATGGTAAAAGAAGAGATTTCATGTTGGAAGAAAAGGTTGAGCCGTTGAGGTGCTCCTGAAAGTTCTGGCCAGTTGAGAGCAACTATAGAAGCACACCAATGTCAAAGATTTGCAGTTATCTCATGCAAAGATGTAGAAGACACTGTAGCTTATAGATAAGAAGAGCCTGCAGCAACTACTAGCAGAAGCACTCGACAAGGTTTAGGTAAAAAACGTAACCAACCTTCATAGGAGATATCATCATCATCCATAGGAAGCATTTGCAGGGGATATGGTGGAACATTAGGCTGTCCTGCTATGTGAGCTGAAGGTTTAGCTGAAGGATCTCCAACTCTTTCCTGCAAATATAGAAAAAATCTTTTTAAGTCCAAACAAAATAACTTTCGAAAGAGAAGCACATATATTTGTGAAAATTCCACATCCTTTTCCAGACTAAAACTCAAAACCTTTTTCAAGCATTAGCTGCAAAGCTAATCAGAAATAAAACTATATCAATGTCTAGCTAAAATTTGAGATTACCAATACAAAGAGAGGCATTTGTATTTGACATATCAAATGGTAAGAGATGACAATGTGGAGAGCATGAAAGTTCAATGAGAGACGTTTCAGTAGGTTAATCAACTAGTGATGGCAGAGACTTTGAGAAACTAAATCTACAAAAGAGAAGTAAAGGCAAGGCCATATAGAAAGTCACTCATTGCAACAGTAGAGGTTTTGACCAATCTTCTTCTTCCAGTGTACCAACTGCTGACATGGAATCCTGAGAAAGGGACTTCGGTGTTATCAATAGGGTTTGATGTCCAACTTATCCGGATTTGAGTTCCTTGGCATCCTCACCTATTCAGGGATACTTAAAGCCTGAGTGTGCTGTGAATTATGACTTAGATGATCAATTCTGTAAAAGGTTATAATCAGTCTACCACATCTCCATAGTGGAGCTATTGTCTACATGAACCACAGACTTATATTCATATGACATTGTGCAGGTTGTGCAAGTCATGTACATTGCGAGCTGGTAGAGTACAATGAACGCTGATGAAATACAACAGCTTCTTTGATACTGAATATTAGAGTTATAGATATATACTATTTATTTATCTTATTTTATTGTGACCTTGTATAAATAGGGCTTTGCTCCCTCTTTCATCGCCAAGCAAATACAAAAACATTTTTCTCCAATCTCTTATCTTCTCCTCTCTTCTCCCTCAACCAATTTAGGGTCAAGGCCAATATAGTTACATCGTATCATAGCAATCTCGATCCCTAGAGACATTTTAAGTTGGATTTCTCATTCTCCAACAGTCTCTCTCTCTATCTCCCTCTTCGATTGTTTTTTTATTCTTTCACCATTATCAAGCTCAAGAACTGCCCCCTCACTCCTCGAGCTCGCCTGCTGCTACAGCATCCACTACTGCAGCCTCCACTGCCGCTGCAGACGCAGCAATGGCAGTCGTCGCAGCGATGGCAGCAGTCAACCATAGCATTTGCAGCTGTCACTATTTTCAACAGCAGCACAGAGTGCTTTTCGGCCTCCTCGAGCTCAGTCGAAGTCAGAGCATCCCATCTTCTTCCTCTTCCTTGGTACGAGTTTCTCGCAAGTGTAGCAGCAACCTCCGCAGCCGCTGCCACCACAGCAGCAGCTACCACTGTTTTCAACAACAGCGCAGCCACTAGTCTCCACCATCTTCTTCATTCCGCAGCAGCACCGCATACAGACATTTTCAGTCATGCCACAATCACTAATACTCATCCAGCTGCTACCCCAATTAAGTTTCATGTGAAGCTTCAGCTCGATGATGGTCAGCTTCTTCTAGATCTGACTAGATATCGTCAGCTGGTGAGGGCACTCGTCTACTTGACCATTACCCGGCTTGATATCTCTCATGTAGTTGGTCTTTTTACTCAATTCAGACAGGCTCCTCTATCTGCACACTATGCCGCTCTTATACGCATTATTCGATACCTTCGCGGCACCATCACTCACTCTCTTTTCATGTTATCGACTTCCATCTTAGCCCTATGAGCTTTTTCCAATGCAGATTATGGTGGTGACAGGTCTGATCAAAAGTCTACTACTAGCTGCTGTATTTTTTTAGGAGATTCCTTAATTTCTTGGCATAGCAAAAAGTAGAATGCAGTGTCCCTCTCAAGTACTGAGTCAGAGTATCATGCTTTGTGTGCGCTGATGAAGGAGATTGTTTGGCTTCGTCGTCTCCTTAATGATATGAGTGTTCCCTTACCCCTTCCGACCATTCTTCATGTCGGCAATAATAGTGCTAAAAAACTTGCTGGAAACCCTATTTTTTAGAGAGGATGAAGCACAATGAAGTCGATATGCACTACACTCATCAAGAGTACCAAGCTGGCATCATTTCACTTTATCGCCTCAATACTAAGGAGCAGATTCCAACTTCTTCACGAAGTTTCTTCTCATTCCACACTTTGAGTATTTAGTTATCAAAGTCTCGGTGTATGATCCACCTTGAGTTTGAGGGAGAGTATTAGAGTTATTCAATATATATATTATTTATTTATCTCATTTTATGGTGACCTTGTATAAATAGAGTTTTGCTCCCTCTTTCATCACCAAGCAAATACAAAAATATTTTTCTCCAAACTCTTCTCTTCTCCTTTTCACTTCTCCCTCAACCCAATCTAAGGTCAAGGCCAATGAAGCACCGACACCTCTCCCAGGAAGAGGTGTCCGTGTCCGACACGTGTCGGACACGGACACGCGTCGGACACGCATGGGACACGTGTCCGACACGTGTCCAGAGTTTCCTAAAAAAAAAAAAAAAAAAAAAAAAAATCGACACCTTGTTGGGACACGGGCGGGGACACGGGCGGTATTTTAGATATTGTTTAACGGGTCGGGTCGGGGTTCGATCGAATGTTATCAACCCGGATCCAAACCCGATAATAAACCTTACCTTCACCGTTGAGCGATCGAAGCCTAAAACCCTCGAGCGGCCTACCGAGCGACGAGCAACGGTGAGCGAGTGCGACGGCCGACGGGAGCGAGTGCGACGGCCGACGGAGCGAGTGCGGCGAGCCGAGTGCGGCGAGGACGCGGGTTCTTCTCTCTCCCTCGTCTCTCGTCTCTCTCTCTCTCCCATCTCTTCCTCACTCCCGCCCTCCATTGCCTCCCTGTCTCTGTCTCTCTCTCCCTGTATCTTCCTCCCTCCCTTTCTCTCTCTCACATTCTCTGTCTCTTCCTCCCTCCCTCTCTCTCTCTCGCTCTCTCGCTGTCTCACTCTCTCGATGTCTCACTCTCTCACATTTTCTGTCTCTCCCTCCCTGTCTCTGTCTCTCTCCCCGTATCTTCCTCCCTCTCTCATTCTTTATTTCTCTCTCTCTCGCCGTCTCACTCTCTCTCTGTCTCTCTCTGTCTCTTCCTCCTTCTCTCCCAATCTCTCATTCTCGCTCTCTCTCGCTGTCTCACTCCACGCTCTCATTCTCTCTGTCTCACTGTCTCTCTCTCTCTCATTCTCTCTCTGTCTCACTGTCTCTCTCTCTCTCTCTCACCCACTGTCTCTCTCTCTCTCATTCTCTCTCGCTCTCCGTCTCTCCCTCCCTCTCTCTCGTCTCACCGTCTCTCTCTCATTTCTCTCTGTCTCACCGTCTCTCTCTCTCATTCTCTCTCTCTCTCTCACCGTCTCTCTCTCATTCTCTCTCTCTCTCCTCTCACCGTCTCTCTCTCTCTCTCATTCTCTCTCGCTCTCACCGTCTCTTTCCTCCCTCAATCTCTCATTCTCTCTCCTCTCACCGTCTCTCTCTCTCTCATTCTCTCTCTCTCTCACCGTCTCTCTCTCTCTCTCTCACCGTCTCTCTCTCTTATTCTCTCTCACTGCCTCTGTTATTAAATTGTTAAATTATATTAAAGCTTCTTTAATCTCTCGTCTATTAAATTGTTAATCTGCTAAATGCTAATACATATCTCTTTACTAATGTAGTTTTATTGCGATTGAAGAAAAATGAATACTGAAAATAATTCTGATTCTAGTCAAAATACTGTATCGTGTGTGGATGATAATGCTCCCTTGTGGAGATATGTTACTAAGATGGAGAAATTGAGAGAAGGTGGAGGAAATCATAATTTTAGATGCAATTATTGTCAACAAGTCTACAAGGGATCATATTATAGAGTAAAGGCTCATTTGCTGAAAATTAGTGGGCATGGAATTAGAGGTTGTCCAAAAGTGAGTAGTGAACATGTTATGGAAATGAAAAGGATTGTTGATATTGCCGAAATGAAAATTAAAAATTCGATGCCTAAACAAATTCCTTTGCCAAAATTTGGACAAGCGGCATCTTCTAGTAGCTCAGTTGGAGGTGTAGGTTTTGATATGGGAGGGACATCAAGAAAAAAAAGAGCAACAGGAATAACACCTATTGAGAAGTCATTTAATTCTGGTGCTCGCAATCAATTATATTGTGAGATTGCAAGAATGTTTTATTCAGCTGGGTTGCCTTTTCATCTGGCAAGAAACCCTCACTATGTTAGAGCCTTTCAATTTGCAGCAAATAATAATATTTCTGGATTTGTGCCCCCTGGCTACAATATGTTGAGAACTACACTACTTCAACAAGAGAGAGCAAATATTGAAATGTTGCTAAACCCTATTAGAAGCACATGGGGAGAAAAAGGGGTGAGTATTGTATGTGATGGTTGGACTGATGCACAGAGGAGACCGCTTATAAATTTTTTAGCGGTGACTGAGAGTGGGCCTATGTTCTTAAGAGCTGTGAATTGTGAAGGAGAATATAAAGACAAATTTTTTATCTCTAATTTGATCATTAAAATCATTGAAGAGGTTGGACCTCATAATGTAGTCCAAGTAGTTACAGATAATGCACCTGTTTGTAAGGCAGCAGGGATGCTTCTTGAAGCAAGGTTTTCTCACATTTTTTGGACTCCATGTGTAGTTCACACTCTCAACCTAGCTTTGAAGAACATATGTGCAGCAAAAAACACCGAGGCAAATGAGATTGTGTTTGATGAGTGTAGCTGGATTTCAGTAATTGCAGGGGATGTAATGTGCATAAAAAATTTCATCATGCAACATTCAATGAGGTTGGCTATTTTTAATGAATTTGTCAACTTAAAATTGCTTGCTATTGCGGAGACTCGGTTTGCTTCGGTGATTATAATGTTGAAAAGATTTAGAAAGATCAAGAACGATCTTCAATCAATGGTAATTAATGATAAATGGAGTTCTTATAGGGAAGATGATATTGGCAAAGCACGGTTTATCAAAGATAAAGTCCTTGATGACATTTGGTGGGATAAAATTGAATATATACTTGCTTTCACGAGCCTATATATACGGTATGCTACGGGTTGCGCATACGTATAAACCATGCTTACATTTGATATATGAAATGTGGGATACAATGATTGAAAAGGTGAAGACAATCATATTTATGTATGAAAACAAGAAAGAAGGCGATGAATCTATTTTTTATTCAGTGGTGCATAAGATCCTAGTGGATAGATGGGATAAAAGCAATACACCATTACATTGCTTAGCACATTCTTTGAATCCAAGGTTAATTTAATTTCTATCTTATGATTAAAAGTTTTATTGTTCTTTCATTGTTATTGTTTACTAATTATATGATTATGTTAATAGGTATTATAGCTCATCATGGATTCAAGAGGATCCAAATCGTGTACCACCGCATAAGGATTTGGAAATTTCTAATATGAGAAACAAATGCTTAAAAAGGTTATTTCCAAATGCAGAAGAACGGAAAATGGCATACCAAGAGTATACTAGTTTCTCCACATCAACCAAAAGTTTTGCTGAGTATGATTCAATAGCAGATAGAAATGAGTTTGATCCAAACATGTGGTGGGTTGCTCATGGTGCTTCTGCTCCTATTCTTCAGAATTTAGCACTTAGGTTACTTGGGCAACCTTGCTCTTCTTCAGGTTGTGAGAGGAACTGGAGCACTTATTCTTTCATCCATTCATTGAAAAGAAACAAGATAACTCCACAAAGAGCTGAAGATTTAGTATATGTGCATACTAATCTTCGCCTTCTATCAAGGAGATCTCCAGATTATTTAAGAGAGGAGACCAAGATGTGGGATGTTGGAGGAGATTCTTATGATTCCTTTAATGGTGCAGGAATGTTGGAGTTTGCTGATCTCTCAATTGATAACCGGATTTAGAGACTATAATGTTTGTTGATGAAGGCAACGAGGCAGTTGAAGATGAATGATCTACCTTATGTTGCTATTTTGTAATGATTGTTAGTTTTAAAACTTTTGTGGAACTCAGTTACTTGGATAGTAGGACATGTTTTGTTGATGAAGGCAATGAGGCATTTGATTGTCTTTCAATTTTGTTATTATCTTTAAATTAGTTCTTACAGCTTCATGTGTACTTCTTTTTGAATGATACTTCTTAGTTCTTATAGCTTGATGTATGTTTAACACTACTAGATTACAAATTTTTACTTTAGATAATTTTTTATTTTATTTATTTATTTATTTATTTCGCCGTGTCCTATGCTGTGTCCGTGTCCTATATTTTCAAAATTTGCCGTGTCGCCGTGTCCGTATCGTGTCGTGTCCGTGTCCCGTGTCCGTGTCCGTGCTTCATTGGTCAAGGCTAATATCGTTACATTGAAAATAAACTTATACCATGTTCATAAAGAAAATTGCAAGTGAACAAATTAGTGCACAAGCCTCTGTATCATTTATGTAAGAGAAATTATCAAAACTCCCAAAGTGTATTCACAAAACGCCAAAAGCATTATGAATACCTAGGTTCTATGTATTATTATCCATGAATTACATGTTATGGGCCTTTAAAGAAAGGGACGAGTTTTAAAAAACAAG
The DNA here is from genome assembly GCF_019914945.1 of Typha latifolia. Lineage (NCBI taxonomy): Eukaryota > Viridiplantae > Streptophyta > Magnoliopsida > Poales > Typhaceae > Typha > Typha latifolia. Next base: position 7,032,154 of record NC_133100.1, read on the forward strand.
CCCTACTGTTTTAGAAATTGATGCATCTTGAATTAGTTAACAGTTAACACATAACAAGTAACTACCTGATAAAATTTTGATGACTGAAGTCACCAAAATTTATTTCTAAAAAAATCACATTCCTCTTTTTGTTTCTTTATTATTAAAATAGTAATGCCACCTTTCCCTGTTGCAATTAAGCTAGGATAAAGGCTACTTAAGATTTAAGACACTCTCAAAGTAATGTTTACTGTTAAGAAATGTCATTGAGGAAGTATTGTATGTGATTCTAGCAATCTGTCACATCACCAAATCACAAGTCATTGACGACAATTAGAAGAGCACAAATTCAAGAAGCCACAAGCTTGAACTGCCCAATAGGAAGTAGATGATTTGGACATTAGAAAAAGGACTACCTTCTTATCTTTGCTTTTCTTCGCCAAGTTATGATCTTCTTTCCTTCTCTTGCCATTCTCCTTTTTCTGCAGGAAAAATAAAATTGCCATCAGCACTTATTTTAACAAATAGTCTACATTCTATAGTCTTACTCCTGACACAACTTAAAGGTTACATTTTCCATTCTGCATATAGGGAAATATTCAAATGACAAACCTCTGATACTGATCCCAGTTCGTTGGGATGAAAAGCCTTGGTGGTGGTGGTGGTTATTGTGCCGTAGGTTTTATTGGACTTAAATGAAAGCTAATAATTAACTCAAGAAGAATAAGTAACTAAGATTTTACTTCAACACAACGTAGGTAGATGAGCTATCCAATCCACAAAAAGGAAAGACACAGAAAGGGCCCAATCAAATGCTAACAGTGGTTTTACTAGGTGACTTATGTCCAAATAGGGTTAATGAGTGAAATTATTTATAATTGAAGGGTAGATCGTATAAATTAGGCCAACTCAATCAAGTAAAGGGACTAATAGAAAAGATAGAATAAAAATTATTTTAAACAAAAGCTAAGGATAGCTCCTATAAAGGAGAAGTTAGGTGACAATCAATCAAAGTGGTGTAAAATTTTCAAGGATATCCAATAATACACAAGTATGGAAGAGTGTTCTATTAAAGAAAAGATGCATTAAGAGGGCTGGAAGATAACATCATGACTTAGTGGGAGCAGCAATAAACAAGACATGATAGCACTTAGTTTAAGGAAGAATTTTAAACAAAGAGAACTGAGTGGAAGAGAAGGAACAAAAGCCAACCCCAGATGTTGTTGCCTTAATAAACAAGTGATATGCAACAGAAAGCACATTCAAGAAGGTTTACAGCTTAGCAATTCATACAAATGGTTTTTTTTTTTTAAATACTATTGATTCTTATTTACACCAACGATGGCCGTGCCGACCACCGGCCGTGCCATAAGAGAAGGAGAGAAAAAGGTAAGGGATACTTACCTTCGCCTTTATAGTCGCCGTCGCCATTGCTCGTCGCTTGCTGCTCGCCGTCGCTTCGTCGGATGCCCTAGCCCGAGAGAGGAGAGAGAGAGAAGAGGGTTAAAAAATTAAGTTGCATATCCAGATTCGGAACTTAAGTTTTTAACCCCCCCGCCCCCCCTCTCTCTCTCTCTCCTCTCTCGGGCTAGGGCATCCGACGAAGCGACGGCGAGTGGCAATCAGCGAGCGGCAACGGATAGCTCGACGACGAGGTCGATGGTGAGCGGCGAAGCTATTAGGAGAGGTGTCGTGCGGCACCCCTCGTGCCATTTGCCGGTATGCTGCCGGCACGACAAGTGCCGACAGGCACACCTCGTGCCAGTCGGCACGGCCATCCATGATTTACACAAGATGGAAGCATCATAGTTATAAAAGAGTACAAGGTTACCTTCCAAATTATATGTTTAGAAACTTAGATATCACTTTCTCCAACTATGGCCTTAAACTTCTTAAAGACAATCATCTGCAATTCTATATTATCCTTTAGTTATAGCATCGTATAATTCTATCCAGTACAACAATAGACACAAAGTTTACTTGAATAATCTAGTGATAGAATATGAAATCAGGTGTACCAATGCTAATGCATAGTAAGATTCTCATCACACATTTCATTGGGTTCATCCACTGCCTCTCTCCCTACAACTCTCTAATATTCCCAATATTTTTTGAAAAGTACAAAAAAATGTAAGAAGAAATAAAGATTTAAGCCGTAGAATTTAATAAGTAGATTTCCTTCACAACTGTACCAACTGAATAATATAGTTCCACAAACGTAAAGGTGAATTACCAACTACGGAATTGCTTGATTTGTAAGAATATCCAAAAATAAATAAAAATACTGGCATAGTTGCAAAGTTAAGGATGCATACTACAAGCTGTTAGACTTACGGTTATCCACCTGCACCGTAGGGCTACATCTCGTACTGTTTTATCCTGTAACTGCATGGCAATTTTAGCATAGCGAGAAAGAGTTGGTTCAGACGAGTACCTACAAGTTCATGTAATAAAATCAGTGCTTATTTCTTCTCCAATTGAAAAAGGACACATGAAATAAATAGTCAAACAGAAAGATAGATAAATAAATATTCATTACTAAAAGAATTAGAAAAAGGAGGAAAAAGTCTCCAATTCAGGTCATTAGTGTTCCTTCCACTGCCACTTACAACGGGACAACCAGGTCATGCCAGTGCTTTCTATGATCATGGGGAAGTCTACTCGTGAAATTACCAAGACCTCACCACACATTTGTTCTTAACTGAAGGCAAGAAACTACTCAGCTACTACTATCTATAACACAGGTTTCCATGCAAAGATTCAACAGTGTAATTCAGAATTTATCTTGGTTATATGTGAAATTCTAACAATGGTTTTATGGCTATAAAAATTTTAAGAAAAATCACTTTTAGGATGTTATATGTCAAATTACACAGCATGAGCTACAATTAAGACCAAAAATTGAGATCAATCTTGATTCTCAAAACTAAGCTGCCTTTCTATAACATCGCTATAGAGATACGAATGAGATATCTGGAAATACCTATACTCCTATGACTTTTCGACTTAATCCAAACAAAAACTAAACTAAATACAATTTTATCTTATCCCCCCAGAATTCAATCAAATTTCAAATTCCATACACCAAACATATCATTTAACAGGACAAGAATTTCCCATACCCAATCCAAGCAGCCAAAAAATCAGCTTCTTTATATCAAAACGTAAAATTTGAAAACTCCAAGAAAAGCATAGCAGAGAATGTAACAAGACACTGCAAACCAACAAAAATTCTAAATATTGGACATATTTTCCGTACCCAATCCAAGCAACCAATAATTAAGACGTAACGTTCGAAAATTTCAACAAAAGTAAAGCAGAGAGAAGATAAGATATTTAACCAAATCTTGAACGTACTTACTTGCTAAGCCCTTCTTCCAGAATCGCCTGCTCCTCCGCCGACCATTCGATCGACAGACCGGGGTTGTGCCTCAGCGCTTGCTCGGGACCCGAATTCCCTCCCGCCCCCGCATCCCCGCTGTTGCTAGGGTTTCCGCCGCCGCCTCTCTGTACTGAAGGGGGACCCATGTGGGTCCCACCCTGGTTCCCCGACGAGTTCGCGTTCGCACCCATCGGAGAAGCGGAAACCCAAATCTCAGGCTCCCCGGATTTGCCGGCGGCTCGCGCCAATTCGTGCGTTCTTCCCGCCACGATACCAGAGAAGCCCTTCTCCTTCTTCTCCTCCTCCTCCTTCACTCTCTCGGTTAATGAAATTATGCAAACGAGGAGGTCGTTCTCCTTCTTCCCCTCGTCGAATCGTTGAATTCTTTCCTCGTTTCGAGTATTTATTTGAATTTAGATTTCAAGCTCAAAAGTTATTTATTAGGTATAAGAAGATATATATCATCGAATGTCCCCAAAATGTTGCCAAGGATAAAATTACAAACAACACCAACCTAAGTACCTTCTCCTTAAATTACATTTTTACCACTATATATATATATATATATATTAGAAATTCTTTTCTTCTCTAAATTTTTGGAAGATATGAGGGTGGGACCCTAATTAAACACATATAAGTTAGGAAATCTTAGTCATCAAAGATATAGTGGGATAGTCAATGGGATAACAATATTATTTATTATCTTTGTTTGTGTTGAGTTTTTGACTATTTTAATTATAGTCCTAATTATATTTAGGTATCTAATTTATTTTAAAATTTAAATATGAGATTTGGTGGTTTAAAAAATTCTTACTAAAACTTAGCATATTTTCCAGAGGATTTAAAATTTTCCTGTTTAATGGGTCAATGGTATCTAAATACACTTAATCTCATATTTAAGTTTTAAAGTATACTAAATACATAAAATAAATATTTACGAAGGCTAGTTTGGTCAAAAACTCCATGTTAAATAGTTGAGTCCTACTAACCTATCATAGAGGTTATGGGTTTAATTCCATTTTGGACATTTATCTGCAGCGTTTGAATTTATTGTGACTCATATTCTGAAGAATTGTTCTACTTGTTCAATCTATATATCGAAAGTATTAATTATTTTGTCCGGTCTAATAATTAGCATATAAGCTATTATAAAAAATTACAATTGGTTTAGCTTGTCTTATCCAAAAATTTTAATAAAAGTGATTAAATAATAAACCTGTAGGCTAAGTGAGCAGGTAACCCTTCCAATTATTCTAACAATTTTCTCTTTCTGTAACAAGGAATTAAATTAGGATAAAAACTTCCCTGAATTTTAAGAGAGCTGCTCCTGCAATTACCCAAGAGATGATAAAGATTGTTAGATTATTAAAGACCTTAAGCTTTTAATCCGAGAAGTAGAAATTTTTACTCAAAATTCTCAAAATCAAACCTTCTGTTCCTATTATTTGTTTTGATTCCGTATAGAAAAGACTCTGCACGTCTTATTATCTATTATCTATCTTCAATCTAATTTTCGCACCGGTGTTTGGATTATAACCTAGATTATCCAATTTCACTTCCATCCTGCATTGACTTTAACCAGAATCTGGACTAAATCTACTACGGATAGCAACATTTTGTCCAGCAAAGAGAAAGATTATTGAAAGAAAAAAGAAGTACTGGCACCATTTGTGAAAATGATATTTACCAGCAGCACTAGATACCAAAGTCTAGTGCTCCCACCAATGAGTAAGAAATAGACAGTGCAGGATTTTTACCAAAGTAGGCCTCCTTAAAAATTTAAATGTCATCTGCCACTCATCCATCCAGAAAAAATGTATGACTCTGTTAATGCTTTATATTAAATATAGAATGCTAAGTCTATTGGTTAGTCAAAAACTGACACTTTTATTAGCTTTCAATTTACAAAGTTATGTAAGTCAATCAGCTTAGCAAGATGGAGGCTCACCTACCTCTTTAATTTTTATTTTTAATTTTTTCAGTCATTAGCATGTTTTTATACTTCCCTTTCAATCAATAGAAGAAGAAGAAGAAGAAGAAGAAAAGGGGGGGCGGGGGTGGAAGAAAAAGGAGTTAAGGTTGTGGGTCTTTGTATAACCAATAGACTTAACGGTGGTACCACTCCTTGGATAAGATACAAGTGTTTATCCATCTCAATTGGATATCTTTCTTTTATCTAATTTGCAACTTGATAAACCTTTCCAATTGATCCTGTTATAATATAACATAATATGATATTCTACTTCATCCAAAGAGTTGAGACTTAGAGACCCAGATTGAGGTGTGGTCTATATTGGTAATTTAAGTTTCCTAGGAGTGCTAGTTTGGTCAAAATACTGAGACAGTTGCATACAAAGTATCTACTGCTTGGCCAACGGAGGCAAGCACGTTTGTCTACTTTAAGTGGTCCCTAATAGATGCAGGTTAGGTGGCCTGTCTTCAATCCACAAGAACCTCCAGGAGAGTCCAAAGGGGAATTTGCAACTACAACAAGCCCTAGGAGAGGACAAAGAGAGTGATGGGATCCATTTGTTAGCAGTCTTGGGGAACTTCTTCAGAATAGGACTAGGAAATGAATAGGGGGAATGCAAGGAGTGGAAATTTTCCAAAGTAGGCACAAGATTATTTACTTACTGTGGGCAAACTTTCCAAGTCTTTCACATGTTTGGTAATTGAATTCCCCAGTAAGAGCCTGTATCAGTATCTCCCATTCCTGAATTCCTGAATGCATGAATCCCTTTCAGTCCTTGCACATTGTTTATGATACATTGAGTAACTCTTGAACAGTTTTCACAGAATAACTAACTGTAAACTAAAATTATTCTCCTGTAAATTAGGTACTCATAGCATGACTTGAGATCGAAGGTGCAATTTTCACTTTAAAAAACAACGTACCTCTATGTGGCATCCACAAAAACGAAAAATAAAAAAGAAATACTCCTATGAGAGCTGCTGCAAAGATGTGGAAATATTTACGACAAAATATAATAATTTCTTTCAGAGAGGATATTTAGTTATACAGAAGCTGGTTTACTCTTGCCTTTCCTCTCCTCCCATTAGAAGCATCACACTGGAAGATTTAAGAAGGAACATGGTTGTCATTCCCTTGCTCAGTGCTCGCAATCAGAGTTGATACAGGCTGCATGGAACTATGGAAGCAATCAGATGGAACTTTCAATATCATTCCAATTTGTTGAAATGGAGATCAGCTTTCATTTTCTGCATTGGTATGAGCTTAATTTGAAGTGTACGGTATCGGATGATTATGTACAGATTTGCTGGAAAAGAGGGAAATCCAATGAGTATGTACTCCACCAAACGTATACACCAATTAAACAATGTAGATGAATAGGATGTGCAAACGAGTGCAGATTAACTACCAGAAATTAACTGAAGATCAGTTTTAAAGAACAAACGACTTGAAATAGAACAGTTTTGGCAAGTAAGTGATCAAACTTAGCAACACATGCAATATGAGAAATAACTGTCAACTACAACAAGAAGTCAGTGATTATCATTGTTGCTAAAAATTCTACGCACTAGTAAATACTCACCACTACCTTTTCTGCTAATATGTAGCATCAAAAAGATTATATGGGCATTAATGAAATCCCTATTAAATATTTAAATCATTACCCACTGGATGAAATTTCTTAAATATCACAATTTAGAAACAAAATACTGATTTATAGTTCCATTACATTTGTGAGTGTGCATACCCATCAAATTAAAAGAAGTAATTGTAAGACCATTAAGGCCAACAATTTTTTATTGGTCAAATGCCCCACAATTAGAGAACATATCCAAAAGATGCGTCTTGGTAAGGTGGGGTCTTTTAGAAAAGATAGAACAAGAAATACTTGAATCTGACATGATTGAGGTATGACATCATCGGAGATAAGTTTTCTGAAAATTTAAGAAAAATGATTTGGACATATCCATAGGGAGAAAACATAGTAAATGAACAGGGCAAAAGTGCAAGAGAAAGATCAGAACTGACTAGGGAGGTAATTCTGGGGAAAAAGGGGCATAGTAGCACCATGCTTGATAGAGAACCAAGCCTGAGACAAAGCTGACTAGAGTGAAAGAATTAATATAACTGACATCACATAGCTGCAAAACTTGGTTGTTATTGTCATTGTTGTATTTTGATACTTAGTGAGATAAAGAGATAATAACTCGTGAGCTCCAACGTCACCTTCCCAAACTTCATTGTAGGATATACAGTTTCAAGAGCATGAGTGACGATTTTAAAAAAGAAACGAGTCAACTTCATGAGGCTAGCAAATCAAACACTACATTCCTTTCCATAGTTATCAGAACTAGAACAGGTCGGGTGGTCGAGCGATGAAGTAGTGAATTGACCACCAAACCAATTCAGTTTTATCATCAGACCAGGAAAGCAAACCCGGTAAAAATCGGCTAACTCGGCAGTTAAACCGACAACTCATGCAACCCGACCATTTCTGGCGAATCGACATAATCTCTTACTTTTCCAAAAAATCCTAATTATCTTTAATATTTATTTATTATATTCTCTATCATAAGTGTATTTTGGTCCTAAAATTTTGAAAATGTTTAGTTAATATTGTGTTTTAAAATTTTATCATTGTTAATTTATCAAATAAATTGACTTCTATAGTTTTATTTAATTTCATGTTTCCGGCTAAGAAACTATATTTATGTGTTGAAAATGTTTAGCTAATAACATACTAGTTATTATTATTCAAGAATTGATCAATATGTTGTTGGTTGTGATATATAAAACCACAGTTTTTAAAATTTGTTGTTGTTAAACATAAAGATTAGTTTTAAAAGACAAAGTAATATAAGACATACAATTATACTATTACTACTATAAAATACTTTTTTTGGTTTTTAGAATTATTTAGAACTATATATATTAATTAAATAAACATAAAATATTTTAAAAAATGCAGTAACCCGAGCGGTGGTGAACCACCGGCTAAACTAATAATCCAGTAACTCGATTTCTAACCGGATCAACATCCAGTCTGGTTCTGATAACCACGCTACATTCAATAATCCTAAGGAGAACAAGTGAAAACTCATGTGACAAATATCATAACTCCCCAAGGTCATTAAAGTTTCTTGACCCCAAAGAAAGAAAAAAAGAATAAGTGAAAAGAATGACATAAATATGAACTTACCTTGCAAATCAGTACTTGGTACTTCTAAGATCTGTGCGGCCTCACTGTCCAAGCTCCACAAGATTTTTATGGGGCACTGAAATCTAGAAACCTGGAGACCAACTTGAATTGCCACAATGTCACTTCTGAGAGATTTATGGATGTTTCGGAAAAGATTGAAGCTTTTCTCTCAGACAGCACAAGAGAAATCCAAGTATCAATGTTATAATCATTCCAAGCTTCCCATGCTGATTTGTTTTATTAACTGTAGAAAACACAAGATCTTAAACAAAGTAACAAACAGTTCCTCTTCTAATAACAAAGTATCAAACTAAAAGGATGGATCCACTTAGGAAAGATGAGAGAATGACAGTCAGATCCTTGGAACAATATAATAGACAGGTAACAAGAAGCTACGACCAAATGACAAGTGAGTGAACGGATTATTGAAGCCATGAACTACCTTGTAAAAATACTTCTTCCTCAACTTGATAGCCATTCGTATGCACCTCTTCACATTAATTTTCAGCATATTATCATTGAACATCTGTAGAATATAGGAGCAAGGCAAAACAATATGTAAGCTTCAACTCAAGTAACCACAAACTAGAAATTTGATTGTCGCCGGGGAAATGGCAGCTCATCTTAAAACAACAAAGGGACTTCTCAACAATCGTAGGAATAATTGCAGTGTAAGTGAAAAGTGATTTCTAGTTGAAGAGCAAGAAGAAAATAAATAAATAAATAAGGCTATACTTCATAGACTTGTAGTTAATATAATAAAAGGATTATAAGTGATGAATGACTTTACTACAGATCCAAAGTGTCTATGGAACCACACAAAATGAAGCACTTGCTTAAATGCTTAGATGTCTAGCCAAAATTCTTGACTCTTGAATAAGCAGATGCTGCAGATTAGGACCTAACACTGTCCCAAACACAAAAAGATATACTTAACCCAGAAAATCTGGCGAGGATGAGACAAAAATGACCTTATCTATATCTCAAAAGCTTTGAAAATAAAGGGGGACATAGAGAAAGATAAACTTGCCTTAATAACATCATCAATCGAGTGACTTTCACTCATTATCTTTTGGCGATTGATGGTCAAAATTGCTGCTACACAGAATACAGGCAATTCATCATCCCTACTGTTTGTTGATGCAGTTGTGTCACAAACCTGCAACTGATCGTGCCTTGCCCAGAAATTAGCCCTTGACAAGCCACAAAGAGGATGATTTGTAATGGATCTCACTCCATTGCTATAAGATCCACAACTTTCACCATTTTTATAATGAGACTGCATGCTTTTAAATTTTCTTTTTCCATTCTCTGGAGATGCTTCTGCTTCTGCAGGTGAATGATTTCTAGGCTGTAAAACCAACGGTTCTAGGCAATTTTCCTCTAACTGGTGAGTTACTGCTTCATCAAAATCAGCAGCCCACATCATCTGGAACAGATAATTAGCAATTAAAACGCAGATAAAAGAAGAAGAATGGAAAAGATTAAAATGAAGCAAATTGTAGTTAAAAAGTATATCATAACTGTTGAAAACATAAAATATAGAGATGGCCAATTGAGGATTTTGTTCTTTCTTTTAATAACTTCAAGTGAAATTTCATACTGCAATATCAAATGTGTACTAGGCCTATGTTAATCTTCACCTGATGAAAGGGAAAGATTTTTAAGAAATTAACATCAAGTTACTAACTTAAAAAGTAAAAACAGGACAACAAAAGATATTGCAAAATTTTGTCTTAAAATATCTGAAGACCAAAGGAGAGAGAGCAAGGGTGTTTATGGGATAGAATTTTCTAAAGTAGTTTCAATTTTTCTGTTTATTAAAATTCAAGGATGGCCGGCCTATGACACGGCCCATGCTAACCACAAGCCGGCACGGCACAGCACGTGCTATAGCATTTGCTAGCTGTGCCGCAAGAGAGGGAGAGAAAAAGAGGAGCAAAACTACTAACTTTCACCCTTCGCCGCTTGCAGTTGATTGCGATGGCAAGCGGCAAAGGGCGAAGATGAGCAGATAGCTGCTTGGAGAGGTGTCGTGCAGCATCCCTCGTGCCACGTGCTGATACGCCACCGGCACGATAAGTGCCAACCGGCATGGCCATCGCTATATCAAATAACAAAGTTCAAAGTTCTAGGAAAATTCCTTCCTGTTACTTTTTTATCTAATCTCCTTGCTTGTCACTTTCATTACCAGTCCTATCTTTTGATTCTTGAATATTTAGAGAATGTATTCATGTAATGGCCTTCACTACCTATCTTATGTACATTTCCTTTTTGCATCCTCTTGAAGAGACACAAAACTCTTGCATAAGGATTTCGTATGGTTAACTATATTCATAGGTTGATCTCATCGCGGATAAAGTTTAATCCAAGCATCTAACTGAATTAATTACATATGCGAAACAATATATTAATATGCTTTGACAATCTATGAAATTGAAAGATACCAAGTATTTCTTTCAACAGGATTCTATCATTTTTGTATAGCTAAACAAAATGGCATGAGGGATGCAACAAAGTAAAACAATAATATCTACCACTCCACTTTCCAGATTGGCAACATCTTGAAGATACAAACCTCCCACATGCAGAGGGCCTCATCAAAGGATAGCTCCCGACGGAAAAGCACCAGCAACATTCGAAAAGCAAAATGAAGGCTTTCAGCACCAATAACCAATAAATGTCCGAACAATTCAGCATCCGTTAATTCCAAGATTTTCCATAATGCTTGCAACTGTTTCATAACTCCAGTTGGTCCTTCCATCTGAAAATTTTCACGCTGGAATGCAGGTATAATAGATGTAATTTGTCAATTTTGTACAATAGTAAGTTCAGATGGAGAATACAAACTCAAGAGAAGAAGGCAGCAGTAGTACCATTCTTCGTAAAAGCATCTCAAAGCACCAAAAGGCATCTGCATCATCCTCATACAGGACAACAAATGGAGAAAGAAGATCACTCATACCTGTAACCAAGCATCCCATTCAAATATAGCAAGTAAAAGTTAAGTTATGATCTACTTCATTGAGATTCACAAAGAAAAAGAATTTTCATGACTCTGAGAAACAATAATGGCAAAACCTTGACAGTATCCTGTTGCAGGATCCACCCATGCATAAACAGCAAGAATGTCTGACATTCTGGCCATATTTTTTGAGTCTCCATAGAACTCGAGATGACTGTCTGTTCTTACAACATCAACAACTGCAAAACAGTGCATTTTCACTTTCACAATTAGATGAAAAGTAAATATAGTCATGCAAATGCTAAAATTGGAAATATGAAATACTAGCATACCAATTCGATGAAGAGTCCAGAGCCACTCAGAAACTCTATCTTCATTGGCAAGTAAAGTGCTGGATGTAGTTCCAGCAAAAGTAGTTGCCTCTGGAGCATCTAATATCCTCAATCCATCTACTATTTCCGTCTTATATTCCTTGCCTTGTGGCCATATATCCTGTTTCTGGATATCTGAATGAAAGATATTAGTCTCACTGCTGTTGACTCGTGATAAAACATTGGAGGAGGCATTTGATTCCATAATGAGCTCCACATTGTTATTAATTTCGAATGTATGCATATGTTTATCCCTGAATTCTGACGAATTTTCCGGAACCAAACAACTGCTATCACGCTTCTCACTTCCATCGTCATCCATATCATCTTTCCAGAACAAGTTTGTTACAGGCAGAGGAGGAAAATCAAAAAAGCTCCCCGTGTCATATTTAGGTTCATTTACTTCACTCTCAGAATTTCTAGAGAAACAATTATATGTCCCAGAGGAGGGTAAAATATCTGAAGAATCATAAGCAGCAGTATCCGCGCTTACCCTGAAACTGCCTAGCTCAGCTGAATTACTACAGCTTTTCCTTTTGTGCTTACGGGATATGTCTGTACATCCATTAGTTAAATCCGGGTGCTCCTCTATCTCATTAGCCGTATCTTGAGAACACTGCCGACTTGTGGTTACTGTTTCTCTTATGATATTGTCTTTTGACATAGTCCTTACATCCATCAATTTAGACCCAACAACATAGGCAAGTTCACCTGTGCCAACACTTGCATGCATCCTTTGACATTGCCTAATTAAATTTTCATACCTTTCCCTGCATTAAATGCTTCTTTAGTTCAACTCCCAATCTAGAAAAGATAACCATAGAGAACTACATACTTCACAAGCAACTAAGAGTACACCTATTTGATAAAATAGGCATCCGGATAAGAGAAGCTAATACAAACAATATCTAATATTTTTTTCTATTATCAGCGACTAGTGTTCATCCATTAATATAATAAGTGAAATATGGGACCTTCGTGCCATCCTTAGTTGCCTCCTTTGCTCTGAAGTGCTGGTCAAGGCATAACAACCAAGAAGGAATTCCCAAACTTCTGCACGTATAGATGGATCCACACCCTGCTCATGGAGGAAAATAACTGCATTTGCTCATAGAAAAAGAGGGAAAATTCATAACTTTAAACTAGAAATTATTTAGCTTAACATGCTTGAAAATTGTGGTTGATATATGTGTATTGTTTTCTAATAATGTGATGAGGAAGTTTGATAAATTGATTGTGCTGCAACAAGTATCACTGTGAATGCCATAAATGTACCTTTTATCTTAAAAGATATTTATAGCACTATTCTGCTACATGGTGTAATGAAACTCCTCCAAAGCTACAGTAACAAAGGTTCCTCTTATAGGTAGTTAGGTACAGTAAGAACACAGCCAAAAAACCATGATTTTTCGTGGACCTAAATAACTTAGTAGGGAAACTAGCAACCATTTCGCAGTACAGAGGCAAATATCGTCATTTAACACACGAGCAGAAGTACAAACAGGCAAAGGACTCACCCTTAATCAATTAAACACCTATACTCCCATATATTTCTGACTAAATATGATGAGAAGATGCATCACAAATCCATTCAAAGGACTCTTAGTAAGGAAGGGAACTAATAGTTGAGATGGTCAGACAATTGTGTGGTGTCACCTTCAAAACTAGATAGATGTGTAATGCTATTAAATCACCTCACTTTACTTCTGATGGAAGAGGAATTTATAAAAGATATGTAACAAAATTGCACTGGTTTGTTTTATTGTGAAAAGAGAAGATATGCAGGTAAAGTCTAGATAACTATAGCGACAACCAATGGTCTCCCAGAACTAGGAAGGAATACGAAAAAAAAAAGGCAACTCACCCCTAAGACAATTAACTTAAGCACCTTGCGGAAACCAATAACTTTCCCATCACCATTGAAAATTGCTTGCCACTTTTCTGGCTTGAGCATTTTGTTTCCCTGCATAATATCAGATAAGATAGGAAAAATATACAAAGAGGAGATTTTAGATAGAGAAAATAGCATACACAAGTAATGACTTGCATTTTGACAACAAAAAATGAACTAGGCATAATATTGATTTCTCTCAAATGGCTCAAGAAAATATTCAGAAAGGTTCATTGTGATCATTTCAAAATTACACAAAAGAGATGAACAATTAATAGCGTCAAGCTGTCAACTTTGAAACTGCATTTGTATCATTATTGCCACTCAAATAATACAACCTCAAGCCAATAATTGGGTTTCTCTGAATAGATATTATCATATTAATTAGCAATATCGTTGTCTTGAATAGGTTGTAATGTTGTATCATGTTAATTAGCTATATATGTGATTGAGCAGAGATAACATCCATGCTGTTTAGTTTAATAGATCCACTACTTTGACAATTTATTTACATTGTTGGTTAAAATAATTTTCTTGTCCTACTAGATTCTTTCACCTGATAAATATGCAAGTCCATCTCTAAATACAATTAATCACTTCTAAATTTCTAATCATTTTATTTCCTTCTAAAATGCATCTAGAAGTCCTTTTCTAGTAGTTAGATACAAAACCAGACTGCTCTCCTGTGCGCCTTCAAGTCCTTTTTGTCTTTTGTAACCCATCATCTCTCTTAAGATTCTAGCCGTCCCTCAGTACGGTCATTTCTCTTTGACAGTTTGACCATAGTTAACGTAAACAGCTAAACTATCTCTGGCTCATCTCTACAAGTGTACACTAGTTTTGCATTAGGAACCTTAAAAAATCGTGCGATATGGTGACCATAACTTAAAATATCCAGTGACATAGAATGAAGTTTGTCACAGCATTCTAACATTGTTAATATGATGTTTTTTCCATAAATTTAAACTCCTTTTCTTCCTCTAGTGGATCGCAAACGACCTAGATAAGCTATAAAAAGAAGGATTATATATAGAAAATTGCATAAATAGATTATCGAGAGGATTGAATCTCTGAGGTTTATATTCTCAAATCAAGAATTAAGGATTTGGATAGCGCGACTCCAATCAAAACCGAACCTTTGCAGGCGAGTGATGACGGCAGGGTTCCCGAATCTCTCGAACTATCGAGCTCACACGTTGCAGATTGACCACACCCGCCCTCCCGCACATCCACCGCTTATCCTCCCCATCCACCGACATCACAACTCTCTCTTCCTCCCTCTCTCTCTATCTCCTCTCCTCCTCACTCACTCTGCAACCAAAACAAACAAACCCACTTCAAATCACTATCTCTTAACCAACAAAACAACACACCTTCTGCGCCCAATTCAGAAAACCCTAGATCGATCCCCGAGCAAGACTAAACCAAATCGGCCGAAAGCGATCTCGCTCGGGAGATCATGGAGAGGAGAGTACAGCGGAAGGATGAGGATAGGGAATTGGGTAGGGATGGGTACCAAGATATGGGGAGGAATCGGAGATCTGGAGGCGTCGGAGAGCGATCGGAGATGTATCTCGCCATGGGGAAGAGAGATATGCCGTTTTCCTCTTTCGGTTGTGGTGTGGTGTTATTTTATTGGGTTTATTTAGGGGAGAAGAGAGAATTAAAAAAAAAAAAATATATATATATATATATATATGTATATATAATAGAATAATCTATAATATAAAAAATATATAACATATATTTGATGATGATGATGGAGTGATTGACCTCTCCAAGAGTAAATCCCTCTCTGGCTATTTTTTATTTATTTATTTATTTTATAAAATATTAATTAGTCATCCTGGCACAACCAAATCTAGATACTGATCATAATTAGCAAGTCAATCTCCAGACTTATTAACTTCAGATTCATTTTATAATATTAAAATTATTTTGATGCTTATACTTTTCTCAATTATATAAGTATCTCCTAAAGAGATTTTTATTTAAAACTATTTTTATTTTTTTACCAGCAATCTAAAAACATAAGGTTTTTGTGTGATTATGTAGAGAACCAAAATATTATACAAAGGATAAATTACTCTCTCTTTTTCTAAATATATGGGAAATTCAATTTGATTTAAAAAAAAAAAAGTAAGTTATAGAATTGGGATAAAGAATCCTAAAAAATTCAGAAGATTAGGAATTCCTAAAATAAAATCAGAAATTCCCAAAAATTTCTAATGTCCCTATGGGTCCGATTCAATCTCTATTTCATAACAATAAATGCATCTACCATGTTTGATCAAATAAATGTCTGATATTTTTAAGATGGGGAGATTAAATTTACCCCCAAGTTCATTGTAGATGTGCAAAAATACTAATTTAGTTGTAGTAAAATCTTAATCTATATGAAAATTGGTGGCAATATATATATATATATATATTATTATTATTAATGAAGATGGTGGTAATAGATAAGATGTTTTAAATGCTTTTTTTTAATAAAAAAAAGGATGTTTCCAAGTATTTCTTAATTGATATTTGCTATTTTATATAATGGTCTTGTCTTTTCTAAACGCTTTGAAAGATGACATAATTTGGAGGTATATTTTATAAATATAGAATGTCATAAGTATTCATATCCTCGAAAATTATAGATGGCCATTTCCAAGTATCCTAGAAAAAAGGCATGGAATACTTTAGTTATGTTAGGTATTTTAGCACATTTTAGAACAATTAAAATAATACAGCATGATTAAAAATATATGATGAACGTTTTAGCCTCTGTTTAGTATCATCATTTAGCTTAATTGGTCTAATTGCTTTCGTCTATAGATCAAACATACCTAATTGTTTTGATCATTCGAGAGTTCGAAAGTTAAATATAGACTTAACAAAGGTCCAAACCGTTGAGCCGAGCCATTAAATCATCAAATAATTTTTTTCATAATAATTATTTGAAGTCAATCTTATGACCTTGTTGATAGTAGGGAAGAGTACTGTAATTATAACCTTATATCGTAATGAAAGATTTGAGTGTTGAATATTGGGCTTCTGAAAAGCCCACAGGCCTAGCTCGCTCGAAAAATAAATGCAAAGCGCTATTGGAATTCACAAGTCGACGCATATTCAATGGCGTGCTTCGACCGATTCGATAATTTTAATCACTTTGCTCTGATCCTACGATTTATCTGAATTTATTTTTTAAGTGCAATTAGGACTATCAGATATACATGATTGATACATCTGTGTACATTCAAAAGTGCGACCGAAATTATCCCGTTGTGTTTTATTTCTAATTTGTATCTACTGTTGTTGAGCTATAAAGTGCTAATCATTTTTTTAGGATTTTTATAAATCGCACTTTGTATTTTTATTTATTTTATAATTTATACTCTATTTTTGTGGATTTTGTAGCCCAACTCCTTATTTTACTCTATAATTCTTATTTAATATTCTAACATTATTCTAACTAATTAACGTCGACTAAGTTACTAAAATATATCTACTATTTCCTCTTATTTTAATAACCCCTCCACCATTTTCCTCGTCTACTCCCCTCACCATCACCGCCGCCACATTTTCTCATATTCCCTCTCCCCCTCCTCTTCCTCCTTCTTTTCTCTGGGAAGGAAAAAGAAAACGAAGAAGACATGGGTAATTAAGTATTTATAAATTATTTCATATATTATAAATAAATATCCTTTTTGTAGTACCGTCTAAGTTAACTCATGGTGTTAAATGAGAAATATTAGGAAAAAAAATAAGGGGACAAGTTACAAAATCCTCCGGAGTGTGAATTATAAAATAAGTAAAATTTAAGGTGTGATTCATAAAAATCATTTTTTTTTTATTACGAAGGAAGAACAACAAAAGTTTTGGCCCATTAGGCTTTGGGCTTGGTCAGAACCCTTTCTGAAAAATATTTTCTACATAATTACCATTGTATAATATTAAAACTAAACTAAAATTGGTTAAAAAATCATTTTACCCTTATATAAATTACGTCTAAAGCTGCCAAATATTACCTAATATTATAATACAAGAAAAACTAGATATAGATATTTTCACTCATATATATGTATATTTATTAACTTTAACAACTATTTGTTATGAATATTTTATAAATATTCTATCAAAAACTAAACACAGTGGCAAATTATGAAAGAGAACGGATTCAGGGACAGTCATTATAATATTTAAAAAAATCAGTGGCGATTATGTAAAAATCCATTTCTGAACACATCTGACGATAGATAATAACATTAGTTCAAGGATCAAATTAAAAATATGAAAAGGAAGTTATAAATTATAATAAACATATAATATGAGGTGCAAAATGAAGAGGATAACCTTTTCCACTTGGAAGAATCTTATATATATATATATATATATATATATCCTTTTCTCCGCTCATCGGTTCCATTTGGATTCTTCTTCCCATATTCCAATTTCCTACCAGTCCTCCTCCTCCTCCTCTTCTGCGGTGCTTGGTAACGGTATGATGTGATCTATTTTTACCTTTCTTTTCACCAATAAAAGTCACAAATTTGGGGAAAAATTCGCGCTTTGATGCGTTTTCTGGTTCTAGGATTGCTTGCTAGTATTCAGTTTGCTCTTTTTGTGATTCCGAATTAGTACACTCTTGCTCTTATTTCTTTTTTTTCTTTTATCTCGTCGTCAGATTCTTGATGTTGGTAGAAGAGCCTTCTGAATTGAGAAAAGATGGTTTGACTTGTGTTCTTCTTCTTCTTCTTCTTCTTCTTCTTCTTCTTCTTCTTCTTTTGTTTTCCAGAGGAGGTGATTAGCGAGGATGAGGCTCTTAAAGGTGGCGACTTGTAATTTGAACCAGTGGGCAATGGATTTCGACACTAATCTGAAAAATATTAAAGAGTCGATCTCTATGGCTCGAGATGAAGGAGCTGTGATTAGGGTCGGGCCAGAGCTCGAGATTACCGGTTACGGTTGCGAAGACCATTTCCTCGAGCAGGATACAGTGACCCATGCGTGAGTTCTTTTTCGATTGGATTCACTATTTTGGATTATTACGTGTTGTTTTCTTGGGGACATCAATTAGACAACCATAAGAGCCGTTTTAATAATTTAAGATTTACTAGTGATAGTAATTGGAATATTAATATAGTAAAATAAATTAGCTGTTAGTTGTAAAGTTTAACATGTATGATTTGAGATCATAGGATTGAACATTTACTCTACTAGTGCAAATAAGATAACGAGCTATTAAGTTTGAAGAATGGATACAGTTGTAGTGCTTCTACTAATGTCTTTTTGTACCTAATTCTCCTCTTTAGATCCTTTAAAGCATTTTATTTTACCTACTTATAGCCTTGATATGTACGTAACATAGTGCTACCTCTAATGCCTTTTAAACATCTTTGTGCAGATGGGAATGCTTGAAGGATATTTTACTGGGTGATTGGACTGACAACATTCTATGTAGCATTGGAATGCCTATTATTTATGAAAGTGTGCGATACAACTGCCAGGTTTTCTGCTTAAACAGAAAGATAATAATGATTCGTCCTAAGATGTCCCTGGCAAATGATGGGAACTATAGGGAATTTCGGTGGTTCTCTGCTTGGACCTTTAAAGACAAGCTTATGGAACTCCAACTGCCAACTGATGTTTCTGAGGCTATATTCCAGGACTCTGTACCATTTGGTTACGGATACATTCAATTTCTTGATGTGTAAGCTCTAGTTACTGAACTGAAATCATAAATTCTTTGGTAACACCAATTGTAGAAACGTCCTTTATAATGCGTGTCATCATAGCTAACATGGTTTAAAATTAAACCTTTTAGGAGGTGAAATAATCTTCATATTAAATTGTCAAAATATGCTTCCTAATAATAAGAGGAAAGTTGATATTAGAAAGCATGTCCTTTTTTATTTCAATGATTTTTTGTTGATTGAAAGAAATTGAGTCAAAAGAGGTTGTTAGAATAAATCCCAGATAGAGGCACAGGTGTACCTTCAGTTGCTACGCAACTGTGTATACAAGATTGTTCAGGTGGAGCTACGAAAGTCCCTCTTGCCTTGTGTTGTTATGAGGTTATCCCCTCTAATTCTTATTTTTAGTAGACTGTGATCTTGTTCCTGGCCTTCTTGGGTATCATCTTCCTTATGTGTCTGCATTGTAATGCTCTCATGGTTCATAGGGAGTTTGAGCTCTTTAAGGTGAATTATGATATTATTGTCTTTGCAGTTGAATAAAATTAGCTGTTAGATAACATAGCGGCTAAAGCTTGAAGTTTCAATTTAAACAAAACATGAAATTATACTGGTTGATATTCAGTAAAGACAGACAGGTGGTATCTTAGAATTAAAGCACTGGTTTCCTGAGATTCTTTCTAACTTTGGTAACAGAGTTTCTGAAAACAAAGTTTGCATAATATAATTTAAAATTTGAGAACGTCAAGATATTATCATCACTTAACCTGCCAAGTTTATATTGAACCTTGATTAACTTTCTATTCATAAGCGTACAACTTAGGGATAGCTGAGACTCATTGAATGTGTGACTTTTAAGAACTTTAGTATTTCTTTTTGTATTTGGAGAAGCCTCTTCTATTGCTCTTGTAGGTTTTTGAAGATCCAACTATATCTTGGTCAGCAAAAGAAAAACACTTCTTATTTGCTAAATGCCACTTTGTAGCTATTGCATACGATGGGTCCTGGATTAGGATGACAATAATTTGGGGAAGTAGCTTGTCATGACAATCTATCCGTTGGTTTTCTTCCTACTTTCGTGGTATATGAACCACTCTTATTTGTAATTGCAAATTCTGGTTTTAATAGCCATATAGTGTATATTTTCTACACGAAGACATGAGTAACTTGTAGGCATTTTCTAGTAATTAATCTTGAACTTCTTGTTTTCGTCTTCTCAGATCTGTTGCTGCTGAAACATGTGAGGAGCTCTTTACTGCAGATGCTCCTCGTGTTGCACTTGCATTAAATGGTGTTGAGGTTTTCATGAATGCAAGTGGAAGTCACCACCAACTAAGAAAGCTTAATCTTCGAATTGATTCATTTAAAAATGCAACTCGCTTTTGTGGAGGTGTTTACATGTACAGTAACCACCAGGGATGTGATGGTGGCCGCCTTTACTATGGTATGATTGGGTGATTTGAATATCCATTATATTCTTGTAAACTTAAAATGGGTCTGAAACAGAAAAACCTAATTTTTATTATATTCATTTCCTGTCATTTTCTTATCAAGTTGCATATCTATTATAATAGAAATGAAGCATGACTTTCTGCCTGATTTATGAGATGTGGCTCATTTTACTAGGCCGATGTCTATCTCATACTAAATGATCAAATTAACATCTCACTTCTTATCTTCATCATTGATACTGACCAGATGGATGCTGTTGCATTGCGGTGAATGGAGATGTGGTTGCACAGGGATCTCAGTTTTCCTTGAAGGACGTTGAAGTATTGACCGCCCAAGTAGATCTTGATGCTGTGAGATATATGCCTCGTTTAAATTCATACCTGAAGAATTTTTTTCCAATAAATCTAAACTGAAACAACCTTGAGTTATTTGTGATAGTTGCATCTAGCAAAAACATGCTTATTTTTCTTTCACAATTTAACTGTAGTTGTACAAAATTGAGCTGCAACATTGATTTGTTAAGTTTTTTTTAATAATTTGTCTCTGTCTCCTTTATCAAATAATTGGAAGGAAGAGATGTAAAAAATATATGCTTAGGGACTGTAGAGTGAATGCAAAAAGATGCTAATTATTGATTACAGTAGTTGCTGAATAGAAAATCAAAAAGATATTAGATGGAGAAAGATTAAACTTTTCATGAAGTTTCCTTCAGGATTCTATTTTGAATTTTGGGAAACCTGATGTTTTTTACAAAGCAGATATCATCCATGTGAATTAACATTGAACTATAATAGTTTTAACTTTGTAGCTTTTAAAGATCGGTCATTTTTCCTTTTCTCGCTCCATAAATGTTCACTGATAGGTGTTAATCGTGCTTTATCTTTGCATCTGGCAACTTTATTCAATTTACTATAAATTTCATACTGGGAGCATATCTGTGAAAAATGTGGTTTCACAAGTTTTTCTTCTGTTAATTAAGCCTTTCTCTATCTTATTAAACAATGGTATACTCTCTTTTGTTTCTTTTATTCCTTTTTCTTGCCTAAGCTGTTAGTAATATGTAGTGCTCTATTGAAGGTAAGCCAGAAACTTTGGAGCTACTTTTATAAATTTTGCTGTTGCAGACCATGGAATAGAAGAATTCAGATTTTCAGACACAAGAATTACAACATTAATGACAACAGTACATAGTTGAACAGATAGTGATGCCTTTTCTTCTCCACAAGCACCTTATTAATGCATTCTTCTTTTTGTTCTCTTTTTTTCTCCATGTAATCAGGTTTCTAGTTATCGAGGATCAATAAGTAGTTTCAGGGAGCAAGCAAGTCACAAACAAAAGGTTCCCTCAGTAAAGGCACCATTTAAACTTTGTCAACCTTTTAAACCTGGAACTTCTCCTACTATTCCAGTTGAGGTTAGCGTTTCCTTAAGTTTTGAATTTAGATGGTGTTGATATCAGGCACAGTTAACCATGTAGAAGTAAAATCTGAACTGCATGCAGTTATCCAATTTGAACTTGTACTAATTGCATATGTCCATCCATCCATTAGTTGATGTTCCTAATAGTTGCTGATTATTTTGTTTTGACCCTTGGTCATATACAGATTAAGTATCATTGTCCCGAGGAAGAGATTGCATTTGGACCTAGTTGTTGGCTATGGGATTATCTGCGAAGAAGTGGAGCATCTGGATTTCTGCTTCCTCTATCTGGTGGTGCTGATAGTTCATCTGTTGCTGCAATTGTTGGTTGCATGTGCCAGCTCGTTATAAAAGGTCGGCTCTGCACTCTGTTTGATGTATGAGAAGGTATTAATTTTGGTCTGAGTGAATTAAACGTAGTGGCATTTGCAAAATTGGAGACTTCATTGAATGAATGAATTCTCTAGAAGTGTATATTATTCGTCCCAAATAACTGAAATAAGTCATCTTTAAGAGTGAATAGCTAAGTTAGAAATGCCAAACTTTGATTGCTGGATTTGACCTTATTTTAAGATAGTAAAGACCTGTTTATCATGTAAACTTTGCTATTTCTGTGAGTATCTTAAATCAGATAATAATAAGGCTGCACCAGATGTAAAATAGGGATCTGACATCATGGATTTGATCAGATAAACCACTCTACGGTGCTTATTTCTTGAAGTGTTACAAAGCCACAGCAAGTTATCATTGTCACCCCCATCCAATGTTTCCTTCTTAATAGTCATCACAGATTTTATTTTTTACTGGCGTCGCTTTATTGATGTATATTCATGTATGGTTTACTAGTTGTGAGGCCTTCAGAGTATTATTGTGAGACTTTTTCAAAATTATTTTCTTTTTCTCACTCTTTTAGAGCACAACCAAAAGCTCCATCCTTTATCTTCTGAAACTGATTCAATTTCCTTTTGTCAGTGGTTTGATACTTTAAGTTCTCTTCCTTACCCTTTTAAAAGATGCTATCAGTTCTCTTTCAGGAATAAAGTTATAGAATGACAATTAGTACTTGATTCTGTACTGCTGTTATTTTAGTTTGTGCAACTTGATGCTTGATCAGTTGACTAAGTGATACACGGTAATGAATATTTATGCAGGTATATATTATTCCATAAAGCTAAATTTCAGTTATTTTTAACAAGCTCTCTCCTCATAAGGTGCTGCCTTTTGAGTATAAAATATTTTTTTTTGGTGTACCCTTTTGTTGTCATTATACTGACCAAAATAATTGTGAAACTTATACAGATATAGAGAAAGGAGATGAGCAAGTAAAGGCAGACGCTCTTCGGATTGGCCAATACAAAAATGGAGAGCTCCCAACTGACAGCAAAGAATTTGCTAGGCGCATTTTTTATACTGTTTATATGGGAACTGAGAACAGGTAAGTAATCTAAACTAGTTGGAGAAATCATTAAGAATCAAAGCTTTGTCATAAAGTTACTTGATTTATAGTAGATAACTTTATATTTGATTTCTTGCCGTAGACTAAGAACACTTTTGCATCTAATATCCTACCACAGTGTTGCATTTCTATCGAATAAACTAGAATTGGAGAAGTTTGAGTCGTTTGACCCATCACATGTAATTCACGCTAATATGGGCTCTCTAGGTTCCCTTATTTATGAGTACTTTTTTAGGTGGCTTAGACCCCTGCTAATAAGTTCCTCTGCTTCAGTTGATGATAACGTCATTCTTCCGTAGATGTTTTACACGTTTACTATTGTTGATTAAACTGTTTTGTGGTACTTTTCAGTTCCGAAGATACTAAATCACGTGCAAAGAGGCTAGCTAAGGAGATTGGGTCATGGCACCTAGATGTGCCTATAGATAGTGTTATTTCTGCGTTACTCTCATTATTCCAGAAACTAACAGGGATGCGACCACGTTACAAAGTAAGTAGAAGTAGATTATTCTGTATGTAACATTGTAACTACTGTTTCACAATTACATGTCACTGAAAAATGCAGTTATTTTTAGTAAATTAAGTTAATACAATTCTTGTGATGGTAACTACACTGGTAAAGCATAGGTCGATGGAGGATCAAATGCAGAGAATCTGGGGTTGCAAAACATTCAAGCACGAGTTAGAATGGTGTTAGCCTTTATGTTGGCGTCTCTTATGCCATGGGTTCAGAATAAATCTGGATTTTATCTTGTATTAGGAAGCTCAAATGTGGATGAAGGATTACGTGGTTATTTGACCAAGGTAAAAGCTATATTTCTACTTGCTGCATGCTTATTTTATCCTGTTTGTTTCATTACTAACTTTGATAGACATGTAACTTTCTTTCAACTTTTACAAAATTATGTTCCACATGAGGGACAATTCTGGCATCAGGTGCATTGATAGTGCCAGATTTATTTATTTTTCAGTTTTCTTTAGTAATGACTGAATGCAAAAAATTTCAAATAAATTAATGCCCTGTGATAGTACATTTAATACATAATTAATATCTTATATTGATACAGACATCATTAAATAAGTATATTCAATATGCAAATATTTTGTTTGTTTTTGTAGTATGACTGCAGTTCGGCGGATATAAATCCCATCGGGAGTGTCAGTAAGCAGGACCTCAGGGCTTTTCTACGTTGGGCTGCTATTCATCTTCACTATCCTTCTTTGGCAGAAGTGGAAGCAGCACCTCCGACTGCTGAGTTGGAGCCAATCCGTTCCAACTATAATCAGGTAGTACTTTTCTCCTTAAAGGTTTAGAAAGACAATATTAATCATGTATATTTATAAAAGGAAAAAAGTGTGCATTTGAGGTTTTCTTTATATTTTTCTACAGTTTGATCCTATTATTTTTGTTGCTTCTAATGATTCTTGACTTACATCACCTTAACTGGCATATATGAACTTGATAGCTTAAAATATATCACCTTAACTGGCATATATGAACTTGATAGCTTAAAATATATCACCTTAACTGGCATATATGAACTTGATAGCTTAAAATATATATGGCTATATGCTGCCTCGAATTTGGTCCTACTGCATTGAGTTACATGAATAATGGTTGCAAGACTCTATGGATAGAGTTTTTATATTTGCTAATACGGACAAGTACTTATTTTCAGGGAAAATTATATTTAACAGCATACATTAGTGCAGTTATTACAATACACCCTATGTTTTTGACCTATCCAGTTCAAACCCTACATTTTTAGTTTATTTAGCAAAAACATGCAGCGAGTTAAATTTAACCAAATAACTCTTAACAGCTATGAATCTAAAAATTAACATTCCTAAAATACCCTTACGGTTTCCCTTCTTCCCATAGCCCTATGCCTACATTCCCTAGCAAAAACCTACCACTCCTAATCTTCTTCTTCTTCCCCACCATTCCTATTCTTTTTCTTCTTCTTCTTCCCTCTTACCACCCACCATCTCTCTTCTTCATCTTCTTCTTCCCCCTTAGTACCCACCATCTCCTTCTTTTTCTTCTTCTTTCCTTTTTGTCATTAAGGAGTTTTAGTTGAACAAATTGAGGGTATTTTTGTACGTATGATTAACTAAACCAGAGACTGGTTACTTTTTGTTTGATTATCATCAGTGTGTTTTTGGTGAATAAATTGTAAATATAGGGCTTATTTTCAGTTGTGCCTGAGTTGAAATGATTTTTAAGCTGTCTGAAATTCCATAAAGTTACATGGCTAATGCTTGCAGGATTCTTAGACGTAGGTTGCTTTGCCAGTCTCTTGAGATGCAATTTTTTGTTTGATAATATGGACAAATAGTTATTTTCTTTATGCCCTGGGAATATTGAAGTGATATTTATGCTGTCTGAGATTCCAGTAAAACAATTCTACTCTCTAGCTCGTCTAAGATTTGGAGATACAGAATCCTGCCTTTAATCCAAGTTGGCTTTCTGTGCATTTCAGTTAGATGAAGTCGACATGGGAATGACCTATGAGGAATTGTCTGTATATGGAAGGCTGAGGAAAATCTTCCGCTGCGGTCCTGTGTCTATGTTTCAGGTTGGCCACGAATCTTAATTTTCCTTTCCAAAAATTGAGAATCATAAAGAATTACCTTCTTTCGTTACTCATTTTGTTGATTTTTAAGACCTTTTTGGAAAAAAAAATTATACTCTTGAATGATAGATGCAATGCCCACCTCACTTCTAAATGTTATTAACAACAACAATGTGGGCACAAACTTTCAAAAAGAGAGACAGTAAGGTAGTTTGTTGGTTTGGATTTGACAGCTGCTGGTACTAAAGATTCAGTGCAATGGGACATGAAATTGTAAACGTTCACACTTCTTCCTACAATATCCCTGAGTAGTCATATATTCCATCTTTCACGATACATCTGCAGATTGTGAAATTGAATCTTTAATATATTAAATGGTGAAATTTGAAAATTCATGTCCTTGGTTCTGATTTTTCTCCTGAAATTGCTAGCAAAATTCTTTTTTGACAGTCCCTATCAGTTCTAATCATATTTGGTCCTCCTTATATGAATGTATGTTGCAGAATCTGTGCCATAGATGGTGTGGGAGATTATCTCCAACAGAGGTAGCAGATAAAGTGAAACACTTCTTTAAGTACTATTCGATCAACCGACACAAGATGACTGTCTTAACTCCATCATACCATGCTGAGGTATGTTCTTCCTTCCTGGGCTTATTGTTGTTTCATTTACTTAGCAGGAACTTCTAATTTCTGATTTTGTTGAACTATTCCTCACTTTTGCAGAGCTATTCACCAGAGGACAATAGATTCGATCTTCGCCAGTTCCTATATAACTCGAGATGGCCTTATCAATTCCGCAAAATTGATCAACTCGTCGAAGGGATGGATAAAGATTGTAAAGTTGTTAATTTCCCAGAATTGCAACAGAGGATAGACTCAGATGTCACCTCCGGGCAGGGTAGCGGCATGGGAGTTGTGGCAGCAGGATCAGGCAATCCTGCTGCTGGTCTTTAAAATCAATCACCACAGGAAGTTGATACAAGATATCACCAGGTTATTCTTCTTGTCCATCACATTGAGGTTACTGAGGTGAACTACACAAGAAGAATCTCTTGCCAAAGTTTTGTTAATTGGCTATACTCTCATTTCAGGACACAAACTCATCCTCTGGCTACAGAAGAATCTCTTGTCCAGTTTACATCTCTTTTATAGGTAATTGGTAATTGTATATTTTCTCCTCAGTCTTGTCTTAAGAAAAATCTGTCAGCCATGCTCTTGCCCCCTCTGCTAGATTTTTCTTGCAACTTATTTTGATCCTCTTGGCCTCAATGCAACATTTGATTTGTGGTGAATGTTCATAGCATTCTGCTGATCAATCGTTCTCCTCCTGTTGAATAAGTTGTATTCTGGATATCAGATTGTTACTTTAAATTGAAATATCTAACAATAATCAGTACCTACTTTTTGTTTCAAAATAATTAGAGTTTGTAAACTTCTCTGGTGGCACGTGCCGTATGATCAGTACGGTACTGTCGCTTCTCCGTGCTCGCACGTGCAGGTGCTAATCACATAGTGATTCGTGCATGCATGCCCCTTGATGATGGATGCATTAATTGTATCTATTTTTTTATTTTTTAAAATAATTGCCACGAATTTTCTTGGAATATTATTTTTTAAAATTATTGAGTTCTTTTAAAAATGTTCACAATTAAAATTAAAAAAAAAATGAAAACAAAGAATCATTTTTGCCCTTGTAAAAAAATATTTAGAAAAATGTCTGTGTTAAATATTTTAAAAAAAAAATAGAATCTTAGCATTTACAAATATTTATTAATTTTCAATAACATTGGCTCAGGTGGCGTTTCGTTGGCGTTAATATTTTCTATCAAAATAAATTATAAAGTGACCAAACTATTATTCCTACTAATTTCAAGTCAGACCAATATTTTTGAGAGAATAATTAAGCCTTCTTATGTCCAAATTAATAGTTGACTAATGTTTACAATTTAATTTGGACCATAGTAAAATTAAATGGTTAAATTTCAAATATAGAAGATAAATTAAAACAGAGCCAAACCACATATAAATAATTTATAATTTCTCCTAACTTTTTTTCTTCTTCTTCTTTTGAACATTATAACAGAGGAATTGCAGGTTTTGAAATGTCCTACATAAAGGACCCAAATGCATAATAATCATGTCCCCTTTTCCCTTCACTTTTTCCAGCCTTTAGACATCAGCCAACATCAATTTAATCATGATGCCATCCATTGGCAATTATGAATGCCTCAGGCTGTACAATATATCAACTCAGTGTATAGTGTTTTTGCCTTTCTGGTGGTCTTCAATCTTCCCAACATTTCCTACCAAAGCAATCAAATTGTTCCCCATAACTAGAGAAGGTTCAATATATACACACACACACACACACATATATATATATATATAGCTTTAGAGTTTGCTTGTTCAAATATCACTTCTTAAGGCTCTTTTAATCTTTACTTCCTATTATCTATTTTCATGAAGTATGCAAGAGTTCATATTTTTATTATTTTTTATCTATTCATATTTAATATATAAAACTGTATGTTACTCCACTTTTAGTTTTCAGATCAATTGATTATTTAAAAGAAATTAGCTTTTTAATCCTCCACCAATCATCCCTCTTACAGCAGTTATTACTACCATTATTCATCATGAACAAGTGGAGCCACTAGCTCTACTTATTGCCTTTTGTAATTCAAACTTAAATTTATTTGAAGTTATAATTGTTTTCAATCTCTCAATCTTAACCAATATGCCCAATTTTTTTTTCTTTTAATTTTCTTTTTTTTTTCTTCTTATCAAAAGGAACGACATTACTGCTTGTAAGATTCGAGCCAAAGTGGCTCCAAATTGGTCAAAAAGAACAAAATCTTTTAGATGGACAAAGCTACTCTCTCATATCAATGCCCAAAAAAAAAAAAAAAAAAATCTCTCTATATTGGGTGCCCAATTCACAGCTTTCTTATCTATAGGTAGGATTCAATTTGGCGTTTACAAAACGTATGTCTTTTATTTTTCTTTTTCACCAATCAAGATTCAAGATCAAACAAATAAAAAAATCTGTGTCTGTTGTTATGAGACAATGGGTCAATGGATTGACCCACCCAAGTACTTTTGTGGTCATTTCTCAACCAAAAAAAAGTACTTTTGTGGTACATTATGAGATCAAAATTCATCAAATACTTGTTGTATATATACTAATTTGGTGACCTCTTGTGTATTCAACTTTTTCCTCTTGGAGTTCAAATTAAGCTTCCTCTCTCTCTCTCTCTCTCTCTCTCTCTCTCTCTCTCTCTCTCTCTCTCTCTCTCATTGCAAGGAATCCTGCCAAAGCAAAAGCATGCTACAATAAAGAAAAGGAAAGCCAGGGAGGGGAAAAAAAAAGAAAGAAAAGGACCATATTGCCACTCTAGAGTCTGTTAACAAACTCTGGTTCTCAATATTGGCACACCACTCTCTCTATCAGATGATCTCCATTGTTCTCATCCTCCAATACCCACATGTTTCTCCACTCCCTGTTGATGCAAGAGCCCAAGAATCCACAAACAAGGCAAGCAATCTTCTCCATCTCCTCTCTCTTTCTCCCCCCCTCTCTCCCCCTATATATATGTAGTCCAGTAGTTATGCTTCATGACATGGTTCAGTATTTTGAATTTATTTGCGAGTATAATGTTCTTTTCCCAAGTGTTGAATGGATACAAGGAGTGATTCAATGTACATGTTAATCGTTCAGAAAGCCTTGGTATCAAAGAGCAGTAGAGGTTATAGTGATTCTATGGAAGCCTGCAACAAAGCCATCCATGAGCAAACATAGAGTGATTCCAGAGTACTGCAACAAACCAAAGCTAAGGAAGTGCACTTCTCTAAGGGTGGCTTCTTCATTCACTCGAGTCTGCCTCTGCGTGCCTATATCTTCGTATAACGAGGTTTTTCAGGCCGACGTGCCGCCTAGGAGAAGCTATAGCTATCCAAGATCGAAGTCCTTTGCCGCGCCACAAGATAGAATTGCAAACACAAGGACATCGGTCGAGTGTCGAAGAGTCTTCAGAGGGAAATCGCTGACGGATGACATACTGATGAGAAGATTCGTCGTCGAAGAGGAAGCAATGATGCAGCTGAGGAGGAGGAACCAGATGGAATTCATAAGGAGGAGGAATTCAATGAGGAGGAAAAAACTTGGGCCTAGTCCTCTTAGTAGGATGACAATGGCAGAAGAGGAGTAGCTCTTAGCATTCAAAAGGCATTAATGGTTGTGACATTTTGTATCCTTTGATGAGTTTGTAATTGCATATTTTGCAATGCAGCAGGGGCTTGTTCTCATTCTCAAGATTTTCTCTCCCTTTTTTTCATCAGATTGTAGTATAGAAGGTGGAAAGCAGTGACTGTATGCTGATGGCTTTCGTATGTTTCTAAGACTTTAAATTTTGAAAGCATAGAAGCAAATGGGGAGTGCCTAACCTATCTAATAACACTAAATTTGCTGATATATAATTTTGGTGAGTGCTGTTTCTTTAATTTACTTCACCATATATATATATATATATATATTTACTCTTTGGATAGATCCCTTCAGATCAATCAAAGTTGCATAGAGTAATAGCTGCATCATCTCTTCTCTTAAAAGCTTTTGGGTTGTAATGCTAAAGGTGCTGATCTCTTTAAAGGCTGTAAAAGTTAAAGGTCTACCAATCTGAGCATATGGACCATTGCAGCAACCAATGGACCAAGTTGCTGAAACCACTAATTAACTTTGTGGTGGGTTCCTCCTCATTTTGTTTTTGGCACCCCTGAATTAGGGTGGATGTATGCACTGGTGGACAAAATGAAATTTGACAACAAAATAAAACATACTAATCAATAATTGAAGTAAGCAAATGTGACACTACTTGTCAAATTCCTTGCATATGGTACTTTAACAAACATTCAAATCTAAATCAGCTCATCAGAGAAGAAAAGATAGTAGTCTCACTGAAGAGTAGGAAAACAAAGAAAGGAAAAGAATGGAAAAGAAAAACTTTGCCTTTGTGAATTCCTTGACTGAAATCTCTTTTCACTATATCAGCAGATTTCTAACTGAATTCAAAACATGTGAGATCTGTATGTACCATTGACTACGTGCTTTAGAATTAAATGATTGCCAATGCTTTTCACCGATGTTCATCAATCTCAATATGTCTTCCTGAAGAAAATGTAAGATCTGTGTGCGACGCCAGAACAACAATATAAATAAGGAAAAATAACCCTTGATCTAGAACATCTCAGATGGTTCAAAGCAAAATCAGGTAGCTGTCTGCACCAATATAAAGATATTGAGCCAAGATATGAGAAATGAGCAAGTAGCCTTGGTGATAATGGAACATACTCGTGGTAAAATTTTGGATCACAAGAGAATTGAAATTGTAATGATTTGTAAGCTAGACTATGAACATAGAACCAATTATGACAGGTTAAGTCAAGAGTATTTCTGCCTGTCTTAGTCTGGAGCTTCTGTAGTACAAGGAGCAGAATACGTTTGTGTGGATAGCTGTCGATGCAGTC
Organism: Typha latifolia; assembly: GCF_019914945.1. Taxonomy (NCBI): domain Eukaryota; kingdom Viridiplantae; phylum Streptophyta; class Magnoliopsida; order Poales; family Typhaceae; genus Typha; species Typha latifolia. The sequence goes on from NC_133100.1 coordinate 7,064,022, forward strand.
CAAATGATTTTCCATTTCTCACTCTATACAATTACTACTACCAGTCTGCTCTGACTATTGTAGACCGCTACTAGTTTGCTCTGACTGCTGTAGACCACTACTAGTTTGCTCTGACGGTTGTAGAGCGTGGATCTTTATTGAGTACTTTTCGCAGGTTGAAGAGGACGAACTTGCAGGGTCAAAGCTACATAAGATAGGTGACTCACCATATCCATAGCCAATGAAGGCTCCACACTTCCGGCAAAGAAGCTTAGTTTTTGATCGATGTCGACCCCAACTAACAGGAAAACATTTCACTTCATCTACCTGTGTAAATCGACTGAGGTCCACAGAAACAAAGGAAATCACACCCTTCTTAAGAGACTTCTGATACTCGGAGCCTATGCCAGATGTAACTCGATTAGAAGATGCCAAGTTCAACGGGTACCCACAAGACCCACAACTGCATGAAGATAGACATGATTAAGTGTCAGTTCCTCATTACGCTATTAACATCACAAAAGCAGTAAATTGACGACTCTGGAGAAGATATTAGAGATCTATCATAAAACATTAACTCATAATTATAGGATCTCAATAACTTTCCGAATAAGAATATAGCCCATCAAATATGAAAGTTCCATACAAAACATAACTTTGGTGTAGACATCCAAAAGGTATCTGAAATCTTACTCTAATAGTGTAATTACTGCATGAAAGGTGAAACTACAAAACACTGTCATTTTTCATTAATTTCACAAGCACCAAGATATATTTTAACAGTGGAACCAACAAATTCTAAAGGTAGTTCATATTTGGAGACATATTGCAGACATAATCATGATGTCTTGGAAGTAGAGAAGGCAAGTTATGAAATCAACTAATCGGAAGACCATCTGTAGCATAGGTATATCAAGATCGGAAACCGACATGTGCAGTGTCTAGGAATTATTAGGATCAGTGGAACCTCTTATTAAGCTTATGGATCACTTTACTATTTACATATGTGTAGCTAAAGAATCAATTGAAAACCAAATATTAGTCAGCATAATGCTCCACCACTCCGATAGATTATAGAAGGGATACTACACTTAACAAATTCAGAGGTCTCCATTCTCATCTCTTCATCTGCCAAAGCTCTCTCATACTAAATAAAGATGACTAGAGGAAAAGGACATATAATTCTAGCCACAAATAAATGGGACTAAAGGCTTGGTTACTTTTCTTGCATAGAATCACAAAGATGGAGACTCCTACAAAATGTATTAGCTGCGTATGGAACATCAACGAGTCATTGGTTCTCCAATTGTAGCCTTTTCACTTCAAGTTTGCAGTTGACCTCTAAGAACTCACCTCAAACAGTATACGCTACCTAAAGAATCAAAATTAATGCAACGACAGGTGATTCCACTGCCTAAAGAATGATATCTAACGAATATCCAATGCCATACCTTTGTTGAAAACATTTTACAAAAATAAAATAAAAAAAGCAAATTGACGGCCCTCGAGTCTCCATCTCCTCACCTCAAATTCCTTAATACAACCAAAAAGCAACATCAAACGCATAATATAATCAGGTCCTTTACTAATGCGGCAAACTAACACGAAGCCAGTCAAAGAACTAAGTTCCGATTTCCACACTTCGACACAAACCCTAGGTCCTATTAAAATATCTGTAAATCACACCAAAATAAATAAATAAATAAATAAATAAATCTCTAAAGGTAGCAAAAGCCATTACCACAAGAACTCGCATCATAATCTCAATAACACCAGATAAGGATCAAGACCCAAGAGAACCCAACCCAAATGGATCCCAATCAAGTCAACCATCCCGGATCAAGACCCCTCAAATCAATGCCAAAGAAGGAAAAGAGAGGCATACCTGTACACGACGTCCGCCTGGGACATCCTCGAGCGCCAAGATCGGATTTTTATGCAGAATTACCATCGAATGATCAAAAATCCATCTCGAGCGCGAGGAAGAACGAGGAGACAAAAGATTAAGCGGAGTAAAGATGTTTCGGTCGATGAAGGGGAGCAGTTGAGTAGGAGAAGCGAAACGGAAAACCAACAAAAGAAAGTTGTTTCCTTGGTGGTTGCGCTGTTCACTATTTATAGCAAGCTATTGCCCATTGACTGTATCAAGATTGAGGAAAAAAAAGAAGTCATTTTACAAATCACACCCTATGATTTCTCTATTTTCGGATTAACATTCCGTCGCAATTTTATAATCCGACCCCTTCTTTTATTTTATATTTTTTTAAAGTAATCCAAATATTATTTTAACTACTTTACTGATCAAATTACTAAAATTACCTTAAAATTATTTGATCTAATTCATATTAGTAAAACTATCTTCACTAAAACTAAATCATATCATACAAAATAAATTTTACCTCACAAAATTAAAATACCTTCCTAAAAATAAATCTTCTTTCCAATCAGCAACTTTCTATAACCTTCGAGAACAATGGTACAGCTTAGAAATAAGCAAACCAGTATTTTATAAATTACTTACCATTTTTTAATAAAATATTTATTTGTTGATTCTCATTTATTTGGTTATAGTTAAGTAAAGTTAACTCAAGCAAGTTATTATATAAAATTTATAAAAAAAATAAGGGATTGAATTGCAAAATTTTATGATTGTTAATAAAACAAAATATAGGGTGTTATTTATAAAACCCCTAGGAGAGAGAGCGAAATTGGATACTTTCAATCTTGGCCGTTCTTTAAGATCTAAAACATTTTGGATGGTGAAAGATTCGTTGGGCTGCCATAAGTCTTTGGTGGACATCATTATCTAAAATGTCAACACTCTTTGATATTTTTATTTTTTGCTTAAATTTGTGTCAACTTAGCTCTTAAATGTGGGACGACAGACTTTAATGTATCTTTAAATTATCATCATCGTGTATACGCTCACATCTAATATGACAGTTTTTAAAATATAAAAAAATTATAATAATATTGTATAATATTAGTATTATAATATATATTAATAATCATTGAGATTTAGCTGGACCTCCACTAAAAATACTATTAATATATTTGGGAAGAACTGATAGGAGCGAAACTCAGATAGACCTTTTTGTTTTAAACTTTTTTAATTCTCGCTTTTATTATTTTAAATTAGCTAAAAGATTATAAATACTAATTTTTTTCCCTCTCTCTATCCATTTATTGAGTAGATATTATGGATTGAAATCTTTTATTATGCAACAACTACATAACCTTGATGGATTCCTCCATATATGAGTTTTTCTATCTTGAACAAAATTGAAGCAAAAAAATTAGGTAAACATCCTAATTTGTTCTTTCCTAGAACTGGGATCCTCTCCAGGTTGGAAGTGGGAACAAATGTGAATTGAGTGGATACATGATGTTTAACAGTTAAGGGATTAGGTTTGAATCAACACTCATTAATAATTGATCATGAAATCATAATGTAATATCTCTTTCATGGAGTCCAGCCTTTTGAAATTAGGGCATAGACCAAGTAAACAAGGCTGACATTTTTGTGATCAAGTTTGGTCAAAGAGGGGAAGCACTTGGTTTCATAACAAATAATAGAGTCTGCAAGCTTTTAATTAATTTATTTGACTAATTTTTGTGGTATTAAATTCAAAATTATGATCCATATATAATTTAGTTTTTTTAATCTATAATCTAAAATTAAAAACTTAAGCGCTTATCTCAATGGTCTCAACTAAGTTATAACCTAGTCAACTATTACCTGGGATGTAAAAAAACTTAATTACTTCCGACAAAATATAGCTCAATTTGAAGATGATAAAAATAATTTAATTATGTTAGAATTATTTATACAAAGAAAATATTGGTGCTCTTTTGATAAAAAAATCTAACAATTATAATTTAGTATGAACAATAAAAGAGTCAAGTGCTTAAATTTGAAGTACAAGAATGTATATTTAAATCGATTTAAACGGTAAGAATAAATTATAATTTAATAAATATTAAAAATAAAAAAAAATATAAAAGTAAGTAAAAAAAATCTTCTCCTTTATTCTAGAAGATTTTGTAGGATAGGAGCTGGGATTAAAAAAAATTAAATAAAAGAGATTTACTCCTTTATCTTTTATCTCATATTTTAGTTGGGATAAAAAAAATATCTCACTTTTATCTATAGAAGATTAAATTATAAATTAGCGAATTGTAATATATTACCTATTGAGAGGGCATTTTAGTCATTTTAAGGTTGCTCGGAGCCCCAAATTCTACTTCTCTAGGGTTAGGGTTTATTTCCCCCATCTTTCGTCTATAAATAGAAGGCGATGTGTTTACCAAACCATATGCCTCCTCTGCGCATTCGTTTCTCCTCTACTATCCTCGCAGATTTGATTTCTTTTTCCCCTTTCTATTCGCGATTTGGTTTTAATTGGAAGGATTTCGGTAAGGTTTTTGTTCGTTTTTCTTCGATCTATTTGTTGTTTTGAGAAAGAGAAGAAGGAACAATAGAAAGCCAATTTGCAGAACAAACTCACCGAATCGAGTTGGTGATCGTTGGATTGAAGGTTGGCGAAAGCGATCTCTTGCAGTTCTCCGTGCCTCTCGAACTCTTCCGTTTCGAAGACGGCCTCGAACAAGCTGCTACAATCCCCCTCCTCTCTTTTCTACTTCTTCTCGTAATCTTTGGGATAAAACTAACCAAATTAGTTTGATATCAGGATTCAACCTCCAAAACCTTTTGTTTATATTCCTTATATCTTCTATACGTATTTTGAATTTTAGGAGAATTTTTTTTTTCTATTTTGATCCCTATTTTTTCCCGTAACTTCCAAAACCTTTTGTTTATATTCCCTTATATCTTCTATACGTATTTTGAAATTTTAGGGGAATTGTTTTTTCTATTTTGATCCCTATTTTTCCCCGTAACCTCCAAAACCTTTCGCTTATATTTCTTATATCTTCTATACGTATTTTGAAATTTTAGGGGAATTTTTTTTAATATTTTAATCCCTATTTTTTGCCGTAACCTCCAAAACCTTTTGTTTATATTCCTCATATCTTCTATACGTATTTTGAAATTTTAGTGGATTTTTTTGTATTTTGATCCCTATTTTTTCTCGTAATTTTTGTTTCGCCTATCTAGAAAGGCGTAGATCAGTAGTTTCATAGTATTTCTCAGATAATTACTAGAAGGTAATAGATAAAAAGACGAGGACTATGCTGCAAAAATGAATACTATGTCTCAAAATTTCCTAACTAATAATATTGGAGACGAATCATGCATTATAATGAGAACCAACTAATTACATTCCTAATGCAAGAAGCACTTGCATTAGGAATTGTTGCAACTCTGATTTATTAACACCTAATGATTAATTTTCATGGAAAGCAATTTGCTTTTGTTATTGGTGGTTTTTATCACCAAGGACTGATTCAAGGAGAATTCAGGTTACAATCAAGGTGTGGTAATGGGTTAAACCAATCTGATGGAACTTGAACTATTCCCTAATTTGAGTTTAGGGACCCCATTGAACTGGTTTAGGGATTCCTAAATTGGTTTCATAATTAAATGTTTACTTTTATCTTTTTTATATTTAATTAAGGTTATTTTTTTTTTTAAATTAAGATTAAGATTTCAGTTCGGGATTTATCCTGAAACTAAACAAAGTCAAAAGGCTTAGACTCCCTGGAACTTTGGATTATATACCCTTTGAAAAGGGTATTTGCCGATCTGATCTTTTTATCTCAGTTTAGATTGGAATTAAAATAAGATTCTACGATCAATTATGGTACATATTCGCCAATGGTCAGTCTCTAATTTCATACATCCAAGTAAGTATATCTAGTGGGTGAAGTTATTTAACACGGTTTTAATCTCTAGACTAGGCTATTTATAGGAATAGATTTTTATTTAATTTTATCTAAGGCATTATTTTAGTTTGAAGCTAAGTTTTAAACTTAATTAGTTAGTTTTAATTTTAAGTTTTCACTTTTTTAAAAGAAAATTTGATTAGATATAAAAAAGATAAAGTGACGTTTAGTTATCGAACTATTTTTATTAATTTAATTAGATATGAAAAGAATTAAAAAAAGTTTAATATACTCATTTATGTCCCTAAACATAAAGCAAACATGGCTAAAGGATTATATCAATCCATTAATTTATTTTAGACTAATTAAAAGACATAAAATTTAATATCAAACAATTTGCTATATATAACTTGAAAGTGAATTAAACAAATTGCTCAAGGCCATGGCAAGGCTACTATAATTTGATGAGTTTTGCTCAGTTTTGAAGAGTGCTAGTCCCTTATATAGCCAATATTTAGTTTATTGATAAACTATTCTTTTTCAAAGTTTGAAAATATTAAACATTTTCTAGATAGATAATTGTGAGATTAATAGTGTTATAGTTAAACAGATATAAAAGAAACAAAAGATAAAACCTGTACCTTAATATAACTATAAAATTATATAATTTTATATGCTAAATGGACAATTCCAAGGCAAATAAATTGCAAAAGCCAAAGTTTTATGATGAATTTTGATACACCCCCAAGAAAATATTTGTCTTAAGCTTTGACCTCCACTTGCTTCGTTCCCCCTTCTCTAACCAACCAACCAAGCCCTGCCTTCTCCTTCCTCCTCTCCCCCTCCCCTTCCTCCTTATTCCTCACATCAAACGCCGGATTCGCCGTCAAAACCCTCATCTCCTTCCCCCCTCCAATTATCTCCAGCACCTCCGGGATCCCGTCCCCGCACCCCTTCGACAACCCCACGTCGATCCTCACCGCCCGATCCTCGCACACCGCGTTGATCCCTTCCGTCTGGATCGTGTGCCCCATCACCATCCTCCTCGCCCCCGGGATCATCTCCAGGACCCCCGCCAGCTTCCCGCAGTCGCACTCCGGGCCGTCTGAGAACTTCCTCAGCCACACCACTGATTCCTGCCCTCGGACGTACTCCGGCGTCTTTGGGGTCGATCCCAGGATCCAGCTCCTCACCTCGTCGTTGATTTCCTCGAACCCGTGGCGGACGTGCTGGTGGAGGAGGCCGCCGTGGACGAAGACGGAGTCGCCCACGACTGCGATCGTCGGGTTCGGCGCGATGAATCGAGTCGAGATCGGGCCGGAGGGGCGCAGCGCGGCGATCCGGGCGCGGATCCCTTCCCAAGATTCGACCTTTGCGCCCGGGAATGATTTGGGGATTCCATCGAACGGGTCCTTGGGGGGTTCGAGGCCAAGGCAGAGGCGCTTCATGGCGATACCGGCGCGGTACCAGCGCGCCCAGTTCTTGAACTCGTCGAGGGCGGCGGCGGTGGCGTAGCGGAAGTCGCCGGCGACGTTCATGACCTCGTGGTTGCCGACGATGGTGAGGAGGGCGCCGCCGGCGTTGGAGGCCTCGATCTTGAGGCGGTGGAGGAGGTAGAGGAGGCGGATCTCGTCGCCCCCTCGGTCGACGATGTCGCCGATCTGAACGGCGACGGCGGAACCGCCGGTCCACCGGCCGGAGACGGGGTCGACGAGGCCGGCGAGGGAGAGGGCGGAGAGGGCCTTGGGGAGGTCGCCGTGGAGGTCGCCGATGGCGACGAGGCGGTCGGTGGCCGGGAGACGGGTGGGAGGAGGGGAGGGGTTAAGGTTTCGGGGGAAGAAGAGGCCGCTGACGGAGAAGTCGACGAAGGCGTCGACGAAGGATGAGACGAATCCCGGAAGATCGCTGCAAGTCCGGTCGGACGATTCCATCTTTCTTTCCCCCTTTCTTTGGGTAGAAAGGCCAATCGGTTACGTTTTTGTCATTTGAGTTTGGGACCGAGAATTTCAATTTCATTTAAACCCTTGCATTTTTAAATATTAATTTAGACCCTACGTTTATCACTATTTACGAATCAAGTTCTTTGTCTTTTATCGCTTAATTATATTTTTTAAGGTCTTAGTTTGAGAACTAGATTAGCTATTCTTATTTCTTAGTTTTGATCTTGAATTAGGTTAAGAAAATATGATATTTGATTATTAACTAGGCTAAAATATAATTATTAATTTTATTGTAATGTGAAAAGTAAAATCAAAAATATTTTGTTTCAAATGTATGCAATCAGATCACTGCCAGATCTGATCCATAGCAGATTTGGGCTAAAAATATTATATAACCCGAATATAGTTATATGTCACCAACCAACCAAACTCTAATACCCGGTCATGGGATCGATTTCAACCCCAATATTGAATATTGATTTGGAGCAGGTTTCGACAGCGTTTGATTTGAAGTAATTGTTCGGCCTCACATATGGCTCAAAGCCTAGACTATTAGTTGGCCATTTGTCCAGCCCATTAGCCTTCAAGCTTATGAATGATAAAAAAATAAAAATATATAGATAGTTTTTGGCAACAAAAAAAAAAAAGAGTAATAGGTAGGGTAGAATTTTTTTTTTCAAATATAAATAGCGGATATTTGTAAAGAATAAGCCTATAAGTTAAAATTACATAGGTATACAATCCTATGACCTAACCTATTAATCCAAATATATAAACCTCATTGTATTCTGAAATTAAAGAGGGATTTAATGTGACTTCGTTAAGTTTTTACTTTTGTTTTATAAAAAAAAAAAACATTACTCCCTAAGTATTATATTCTATTCAAAGGGTTTAGTCTCTTCAGTTTTAACCCACGAGACACGACCTTCGACCTCTTCATTTTCGTATGCTAGTGCTACCTTTATTGACTCCCTCGCCCTTCACCTCCTAGTTGCCATTTTCATTGATCTTTTTCGCCTACCTTTGTTGAACGTCTATCTCAGACTTTCTAGATCTTTTTTTTTTTTCTCTCCCTCTGTCTTTTACATCTAATTAAATCTTTCTAAGCTATTGTGAGTGTTTTAAACCTAGTTAAAATCATCCAATCTAGTTGACTACCAAAGACTTAACTTCTTAATAAGGTTTTTGTAAATTAATTTCTGAATGGAATTTTTGTAAATTAAATTTCACATAATCTATGCAACTTTTGGAGTTTTTATAAATTAATTCCTATAATATTTGAAATTGCACAATTTCTGCTATGTTTGCAATTGCATTATGTATCAGTTTTATTCCTTTTTTTTTAACCTATTTTATGAGATATGCTTACATACTAATGTACAGTTTATTGGAACCATCCTATCATCTTTAATGCAATATTGCATGTGTAAATCAAAACTTTCATTTATTGATAAGTTTCAATTTATAGATTTTTAGTTCAACAATATTTATGCACCTTAATTGTATCTCTTTTATATGTAAGATTATATTATGATATAATATAGGTAGTGAAAAGTGAAAATGTAATTAACTCTTTGTAATATTGTAATTGTAGGAGGACTTATATGAAAAATAACCAGTTCGCCGCCAAAAAGACTGGTCCGATGCGGCGCAAATTAGTCTATTTTAAGTCCTCGTCGCAGCTGTCAAAGTCATCTTGGCCGTCCAATCCAATCAGCGGACTTCATCCTTCTGTCACTCGCTGCATGTCACCAAACGCCAAACATAGTCCTTTATCGTATCAATTCGTTCCACGCGTACAGCAAAGGAAGACCACCTTAAACCCTATTTTACACCCCGAGAACATCGCAACTCGTAAGCTAAAACCCTTCTCCTTCTCTTCTCGGCCGCTGCGGTACGAGAAGCGAGGTATAATCGGCGGACATGGATCACCTGGCGGCGGTGGAGGAAAAGATCGTAACGGATAGAATAAGAAGGAAGCTGGAGGAAGTCAACGCAGAGGCGCAGAACCAGCTCGCCGTCGTCCAAGATCACGTCAATTTCACTCTCCAGGTGATGAGACGATTCTAGTGCTCTACTTGTTAAAATTTCTTGCACTTATTTTGGGGGGATAATTTGTTATCATCTTGGGGTGTTTTTATGAAAAAATTGCAGCAAGCGTACTTCAGATGCGCGTACGAGTGCTTCGATAGGAGGAGAAGGCAGGAGGAGATTAACAATTGCGTCGAGCATTGCAGTGTTCCGGTGCTGAATGCTAATAATTTTGTCGAAACTGAGATGGCCAAGTTCCAGGTGCGAATGCTTCTTGTGTTATTGTGTTTCTGTTCATCAAAAGATGCTTCTTTTGGATTTCCATTTGAGATGGAAATAACTTATCTTTCTATTTCTGAGAAAATTAGTTCCTTTATTTGTTCTTCAGGAGCGGATGAATCGTTCTCTCATGGTATGCCAAGACAAATTTGAAGCAGCAAAACTCCAGAAGATCAAATCTGATGCTATGGATGGCCTGGAGACCTGCGTAAATCAAGCCATTGATGACAGCATTGGTGTCCTCCCTCTAATTGTCGATCGTATCAAGTCCTCCCTCTCGATCAACTGAGCGAATTTATAGAATTTGATTCTATGTACGATAAATTCACTCCTTACTTTGGTGGAAACTGACTGGCCAAAGTTCCATGGCTTGAATAAATATCATTTTAATGCCGACTGGCCATCTTTATAAACCTGGAGTCTTTAAGTATTGTGCCTTTTGTAATATTCCATCCATATATTTCACACAAACATCTTTGTAATCATTTTATTTCTTCTTTGAATCCTTATAGAATTCATATTTATTTTCTTGGAATAGTTATGGAGATTGTCTGCATACTACTGATGCGTGTTCTTGTTATAAACAGTATAGATATAATATTCTTCTGCAGATTGAATCTTCTTATACTGTTGCATTGCACAAAATTCAACTATTGCAACTCATTTGTGCTCACACTATATTTTACTTTTCAAACATTTGGTAATGAATCTCTTTATCTTTGAGCACGAAATAAGTTAGCTTATATAATGTGTCAAAAGGAACTATTGTACATTTTGAGCTTGGATATTTCTCAGCGAATAGTAAATATCAGACTTCATTGTTTCCACCTATATACTCAAATTATGGTCCTTAAAGATTGCACAATACTGCTGGATGCAAGTGTTCATATTTTCTAGAGCAGCACTTCATCTCATCGTGAAATTGAACTCTCAGAGAGAATGATCACTCTGTATTTGGATTGTTGCCAGAGAATTTGTTTGTCAAACTGGTAGAACAATTATTAGTTGAGATTTCCTATATCTCCTTGACAATGTGCAGTTGGCAGGGTTTGGAATTGCATGAGATACTGCTGAGAACATCGCGTCCAAGGAACTGAGCATCAAGAATGGTGTTATGCATCAATATCTGTTGTAGCTTTTCTGATTAATATAATGGTTCATTTATGGGAATTCAAATGTCAATTTTGGATTTGCAGGTTTACGATATTTTTGGGCAGTGGAGATAAGCTTATGTGGGCAAACCCCTGGTGAGTTGAGCATGATAAATGTTGCTTTAGTTTGACATGAGCTTTTGTTGTTCTATAAAATCATCAATAGGAATTGATTGCTTCTACTCTCTTTACCAATATTTACTTAGACACTCTCCAAATTTTCATTCAGTTATTTTCTTGTCACAATAGATGTTGCTTTACTATCAAGCGACATCGAGCATTAGTGTAACTACTATTTCCTACAACTTCGAATACAGTATAGGCGTAGACCATTTAAAGAACTTCCCGGTCGGTAGCTTGTCGAGAGGAAGCAATGCAAGCATGGCACCAACCTCTGCAGCCTCGTCTGCGGTCCGGGAACCCTGCCCACGAGTCATGGCTGTCCGAGTGAAGCCCGGGCAGAAGCAATTCACACTCAAGCCACGCCCTTCTTGTTGCTTTGCTAACCACCTTGAATAAGCATTGAGTGCAAGCTTTGACACAGCATAGTCAGTCCACACTTTTGGCCATCCTTCCTCTTTCCAGGTTCCATCTTTCACCTGACTAAGAAATTGTAACACCATCTGCTTGATCTTGTCTTCAGATAATTTCTCCTCGTCTTGAAGTAATTCTCTCAAAGCAGAATTCCTAACTTTCTGCAAGGAAGAAATATTAAATATATTAGCAACTAACTTTATTGAGTGCAACAAACTGATTGCAAAATAGAAGTCTCGTCCTTGTATGAAAAAAAAAGTGGTTGGAAGTAATCATCCTACAAAGTAGGTCAGCTTTCTAGCCATGTGGACTTTGTAAGCATACATGCCTGGGCATATTAGAAAATTATCATGTTCTCCACCTAGTGCAATAGTGATGCATGGTAATTCGCTTAAGGAAAAAATAGCACCGAACTTGTTTTGATCTTGGGTATGTCTAGAAAATTATAATGTCCTCCACCTAATTCAATAGTGATGAATGGTGATTCGCTTAAGCAAAAAGCCACAATGAGCTTGTTTTGATCTTTAGTATTGAAACAAAATGTTAATAGTGACATACAATCATTTAAAGTTCTCCCTTGTGTTCTTATCATTCCAATGGGCGACGATAGAAAGCAATAGGATATTTACCTATTAGTCTGTTCACATGGTATCAAAGTCCTAGGTCATTAAAAGAAATGTTGCCTACTATATTTGAAATCCATGTCTTCATGCTATAACTCCACAGATTGGAAGTTAAATGAGCTCTGATACCATATAAAACAGACTGCTTTTCATATGCGTAAGTAAGCTGTAAATTTGACATGTTACATATCTACTGAGTAAATTATTCTTGCACTTGATCTTCTTTTCTAGAAAGAGGCTTGCTTACATTGAGAAGGCCAAGCTGAGAGCTGACGTTGAGTATCCTGCTCGTCGCCGTCGATCGTCGAAACAAGGGCAGGAGGGCTTCAATCAGTAATTTGGGTCCAAAGAAGTTAGTCTGGATCACAGTTTCAGCATGGTCTACTGAGTTGCTATCTATCTCATTGAAGGAGACTGCAGCATTGTTTACCTGCAAGCATAACAGTTAAGACTTACGAGTATTTTAGATCCTACATGACCATGGCTAATATTTGACTGCCAGATTTGGTGGTGTATATACTTACCACAAGGAGTTGATTATTTTGTTGAATTAATTTTCTGATATACAGGAACAATCTTCTATAGAGCTAGGAAGGAGGGGGGAGTTCGACCTTTTGTTTTCCTTCTATCTAAAACAACCTCTATAATCATCTAACTTCAGACTTCAGATATTCTATTGTTTACAGAGTCATACTTCTCTAATAAACGTTTTTTTTCTTCTTATTTTAATCTTAGTCTTCTGAGCTCTGCAAACTGATTGTTCTCCCTTTAACCAATTCTAAGCTAAGGTATTTTAGTAGCAGTTGGTTTAGTAGACAGAATTGATCTAAATAACCCACAAAATAGAGGGGTTTACATTAGATTCTGTCTAGAAAACAATAACTTTTCTGACTAAATTGCAGGTCTAGATCCTCTACATCTAACATTTACAGGAGCAGAGAACAGAGGAAGGTCAAGCTAAGCAAACTCACAAGAATATCCAACCCTCCAAACTCCTTGCGCAGCCAAGAGACAAAGACGGCGATCGAAGGCGGATCGGAGATGTCCAACCGGCAAAACGCAACACTGAGGCCTTCCCTTCTAAGCAACTCAACTGCTTCCATCCCCTTCCTGCCATCCCTTGCAGTGAGCACCACCGTGAGCCCGAGCTCCGCTAACCGCCTCACGAGGGCGAATCCGATCCCTTTGTTCGCCCCCGTTACGACCGCCACCGTCTCCTTGGACCACCACGGCCTGCGAAAACGCAATCCAAGGCATATCAAGGATTCAATCTCGTAAATCAATTGCTCCACGTTGAAAGACTATATATATATATATACATATCACATGCATGGTTGGTATCTTTACATGCTACGTGAACAGGAGTGCTTCTTAGTGGCCATGCAATCCATCCAATGCATTGCCGAAATTTGTTGTCGAATGTCGAACTTGGAAGAGGAAATGCGGTTGGTTTCTATACATTTATAGGGAGCTTAGAGAGATCCAGAGAGAGAGAGAGAGAGAGAGAGAGAGAGAGAGAGAGAGAGAGAGAGAGAGAGGAGGGTGGTGGAGTTCCACTCTCCATTAATTAAAAGATTAAAGAATGAGGGAAGTGGGTCTTTCTTTATTTACAACTAACAGTTTCAAATTAAATAAAGTTGGGGTTGTGTGCATTGAATTGGTCTTCTCTCAAAGAGGTGGACTTACGACTAGTGAATTGGTCAATCAGGGGGGGCTCTGAGGGAGTTTGTAAGCCAGAGAAAATTACAATTAATTTATATTATTTCCGGAAGGAGATCATCTTTCTTTCTTCTTTTTTTAAAAAAAAAATAAAAATAATATCAAATGACTGTTTATTCTCACTTCTTCCTATAGCCGCGTAATATATATATATATATATATATATATATATTTATCTCTCATATGCGCGTGTAAGTTATATACAATTCAACAAAGAATTTTATGTCGATCAAATTAGAGAAAAATTCAGTCATTTTTTTGATTCTGTCTGTGATGTTAAATGTCTGAGGTATTTTTTTATAGTTCAGGGAATCATTATATATCAAATAATAATTCAGATGGTTATTATGAAAAATAGCAATAATTTAGGAGATAAAAGGAAAATTATCCTTTTATTTGTGTGAACAAAGTTGGTGTTCAATTAGTAAAAGTAAACAGGAGAATACTTTATTTGTAAAATAACCAAAATGTAGGGTAATATTTATAATTTTCTCTTTAAAATTGGTGCATGATTGATCCACATTGGGGCCACTGTGGTGGTGGGTGTTTGTTTACTCAATATAGCAGGTGGGATTAGTCTATAAGATGAAAGATTAAATATGTGATTAAAAGTCTGTAGGTCTGGAAGAGGGGATGACTTTGGAATCTAAGGCATGTGATTTACGTGATTCTTGTGCAAGAATTAGTGCTTAATTATGGGCATTAATTAGAGAGGAAGTCATAAGCATAATTAAAATACTCTTTTGAATGCAAGAAAAAATTGGACCTCACTCAAATATTAGACCTTTTGGGAATTCCATCAGCTATAGCTAATCATATTTTAAACCAAGGTAAAAGTCTTCCATTTTATAAGAAATAATTGCAGTTCTTCTTCATTCAAATGTCATTTTAAAAATTTATTAGTTATATGCAAGAAAGATTATCTCACATCTTAAGCTTTTAGATTAACCGGTTATCTAATAATAATATAGTCATAAAGATAAAAAATAAGATTTTCTTTGTAAAAAAATTTGCGCCGCTTGAGATTTATTGCAATAAGATAGAAATTTCTAGAGTTCAAAAAAATATTATTCTTTATTTTTTTTTAGTACAACTTAGAAATAGTTATTTATATCCAAATGTGAAACGTCTCTAGTATCAACCTAGCCTCCTCTTTTTTGTTTGTATACTAAATCAAAGCTATATTGCCATTAATTAAACTTCAAGTTGCAAACCCTAGGCTCTAGGTTTGGGCAACAAGTAATATTATCCTAAGTTGGTCGAAGGAGTGCTCATTTGGACACCGACTACCTCCCTAAAGTCGAAGATTTATAATCATCTTATTACTACCTTTTTAATGACGGCTCCTTGACCTTTGTGGTCAATAAAATGTCAAGAAACTTATGTCAATTTGTTCTGTTGTCACTAGTTCAAATCATGAAAATAACCCTTTCGGTAGATGCCTTTTTCAATATATAGTATTCTTTGCTCTGTAACTATCGAAATGGTAAAAATAAAAATTCATCTACTAAAAAAAAAGATTTAGTAAAAGTTCTAAATGAGACAAAATCTTCATGGGATCTTGATTCAAAGTAGTAAATAGTTCATGTCCTTACTAATCTTGGACATGAGGACCAACTTGTGGACCTAACCCTAGAAAGTTCTGTGTTTCTTGTCCTTCTTCTAATTTTTTTTTTTGGTCCTACCACTGTTGTCTAGTTTAGAGGTGTGAATGGATGGAAATTAAACACATGCAAATTATCATGGATAGAGACCCACATCAATTTCATAATCCAATTGGGATCCTAGTTTTTAGGAATATATTTTATATAAAAAAAGAGTTTTGAATGTAAAATGATATACATATTAAGTTTTTTTTTTAAAAAAGAAAAAGATTAAAACATAAGTGGTGATATTCCCCCTAAAAGAAATCTAATATAATTATCTAGGTGAGGTATAGATCCAACATCATAGTAGAAAACCAAAGTTAGCTAAAATAAAGTAGTTTATTATGATTATAACATCCACTAGGGCATACATGTCCAACATTATTTGAGTGATTGATACCTTCAGCTTGGAGTTCTAGTGCTTCTGGACCTTAAAAAGTTGAATCATTTGTTAAAACATGCTCATGTGTTACATGATCAAGAATAAATTGTTTTTTTAAGAAAGTGGCTAATTCCAACACTTAGAGAGAGAGAGAGGAAGATGGTAAAATATGGGCAATTATGAAGTTATATCCTTGTATAATTATAGGCTATGACTTTCATCACTTCTCAATGTTTGGTAGGAAAACAAGAATCTCTCGGATAGTTGTAATAATGTATAATAACTAGTGTTTGAGTTAGAATAAGAAGTTATCACCATCAGATTGATGGATAACCCAAAAATTAGGTCATAACTTGCTTGACTCTATGACTCCGATAACCCAAAAATTAGGTCATAACTTGCTTGACTCTATGACTCCGATAGTAATTTCCATCCTCTCTTACACTCTGTTTGAATAGAAAGAATATGAGAGAAAGGAAGAGAGGAAAAAAAAAACAGAGAGGAGAAGAGAATAGAAAATAACTCTTATCTCATTTTTTTTAATATAACTAAAATAATAAAAGAGAAAAATAAATTTACTCTATTTGGTTTAAGAAAATAAAAGAATAGAAAAGAATATGTTTACCATTATACTCTTTATCTAATCTATAAACTAGCACAAAGAAGTGACAGCTAAAGGCTATTTTTTCTTTTATTTTTGCTCCATTTTCTTCTAAAAATTCAATACAAATATGAGAAAATTATTTTCTCCCTAACTTTCTCATCTCTTCTCTCCCATTCTCTCTATACAAACAGGGTGTTAATAATTTTAGCTAAAGTAAATAGAGTATTATCCTATTCTAGAAGAAGAAAAAATAAGAAGGAATTTTAGGATTATTAGTAGATAAATACACAGTTCGAACGAAACAAAATATTCTCTTTTATGTTATCGATTCAAACAGTGTTAGTGTTAACCTAATTTAAAATATATTATGCAAATAATTTGTAAAATGCAACATGCAATGTGTAATTATTATGATGCAGGGTGTAAATTACAAATATGTAGAAAAAAGTCGAGCGTTAAATATATATATATATATATATATATATATCTTATTTGTTAATATGTGATTAACTAATAACATAGAGCATTTGCAATAAAGCTCTTTAGTTTTAAAAATAATAAAATTGGTCATTATGCTCATTTTTCATGAGAATTATATGCACTTTATTATAAAAGATGTGCATCTAATGTTAAAAAAAAAAGGCACATTTAGTTTTAGTGCAAATATCCCGAATAACACTTCACAATTTTCTAACAAACGAGATAGGCATAAAAAGCATCAATTATGTTATATTTTTCTTCTTGTAAACATATTAATAAATGTGATATGTGACTATCGATTAAATGTTACTTTGAATATTTTGATATTAGAGAAAAATATATATTTACCCCTTCATAAAGTTATAGTTGGACTAAATTTTGAAGTGTCTCTCTAAATTTTATTTGTATTATTTAACTCCTATGTAGTTCTAATATTTATGTATCATTAGTTTTTTTAATCCAAAACTAAAATAATTTCTTTATCAAAGCTGTTTGAGCTATAAATATTATGAAAATTTGCCTATGACACCCGGCCTTATAACAAAATTATGGTTTGCATTATATATTTTTACTATTTGTAAATCGAGCCATATTATTTAGCGAATGTATGTAGAAAACATAACTATTAGATTTGTTAGCTAAACTTAACGAAACCTCTATGTTAAATTATCTATACTAGAAAGATTATGAAAATACACTCAGCTAAAATTATACTTACCCAACATATATTCAACTCAACTCAACTAAATCCAATCTAATCTAACCTAACCCAACCTAATCCAATTTAGGGTGTAAACGAGCCGAGTTGGACCCAACAGGGCTCGACTTGCTAGTCATGGGTTGATTGAGCTTGGTATAATTTTATGGGCATAAATAGAGAAAAAAATAACAGACTTTGAAAGTTTGAAGTGAAGCTTGCAACAAACTTATAATGATAATTAAAAAATAAATCATTGATCACTTACCTGCAAGTAATAAATAAAAATACTCCTACAAAGATTACAAAACCATTAAATCAAAACCAACAAAAAGTTACCCCCACAAGAGTTACAAGCAAATGATCGCTCAGAAATTATTTCCATAAGGGTTACAACTACAAGCAATTAATTATTTAAAAATTATTCCCGCAAGGGTTACAAACAATTGATCATTTTAAAAATTTCTTACATGGATTACAAAATAAGCAAGACTCTATTACACATTTACACTCCATGATTAGTAGTGCTATCTTCCTCTACAAGTAATTGGAAAAAGTTAGTCAAAGAAAATAATTAATACGAATATAACCTAATTAAGCATCTAGCCGCACAACCTAATTAAGCACCTAGACCAAATGATACTGTGTTCCTTAATTTGCCCTCTAATGAATAAGAACAAATCTAAATCTCTTATCTATGATTATCAACTGTAAGATCCGTATCTAACTAGAAATTTTTTTGTCGAGATAATCAACTGACCAACTTGCTAGATTATTAACTAACTTTGGGCATTGGAGAATGAGATGGATTCAACGGTGAAGATGGAGATGGTTGCCATCATTGTCGCCTCGGCGGTGAAGGTGGAGATGGTTGTTGTTTGTGTTGCCTCGATGGTGAGGATGAGATTTTGGTGGAGATTGCAAAGGGTTGCCATCGATGCCTCAGTGGTGAAGATGTAAATGGTCGCCGTTGGTGATCAGTGGTGAGTAATGAGTTGGTGACCTGTGAAGATGAGTTTCTGTAGAGACTGGAGACTAGAGAGGGTCGCTGTCGATGCCTCGATGGTGAAAATAGGGATGGTCAGCGTTGGTGACTGGTGGTGAGTGGTGAGTTGGTGACCGGGGAAACTAGGGTTTCAGTAGAGACTAGAGACTAGAGGGGATTGATGTTAGTGCCTTAGTGGTAAAGATTGAGATGGTTGTTGTCAGTGATTGGTGGTGAATTGGTGACCGATGAGGTGGTGAAGATGGGGTTCCGATGGAGACTAGTGAGAGTTTAGGGTTGGGAAAGGTTTGGAATCCAACACCGATGGGAATGGGTAATGGGTTTAGGGAGAAGCTAAGGGTTTTTAATTTTTTTTTGTAGAAATCATATCAACAGTCAAATCTAAAATCCAACGGTGCAAATTTTTCTAAATATTAAAATTAAAGAAGCATAAGATGAAAACTTTCAAAAAAGAATTATGAGTTTTTACATAATTGTCACTAAAAGCTTTTAAAGTATTTATATTTTTTAAATATCATAATTATAACTAAAATACTTCTGCTCTTTCAAATTATCATTATGGTTAGTTTTCATCAAAATATTTCAAATAATTTAATATTAAATTTAATAAACATCTATACATAACTAAATGCTTTTTATTAATTTAAAATTTAAAATACTTATCAACAACTTGTATCTCCCATATTTAAAAAAATATTTTCATTGTACTGTGACAGTGGGGGTAAATATTGATAGATTTTAGACATGATTATCGGGTGGGCCGAGCTTTTTGGGTTAATCGGGCTTAAATATTTGTTCACAGCCCGACCCACCAATCACTCGGGTCGGACCGGGCTAGAATAATCTAGCCCGTTGCTGCCCGTCGGCCCGTGAGAGATCGGGCTAGCCGGTCGGGCCGGGCTGGCCCAACCCACCAATCATTCAGCCCAACCCACATTTTAGCTATTTTTAAAATTTTTCTTTACTATTAGCTTATTTTTTAAAAAATATTTATATTCCTCCATTTAAAAAAAATAATAATAAATTAAAAAATTTAAATGAGTGCTTAAAAAATATATATATAACGGTACAATATCAAAATTTTAGTTAGTTTTTAGTGTATCTGTAGCAGAACGGGCGAGCTTAGTTGCGAGCCAAATGGGCAGGTTTTTGGGCCGGGTTAGGCGGGCCCGTGCCGCCCACGGGTAGTTCGAGCTCGGGCTGGGCCGGAGGTGATTTGTAAAATTCCAAGGAAGGGTGCCAGATGATGTATTATCTTGATCCGAACCGTCCGATGACTTTAAGAAACGCTGACCGTCGATGTCGTCTTTAGGGTTTATAAACAGAGACCAGCAGCAGCCGTAAAACCTCTCTGCCTTCCCCTTCTCCGCTGTTCCTCGAGATCGATCTCGGTCGAAGGTGCGAGATGGTAAGAGACACTCATCTCTACACTCTCTCCCCTTAGCTTTCTTCGATTTGTGTGCTTTTTTTTTCCCTCTTTCAATCCCTCATCTATCTGAAGATTCTAGGTTTTTAGGTTTTGCTACTCTCCTTATTGCGAAAGATTCGTCATTGATCTATTTATGTGCAGTTCTATAAGGAGTTCTAGGGATTTCTCTTAGATTCTGTTTACTGCTGCTGTTGGGATCTGTAAGTTTAATTAGAAGGCCTTGAGGTTATGCGGAATCTAAGAGATAATCTAATAATAATATATTGCATGACTGCTAAGTTTTGTAATATTTTGTGAGAGTTGTGTAATTTGTTTGAAATATATGTTCTTATTTTGAGGCATGGATAGTTGCTTCGCATTTCCCTTACTTAATTGGTGAACTAAGAGAGAAGTGCTTCAAATTTTCTATGTGCATGTAATCTTGAAAGTTATCTATTTGTTCCACTTACACACTCCTTTCTTGCTCACCCTTAGCTAGTTATCTTTCGGAAACATATGATTAGCTTCCTTTTTTTGTTGTTATTGATAATTGATAATATGTGATAAATGTGATTTTATGATATGTCAAGACTATTGATAATCTGATACCTCAGTGGCTTTTGGTGACACACTATCGTATCTGCATGCCAGGTTTTTGTCAAGTCCCAGAAGAGTAGGGCTTACTTTAAGCGTTTTCAAGTGAAGTTCAAGAGAAGGAGAGGTTAACATCAGATTGTACTTGTTTCTTGTGTAATGTTTAATATTTGCACTACATTTTATAGTGACATTATTTCTTTTATTTGCCAGCTGGAAAAACTGATTACAGGGCAAGGATTCGTCTGATAAATCAAGACAAGAACAAATACAACACACCCAAATATCGTTTTGTTGTTCGATTTGTATCCTTGATGCTTCTGACTTTTTTGTATTTGTATACTGGTACTAATTGTTAATTAGAGAAAATTGCAATCCTTAATATGCTATGCCAGACCAACAAGGACATTGTTGCACAAATAATATCTGCAAGTATTGCTGGTGATTTAGTTCTCGCAGCAGCTTATTCTCACGAACTACCTCGTTATGGGCTTGAAGTGGGTCTTACAAATTATGCTGCTGGTACTATTCCACTGTTAACTTTATCTGTTTTCTTCTGTTATTTTATTTAGGTTGCTTATCTGCATGCCTCTATTTTGCTGATGTTGTAAACATTAGCTTATTGTACTGGACTTCTCTTGGCTCGACGTGTATTGAAAACACTTGAAATGGAAGATGAATATCAGGGTAATGTGGAGGTACAATATCTGCATCTGATGTTATTTAATTCAATATGTTATTACCTTTTACTGTATGCCAATATCCTTTTTTCTGGTTGTCAGGCTACTGGTGAAGACTTCTCTGTTGAACCAGCAGAAAGCCGGAGGCCTTTCCGTGCTCTCCTTGATGTAGGCCTTGTTAGGACAACAACTGGAAACCGTGTGTTTGGTGCTCTTAAGGTTTGTCTTTCTTCATTGACCACTCTGCTATGACATTGTATAGCAGATTTAACTTAGAAGTATACTTAAACATCTGTTGAACAGATCTTCAAAAGCAAGGTAAAGGATCCTATGACCAAATGCTTATGCTGCTTGGTTGCTTATGCACTAACACTAGAACTACCTCTCTCTCTCTCTCTCTCTCTCTGTATATATATATATATATATATATATATATATATATATATATATACAACTATATGTAACCTATGTTAACTAGTCTACAGCCTTTGTGTTCTAATCTTCTAGATGCAGTAAAACTCACATGAAAAGATTAGAAAAACAAATGATTACCAGACTCAAAGTAATATATCATAAAAAAAGGTGTCCTAGTGCACGAGGCTCCAACCTATGTGGGGTTTGGGGATGGGAGGATATCATTCTGAGGAGGCCAGCTTAAGATTTGGACTCGTGACCTCTTGGATGCGAGGTGCAAGCTTATTGCCATATCAAATGATGCCCTTGTCAATATATTATGTTTACATTACAAAATGCTTCTCTTTATGATATATAAATGTATGTAAGATATAAGTAATCATAAACAGAATGGATGATTGCTTATTGCTCTAAATTCATAACACCTTTTATACTTTTTGGCAAGTTAATTTACTGGTTATTTCTGCAGGGAGCATTGGATGGTGGTCTTGACATTCCTCACAGCGATAAGAGGTTTGCTGGGTTTAAGAAGGATGAAAAGCAACTGGATGCAGAGGTTCACAGGAAGTACATTTTTGGTGGACATGTTGCTTCTTATATGAGGGTCAGATTATAATACTACTCTGCCTTATTATTTTTCCCCTTCCTAGGATAGCATTAATTAAACCTAATTCCTAGGACTCAATCATTAAATGATACATGTTTAGCTGCATAGGTTGTATTCGTTGCCCCTTGTGTTGCCCCTTGTTGTTAAAGATCTATCCAGAGAAATATGAGCATTCCATCCTAATTTGATGAACCCTTAGTTTTAAGCTATTTCCCCAATTTAGTTGCTTATAATACTAATTGCCAGTTGGATTTGTATGCGGCTCTCTATTCACTGTGTAAATTATCAGATGCTGATGGAAGATGAGCCTGAGAAGTACCAGTCACATTTCAGTGAATATATCAAAAAGGGTGTTGAACCTGATGACATGGAAGAACTTTACAAGAAGGTCCATGCTGCCATTAGAGCAGATCCGACAGTGGTAAAATCTACAAAGCAGCCTCCAAAGGAGCATAAGAGGTAAGACCCCAAGTTGGCAGGCTCCATAAGCTTCTCAGTTGTGATGGTACTCCTTGCACTTGGTGCTTTAGAAGATAGAAATTTGGAAATATTCATACTCCTTGAATGCAGTTGTACATTTTCTCTTCAGCTTAACTAATATTAGTTTGCCTACTAGGTATACCTTGAAGAAGCTTACTTACGAAGAGAGGAAGGCTAGCCTCGTTGAACGTTTGAATGCCCTTAACTCTAATGCTATGGATGGTGATGATGATGAGGATGATGATGAATGAGAAGCTGCAACTAGCATAAAGAGATCAGGCTGTATTAAGCTCTATCCTCTTAAACCCGCAGATTCCTGGGTATTGCTGTTAGGCACATTCTATCCTAATGTTATAAAGAATTACTGGACCTTATCCTGGAGTATGTCTAAGTTGCAAGTTTTGTTCTCAAGACGATTAGGATTTTGCTTGTTTGTGAATTGTTAAAACTCAAATTGGCTTTTTGTCCTCTATTCTGGTCATATTACTTCTTATGATGAGTAATTATATTTTCAGATTTTGGTGAAATGCCCACCTGCTTTATGTGAAACTTGTTTACAAAGTAGGAAATTTTCATGACTCAGTAAGTGTTACCGGCGTTACTACGAAGTTTAATTGACCTGAAAATTTTAAATTGAAAACCAATTCTTGGACTTGGGTGATGAGCTAGAGTCCAATTTCTAGATTATTCTCATCAACCTCTTTTAGCTATTTTAATATAAAATACATTTGAGCATCATTGCATTGAAGATTTTCATAGTGGCATCAGTAGTTTATTCATCGTGTACCTTAGCATCTCGTGTGGATTTCGTTTTTAATTATTTTTAAGATTAAGAAAGGAATTCTTGAATGTTCCTATCCAATCCATGTGTTTTTTATTTTTATTTTTATTTTTATTTTTTGTGAGAAGTAATGGGCAACTAAAGGTAAGAATAAAGAGCTTCTTTCTTGCTCTTAAGAGTCCAACAACTCTAGAAAGAAATCCTGCCAGGGTCAATGCTCCTTTGCTAAATTTTTCTTTGTATGAAGTTTGAGAAGACCTTGACCTTGGATGGCAGGGAAAGTCTCCAAATGTTCAAAGATATACTTGATCGGAGATGGAAGAAGTTGAGAAAGTCATAGTATTGTTTGACCCCAAGTAAGAGAGAGGGAGAGACGATGACTTTGATTTCTCTCAGCTCTCAGGACTGCTCCAAAGCGACGCCCTCTAAATTTTCAGTGCAATTGCGGTTGTAGCCATCTAGATTCGACTTTTTTTAGTCGATCGGCGATGATCATGGCGATATTGAGTGATCTCTCCTCCTTTCTCGCCACCGATACTTAGCATTAGCAACCAACTCGCCATCTCTCCGGTCTCCGACGACCGTCGTCACACCGACCACCAGCACCTCTTTGATATCTACTTAAATAAACGTTAATGAGAATAATATATCGAAGTGAATGGATAGACACGATTTTTTAGGGCGTTACCGGACAAATTATCCGCATTATCCAATTCACTATCCATTATCCAATCCGCTTTCCTCTCCTACCACGGTGGCATGAGGATTATAATAATAATAATAATAATAATAATAATAATAATAATAACCGAGAAATTACCAAACTACCCTCGTAGGGTTTTTGGCGGCCCCTTTTCTTTGGCTCTCTCCAGCTTATTCGAGAACGCATCCGATCTAAATCCGTAAGAAAACGATCTCTTATTCCCTTTAAAATTTCTCCCGTGCTGTGATTCGAGCGAACGAGCTCTTCCTCTCTACCATTTCCCGGGTCCGTTTAATTCCTTGGACAAGGAATCAAGAAAACCTAATATGGAAATGGAATTGTGAAGAATTTGGTTTCGTTTTTTCGCTCTTTCTTAGAAATTTGTCTCCTTTATAAGTCTAGTGAATTGGCTCGTTGCTGGATTCAAGGGTTAATGTAGATATGGAGAAGAACGGTGAAGTGAATCATGCGGCGGCTGCCGAAGTTGGTTGGTATGTACTTGGGGAGAACCAAGAGCATGTCGGTCCGTATTCCTTCTCAGAGCTGCAAGGCAAGCTATGTTATTTTCTTTAATTTCTTAACTTTTAGTAGCCAACTATCTTGATTCATCGTGCACATGAAAATCTTGAAATCAAGTTGGCCGTTTGTAATTTGATCATTACGAGCTGTTTTTTTAGAAAGGACATGAAGTTCTTGTTGTAAGTAAATGTTGCATCTTTTTGGGGGGAATTATTGGTATTTGCTAATTGAATGCATTTCTTTCATTTGGCAGAACATTTTATGAATGGGTACCTCACTGAGAACACTCTCCTGTGGTCTGAAGGGAAAACTGAATGGTTGTCACTCTCGTCGATCCCGGAGCTGTTCACGGGGATTACAAATCAGAGAACTGACCATTCTGCTGGAGGTTTGGGACATAACGTTTTCAGAAAGAATGTTCTGAGAGCATTTTATGAGTCTTATTATTATTATTTTTGTAGATACACTAGAAAATGAGGATGATTTTGTGAAATGGCAAAAGGAGGTCAAGGAGGCAGAAGCGGAGGTAGAAGCAATGAAACATGGTAGTAGAGCTGATGTGTTTGATCAAGAGGTAGAGGGAGGAGGAGCAGAAACTGGTCTTGATGATAGACCAGCAACACCACCAGATGGTGAGGAAGAATTCACTGATGATGACGGAACAGTTTATAAATGGGATCGTGGTCTTAGGGCATGGGTTCCTCAAGTAAGTATGTGGAGGTCGTCATCTGACATCATGTAGATGCTGTCCTTGTATAACATGCCAAATTGATGTTTGGGAAGATATTCATGTATTAAATATGTCGATATATACCTTGTGCTAACATGTCATAACTTTGAATCTCTGATCACTTTACATCTTTTAATCAGCTGATTTATTTATTTTGCAGGACAATTTATCAAGTAAAAAGGAAGAATATGGACTTGATGAGATGACTTTTGCTCGTGAGGAGGAGATGTTTCCAGCACTGCAGGTTACTGATCTCTCTATACCAGAAGAAAATAATGCACCCAGTGAAATAGAAACAAAAAATGAAAAGAAGAGGAAGTTACCTGAGAAGCCAACCGAAAAGAAGGTATATTTTTCTTGAATTTTGTTAATCTATAATCTTTTCTGCTAGTTCTTGGAATCTTTGAAGAATATCTTCATGTTCACTTCATAAATTACTTGTTGGCTTAATCTTATTGTCTATTATATTTCTTATTCTTTTATTCTTTAGCCATTCTGGAAAAGGAAGCCAATTTCTTCAGAGTTATTGACAATGATAAACGACTAGTTAAATATAAGTTTCTTTAAGAGGTGCTGATGCTTTTCCGGACTGATACTTTGATAGGAAGCTGATAAACCTCCAGAAAGTTGGTTTGATTTGAAGGTCAATACACATGTCTACATCACTGGCTTGCCTGATGATGTTACATCTGAGGAAGTAAGTGCGAAGTTGACAACTATTGTTTCTTCTTCTGTTTGTCCATTATGTTCTAGTTAAGTTTTTTTTTCTTGCCTAGACAACAGCCATTTGTTGGGAAAAAAGGCCGATAATACATATAGAAGTAATTGAACTTCATATGCAGAATTTACTTCCACAAATTATGTAACACTGACATCGAACATGTCTGTCAGGTAGTTGAAGTATTTTCAAAATGTGGAATCATAAAGGAGGTGAGACAATTTCTTTGAACTTTCTATATATTTCTCTTTTCCACATGTTCATGATTTATTATGAATGAGCATGTAGTTAATTAGTACTCCCGATGCACAGGGACCTGACCTCTTTGCTTTTTTGTATGCACTAGCTTCCACTCTTGATGCATGAGAATATATGGGTTTTCTGTTGTTATATATCACTTTTTCATTGACCTAAATTAATTATGGTTATTGTATCTTGCTGGATATTATTGTAATTTGACATATTATCAAAGGACTTAGAAATGTATTAGACAAGATCATAAGTATTGACAGTTTGACACCTCATATTTTTTGTTTAATACCTTGTGTATTACTTTCTTTATGCGGTGGCCTTTTGCACAGCCGTGTAGTAGAAGATCCTGCTGTGCTATGCTTAATTACTCCATCTCTTACCCTTGGGGTTAGTAATTCTATGAACTAAAGATGAGCTAAATAGTTAAAATCATGTAGTTGTAGTAGTTCAGATAATATGCTTATCAACTCTATGTAATGACAGCTGTAAGCAGATACCAATAGCTTGCTCTTTTCTGACCCTACTTTTAAATTGAACTGTCCATTTTCAAAAGTACACAGCTTCCTTCAGCAATTAATTGCAGTTTGGGCTCTCGTTCTAATCATGTATTATTTTTATCCCTTCTACATTTCTGATGTACATTGGCTGTATAAAGTTCTTCTTCCTGTTAAAAGTCACCTTAATATGAATCTCTTTTCCGCTTACAGTGACATTTCTTCCCATCAGACATGACTTTTCCCACTCATTTCTGATGGTTTGTCTTGGATATTGTTGTTGAGATCATCTTACTATCATGTTCATGAGTGTTTGGCTTTTCCATTGTGCTGTTAGATATCCATTGCTTGTCTGGAATTAAGTATGGTGGAAAGCTTGTCATAGTATGTTACTAACCAAATAGGGTAACAGAAGATTAAAATAAAACTATTATACCTTCATTATTGGTATTATCATTCTGATTGTTGTTTTCATTATTTACAGGATCCTGAAACAAAGAAACCTCGTGTGAAAATTTATGTTGATAAAGAGACAGGTAGAAATAAGGGTGACGCACTTGTCACATATCTAAAGGTAACTGGTTCATCTCCTTTTAACTAGCAATATCAAGATTTTGCAAAATCATGTATGGGCCTTTTGGTTTCATGTATTTCAAGATGTATCATCTATAGTGTTAAATAAGAAAGTAATATAAACAAAAATCTTATATCTTCTCTTTGTTCTTCTCATTAAAGATTGAGATAATGTGTTTTGACCTCCACCTAATTGAAGTGGATGTCAAGTTGTTGCATGTGATACCATCTTAGTCTATTGAAAGGATATTTCATATGATCTATAAGCTAAAAGCTGATTTCTATATTACGCTTTGTCTATATAGATGTAGTCCTTTCAAATTCATGAAGCCAAATGGCCTTGTAGTCAATAGTTCATAACTTCTTCTTGTTCTTTTCTAGGAACCTTCTGTTGCCTTAGCAATTCAAATTTTGGACGGGTCGCCATTCCATCCTGGTGGGAAGATCCCTATGTCTGTAAGCCAAGCTAAGTTCGAGCAAAAAGGTTAACTATTGACCAAGTTATATGTCACTTATTCTCTCTTCAAATTACCCATCATCCTTTTCCCTGAAAAAGTTTACAACTTCTGGGAAAGGACTTACTTGGACATCTTGTACACAGGTGAAAAATTTGTAGCAAAGAAGCAGGATAAACAAAAAAAGAAGAAATTCAAGAGGGTTGAAAATAAGATTCTTGGATGGGGTAATTCAAATCTTGGCTTTCTAATTACTTGCTTCTCTATATGGAATTAGCTGTAGTTTGTGTACAATCATTGATGAGGTAAATGTCAAAATTCGAATGCATATTAGGTATAGCTTGTGTACAATCACTAATGAGATGAATGTCAACTAACTAAAGTTGGAATTCAGATATATCTTTTAGCAAAATGATAATTTCGTGTAATGAAGTACAATAAACTATATTTTTTTTCAAACTACAAATGATTTTAGAATTGTGGTCATCCCAAGTTCTAAAATGCTAAGCCCTTGTTCACTGCAGGAATAACTTTATTTATTTATTTTAGAATACAACTCTTTATTCCAGAATAATAACTTTTTTTTAGATTTGAGTTGTATTCTAGAATAATAACTTCATTATAGAATACAAATATTATTCATCAAAATTACATCTTATATCACACACTATTCAATTATTAATTTACCTTTAATATCTATCCCATCAACCTACTTTATATCAAATCAAAGGGTAATCATGGTAATTTCATAAAAAATAAAACACATTTTTTTTATCCTTTCATTCATTTTATATCACATCAAAAGTAATTACTACACCCTTATTTTAGAATATAAATGAACATATAAATAGTTATTCTTGGAATAAATATCTCATTTTGGAAATAACAAAGATGAATACATATTTTGGAATTCACCTTATCTCTAAAATAAATAAGGCCTAAAGTGCATTCCATTGTATTGGTGTTGAATAATTGATAAGAACAATGTATAAACAAGAAAAAATTGGTTTGGTGAATGGTTATTAACAATAGAAATTGAATATCTAGTCTTGAATATTCATGTGATGGCCTGGATAAGAATATCTCAATATAGGTTATGAAGAAGACTAACTGTTTACTACAGGCAAGTAAAAAACTACAACTAATAAATGCTCAATATCCTAATTACAATGTACAGATCTGTTTCTAAGTTGTGAACTATTGCTGAGTATTTTATAGCCTGAATACCAAGGGAAGGGGGGACCACTATTAGGAGAGCATAATTCGTAAATGCCGATGCCATCTTTGACTTTTTGGA
Source organism: Typha latifolia (assembly GCF_019914945.1). Taxonomy (NCBI): domain Eukaryota; kingdom Viridiplantae; phylum Streptophyta; class Magnoliopsida; order Poales; family Typhaceae; genus Typha; species Typha latifolia. The sequence goes on from NC_133100.1 coordinate 7,093,582, forward strand.
TGGTGGGTGGCGTTTCGTCGAGCCCTGTTTTGGTCTCTGGTTTGATGGTTGTGCATGCTAAAAATCTGGTACATTCTGTTTTGTTTCCCATCCCAGTCTTTCGCGACACTTCAGGTTTACTTCTTTTGTTAGGTCTCAAACCCATGTCATTCTAGTTCACTCCTGATTCCGGGGCGGGGGTTTCCATCCACTTCTATAGGTATAGGGCAGCCCATAAGCCATCTTCTTGGCCGGCGCCGCTAAACAAACGTCGTCTGCACATTGTTTTGACACACGAATCCAAGAATCTGGGTTGGGACTTTCTCTCTGAGGACGGTGATGATTTTTTTATTACTAGGAGATGCTTTGCTCCGAGTTTTTTTTACTACTATTTGTCTTCGTAACTTTCTCCTACTCAAAAGTTGAAATAGTTTTCAACCTCTCTCAGGAATTTCAATAGAATCTCTTCATCCTCTCGTATACAGTTTTCAGCCTTCTTCTTTAGAAAGTCTGGTGTTATTTTGAACTGTACTAATTCTTTTCAAAAAGTCTGGTTAGACATTTATCTTAGGTACCATCTGGAGATATGTCATATGGCCATAGTGACTATTTGTTAGGCCCATGCCAGTTTGGGTAGCAGCTATTCCTTGGGGATTAAAGAGAGTGGGAGTATTTTGAGAAGATTGGATTGGTTTATGAATAGAAGATGCATTTATTTATTTCTTTGTTTTTTTCTTGGGATCAGTATATTTTGCCAGTGCATGTTATCACTCAACTAGGGTCTTATTATAATCATCAAATTTTTTTATTAGTGTTTCTGGCTGTTTAATCTAATGTTGCATCTTTTGTCATTAGGTGGACATGATGACGCGAAGGTAACAATTCCAACAACCATCGTCTTACGGAATATGTTTGCTCCTGCCGAATTGAGAGTAAGCAGTTGAAAGCCTGCATTATTCTAAGGACCTTATGGGTTTATCCTAATTCAATTTACTCCTGCTTTTGCCGTGTAATTTTGTTTGAGGTTTATGCAGTAAATTTGTAAAGCGTGTATAAATTCTTTTTGTGTATACATATGTTGTTTATCTGAGTGGGCTTGTCTTATTATTTGCAGACTGATGAGAATCTTCTTCCTGAGCTAGAGGCAGATGTTAGAGACGAATGTATGAAGCTAGGTACAGTTGATTCTGTAAAGGTACAAACAATTCCCACATATGCTTTCGCTCCCTGATTTTGGTTGGTTGTAGTCCTCATTGTTGGATTATGCAATATAGCTCAAACCTAAAATTTCCTTTCATCCAGAAACTAGAAATTCAATTATTCTTCTTGTTAATTGATAGAGCTATCTTTTTTTGACAAAGATGTTGATACAGCTATGTTTTGACAAAGATGTTGTACAGCAGTTCTTTTAATCTGATCACATACTCAATCTGGTATGACAATCTGTGGGATCTTTTAATATATATCATCACAGCTACTTGTAATATTTTTTTCATTCTATCTTTTGCTATAATCATGTAGAAGGTTTTATATTAGTATGTCAATCCCATACTAAGGTATCAAAGTATACTGATTAGATAAAAATGTGTTGCATTGGTTGTGAATTTGTGATATGATTACTCACAAGCAATTAACATGTAGATTGCACACATTATAAGAACTTTGTGTTGTGTACTTGTGTTTGTTTCTGTTGGTAGATTGCAGCATCTAGAGGTATCTGGCAAGGAAGTTAATGGCCTTACAGTATTCTTCACTTCTAAGTTAGCCACTTTTTGTTTATTTAATGATCCGTGCAGGTGTGTGAAAATCATCCACAAGGTGTTGTGTTGGTCAAATTTAAGGATCGAAGAGATGGGACGAAGTGCATCGAGCTGATGAATGGAAGATGGTGCGTTCTCTATTCTATTAGTATTATAAATGTGACTCCTAGGACTAGAGAAAGTACCAACTAACATGTTTCATGCATGTGGGATCATCAGGTGCTTTTCAAAACAATCCTTTGCTGTCAAAAGAAAAGTACTATATGATGACAAACAGTAGTTTAACCTATAGATTGAGGGAGGAAGATCTTTATTATTATAATTCTAAAATGAACAAATGACCAATCTGTAGCGTAATCCTATGCCTTTTCCTGAAGGATGCGGCACAGTTTGGAGGCCGGATGGGCTTTCTTTGTGTGATAAAAGGTCAAATGGCATCAAAATGTTGGAAATTATAGATTTGTATTTCCCTCATCTTTTGCATATTCAAGTGCAGTCAAAGTTTGCATATAAATTTTCGCTTTGCAGCTACGATTTTCATAAGTATAATATTACTTTATTAGTGAAGAGGCTGATGTTAGATGAAATCTTAAAACTGAGTGTTCATCTAATTTTTGACGTTATCACCCAAAGAAGAATTTTATCACATCATAAATGATAACTAGTTTTCTAAAATCAAAGCTATCATACCGTGAAAAATATTTGGAACAATGACAATTATCATTTCGCATGTATTTGTGGGCATTTTCAAAAATTGTATATGTAGCTATCATCAATCTGTGCAGAGTTCCCAACTTATTGTTTTCTTGTCATGTAGGTTTGGAGGCAGACAGATTCACGCAGCCGAAGATGATGGCTCCGTTAACCATGCTCATGTTCGTGATCTTGATGAGGAGGTGTCGAGGCTAGAGCAGTTTGGTGCAGAACTTGAAGGGGACTGATGAAAATCCCCATTATCGCCCAATCGGCCCCTGCACAGCTAAATCTTACATTTCATTGCACAGTTCTCATTTAGCCCCCATATGTGGGTCCTGCTAATTTATATGTCTTAACACAATTTTGTATCATTAATCGACTCACTTACTTCAAAGTGGCTGTAGTGCAGTGAACCTTAGATAGCCGTTTCTGAGTAGTTCATTGCCCTAACAGTTAGCTAGTCCTTGCCTTCATGTAATTTATTAGATATAGTTACTTTGGTAATTTTCTATTCCTACTGCATTGCAAACATGTAGGATGGATAAATATGTCTCGACTTCTTTTCTTTTTTTTTAAATGTTTGTCTTCTATGGTTGTCTTAGATTCCACTGATCTTTAAACTTCATCTTCTGACTTGATATCAATTGCAAAAGTGGGTTATGTAAAACAAATACTTCCAGTTTCCAGGATATGAGTTGGGGAAGCTTAGATGTAAAGAAGTTTTAATTGGTGCTGAATTTATTCTAGACTAGAAATTACGCAGGATTGGATCATCTATACAAGCAGGCCAAAATCAATGTAAACTAGGAGATGTTGCATTATGCTGTTTTGTTGCACCGAGTTATGGTTCAAATCATGATCTAATTACACCCATTAAGGCTGCAAGAAGCTAGCATACTTGGTGCCAAGAATCTCTGGTTCTTCGTCACCTCTGTTTTCGTGATTTATAAACTTCATAATCTGATCCATAAGCAGCAAGCGAAAGTTGGAGATGAAGAATCTGCAACAGAATATGCAGGAGTTCATGAGACATATAAATGCACCTGACATCATCTCTTCAAGTAAAAAAAAATCTGAATGTAGATTGTGAAGAATAAGTGTCAAGTTGTGTCAGAAATCAGTGATCAATAATCATGCTAGCATTTGGTGTAGGACTGCACAATTATAACACAATGAGCAGATTCCGCGGCAATACCTGGAAATTATTCTCTTCAAAATTTGCAACACTTTCGTGCCAGAATCTGGGATCCTTGTGCATGGGGGGCCAACCAAGATTACCACAGAAGAACCTCCTGCTTAAATGTGCCGAAGGAACTTGGCCGTTGGATGCTATTTTTGAGCCCTTCTTCTAGCTGATTCAGTGCATCCAGCAGATGAAAATATATTGTTCTAATCATTAAACTTCTATGTCTCCATAGAGGAATGAGAAGATTCCATCAAGAAAAGGGAGTTCTGAAGTAATCACCTTTATGCCATAAGCCATTAAATTTGTTAAACAAGCATTAGACCATGTCTAGAGTCTATAACTCGTCGCCTCACCTCATCATTCCATACCTTTGGCAAAAACCAAAATCGACCATTTGAGTTCCAAAAGACCTCTTTGATAGCAAATTGCAGAAGGTCAATAAGACGATACTCACAACCTATGCAAAGTACAATGAAGTTTGTTACCTTATCTTTCCCGGATCCTTTTACTACCTCCATGAGTCTTGGTATTAACCTGGTAGTCTCCGAATAGGACACTGCTGCATCATAGAATGACAAGAGCCATATACAGAGGCAAGTTTCATGAAGGAGCTGGAAAGAATGATTAAAAGAAAAGCTGCATTAGGACAGTACATGCATCTACAAACAAGAAAGTATCAGTGTAATTCTGGGCCTAGACATCAAGCATGATAAATTACTTTGCAAACATAGAATAAGAGGATGTGTCTTAAGAAAGTGTTTTCCATCCATTTCCTTTAGAAAACTACAGGAAGAACTGTTGGACAAACCACCACATACTAGCGAGTGAGAACATCCATAAGTGGGGGTTTTATTATAAGAGCCCTTGCATTTTTTCCAGATAAATAAGAACTTAATGGTATCCCATTAAATACCGATATAAGAGCCCTTGTTAGGTCTTATATTCCACAGTATTTTGGAACGGTACCTGCATACTAATGAAATGTGTATGCATATGCGTAAGGTGATAACTAAATAAAAAGAAAAAAGATGCAGCACAACACTGAAAAAAACAGAGTATGTAAGTTTTATAAGGCATGTGAGAAATTGTCCATTCAACCGCAAAATAAAAGCAACTTTTCACTTTTTCAGACCTGATTTTACATCATTATCATCATTCAGATATGAATAATTCTACTTCAATCATTCATGCTGTCAAACATGAGGAAAAATAAGTGACTAACCGACATTCAAGCTTCCAAGAACTTATAACTTGTCGGAAATCACGAATTATACATGCAAAGATTTTCCAACTCAGGCTTCAGGAAGTCTAAACAAAAAAATTACACATATTTTGTATGCTTAAGGAGTATTATATAGAAGGCATTCAAAATTCCTAAGTGAAGATGACCAATCATGAACTAATGCACTATAGTTATGAATACTAAATAGCAAGTGAGACTTACATTTAGAATGACATCCTGAAATACACTTTAAATTAAAAGAAATTGGAGGACTGCTAGCAGGAATCATGCAATATGCTCACCTGAAGTTCTGAATATCCCTACACGTTACGTAACCAGGGTGCATATAGGTAAGGCCCTTCTGCGAGTTGAACTGATTGCTATATACAATGCTTCGTTGAATCTTGTAACTTTTAAGACTTTTCTGGAGAAGGTTCAACTGGAAAGATGAAAATCACAAAAGAAACCACAGTACATCACCTGAATAGAGTGCTGGTAGAGAAATCAAGGGAATAAGAAATTTTACACCATCTGTCCTAACGCAGTTTTCTCTAAGAAAATTGGCCAAGCCGATTACAGCCACTAGGATTGAACGCAGCTGTGATGAGATGGATTCCTCATCTGCAAAACAATATAATATTTTCTTATCATAACAAGAAACATATTTATTTCAACATTAAAATTTGAAAAGGAATAATCATCCGACCAAAGCCATAAGAAATAATATTGGACAATGGACATTATGAATATAAAAATAAGTGCAAGCTATTACAAAGTAACTAGACATGTATCTCCAAGATTTTTATTGTCCATATGTTTGATAGATCAAATTCTATCGAGTTATCAGGTTCTGGATGCATGATCCCTAAAAATGATTATATTGTTCTGTCTATTTCATTGAAATAGCATACCAAAGAAAATGGGCATCAAAATTGCAACTTACGTAAGAAATACCTGAGAACATAGCCACTCGACCAGACCCTTTAGCACATTTCCTGTGGTTGTAAACTTGCTCTTTGATTGTGAGATTCCCCATTTGGAACTCCACCATCTTGACTTTTGGGTCGAACACTGAAAACAGAGTAATTAGAATTTAGAAGTTAGATCATCTCATTTCCTAAGAAGGTCTACAATATTGGTGTTCTCAAACTGAATAGAAAGTACCTCGCGAAACAAGATAATATTCCACAGCTTTTTTCTTATCTTAACCATTTCTTTTTCCCGAAAGCAATCTGAAAAAGAACACGAACTATGAATATGCTTCACTTTTGAATGAAGATATGTTTAACTATCGAAAGAATAAGACAGTAAATTTCACTGCTGTAAAAACAACATAAAAGACAAGCTGCATGACCATCAATTATATGAACAATATAAGGTTCCAGATCATGTAAAAGGAAAATGACAATGAGGTACCAACTAGCAACTAGACTCCAAGGCCTTAAACAGACATCGCAGGGCCCTTTGGTAATACAGAAACTCATCCGAATCATGAAATCCGAAGGAATCTGATAGCCTACTATAGCTTGCTTAACTTGTAGAAAAAATTTAAAATGTTGAAGAAGATCGAGGTAGATTAATGAGAAATAAAATTTTAACCAAAGACGCCCTGTCAGAACAAACAACTTTAGATGCAAGGTAAGGCCCTAGACATCCTTGTCTGAATGTAAGACAGCATCTCGCTCCTAAAAACATTAAGAAAATAGAAGATGAGAATCTACAAAAACTCAACTGGGTTCCATTGAGAACTCAACTTAAGAAAGGCTCATAAAGATCTGAATTTAATAGAGAATTTTCATTGGAAAATTCATAGCCCATCTGAAACTTGCTGCAAAGAACAAGAAGAACTCAGTCATAGTGCTGAGTGAAATAACTCGTGATCCAAATAAGTAAATAGTGCATAGTTTTCCTAACCTGCAACCATTTTGTCAAGAAGAACAAGCACATAATATTCAACCGTTTCCTCCTTTGGGATGTGATTGTATGCAGTGCAGGATGCAGGAAGTTCGGTGCTTCGGGGCTGGTGGCAGTTGTGAATGGTGCCAAACCGGTTAAAATTTACCAGACGGACGATCTTGTCGTGTATAGGGTTAATTTATTTGTTTCTTTATTTATGTGTACTAAGCTGTACTACAAAAGCACTTAAATAATAAAATAATATCACTCACGAGCATTACCTAAAAACAAAAGTAATAAAATATTGGTGGTAATATGCAAAATAACCCTGGAAAAAGTTGACCAGGATAAAAAAAAAATTCAAAAAAAGACGCCACTCTTTCTTCCCTCTTTCTAAAACAAAACACCCAAAATAAACCCACTCAACTCTCTCTCTCTCTCTCTCTCTCTCTCTATCTCTATCTCCCTCTCTTCTTTCTCCGTTTCCCTCCTCCCTCGCGAATCACGATGCACTCCCGCCTCCTCTTCTTCTCCCTCTTCTCCTCTCTTCTCCATCCCCAAGTTTCCCCTCCTCCTCTCCTCCGCCGCAACCGTAGAGCTCTCCACACCTCCTTCTTCCCCAAATACCCCTCCTCCTCTCTCCCCCCAACCCAGCCCCCTTCTTCCCCGTCATTCCCGAAATATCCCTCTTCTTCTACTTCTTCCTCTGCCTCCACTTTCCCTTTCTTCCCAGTCTACTCCTCCCCTCCCCCTCCTCCTCCTCCTCCCCCTTCCCCCACCTCCTCCATCCCTACATTTCCCGCCAATTTCTACTCCCTCCCCTCCCCCTCCCGCCAATCCCACCCCCACCGCCTCTCTCCCGCCATTTTCTTCCCTCTGCTCTCCCTCGCCCTCGTCGGCCTCTCCCTCGCCCTCCTCCTCCACATCCGCCGCCGCCGCCGGGCCGCCGCCGAGGGATCCCGGGGAGAAAGCCTGCACCTTTTCCCGCCCGGCGCCGCCGCCTCCGACGGCCTCAAACCCCAATCCAACCACAGTTCGGAGTTCCTCTACGTGGGCACCCTCCTCAACTCCGCCGGCGTCGGCGCCGGCTCCCCGGAGCTCCGGCCGCTTCCGCCGCTGCCGCCGCTGAGGAAAGCCGACGTGGGTTTCTCCTCGGGGGAGGAGAAGATCTCGCGTAAGTGTAATGAGGCCCCGACGGCGATGGGTTCGAGCGAAGAAACAGTAGGAGACTACGCACGCAACCCGTTTGTTGTTGGTCCTCTTGAGAGGCAGAATTCAAAGTTGAAGCCTTTGCATTGGGACAAGGTCAGGGCGAGCTGCGACAAGGAAATGCTTTGGGCTGCTCGATTCCAAGAACAACTAACCAAGCCCCAAGACATTGCAAAGTGAGAGGCCACCTTGTTAGGGTATTACTTCGTTTTAGTTCTCTCCAAATCTTAATGTGCTCTTAGGATTTAGGTCGAACAGGTGTAAGGCACGGGATTAAATGCTACTCTTTTTCTTGTGTCCTTTTATTACTCTACTAGAAATTTTGGCTTCCATTTCCTGTTAAACTTGTTATTTTCGACTTGCATTAGAATGCAAGAACAATTTCGTTTATAGCTAGATCTTCAGCTCATATTGATAAAGCTCTTACTCAGTACCACTTTAACTATTCCTATTGTTCCTATTAATAGTGTCTTATGCGATATCCAACTCCTTGCTAATGTAAGCACACAAATACCAAATTGCAGATGGCATTTAGGACACAAGATCTAAGACTAACAGACATAGAGATTTGATGATAAATTCCAACGTGAAAGAGGAAGTATCTAATTTGCAACAGAGAAAATTTGACAAACTAAGTGGAGGAAAAAGTACCGAATAAAGGTTTATTAAGACGCGGTTTATTCATATAATACAGGAACATTGCCTGTTCCATAACAAGAAATATTATTGTCAAGATTCCTCATTAAAACAGGAGAAAATATATATTTTTTTTTTCCTATTAATGGTACAACAACGTCAGAGATGATTGGAAGACAGTCCATCCGCCTCAGCATTATTTCCTGTAAAAATGAAAACATATAGCTTACCTTAAGAGAAATAGTCACTGTAAACATTCTCAAGAACCAAGTTGTATTTTAAGGGAAAAAAAAATAATAACAAAAAAGATATAGCCAAGTGTAGCCTTTCTAATCCCCCTAGTTTGGAAGAACACTACAGCTGGGACACATGAGCAATTTGTGATGCTAAGTTGTTCAATAAGCAGCAGGATTATTGGATACCATGAATGGGGGGAACACAGAAGGCATGACAATTGCAGTTTACCAACATGTTTTCAATAAATTCACCTATATATTCATGTTATGGAGTACCCCCAGTATACTTGATATTTTATTTATCATGTAGGAGGAGATTCAGGAAATGAATGTACTAATGATTATTGCATCACTATATCCGTTTCAACAAAGATCGTCTGCAATGGAATGCATTTATACTCCTAGACTCCAATTCTATTTTGATGCATTTCCTTCTAATGTACGGATTTATAAAGAGTATCATTAATGTTTCAAAAATATTTAAGAAAGCATGAGGGCTTAAGATAAGCTAGGTTGTTTTAAGGATGAGTTAATAAAGAAGCACATACCAGGGGAACTTAAAGTTGTCCTTCCATCGACTCTGTTTGGCGCAGTTGGCATAAATTTTGTTCAAACGTATAATTATCTCTGCAAAACCTGGCCTTACTGCAGGCTGTGGATCCCAGCACTCCTCAATCAACCTGCATGGAAAGAACCATGACTGTTAATCTGAGTTCATTTAGCACATGTTCCTTGTTGAGTGGTGCAACAAGCTACTCAAATCAACAATTTGATGAAGGGTACATTTGCACTTGCAGAGACTTGAAATGCAAAGTTGACCTTGAAAACAGATATGTGAATCAACTTTCTAAATAAATATGAATGACGTAAGTTTATATAGGAACCCAAAAAGCTGAGAGTGGAGTTCACATTTTTATATTAGTGGTCCACTGTCCATACCATTTAGCAGTCCGTTAAGAAGGATCAAAGGCATGCCCACTAATTAAAGGAACAGTGAGAGTTGAATTTTATCGAACATAATAAAGAGACAACAAAAGCAATCTTCCTTCAGAACTTCAGTGATCTGGCGTCAACCTTAAAATATCAAGGTCAGACAAGCAAATAACTGAAATTTCATACTGATTCTTAAAAGACTTCAATTACACCTCTATTAGAAAGAAAGATATGGACCAGACACTCATAAGACACTGGATTGAAGATTTTGAAGGATCTTTTCCATCAAACTCTCAACTACGGATAAATTTCATTCCACTGGAAGTAAAAAGACACATCCAAAAAGTTAAACAAGAAATCTAGAATAATGCAATTTGGTCTTGTGACAACACGGAGAACCACTAGGGTGACAGTTCCAATAACATCTCAATTCTCAAACAAGGTCACCAAACTAGCACATCTTCACATGAATAACACTCCTAAGACATCAACCTCAGAGAAATGAATAACAAATTAATGACTTACTCCTTTAAATAAGAAAAGTAGCTTTTAGATTTATTCTTTATTGGTGGTCTCATTCCTTCCAAGCAAATCATCTTAGCAGCATCTTCTGGAGGCTTATCGTGGAAAGCAGGTGATCCATCAATCATCTGAATTCACAATTACAATAGAAAAAACTCAAAAAGAAAGAAATATTAGAGGAAATTCATTGCAGTCAAAGTGTCAAACCTCTTGGGATTGGCTATATGGATCCTTCTTCTTTCATTCAACCATATTTAATGTAAGGTGTGTGTGTGTGTATATGCAGTAACAACAAAGGTGCCTCTTGGAAGCACAAGTACTTGCAGTAACTGCCAAAGATAAATAACAATTGTGTGGCACGGAGGGCTACTATAAGCAATTGGTGGTGGATAAATGGAGATGGAGAGATATATGGAAGAATCCCTGGGAGCAACTAGGTGGCATTATCAACAGGGGGAACATTTTACGGGTAGATAAAGTGCAAGTTTGGAGGTGAGCTAATAGATGGATGCAACGTCTTCAAAGTTTGCAACAGAAAAAAGATGCAAAGCCAAGAATAACGGTTGAGGGTGGGTAAGCAATGACAAATAGGGCTTCAGGAAGAAAGAAAAATGAGATGGGAGCAAAGCTGCCTTCAGGGAATGAGAGTATTAGTCAAGTTTGTGATTCTGAATAATTTTATTTTCTTGTTTAGGGCGATCTGAGCCATGAGAGGACTGACTGAGTGAATATCTTCTCCACTTAAGAAGAGAGAAACCAATCTCTCCATCTCTTCCATCTCTTTATAGAAATTTTATATTGCAATAAACATACATAAACATGCTTGGCCTGACTTATTGCATCCCTTTAAGAAGAAAGAAAACTAAAGGAAACTTCACTGAATAAGTGTATAATTTGAATCACCTTTTACAATCATGAAATGCTTACTATTCCAAGAGAATCCCATAAATATTACAGTTATGTTTCAGTGACTGTTAATTGCACCAGAAAAGTAAAGGGTCCATAATATGCCTAATATGCACTGAAATAATTTATGCTTCAACTGTAAATGCATCAAAAAAGGGATTCTGAGACTCATTGAACAATGGGAAGATTTGGTTTTACCTCGTAAAGAATTAGACCAAATGAGAATACATCAACACTTCTGTCAAACTCTTCATTCCTGTAAACCTCAGGTGCCACATATGAACCTAAATACAATATAAAATTATCAGTGTTATAATGGTTAAAAAGTATAAAGCATTGAAAGCAAGACAATGAATATTGACATGAACGAAAAATCGGAAGAGATAATGGGAATCAAAATGGACCAAAAAAGACAAAGCAAATTAAATTGCATAGTTTTCTCTAAAATAAAAAGTGCAGGTCCTTACGAAGTTGATGTTTACACCAACGGCGACTCACTACTCCCTTTGTCCTATAATCCTCAAGTGTCTACCTATTTCTATTCAGTATGAATTAGCCTCTTTAAGGCAATGAAGAGTACCACTATCTTGATGATGAAATATTTAGGCTGACACATCAGAGTAGCAATCCAAGTAATATCTTAAAGCTCATCTACCCAAAGTCCGACTAAATCTGCACAAACACATCTCAACATTATTGGAATGTGAAGATAGAAAAGGGTGTCAAATTGGACGAGGCTCTCACCTACATAGGGTCTGAAGAGAGATTACATAGCTTTTGGCCTCGTTTCTAAAGAGGTTGTTTTTAAGAATCAAATCTATGACCTCGTGGACACAAGAAGCAAGCTATTTTTAATACCTAGATATGCTTCTAATATTCTTTGTTAGCCAGCATAATATACTCTTTGTATTGCAAAAAAAGATGGGAACATTTTCCACAAAACTTAATGTCAAATTAAAGGATGCAGAAAATGTTACTTACTATCATTATCAGGCATGGGATGCATTAGCTTAAATTTGTCTGGTGATACTTTCTGAATATTAATCAAGCCAAGGCCTGCCACCTTCAATTGGCCATCATCACCCCGAAAAATATTTCTGACACCTTAGCAAAAGAATCATAAATGTGGTACATAGCCAAACAGGCACAAAAACTGCAGTCTAAGAGTAACGTATGATGTACAACAACTAAATTTGTAACTTGGCCATCTTACTTTGGCTTTAAATGATAATGGATGATCGGGTCCGGCTTGCATTCATGAAGATAGTTCATGCCCCTGAATACAAAACAATCAATACTTCAGTGAAATACTCTTTTCTAACTTTAAGTAAAACTTTCCATCTCAGGGCAAGAGACTCCTGCCAATGCAGGAGCCTGGAGGGTGCTGATGTATGCAGGCACCAACTGTGCTAGAGTAAAATGTCAATAATATGCTTCAATGTCACCAAAAAGGAAGGTATGTTTCACTGATATGTTAAGCTGACGGGTACAAAAATCAGCAACTGCTTTTTTCTTTTTAAGAAGACTTGAGATATTTTAAGAAGACTTGAGATATATCGTTAGCATAAATCAGGTTATTTCTGAAATAAGGAGTAACATGTGATATCAGCATCTCACCAACTCAACAAATCACACAATTTCCCATAAAATGGATAAACGTAAGCTTAACTTCCTTAACAAAGTCATGTTGTCAGAATCACATCAGATTGACACAACTTAAAATTTTGCAAACCTATCACCACATGCCTGGCAATATCAAGGGCAAATGTTAGAGCTTTAATGGTCGGTATGCGTCCCTTCTGTTGGAGATAACTTCCTAAATCACCCTGAGTTGTCACAGAAGCATGAAAAGCCACAAGGTTTAGTCATAGTCTGCAAAAGCAGGATTTCTACAATAGATTGGCATTCAAGTATTTACTGAGAATCTATGGAAGCAAATGAATGAAATATATGGATGAAAAGCGGTTTAATAAAGGTAAAAGACAGAATTAGTGGATTGGGTATTTGGGTAAAATATATTGTTAAAATGACTAGACAATAAAATGATAAATTAATGCCGAAATAAATAAAGAGAGTTAAAAAGATATTGGAGAAAAAATATTATAGAACACAAGGGAAATGACTGCTTTGCCATAAATCATGTGATATGAATGACATAAGATACTTACTTTTGGAAGGTACTCAGAAACAATCATCATGGGTTGCATTTGGGTAATAGCTCCCACAAACTGGACCACGTTAGGATGACGAACCTTCTCCAAGAGAGTAAGCTCGTGCTTAAAAGCATTTCTATAACAGAAGAGAAAATGGAAAGGAGAATATTAAAGAAGAAAACAAAGATCAAAGAATGTAAGTTCAATAAGATAATTGCTGAGATAATAAAAAGATGATGCCACTGTTCAATGCTTAAGAAATTCTTAAACAGAGAAAATATTCCTATCGGGAAAATGGCAATAAACTTTACATTTATCTTTGTTTGTATTTTGTTGACATAACCTCCTATGAATAAAAAAAAATTAATACTGGAAAAAAGAAAAAGAAGGTAATGAAGAAGTTGCTTCAGCATAAGTTCTTGGTGGCAGCAAAATCTTAGTTAAAATTTTAAGGATACTTCATTGTTGTTTCTGTCGATGGCCAAACACACATGCACACACAAAAAGACATACAAAAATAAGGCTCTCTTGATTCTGTATTTGTTGGCTGCAAATATCACTTCAGTCACAAAAAAGAAGGAATAGGAGATAAGGATACTAATACATACATAGTTACATTACGACTCCTTGAGCAAGTTATAGTTATTATAATAAAGAATTCGACAATTCCAATATGTCGGGCAGTGAAATTATACTCGGTTGGCCAAACGGAGAGGTTCAGATGGTAATAGATATACCTGGTCATCTTGGCTGGCATAAAAAAATTGATTTGATTTACATCGTTGGTACAATAATATGACCGATGAAAAAAAAGTTCAATGTTATATCAGAAGTAATATTACCAGCAAAAAGGTCAGCCAAGAATCTACAAGTTTTTAAAGCACAAAGATTAAAAAGGATAAGCAGTTACATGCTATCTGGATCTGAATAGGCCTCCTTGTCAAACATCTTCACAGATACCCTTGTTCCATTCCACTTAGCAACTTGATAAACTCCCTGCCAAGGTTACAGAATTGGAAAGCACATAATAAAAACTATTGAACAAAAGAAAAAATATTGAAAGAGTGTCGATAAATTTCATAAGATGAGCCAGCAAGGAAAAAGATAATGAAAGAGCTCCTGCCGAATTCATGAATGGGTGAATCCGAAGATCAAAGAGATAGCAGAAGTTCAGTTTGCAGTAGGCATGCTGGGCTCAGATCAAAATTTCATAAAGTCATCTTAATTTTCTAAGATGAACATATAGCACTGAGTATTTGAATGGCAACAATCATATATACGGCAACGGTGAGAAAAGCATGTAATAGAGCTAATAGTACTTAAAAAAAGAAACAAAGACTCTTAAAGTTGTCCTTATAAGTGACACAATTTGGAGGTTAACTGAAATTATATGATCTAAACTATGGGATGCACTATTTAGATGGTCAAGAACCACATCATAGTTATGAGTGGAGAGTTTAAATGTTTTGTTCAGAATTATGTGGTTCCACTTCAATATATTTAAAAAAAGAAAATTTGTACTGACAACAAATTAGGAACAGCAACAACAAAGAGGTGGCAATAAAAATGTCCAATGAAGAATATGTTCTCCACTGATGAAATTGAGTTATCAGATCGCTGCACAACATTAAGAAGTACATTAGGCAGGTTTTGAAATTGTGATTGTCCCTTATTTCCAATTAAAATCACATTCACAATCATGTAAAACAATGACAACAGTAACATTCCAATTCTATCATTAGCAAATTCTTAGTAAAATTAGCCAAAATAAATTATAATCATTTCATAAGGACATGCCTTTGGGGTCTCCGGTCCTCTCCTGACCTCCAGATCTAATGGATTCAGCTCATACTCTGGAACATCGCGAGGATTAGATACAGTCATAGGAGTCCTTCTAGTTTTCTGGAGAACCCACCAATTTAAAAAAGAACGAGGGTTAATAATAATGACAGAACTTTCACATTCCAAAATTAAAATTTCAAGAAATCCAAATTATGGAGATGAAGTGTCATAGAATACCGGAGCTTTGGCTCCTCTAGATATCAAGAGGTTGTAAACTTCGGCATTTCCATAATGCTTCGCATCTGCTGCTGCCTGAATTCAAAAATAGAAAAATTAAACAATAGTCAAAGAGCTTAAATGATGCAACTTTGAGATACATGTAAGGGTGTAAAATCATAAGAAATTTTTTACCGTGCTTCCCCACCGATCCCTAGCGTCGATATTAGCCCTCCAACCGAGCAACAACTTGGCTACATCTGCATGTCCCTCGCACGCCGCAATATGCAACGCAGTCCTTCCATCAAGATCAATGCTATTCACATCGACGCCTTCCTTTAAGAGGTCTTCGACCCCTTTCACTTCCCCCCGGCACGCCATGAAGAGGAGCTGCATCGTGGCGTCCAAATTCTCCGGCACCGTCAACCCTGGCTCTCTCGAAGTGCTCCTCTTGTTAGGATCGAGCGAAGACTGCCGCCCAAAGCCGAATCTCGTCGCGTTCCCCCGCTTCGGATCGAGCGATGGCTGCCGCCAGAACCGGAAGCTCCCGGGCTTGTCCAAGGACGTTCCCAGCGAAAATTGCCGCGAAATCCCCCGCTTCAACTTCCCCATCGCCTCCATCTTCCCAATACCTCAAGAAAACACTCGATTGAACAACACGGAGGTAAACTACAACAAATTAGGCTTACCAAACGAGAGCAGAGCTCGAAATGGAGCTCCCGAGATCCCTAATTCGATGAGAACTAGATCCAATACACGGCTCAGAGATCTGGCTTACAGAGAAGAGTGCGTAAGAAGAGAGGGGTTCGGTAGACTCTCTTGAAACCTCTCGTAAGTCCTAAGGAAGCAAGGAAGAGGTCATATCTTTTTGCCACTTTCTCCTAATATTTATATATATATATATATATAACACAAAAAGGCGCGGTAAATGGGGAGCAATCAATTTAAACTATGAGAAAATGCGTCGGAGTCGGTGCGAATTGTGATTTTACCAAAATAGACATATTTTTAATTTTATTTATCAAAAATCCATTTCTCATTATAATCCTAAATAAAATATTAAACTAAGCATTTTATCCGGCCAAAAATAAGACGTTGATCAATATTTTTACTAAAAAAAATATTAAATAATTCAGCAATTCATTAGAAAAAAATAATACACAAAAATACTAAAAATTTAAGCGTTTTATTGTTACATATACTAAACAAGAAAGATATAGGCAAAAATATATTAAAAAAATTTGTCATGTAGTGATTTTTTGTAATTAACTGTGCTTAAAATTGCAAAAAAGAAAAAAAAACATAGCTCCTCCAAATTTTATTTAATTTTTTTTTATAAAACGTTCAATTTTTTTGGCGTTTTCTAAACATAAAGTGATGATTATTTAGCATCTTCTAAAATAAATAAATAAAAAAATTGGCATTTAAATCTAAAGGTAAAACGCTGAACCAAGGGCTACAGTGTCACGTGCCTATTTTGGTAATTAAGCTTGTGGTATTGTTTTCGTGAGAACTTGCCTAAGGACGCCGTTATTAATTATATATAATTTCTTACATAGTGGGGGTTCAAATAGTAAATAATTTGTATCCAATTCCGAACTTTTTTTTTCAAAGTGGCCCTCCCAAAATTTATTTTGACGCTCTAGTACGCATGGTGGGACAATTGAGAAGGATGGACCAAGCCCATATTAATAAAATATTCTGCAATCTTTCTTCTTATCTTTTTTCAAATCCGTCCACTCGATCATTGCCGACGTGATGTAGCTGTCGGTAGATTTTACGTCCATCGCGACGTTGTGATTTGACTTTGCCATCAAAGTCAAACACGAGTCTGATCAAACGAACCCTCACTGACTCTTTTCCACTACACTCTAAAATCTTAAATAGAGAACTAATTGTCTTTCATTACATCAGTAAAATCGCTGATGGAGATCATTATTTTTAAATAGAAGTCAATTTTTAAAAAGTAATTTATAAAAAAAGTTAATTTTGAATTCATATAAAGACTTATTTTTTATGATTTTTAAATTTTTATATTTTACTAAGGTGGCAAAATACACATAGGTTTGTATTTAAGCTTTGAAACTTAAACTAGACATGTAGAAGAATAACTAAAAACTCTATCCATTGTGTTATAGTTGACGTTCTTCAAACATAGAAAAAAATTAGGGTGAGAAAAAAAAGAGTAGTATCTCTGAGAGCAATTCCAATCGGACTCCATTGCTAGCAACAATGGGCTCCAAATTTCAAGCCCCACAAAAAAAAATAGAGCCAGGCTCCATTTTGTTTTCAACTTTTTAAAAATTTTAAATTTGCTCAATAATTATTGTATTCAATAATTTTAATTTTATCGGTATCTTTTATTAAATAATCTAATTAGTTAAACTAAGTATATAATTAGTTTTACTAATTAGTTTTTAAAAAATAGTACTATTGGAAATGTCTCATGGAGACCTTTAAATGAGTCTAATATTAAATTATTTTTGAGTGAATTTAAAATTTAAAATTTATTATTATTTATAAAAATGAGTATAATATTTTATTATTTACAAAAGAAATATGTTTATTATTATTTAAAATCAATGTGTCCTAAAATATAATTATTCAAAATTATTTCCCAATGTAAATATTAAATATTAAAATATATCAGATATGAAATACATTAAATATGAAATACATCAATATAGAGTAGGTGGCTACGGGACTGGAATTAGTGACTACGCAACCGGTGGCTATGGAGATGACTTACCAGACTATTAAATATCTATTATTTTTATTATGAAATATTAATTTCTGCTTATTTTATGTAATATATTTTTGATATTTTTAGTTAATGACATACTTATTTCGATGTTTATTTCATGTAATATAATTTCGATACATTTAATTAAAAAATTAGTAATTTAAAATTACTTCTAAAACTATTAGATATTAGTCTTATTTTAAAGATCTCGATGAGAGTTTTCTAACCATACATTTTTTATTAAAAAATAATAACATTAAGATGACATAATAACTAATATAAATAAATAAATATATATATATTATTTTAATAAATATGGAGCAAATATATGCAACGGACTCTTTGCTCTATATTGACTCCATATTTAGAGCCTTCCGTTGGAAATGCTCTTTTACCAAAGTCAAAAGGACGAGAAAGAATCGAGACCAAGTATGCCAAGTAGGAGAATGAGGAGGCTAAGGAGAGGAGATAAAACTCTCACGGGAGGTGGGAAGGAAAACCTCTACCCAATTGGGCTTATGTTGTACTTTAGTAGAGTAGTTTTTTCTTTGGTTGTAAATAAATAAAAAGGAGTAGTTTAAATGTCCATTATATAGCGGTGGTAAAAGTTAACTCAACTCGATAACTCTGACATGTAATCAGACTTTTAGACGGGTTTGGGTCATAACCCGACTAACCCTCACAAAAAAAAAAATATTTATAACCCGAATTAAATTCGTTTATAATCTGAATATAACTGTTGATAACTTGAATAACTTATAAAATTTTAAATATTTTTTGTGTAAGTCAATAATCCGTGTAACCTGTTTAATAAACGAGTTGTATTTGTGTTTAAAAATTCTAACACATTTAATAAATAAGTTGTGTTCGTATTTAGAATATCGTGATCTAGTCTAAAACCTAGCTTACATGACCCAATTACCACTTACACTATCATTCAGTAGGATTAGGCTCAGCTCGAAATTAGTTTCGAGCCGAAATTTAATGTTTAGGCTTAACTCGAGCCAAGCCAAATCAAGTCCGAGTTGAGCCTAAGTCGAGCCCAAGCTTGGTTAGAGGAGGAGAACGAGGCGACTTGCTAAGGGAGGAGGAGGCGGCTGCGACTTGCTGATAGAGGAGGAGGAGGAGGAGGAGGCCTATGAGGAAGAGAAGAGTAATGATGGCTATGAAAAATAAAGTGGAGGTCATATCAAGAGGAAAAAAAAAAAAAAGGAGGTATAAGCATTTAAAACGGTTTTGTACACTTAGCCGTGTGCATTCAATAGATTTTCTTTGATTATGTATGCGTGACTAAAAATAGCTTGATAGTAGATTGTCCCTATCATCCATCATTACAGGGTTGGCCATTTTGAAACTTGTGGGGCCAGTTAGAAGTAATATAGTTTATGGCCACTACCGACGAAACTGGAAAATAGATGCACAATGTTGGATGTAGTTATCCTTAATATCATCATATTGCAGGGATGTATTTGTAAATGAAAATACCTCTACTTTTACCTCTAAAAATTCTATGGTGTAGGCATGCATGGAATTTTATGGTAAGAAGGAGCTTTTGGAACATCTTCACTACGTTTTGGTATCTTCCTTACTATTCTACTTCTATTACATCCATTGAATTATCACTACTTTTTTAACATATATTTTCTAAATTCTTTTATTATCCATATACACTTTGGTTCTATTTCATCTCTTCAATAAGTTTAGATGGAGGGAAGAACTTATAATTATTATTTTGAGAAATTTCTAAACAAACAATTTCAACAAAATCTTTTAATTTTTTATTTTACTATGTTCAACTCTATATATTCCTCTATCCGGAGTACACTAAATATACATAAATAGCTTTAAATAAAAAATATTTATATTATATTTATATATATATGCACCCCTCACTTATTTATTTTTGGGTTAAATATATTTTACCCCTGTATTTATACCTAAAATTACTTTACCTCTATGTACTTTAAAAAATCTCAAGCAAGTCATTATACTTTTGACTAATATCAAAATGACTAAAATGCTCCTATCGTGTTTGTTAGAAAAGACAGACATATTTTAATATAATATAGCAAAATTATAAAAATAGCCATAGTACGCGGTTAAATTTAACAGAAAAATTAACAGTCTCAGTTTAGTCATAAGTATAGAGACTACTTTGAGACTTCGGGAGTAAAGCAATTTTGGACATGAGTACAAAGCGGTAAAATATATTTAACCTTTATTTATTTTTATCTTGTATCTATAGAAAAGGTATTTTTGGTAAAAATTGATTGTCATGTGATTAATTTTAGTTTTTATAAAGACTATTTGTATTTTTATTTTTGAAGGGAAAAAGTAGAATAAAGTTGTGATATTTTCTATGGAGACTACTAGCGGGTGAAAAGGTTGCACGTGGAAGTAAGTAATAATTCATTGGATCTAAAAGTAATAATCCAAAACATAATACATAGCATGTTAGCAGCCATACCCCCTTCATAGTTCATACTCTGCACCGGACCACACTAATTAAATTACTCTTTTATCCCCCAAGCTATTTCATCATCTAGCAACAAACACCACATCTCCCAAGGGCAAATTAGTCATTGACCTCTCATAAACCCTCTTCTTAATCCCCTACCACCCTCCATCTTCGTCTCACCACTCTCCTTAAGCTCCTCATCCATGGCTACAGCTCCAGCTCGCCCTTCCTCTCTCACGGCGGCGGCGGCGGCGAAGCCCTTATTTCGCTCCCACCGCGACGTGGCCTTCAATCTAGGGCTTTCGAGGGCGGCGCTTGGATCGAGGCCGAGGCGAAATGGAACCCTGGGAGTCGTCGCGAGCAGCGCAGAGAACCCTACTGGAGATGCGGCGACGAAGGCAGTCTCCGTGAGCGCTTCGGATGCTCCCAAGTCCAGGAACTCGTAAAAACTCTATCCTTTTGCCTTCTTTTCTCGCAATGCTGTTTAAGTTATGGATAAATCGTGCCTCTCGAGCTTAAAGTTGTCATTTTTTTTTCGTACACGAGATGAGCCTAGCCTTAGTCCTCACTGTTTATACCTGCTATTCTTGTTGTATTTAAGTAATTGCTATATGCTATAGAGATTTGGGCAATTGATACACGTGGATCGTGTTTAGCAGGAATTTATAGGGATAAGTTCACAAAAATGCTCTTTAATTTACCACTGCTTGATCCAGAAATCTGTCAGGCCACTGGCCGTAAACTTGAAACTATTATGAACTTATTGTCCTGTAGTTCCTTCATAATGCTGCTAATTTGATTGCATGATCGCGATCTCCTCCATCTTTGTACTTGTAGGAAGACCACGTTTGTCTATTAAGTGATACATTTACAGCATGCTTGCCTTTTATTTACTACTGTTGCATCAATTGTTAACATTGAATATACACCAATTTTCTTTTGAACAGATCTAGGATAAAGCGCCACACAATATCAGTTTTTGTTGGTGATGAGAGTGGGATGATAAATCGAATTGCCGGTGTTTTTGCTAGAAGAGGATACAATATTGAGTCACTTGCTGTTGGGTTGAATAAGGACAAAGCATTGTTCACAATAGTTGTTTCAGGGACTGAGAAAGTATTGCAACAAGTGGTGGAACAACTTTATAAGCTTGTTAATGTTTTGAAGGTTAGTCTTCCTCCATCGACGATCAATTGCATCCATCTAATGATGATAAGGCAAGCGGGATATGCATTTTATGTAGGTTTATTCTCATTAATTATCGGTATATACAGTTCTCTCCCTTTACATAGAGAATGGTTCTTCTTCTTTTTTTAATTTTTTTTCTCATAATATGGTAATAGACAATTCATTTTAGCTTTTGTTAAGTTTAGTCTTTTACTAAGTTCAATTGTGATTCAAAATGGATTTTCCAATTGACTGATCGACATTCATTATAAGAAACAGTAAAATGTTAATAAACAGGTGCTCTTCCAATATTTATTTTTTCTCAAAATTCTTTATCTTTTTCTTTTTGCTATGTTAAATACTTAGAACTACTATTTCTAATCCATTTTAGGAGTCTTCTGTCATACTCATGTAATTTATTAAATAAAAGGAAGTTTCCATTAGCCTAGATTATATTGTAAATGATTTGATGGTTGATGACTTGCAGGGATTGTTATTTTGGATTTCCAATCTGAGATTTAGATACTAGGAAGTAGGAACAGCAAAGTTGATGTCTTTTGATTTCTAACTTACTATATTAACTTTTCTATATACATACATATATACATTCATACAGATAGAAAATACATTTAAAGACCTTTGCATACATGTATAAACTTACACACAAATCTAAATCTAAAAAAAAAATTTATACAGCACGGGAAACAGAAAGTCTAATATATTTCATATTAGCAAGTTCTAAATCTACTAAGTTTCTCCAGCAAGATTAGTTACTAGTTACCCATCAGACGAATTCATATAGTTCTACATCTATGATTTCCAGATATCCTCCAATGCAGCAATTTTGAATAGCATAGAAATCTTTTGTCACATTTTGATCATCACATTGTCCAAATGGCTTCCTGAATTTGTGTACATAATGGTCTAATATGATTATCAGGTTGAAGATTTGTCTAGGGAACCACAAGTTGAACGAGAGCTGATGCTTATAAAACTTAATGTGGAGCCAGATAGGCGTCCAGAGGTAAAAGCTCATTCTGTGATTATCTCTTCACAAACATCCTTCTTAATAATTTTAAGTTTTTAACATCTTGTAAGCATCTATTCAACTTTGAATGTGCAGTAAGAATGTTTGAAATATGAAGAAATTTTGTATTGTGATGTAAAGCTGCTTACTGCAAAAATCTTGATCTGAGTTAAAAGACAATTATCATGTGTAAAACATTTGATGCTTAAACTTCAATTTGCTCCTTTATGAGCTGTTTTGGTTGAGAGTTAAGAATTAAGATGAGCCTAAACTTCCCTTCTCACAGGAGAATAGCTCTGATTATTTTATAGTAGTCTGTGACTGATAGTGAAATTGAGATTGAGCTTGGATTCCAGGCATCCACAGGACTTTTCTTAGGAACTAGATAGTTTCCATTTATCTTATAGGGCATGCTGCTTATGTTTCTCTATTTCAATCTTCAGGTCATGGGTCTGGTTGATGTTTTCAGAGCAAAAGTAGTTGATATTTCAGAAAATTCATTGACCATTGAGGTAAAATTTATGAAATATTTTATCTTGCATGGACCTGATGTCTTCGTTATCCTGATTTTTGCTATTGCCGCTATTTGAAAAAATAATGCCTCTTTTGGATGTTTGACGGAATGATTATGCAGGTAACTGGAGATCCTGGGAAAATGGTTGCTGTTCAGAGGAACCTGAGTAAATTTGGGATCAAGGAGATAGCTAGAACTGGCAAGGTCTTTAATATGTTTTAATTTGTCAAAACTACCTTATACAAGTGTATAGGCATAGATATATTCTCCTATGCTTTTCATTCTTACAGATTGCTTTGAGGCGTGAGAGGATGGGAGAGACTGCCCCTTTCTGGAGGTTCTCTGCAGCTTCATATCCAGACCTTGAAGGAAAAGTTCCTGACAGTCCCGTTTTAAACAGTGGGACTTTCAATGGCAACATGGAACAATCATCTGGGGTATGTATAAATTGTTGTTGTTTTTCACTTTTTCTTATAGTGAATGATTTTTGAAGTGCTGTTGTTGTTTTACACATCTTTCACATGGGATCATTTAACTTTGTACTTCTTATCATAACCTTTCATCCCATATGAGATTCTTATAGTTTCTCTTCATATCAAGGGTGATGTTTATCCTGTGGAACCTTACGAGAGCTTCTCAGTGAGTCAAGTTCTTGATGCACATTGGGGTGTTCTAGATGATGAAGATGTAAGTTTTCCTAGTCTTTTAGGCCTCATCAATTCATAAAAGTACAAAACCATTTGGTTCAAATAGTTTCTTGTATGATTTAATGTAATCTAGAGTTTTCCAGAAACATTTTACTTTGTGCAATATTTTTGAAGGTTTCTCAGTTGTGCTACAAATTTGATCTACTCTGAAGTTACATCATTTATACAATGCTCAAATATTAGAAGAACTTTCACATTCTAGATTTTCACTATGCCCCAGAGTAATTAACTTACTGAGTATAAAAGTTGATTTTTAATTTCATTGTGCACTAGAACTAATTTCATCGATATAGATTCTCCTATTGTTTGTTATAGTTCTTTACTATTGATTTACATCTATCTCTGCAATGTTTGGGTCTGTAATTTTGTCTCTTGTTATTAAAATGCAGTTTGCTACACATACAAATTACTAATGTCTCACGACTGTTTGCTAATTGGACAGTCAAGCGGACTCCGTTCACATACTCTCTCCATCCTTGTAAATGATTCTCCTGGTGTCCTCAACATTGTAACAGGGGTGTTTGCTCGTAGGGGCTACAATATTCAGGTTTCTCCTATTCAAGTATTCTGTTTCTTTCATTTGCTTGACTAATGCTTAACTTCTTGATAACCTAATAAATTGACAGAGTCTTGCTGTTGGTCCGGCTGAAAAAGAAGGTATATCTCGAATTACAACTGTTGTTCCTGGAACTGATGAATCTATTGGCAAGTTAGTACAACAGCTCTATAAGCTTATTGATGTTTATGAGGTAAATCACTTGTAGAAATTTTATGCAATTCTTTTATGATAAACCAGCATATAACCTGAAGACCAAGTCACATGGCATTGTCAGGTCCAGGATATGACTCAGTTGCCTTTTGCTGAAAGAGAACTAATGCTTATAAAAATTGCTGTAAATACTACTGCTCGGAGGGATATCCTAGATATTGCTGACATTTTCCGAGCCAAAGCTGTCGATGTATCTGATCACACTATTACTCTTCAGGTAATTGTTTTGTGTATGGATTCAATATATTATATTTTGGGAATTCTCATAATTGGCCTTATCTAATCTGTGTCACATCAAATCAAACAATAGCTTCTATTGCCAAATGAATGTGAAAACTGTATAACATATTCTGATAGTCTGGTGCTATAGACTATTATCTGGAAACTAATCTTCCAGGTAACTCTTCTACTTTCAATTAGAATTTTGACACTGAACTGTTAAGATAATATGACGCATGTTCTCTGACCTCTTTTCTTTGTTTTATTTTCAAATAAACTCTAAACAAAAGCAAGAATTTTGATATTAGTTGGTCGGAGTAATGAATTGCATATTAAACTAGTTAGCAAACTTTCTGCTTGATCTTGTAATTGTAAATGATGTTTCTTTATGAAACATCTTTATCCTATGCCACTTCATGTGCTGTTGTAGCTTATGCTATTCATTTGATTCTAATAGGTGACTTCCCCATCATCTTTTGTTTGGAAAACAAAGTTGTTAACCATTATAATTTATAAGATTGAATCTTATTGTAATATTCAATTAAGCATTAATAGTGTAAAGAACTAATATTATTTAGTGTTTGCTTTGGCTCAATGCACTTGCCATCACATGCACATTCTGCCATGTGCCATTAGACTCTGTTGCTGCTATTTACTTGCTGATTGCTATTGCAATACTGTCTGCAACACTACGGAACAACTGCACTGAATTACCATAATGGTTTGTCTAGTTCAGCAATCCCATATGCCTGTGATAGCGTGGTTTTCAATTTTATTACCCTAAGCTCCAGTACCAAGTATGGAAAACTTGCAGGATGAAAGCCTACCCTTCTCTTTAGTTTATGTGCTTTATATTATCTTTTGATTTGCTTAAGGCTGCAAGTAAAGTTTGGTAATTGAGTGCAGCTTACTGGAGATCTTGACAAGATGGTAGCGTTGCAGAGATTATTGGAGCCATATGGCATCTGCGAGGTTTGTTTATAGATTTGCAAGTTGCAGCATTTGAATTCATGTTCGGTGTAAAAATCAGTTTTAATCAAAGAATGCTCATAACTCAGAAAATACTTTTTTTCATTCTAATTTGCCTCTAACCATCAAACTGGAACTTGGTTAGCTGAGTTAGGAAAACAAAATGTCAAACATAAGATCAACCACCCTTTTGAACTCTTTCCTAAATGGTTTAGTACTTGCATTATAAGTTCCTTAATTGTTTTATCGTAGAATATACAAAAAAGGTAGTAGAAGCACCATAGCAGATCTGAATGTGGAAGATTCACCTAATCAAGCCTTATCAGTTGGGATATGTTTTCTTGTTGACTTCTATTTTTGTTAAACTTAGTGATGTCTGTCGTCTATGCTGTAGATTGAGGTCTAAAGTGGAGAGTCTGTTCACAGATTTATCTACTGCATATCGCAAATACTTCAATACCCCTCTAAAATTTATAATCCTAATCTAATGGCTATAATAAACAGTTTTCATATTTGATACTGGTTCCAAAATCACATTACATAAAATAAAGGTATATTAGTGAAGAAGATTAGATTATGTGTGCGAAACTTCGGGGTTACACATTCTTTTCTTTCATTAGAATTTTTCTCTCTAAGATATGATTATGATAAATATAACTAGACCTTAATTATAGGAGATACATTTAATACTAGATAATTTAAATTTGATTATTAACTTTTATAGGAGATATACTTCAATTTAAATTTGATTCTTTATCTCTGTATCAAATTTTAGTTTAAATCAATCTTAAACTAATAAGAGATATATGTAAATAACTAAAAAATAATTGACGAGATAGAATTATTAAGATATATGTCTTTCAGCAAGTTAATTATAAAAAGATATGGATATCCTAATTCTGATATATATACATTACTCTCAGTTAATGATATATGTCTTTTATTTGATAAATTATTAAGATAATATAATTGTCAAAAAATAACATGCAGGTAATATATTTTAAAAATAAATGATTACCTATTAAACCTTAAACCGGTAATACTTTCTAATTTTTTTGCATTTCTATTATACCTCTGACGATCTTAACCGTTAGATCCCCATTAGGCCGATTGATAAACACTTACCCCTATGGCACGGAAGAGGCACTCATTGCATATTCATTAACTTTAATAATGCCCAGAACATTTTTGTGAATGTTCTACAGTACATCTAAATTTAATGCAATTTTATGGAGGAAATAGACCTTTGGCGGTCCTGACTTGCCTTAATGGTGAAAAGAAGGTATTTGGAAGGAACATCTTAGTCTCAAGATAAAATGAGACTTGTAAATTCCATGCCGACATAAACTGGAACTTTCTGAAACTTTACAATGCGGTGTCACTTCTAATTTGCAGAGAGGCTTTTGTTCTTTTCATTATCATCTCATTCACATATTTGTGCACTTTAATATCAGCCTGTACCTAGCCTGGATAACTTGCATATGGACAATTTGCATTTAGAAATAATGGATACAATGAAAGAATTTAACTGTTGCAAGTATCAGTACCATATAGAACAGTTTTATGCCAATGCTTCCAAAGCTAAATCTGGTGATGCAGACATCTGCCAAGATCATCAGCAGAGTCCTCAAAATTCTCTCCACACCTGACAAGTTTATTACTGTTTTTGCTAGCCTACTGCAAACATCTATGTGTGCCAGACCTGGCATTGTGGTGCTAACCTTTTTGTGCAAGTGTTCAACATCAAGTCCTACTAATACCTGATGCAATACTTGAATGCCCCAGTTCTACGAATCTTTTTCTGCTTCTGTCCTGCTTTCTATGGTCTGAGTCCCTTTCTTTCTCCATATATACTATAGGAGCATAGTTCTAGAATTAAACATCATGCTGGTAGAGATTATAGTCCATATATACTAAGTTTATGGCATCCAACTCATTAATTTGTACAGATAATTCTGATATATGCCAGATGAAACTCTTGTTGACATGGTTGTTCAAATCTAAGGTTTAAAAGTCAATGTGATAGATGGTGTATAGACATTTAATATTAGGCAATAGATGGTTATTCTGGACCAATGTCTAAAAGTCGAGGCAGCTTGAAGTAAACAATGTAAGAGATGTGTGAACTAGAAATCCAAAATTAATTGATGAAACCCAATATTTAAGTCGTACTTTTCACTGGGAACTTAGCAAGCAACTACAAACCATTCAAATGGGAACATCTAGACATAGAATCCACTTATCTATATTATGGCATTTGAATAGTAAGAACGGATTACTTAATGTCCAAAGAGGGCCTTAATCTTAATCGGTTTGTAACATTGTTAGCCTGCTTATGTTTTAACTAATAAGCACAAAATGGCAGTTAGTCTTCCATGCAGAAGAAGCTCACTAGAAACTTTTTTCTCTATTCTATGGCATCAATTTCAGGTTGCACGAACCGGCCGAGTTGCACTGGTTCGTGAGTCGGGAGTGGACTCCAAGTACTTGCGTGGGTATTCTCTTCCAGTGTAATTTTAGAAGGGCCAACTTTCTGTGAAGACAGCAAATGCATTGTTGCTCGCTTACCTTCTTTTTTTAGTCATGTTCATAGCTTAGGTTTCCTTTTTCTTTCCTGGATTGGTTATTGCTAATTTGGTAGACTACAGACTGGAACATTTATATCTTCCATGCCGGCATGATTCCTGTATTCCTGCGTAAACAACGTCTACATGTTCTGATGTCCTGTTTCTTTCTAATGTATACAGTTGCAATGTTGCTAGTTTGGAAGATATCCTTTTCTTTCGCTGACATAGATCCAGCCATAAAAGTAGCAATAGAGTGTTTTAGGATCCAAAGTAAGATTTTCAATCTATATTGCAGCATTTATTCCAATTATACTTCCGCTGTACTTGACCTATTACTGATGTGGTGGTGGATATTTTCCAAGGTTGATTTGCCGAAGTGTGGTAACTGTTACATCGGATCGATACATACTTAATTTTCGCATCTTAGCATAGCACTGAGCTGTATCATGATTCTCAAATACTTTTTCCTTATACTTTGCATTTTTTTCCCCTTCTATGCAATCCACCTCCGTAACTATGATTAGCATCTTTTGTTGGTTATTTGTTTCTTGTGTTTGCGAGAGAAAAGATTGCAATTCAGTTTTTGTTCAGATTTGCAATTCCACAACCATTATCATTGGGTCATATTTGATCCGAAAGAACAATGTTTTCCTTGAGAAAAACTTGGTATTATGTGAAGGCAGGGGTTGAAATAGAAACTTCCATATTAAAAAATTGTAATAAATAATATATATATATATATATTTTAAATTTATATATTCAATGCAAGATTATAAATTCGCACTCTTTATATAAAATAACTATATACTAGATAAAGAGGCATTACGAGTTAATACAATGTTATAAGTTTGCATTGCGGTGTAACGTAAGGTTATGAGCCCTTAATGTGGTGTAATACGAGATTATAAGTTTGCATTCTACGTAAAATAACCATACACTAGAAGAAATAAATAGACACTATAATTAATACAAGATTATAAATCCGTACTGCGGTGTAATATGGGGTTATAAATTCGCACTGTTGCAAGGTTATAATCTGTGCGGGCTTCATTTTTATTATTTTTATTTTTACAGAATTTATTAGTTAAAAAAAATCTAAGATGACTAATATTTAAAAGAAGAGATAGATGAGAGATAAAACATAAACTGTAGTTGAGATGACTGATATTTAATAGAATAGATAGTGGAGAAAGAGAATCTCAATTGTAGCTGAGATGATGCGTAATTAAATATTATCTAATCTATAGGCAAAATAATAATTATGAATTATTATTTAATTATTTTTTAAAAGTTATATAGAATATCCTGATTATTATAACATCAGGATAAAAAGACTTATTTTAGAATAAACTTATTTTTATTCGATAAGTGAACTGGGGCTTACTCTTTTGCAACAACTAACTAACTGTTTGCCAACATTGCGACCTTCAAATAGCCCAACAAATGCAGCAGGAGCATTCTCAAGTCCTTCAGCAATATCTTCCACATAAGTGATCTTGCCTTCCTTCAGAAGTTGCACAACCATCTCCTCAAACTTCCTGTAACTGGAGATGTAGTCATAAGTCATGAAACCTTCCATTCGGATACGCCGTCCGGTGATGCAGAAGAGGTTATGCACGCCATCGCTGCGCTTCTTGCCGTCGTCCTTGTCGTCGTCGTCATTGTATTGAGAGATTGTTCCGCACGCCGATATCCGGCCGCGGAGCCTCATGTTGCGAAGAACGGCATCGAGCATTGCTCCACCTACGTTCTCAAAGTAGATGTCGATGCCTTCAGGGAAGCACCTGGAGAGAAGTTTCCTCAGATCATTGAGTGAAAGAAAAAAAGAAGTGATGTTAAGATGTAATCAAGATCCATGACATCATAACATGTTGCAAGATCCTAATTAGTAAGAGTGAAGCATAGATCTCAGTTGGTAGATCACCAAATCACCCATTTCAAAATAATTACCAGAGATAAAATTACCAACCTTTTTAATGCCATTTTCAAGTCCTTCTCTTTCTTATAGTTAAAAGCATCATCAAAACCAAGCTTATTCTTCAAAAGATTGACCTGAAAGAGAGCATTAATGCATCACAGCATCAGTAAGTAAAATACACCAGGAAACTACTGCAATCTTCACCTTTGTTTTAATCAATTTCCACCATGACATTTCCAAAGTTGCTATTGATTATACAAACCTTGTTATCAGAACCAGCACTTCCAACCACATAACATCCCATAAGTTTTGCAAATTGCCCAACAATTTGGCCAACTGCACCTGAGGCTGCTGATATGAAGACATATTCTCCTGTCTTAGGTGAACATATCTCATAAAATCCAGCATATGCTGTAAGACCTGGCATGCCTGGATACAAATGTTTTGCATATATAGTTAGAAACCGGAGTTTAATTAAACCTACTAATTAGCAATAGCTTCCTTCTTCACCTAGTTGGTAAACTACTAGCCTCTATCACTCTCTCTGTGGCTAGTTCTCATTCATCAACGGAGGATTGCTCCAAGTTATCAGATTATATTTTTGTAAGAGCTACTAATCTCTTTCACATCTGCTGACTAACTTCTAAGAAGATCGGGGTCGACCAAGTGAGGGGTTCTCACTCGTTAGCTTCCTTGCACCTACTGGATTTTCAAGTCCGTCGACTTGTAAGCATCTCAGACTCCTTCGTTTGTGTTTCAAAACAGATCAAATGAGAAGCTAGTAGGCCGGTGCCTAAGGCGCGCGGGTACCCCTAGGGGCATGCACGGAGGAGGGTAAGATTTGAGTATAGAGAGGTAAATTTGAACCGGGCTAAACCATGGAAATTTACCATATATACATTGTTGTTCAATTACTTAAAATTTCAAGTTTTTCCACCAGTTGATTACCTAACAAGTATTAGCTACAAAAATAGCTTGCTATGAGAAAGGAGATATATTTTCCAAAAGAGAAGATAAAAATGAACTCACCAAGAAGGCCTGTATAATATGAGAGTGGCACTTCCTGGTGATTGATCCTAATTAGACTCTCTGCTTCTGTGATGAGAGTGTACTCTTCCCATCCAGTCAATCCAAGAACAAGATCACCTGCCTTGAATTCTGGATGCCCAGAATCTATTACTTTGCATACACCCATTCCAGTTATAACCTGTTTCAGGACTTAGATTACAATTAAGCAACTGAAACATATAATCTAAAGAGAAATTTACAAACAATATATGCTCTTTTTGCATGTATACCTTTCTAAATTTTTTTTTGTTTGTTTGTATATTTCTCAAAACAATTTTAATTTTTGCATCGATACCCCTCCCTTAAAACATATAATCTAAAAATTTCATCTAATTGAATATGCTATGTATATGTTACTCTAGTTAAAGTTTTTTGTTTTCTCAGCTAAATTTCTAAGCTCTCGTTTATTTGTGAAATAAGAATAAGCTTTCTTATTTTGATATTATAACTAAACAACATATTTCTATTAGATAAATATATATTTAAAGAAATAGTTTATGATAAATTAGTGATACATATTAAAATTATTAAAAAGTAAACTAATTTTTGTTTAAACAGGTCAACTATTTTGAAATTAAAATGACACAAACACCGTTAACATTATATAGAAAGTCTGCAACTTAGTTAAAAGTGTATAGAGACATAGTGATACAAAATAATTATATATATATAGTAAAATAGGGTTGGGATTTTATCCCGGTTGGTCGAGGTGCATTGTCAAACGCAGGCCTCCGACGGCTCCATTAGGGCTCGCTCATAATTGAGTTAACGATCTAATTATATTCTTTTTCGTGCATGATCGGCCAAAAAGAAAAAGAAAAGAAAAAAAAACCTAATCTCCTACTTGAACTGTAACCTAGGAGGAATCAAGAAAGATAATTATTGAAAAGAAAAGGAAAAGAAAAAAAGTTGGGTGTTTAGTAATTATTGGGTACCGAGCCGGGGACGAAGTCGGGGAAGTAACTGGGCTCCTCGTGCCTGGTCATCTGAGACGCATGTACGGATCGCACGAGAGGTACAAGTTCTTGACCATCACAGCCGTCGATCCTTCGGGGACTCTTAATCGGACGGTGTCAGTGGCCACCACTTCCATGTCGCTCACTTTCGGGAACCCGGTTACGTAGTTTCGCAGCACCACTTTCTTATTCCACTTCACTTCCTCCCCCATCTCGATAAACTCTCTCTCTCTCTCTCTCTCTCTCTCTCTCTCTCTCTCTCTCTCTCTAGCTTCGGGTAGCATACCATGAGGTCGCCTAATGCCTAATGCCTAATGGCGTGGTTTTATAGTGGGAGAGGGGGGGAAGATAATTTGCGATCAGAACCCTGCATTTTCATTATTTACATATCACACCCTATTATTTTTTAGTATAAAACGAAAGGATTTTTGTCATTGTGACCCTCCATTAATGAGTGTGTTAGTTCAGATGTGCCATCAAATATGTTCCAACCTACACTATCCATTCCGACCTAAAGGACACTGGTGTACCATACTGTCTACTGATCACCAACAAAGACATAGGTGAGTGATCTTGACATCGGTGGCCCTCAGAGATTCTCAAACTCTTATTATCTATCAGTTGATCTGATTAAACTTACTAACATTATGATAGTAGATGAGGGACTTAAATAAATACTATGATATCATTTTTCTCCAACAAACAGATGCATTAATTCCATGGAGTTTACTCTTCTTTTGCAACGACAACCAACTGTTTGCCGAGATTGAGGCCTTGAAAGAGGCCAACCAGTGCAGCAGGAGCAGCCTCGAGTCCTTCAGCGACGTCCTCCACATACGTGATCTTACCTTCTTTCAGGTACTGCACCACCTCCTCCTCAAACCTCCTGTAGATGGAGTAGTGATCAAACACCAAGAAGCCTGCCATTTTGATTTGCTTCGTGATGAGGCAGAAGAGGTTGCGCACGCCCTCCGGCGTCTCCTTGTTGTACTGGGAGATCATTCCGCACGCCGCGATCCGGCCGTGAACTCTCATGTTCAGGAGAACGGCGTCCAGCATTGCGCCGCCGACGTTTTCGAAGTAGATGTCGATGCCTTCAGGAAAGCACCTGGCAAGAAATTCTATGGATTAAGTTAATAGATATATAGGACACGTTTTGCCATTAGATTGCAGACCTTTTCAATGCTATGTTCAAGTCCTTCTCCTTCTTGTAATTAAAAGCATCATCAAAACCAAACTTGTCCTTCAAGAGATTGACCTGAGAAGAAAGTTCCAATGATGAGCCAGAAGAACATTACATTATGAGACGCTATGTACGTATTTAGGGAAGATATATAATAGAGTCCATTCTATAGTCAAATAAAGATGAGATGATCCTCTTGTAAGTTCCAGACTTATATCAACTGCTACTCTTTAATCTATGTTAACCATATGACATAAAATTAAATAAAAAATTTAAGGAGAAGCTTTTCTATCTACCCATCAATAGTTTTCCTGAAAAGATCCTTCACCAAACATCTATTTCACCTACTAAAGAAAAAGGTAGTTTTCTGTTGTACAAAATGCAAACCTTGACATCAGAACCAGCACTTCCAACTACATAACATCCCATAAGTTTGGCAAATTGCCCAACAATCTGGCCAACAGCACCAGATGCTGCTGATATGAAAACATAATCCCCTTTCTTAGGTGAACACACCTCATAAAATCCAACATACGCAGTAATACCTGGCATCCCTGGACACAGATGTAGTAGTAGCCTTAAAAAGGTTGTCAGAAATCAAAGAACAAAATCTTCAAAACTTCTATCTCTAAATATTTTGTCGTAAACTTTTAATCATGGTTTCTCTAATAAAGCAGCTTGTTAAGTGATCAGATATATAAAATAACTTACCAAGAATACCAGTATAATATGAAAGTGGTATTTCTGGATGGTTGATCTTAAATAAACTCTCTGGATCTGTGATGAGACTATACTCTTCCCATCCTGTCATTCCCCACACAAAGTCATCTGTCTTGAAATCTGGATGCGTAGAATCCACAACTTTCCCCACGCCATAACCAGTTATAACCTGTTTATTCCAAAATATAGACTAAAATTTCATGAACAACTAAGAATCATAAGTCCACACAGGTCAAAATGTAATGATATAGGCCTCTAAACTCCTTTTCTTCTAGTTCCAGCTACAGCTCTCAAATGGAAAATGGGCCCATTTCAAATTTCTACCTTGGCCTCAATTCGTTATTGAGACGATCTTGTGGTTGACCTATGCTTTGCAAGTAGGAAGAAAAGAAGAAAGAATAAAGGAGTTGACTTATTGCCTGTGTACGGGTAAAGACATGATGTGATGTATCTATCCCGAGAGATGTGTATTTAATTACGATTAATTGTCGGTAACATTCCAACTGTTGCAGCATTCGAATTACTCAATGTGATACATCAAATCTAGTATACACACTTGCACTTTGAACCATGTATTATCATAATTTACAAATCACACCCTATTTCATCAATTTAATTACGAAAAGATAATTAGAGAAAAAATAGAATAAGGGAACTGATATTTACACAAGCGAAATGACTATTACTCCCATACTCTGTCTATCTGAGAGATTTTTATGCTCGTTTTACAGCACAGGTAGTGAATCACCAAAAGTGCAGGGTGTCAACTGTAAATCTCCATTAAAGAAGAACAAAAAAAAGAGCAGCAACGAGAAGAGAAGAGAAGAGAGGAGGAAATGGGTACCGATCCGGGTACGAAATCGGGGACGTAGCTCGGCTCCTCGTGCTTGCTCATCCGGTTCCGCATGTAGGGATCACAGGAGAGGTACAGATTCTTCACCATCACAGCCGTCAATCCCTCCGGCACTCTCAATCGGACGGTCTCCGATGTCACCACCTCCATGTCGCTCGCCTTCGGCTCCCCGGTCACGTACCCCGGCAGCACCACCTTCTTATTCGACTTCACCTCCTCCGCCATCTCTCTCTCTCCCCTTCTCTCTCTCTCTCTCTCTCTCTCTCTCTCTCTCTCTCTGTGATGGAGTCTTACCAATATGCAGCAAAATGGCAGAGTACTTATAGGATTTCAAACACATTTAAAATAATATTAATAAGATTCTAGATGGCATAGATTATATAATAAAAAATATATTTAAAATTTTATTATTTAAAAATTAGATTAATATTGTTTTAAATATGTAGAAAATATTAATGATTTAATATTTAAATAATATTTTATGTGAAAAAAGGTAACATGCCATAAACGTTTTTGGTGGATTTTCTACATTATTATGTGTTTATTACTATTTACACCTTGCTTTTCTCGCTATTTTTAATCAACCCCTGCAGTTGTTATTAGAAAAACAAAAGTACTAAACAAAACCTCAACTAGCCGTATATTTGTCGCTGGATTCTCAGAAAACCCTCAACAATGTTCCAAAATTTCAAACTCAGTCATCATCTTGCTGAAAATTCGCAAAAGATAGGGCGCAAACTGAAAATAAACACCAAATGTAATGGGAGGGAACCAGGGGGCCACTTGACAGTCGACACGTGACCCGCTGACGCCTTAATTATTGCTTTATCTGCCTATCATCCTCACCTCCTAAAAATTTTGACAGATATACCCCTAAATTATTTTAAGGGATTTTTACAAATTACACCTTATATTTAATTTATTTGTAATTCATACTCCGTCTTTAAAGATTTTTGAAACCTTATTTTTTTTCTTATGATTCTTATTTAATACCTAGATATTATTTTGACTAACTAACTCCCAGTCTTTAGTGCCCCCTTTCTTCATCTTCATCCCTCCCCTCCTCCTTTTCTTCTTTTCTTCTTTTTTTTCTTTAGGAAGAAGAAAAAGAACGAAGAAGGCGTTATTTTATATATTATAATAAAATATTTCTTTTTTAGTATTGTTTAAGTTAACCAACAGCGTTAAATGATAACTATAAGGAAAAATAAGGAGTGTAGTTAAATACAAAATAAAATAAGGAGTGTAGTTAAATACAAAATAAAATAAATATAAGGAAAAATAAGGATTACAAAATCTTTAAATACAAAATGTAAATTATAAAATAAATAAAATATAAAGTGTGATTCGTAAAACTCTCACTTATTGTAAACTTAAGAGAAGAGAAAGTAGGCCTCAGCGTAGGAGGGCCAACTAAAAAAGACCCTTAATTTAAACATGTAGTTAAATTTGCTCCCTAAATGTTTCAATCTTTCACTATCTTTCCATTATCTATATCATTCTTCTCTAATTTTAAAATTTATTTCTAACGAAAGAGAAAAAGAAAATAACAACATTTTTATCTAAATAACTAGTTAATTAGAATTTTAAATATATTCTAAAGTAAATTTTAAATAAAAATTATTTTTTAAAAAAAAAAGTTTATCTATTATCGAAGGGGAAGCCCATGCTCTCTTCACGATCTCACCGTTATAATTGTCTTCACGGATTGTCTAATAGTAGCAAAGGCTTGCAACTGATTACAGGAAGATAAAATTCCTTGGTCCATACGGCCATAGATTCTTCAATGCCAAATGTGGTTACATCTTATTCCTAATTTTTTCTCTAAATAAAAAAAAATATCTATTTGTCTGGATGAGATTATCCTCTTGCAAGAGTATCTCCAGAAGAATATTAAAAAAAAAATCTATTGAACCAAAGAGTATCTCCAGAAGTTGCAATTTCTCATGTAGAAGAAACAAAAAAAAATAAATTCTATTAGCATCAAACTCATGTCCATCAAACCAAATAGTCTAAATTTTTTAAAAAAAAAAACGAAATTTAGCACCATTTATTTTCTCAACCATAGATGCATATATTACACATATATATATTCCATGGAGTTTACTCTTTTGCAACGACAACTAACTGTTTGCCAACATTGCGGCCGTGAAAGAGGCCAACAAGTGCAGCAGGAGCATTCTCAAGTCCTTCAGCAATATCCTCCACATACGTGATCTTACCTTCTTTCAGGTACTGCACCACCATCTCCTCAAACTTCCTATAGATGGAGTAGTAATCAACCACAATGAATCCTTCCATTCGGATTCGCTTCGCGATGAGGCAGAAGAGGTTGCGAACGCCCTCCTGCGTCTCCTTGTTGTATTGGGAGATCATTCCGCAAGCCGCAATCCGGCCGTGAATTCTCATGTTCAGGAGAACAGCGTCGAGCATTGCGCCGCCCACATTTTCGAAGTAGATGTCAATACCCTCAGGAAAGCACCTGGCAAGAAACTCCATGGTTTATTCGGTGATCAACAAGGCAACTCTGCTAAAATCTAAAGAACAATTAATTTGCCAAAAACGAATGCAAAGATCATTGACGTATAAGTATTTTGGAATAATTAGTAAGTTAGACATAATTTAAAGCAAAGATTCGGAGTTCGAATCTCATCATGCACACCTCTTGGACATGCTTTAATTCTAAGTTTATTTTTTAGGCTTCAATCATTATTTGAGAGATTTGGAAATGACTTCCACTAGTAGCAAGTTATGCCTTAACAGGGACACCCAGAGGCTATTTAAGCACATAGCTGGAATTTCCATGCATCATAAGAAAAGAGTTTGCCAGTATTATGTAAGTGACCTAGACCTGAATACATTCACAAGTAATTTTGTGATCTTTTTCTTTTCTCAGTGTTGGATAGTTTTGACCTTCAAGCATCTGTTTAAAATTTAAACACATTTTAAACACACACACACACGCTAAGTAGCAAGGCATTAGTAACTATAGATAAATTGTTGCACCATTCTAAGTATCGGGATTAGAATTAAAATCG
The DNA here is from genome assembly GCF_019914945.1 of Typha latifolia. Lineage (NCBI taxonomy): Eukaryota > Viridiplantae > Streptophyta > Magnoliopsida > Poales > Typhaceae > Typha > Typha latifolia. Next base: position 7,131,790 of record NC_133100.1, read on the forward strand.
ACCGTATGAAAAAAAAAAAAAAATTTGCATCGACTGTATCGGCGATATCAACTATCCATACCGGTCTATATTTTAAAATATTTTTTAAACTATAAAAAACAATAAAAATTTAGAAAAAATAATAAGATATAAATATAATTTATTTATATATAAAATTTAAAAATAAAAATATTGTTTTCTACCACTCATGTACTCTCTCCCCTCTCGTACAAATATTCTTTTTTCTAATTTTCTCACTAACTCTCTAACTCTATCTCCTATTATCTTTTCCACTAACTCTCTCCTACAAACTCTCCCACAAACTTTCTACTAACTCACTCCTATTTACTTTTCCACTAACTCTCCCACTAACTCTATCTCCTATTAACTTTTCCACTAACTCTCCCACTAACTCTACTAATTCTCTCTCCCATCTTCTCATTATCTATATTCCCAATCCCTCCCTCTCTCTCTTTCTCTCCCTCCCTCCCTCTCTTTCCCGTGCTCTCTTCCACGCACTCATCTTACTATGATGAGCTTTTCACTTTTTTTTTCTCTTTTTCTCTCTTTCTTGCTATCTTTCCTCTTTTTCTTCCTTTCTCCTGATCAATCTGGTTTGTTTCGGCCCGAACAGCCAAAACTTGGCTGATTTGGCCGATTCAACTATGACTGATCCCGATCCGTTTCAACTGATTCAGATCGTGATCGGCCGAAACTGGAAACCATGTGATACACAATTAGTGATACTAAAGCCCAAAATGTCAATTCATAAATTATTAATTCACCCATCCAGAAACAATTAATAGATAAGACATGTCATTAGATAACAGACCTTTTCAATGCTATGTTCAAGTCCTTCTCCTTCTTGTAATTAAAAGCATCATCAAAACCAAACTTTTCCTTCAACAGATTGACCTGAGCAGATAGTTCCAACGATGAATTTTAGATTGTGAGACATGATGTACATAAAGGGAAGATAAAAGGAGGAAAAGTAATATGAGAATATGCATGTCCATCCTTAGTCAGATAAGATGAGATGATCCTCTTGCAAGTGCCGGATTTATATCAACTGCTACTCTTTAATCTATGTTAATCATAGGACGTTAAAAAAAAATTCAAGGAGAACTTCCAAAAAATTTCAATCTACCGAAACATATAGCACTGGTCTCATAAATTTGCATAGGGAAAGCCATCAATGGGTTTTCTCGAAAAGATCCTCAACCAAATATCTATTTCACCTTCTAAAGCAAAAGTAAGTTACTTTGCAAGCTTGAATTTGCAACCAAAGTTTCTGTTATACAAAATGCAAACCTTGTCATCAGAACCAGCACTTCCAACTACGTAGCATCCCATAAGTTTAGCAAATTGCCCAACAAGCTGGCCGACAGCACCAGATGCTGCTGATACGAAAACATAATCCCCTTTTTTAGGTGAACACACCTCATAAAATCCAGCATATGCAGTAACACCTGGCATCCCTGGATACAGATGTAGTAGTCTTAACAGATTGTCAGAAACTAAAAAGAAAAATCTCCAAAAAAAAAAACTTTCTCTGAACAAGGTATTACCAAGTTGATTCTAATCTTAATGGAGTCAGTGCTTTCTGGTAGACCTTAAGTAGCTATCAGATATAGATCACATCGGCTACATTAGAAACAATATTTGGATACAATTATTACTTCTTGTTCTTATACAGGTACCTCCCATGTATATCTTCTGCGATACATGATGATAATAGATGAGAAATTGTACTCTAATTAACAAAGGCATAATACACACTGACGATACTTTCATGTTATCTAACATACTACAGGATAGCTCTAGAACACATGATATAAAAGCTACTAATAAATAAAACGTGATGTTACTTCTAGATTAGAAATGTACAACTTTGACCTGCCTATCCCTGTATTAGATCAACTTGTAGTAACAACTTATTATCATGGCAGTTTTGATTTGTAATCTTTTAATCGCGCAAACCAAATATTAGCAGCTTGTTAAGTGATTAAATGTGATTGTCTGGACAATTTCAAATAGTATGCTATTTACTATTTCTATGCAATTTGCCTTGAAAATGAAGATAAATCAACTTACCAAGAATACCGGTATAATACGAAAGTGGTATTTCTGGATGGTTGATCTTAAATAAACTCTCTGGATCTGTGATGAGACTATACTCTTCCCATCCTGTAATTCCCCACACAAAGTCACCTACCTTGAAATCAGGAAACGTAGAATCCACAACTTTGCCCACGCCATAACCAGTTATAACCTGTTTATCCCAAAAGATAGACTAAAATTTCATGAAGAAGAAATAAGAATCATAAGTCCCTAATAAAGAACTGATCCAAAACTTTGAACCGGTCTCAAAGCATAGTCATGCAAAACAATCACAAGTTCCTAAGGCCCCAGATCCAAAAATCTCAAAAAATAATAATAAAAGTCTCAATCATAAATAAGGCCCCTAAATCCAAAATTCCTATCTATACCACCCTTTTATCTAGTTTCCAGAGCCCCTAAATGAAAATATTTGCATAATGCCATAATCATATCCAAGATCTACCCTCCCTGAATTAATCTCTTCTCTACTCATTCCCACTCATGTTACACTGAAAAAGAAATCATTGCTATCAAAAATAAAGAAAAATAATATTTGAACAGACTTAAGATAAAATATAAATATTAATTATAACGTAAATGATAATATCTTTTACTATTAAAAATTTCTCATCTGAAATTTCTTGCCCAGGGCCTCAAAGATCACCTTGTGGTTGACCTATGTAGAGATACGCCTGATTGCATGTAACAAAAGAGAAAAAGAAAAAAGGAGTTGACTAATGCCTCTTTATGCCTATGTATGGATAAAGATATGATGATCTATCCTGAGAGTGTATGTTTTAATACAATTGTAGTCAGTAAGCTTGTTCTTAGCAGTTGTTTGTTATGTTCTCTATTCCATGTATTGCAGCACTCGAATTACTCAGTATTACATCAAATTGAAAATAGAAACCAATTATTTCATCCTCCCCAGCTTCCACCTTCCATCATATCATATATATTTGGCAAATATTTCAATACCCCTCTAAAGTTTATAATCTTAATCTAACTGTACCGATTTTCCTGTATTGTTTTCATATTCAGTACCGATTTTCCTGTACTGTTTTCAAAACCATATTAGGTAAAAAAAATACATATTAGTTAATAAGATTTAATTACTGGTATCTAACTTCCGGATCTTTTTTCAGTTAAAATTTCTCTCTCTTAGATATGATTCATGAATCATGATAGATATAATTATGCCTTAGTTATAAGAGCTATCATTTAATACTAAATAATTTTAATTTAATTTTTTGGAGATAGACTTTAATTTAAATATGATATTTTATCTCTATCTGCTACTAAATTTAATTTAAATCAATTTAAACTAATGCTAGATATATGTAAATAATTAAAAATAATCAAAGAGACAAAATTTAATTAAACTTTTATCAAGTTAATAAAAAGACATCAATACTCTTATTCTAATATATGTACATTACTATCGGTTAAAGCTATATATGTCTTTTACTTGATAAATTATTAAGATAATATAATTGTCATAAAATAATATGCCAAGTAATATATTTAAAAATTAATTATTATCTATTGAACCGGTAATATCTTTTAAATTTTTAGCATTCCTATTATACCTTGAGCATCTTAATTATTATATAATTATCATAAAATAATGTACAAGGTAATATATTTAAAAAATAATAATTATCTATTCTTCTTATACCTTGAAGATCATACAGTTAGATCTTCATAAAAAATTTAAACCTTTCCATAATTTACAAATCACACACTACTTTGCCGTAAAATAAGGAGAAAAAGGCTCTGATATATATACCCTTCTGATATTTGCCTGTATACGGTCAAACCACGTCTTTTCTTACAAAGATACCCAATACAATTCTCGTTTTAATTTGATCAATTTAACTTTAAGTTGTTCTTGTTTCTTCCTCTGTTAAGGGTATATTTATCATTTTTATTAAATAATCGAGATTTGTCCGAAGGGTTTCCACTTTTCACCCAAAAACCTTGACTTTGGGTGGGGGCGGAGGTGGGGGGAGATGCATGCAAATATAAAATCTTGAGCATTATACAGTAAATAAGAGAACACCCCATTAGGAGTTTTCAGAAGAAGCCAGGCGATTTTATGCTCATTTTAGAGTACAAGTAATGGAAGGAAGGGCAGGGAGGCGTGAATCACAAAATCACCAAAATGCAAGGTGTCAACAGTAAATCTCCGTAAAACAAAAAGAGTACCAAAGAGAAGAGAAGAGAAGAGGAATAAAATCGGAAATGGGGTACCGAGCCGGGCACGAAATCGGGGACGTAGCTCGGCTCCTCGTGCTTGCTCATCCGGCTTCGCATGTAGGGATCACAGGAGAGGTACAGATTCTTCACCATCACAGCCGTCGATCCCTCGGGCACTCTCAATCGGATGGTGTCGGATGTCACCACCTCCATGTCGCTCGTCTTCGGGTACCCGGTCACGTAATCCCGAAGCACCACCTTCTTATTCGACTTCACCTCCTCCTCCATCTCTCTCTCTCTCTCTCTCTCTCTCTCTCTCTCTCTCGGTCGGATAGTGCACGGTGAGGACGGATAAGGGCCTCATTTTATCGGGGTTTACGGCACTATCCTCACGCTCGTAAGTGGAATCGATGGGTTTACGACAATCGGGAAGGTTCGCGCGAAGATGATTGTTATGCGAAAAGAGAGTGTGAGTATATCAAGTGTTGCATGCTTGTTAATTAGCAATGTGGACTCTTATCTACCGTCCACGTGTCTAAGGATATGATTCGCCGCTTAACAATTTTGTGTGTAAATTGTAATGTGTATGTGTTTATTTCAGTTTACACCCTAATCTTTAGGAATTTTCAGCAAAATGATAAAAAAAACAATGTCCAGGGAAAGCTGTCTTTGTGCCTCCCTCACTTTTCTACTAATTCTAATTTGAACCCTTGCTGAGCGTTTTCAGTTGCGGGTGGTTCAGGGTGTTTGTTAGCATTTCTTTTGACAAATGTAAGTGTTGGATTCAAATAATAAAAAATATGGGTGTAAATTATAATAAACATAACGAAAAAAAATATTTAAAGGAAAAGTCCACGATTTTGTATCTCTGCAACATCGATCGGTGTGGGCGTAATAAAAATTGACGTGATAGGGGATAATTCCATTTTGAACCCTTAACTAACTATAGAGCAAAAGAATGTGCAGTCATCCAAATTGACTTGCAGTTGAAAGATATATTTAATTGTAAATAGTGAACAAGTTTGGGTTTGAAGCGAAAAAGTATGGGTTCGAATTGTAAAATTGTGTAATAGAATATATTAATTACCAAGCAGGATTGGAACACAATTTTTTTATGGGAAAACCGTGGATAAGATAATTCATTAACGACCGACGATTATAATAGAGTATGGGAGATAGAGCGATGGCTCTTTTAACAGCTTAAGAGATTCCTAGGAGCAAAGAGCTCATGCTCAACGTTCAGCCTAATAGCTACATATTTTGTCAATTGAGTAACCCAAGACATGGCTCTAAGAATCCATAAATGCAGAAGAGGCGAAAATTACTCACCTAAAACATAAATTAAAAAAAATGATCAACAACACCGTAATACTATTGTAGAGCAAAACAATGTTATATGGCTAAGAACCACCAAAAATCAAAATATCTGGCATTGTAGTGAGGCTTGTCAGGCATAGGGCACTAAGAGCGAGAGAGAATCCCTAATGGTTGAGCTACTATACTAACAGCATATCGAACAGAGAATTAGTGAAAGGGTGGTGACAAGTTTGGAACTGGCAAGGAAGGGGAGGATAAGAAGAGTGGCAGCAATGGTGGCGATAAAGAACGGTAGTAGGGAGTGGCAGCAGCAAAGGGGTATTGGGTAGATTCTAGCCTGTATGGGAGGTGACAATGGGTAAGGATGCAATAAGCTCAAATCTGACAGAAGGGTGGTGACCAAGCTCGGATCTTGTGAGGGAGAGAAGGAGAGGGTTTTGGTGATAGGAAACGACAAAGTTGAAATGGCGACGTCGGGTGTAATGTTGAATATCAGCGGCACTATCTACAATGTCGACCTATGTGAGCATAATATTATCGATCTCCATTCCCACTAGGTACATATTACGGCTTTCTAAAAAAGAGAGTACATATTATGAGGGATAATTTCATTTTGAACCCTTAAACTATCTTAGCAGTTAAAAGATATATTTAAAGGGAATTTGTATATAACACTTTACTTTTTAACAAAATTATAATTTATACCGTATATTTTTACTATTTATAAATCGAGTATTATAATTTAATAAATTTGTGTAGAAAATACCATGCGTTAGATTTGAAAACATCGTAAAAATATTTAGTTATATAGAAAATATTTTATTTCTAAAATAACTAAAATGATAATTATGTAAAAAAAATTTAACATTAATGCTGCATTACTTTTGCTAGATTATAATTACTGAAACATTTGTACAAACAATGCTATCAAACAAATCGAACCCCTCAGATAATCTGAAATCTGCATTCAAAATCACACAAACAACTAATCTTTAAATTGAAAAGATCAACATTCTTATTTCAGATATCACTTTATTGATATTGGTTGAAGCAAACCAATAAAGCAAATGCAGAAAGGAGAAAGGATAGCTACTCAATACATCAGTCGCGAGCGATGAGGACAACCTGTTTACCAACATTACGACCTGCAAAAAGACCAATCAATGCAGATGGAGCCTGTTCTATGCCTTCGATAACATCTTCGACATAGACAATCTTCTTCTCTCTGATGTACTGAATGACCAACTCTAAGAACTGAGGATATAAGTGCTTGTGATCAGGTTCAATGAAGCCTTGCATCCGAATTCGTTTTGTCACCACGCAGAACAAGTTGTGCACACCCTCTTGCTGGGTGAGATTATATTGTGATATTAATCCGCAAACAGCAATTCGACCATGATTTTTCATGTTTAGGAGTACTGCATCAAGCATTCTACCTCCAACATTCTCGAAGTAGATGTCAATTCCATCAGGGAAGCACCTAGTAAATGTACACTCAAGTTATCTGAATTGTCACAGCTACAAGGACAGAATATGATTGAATATACCAATCAATTAGATAAAAGTACTTAACTGTGGGTATGCACAAAGGAGATACAAGGATCCAAATGAAACCAAGAGAGATTTACAGTGAAGTTATCTGTTTCCCGTTTCTCTTCGTTGCAAATTTATTAAGGAAGCGTTCAGAAATTTATTTTTAATTGTTAGACATCGCTCACTCTAACAAACCCTTTCATTTAAGGTATTTGGTCTTATTCGTACTACCTCACAGCATTCTGGACCTTCTGGCATTTTTGGCATAATCACCATCTCCAACATGTTTCCAGACGATTTTTGGTATGATTCCCCAAAATTCATCTTGCATCATGTGAGAACTTTTGCTAAAGCCCTGATACGTACCCACCCTTATTATGTCAACCCTTTGAATTAACAGTTACAAACTGAACTCATCAAACAATCAATGACCAGAACATTTACTCATCACCAGAAGAAGTTTAAGGAGAAACTGGGAAAGGTTGGAGCATCAGAAATTAACAGTCCTACCTCAAAGTTCTTGTACATGGTGATATGGAGTTGGTACAAGAAGGCCTTAATTGTTGAACAAAGAAGTGGTTAATGATCTATCTCTATCTAAAATATGGAAGAGATATGCCGAATATAAGGACATGAGCATGCTCAGATAATTCCACCTAGTTTATTCTCACAAAGTTCCTTCTGATGCCTGTGTAGTATAATTTGTGAGCTTCACTCACTCAGTCCCGAAAATGTAAACAGAAAATTTGAGGAGTTGGAATAAAGATGGATAAGTGCACATTAAAAGTTTCTCTTCACCTTTTCAAGGCAGCAGTGAGATCTTTCTCCTCCTTATAGTTAAAAGCATCGTCAAAACCAAACTTGTTCTTTAAGAGATTCACCTGAACAAAAACATCAAGGAAAACAAATATTCAGTTCTTTTCCTTTGATTCTTTTGGACAAAGCTAAATAACCAAATAAGCATCATGATTTTAGGGTAATACACTTCTCACGTGCAGCATACCTTCTCTTCACTACCAGCACTCCCAACAACATAGCATCCCATCAACTTAGCAAATTGGCCAACTAACTGGCCAACTGCTCCTGATGCTGCAGATACATAGACTGTTTCCCCTTTCTTTGGAGAACATATTTCATGAAATCCAACATAAGCAGTGAGCCCTGGCATTCCTGAAAGCATTGCATAAAAAGTTTTTTAAAAAAAACGCATTTCTTATAAGGAACTTAATGACATATTACCAGAAAACACTACAGAGTTTGTATTCACACTTCACACATGATTTACTCCTGTTACATCTATCATGATAGCAACCAAAATGCTTTGGAATTTGGCCAATATCAGTAACTTATGTCTCAACACAAATAAATTATAAATTTAACACATTAACTTCCTTCTGAAGTACCCCTGGAAATAATTCTCTTAACTTGATTACATTTATCAGAAAATAATTGTATTTTTGTCATTCAGTATTATCCAGCTTGTTAATAAGGCTGATGCATCAGAAGATACCTAGAATTCCAGTGTAATAAGAAAGTGGAACATCAGTATATTTGATCTTAGTCAAGCCTTCAGGAGCTGTTATCAGACTGTACTCTTCCCAACCAGTTACTCCTGAAACTAAGTCTCCGGCGCTGAAATCTGGATGTCCAGAATCAACAACTTTGGCCACACCATAACCAATGATGACCTGCAGATTGATCAGAAGATCAAATTTATGTTGGATTTTGGAAACATGGATATAGAAAAAGGGAAGAATACTCCACCATAACTTATAAAAGGCTTCAATTCATTGCATTGAACAACATCATCCTTTGAACGCTAGTTCGGCCTAAAGATTAAACTAAACAGCTCCATCTACCAACCAATGAGTATGATTTGTTTGCTAACTTCTAAAGTTAGAATATTACTCAAACTATATAAAGCTGTTAAAAAATTCCCACTTTTTAGAATTGTTAATCAACTTAGCACAACATCCTAATCAGAGCAAGATAGTGATGCTCACATAGCAGAAACACACCCAACCATACATTTCTTAACATGACGAAAATACCCTTTTGAAAGGGATCTTTGTTCCCAAAAAAAATTTCAAAATGTCAGCATCAATTACCAAGACGTAATCAGAGGAAAGAAGGGTCTCTCAAGAGATCTAACAGGAAAGGCCAAAAATTAGAAGATTAGAGAAGGTGATCTCACGGATCCGGGGGTGAAGGAGTCGGTGTAGCTCTTGGTGATGGGCTTCGACATGCGACCTCGCATGTAGGGGTCGCAGGAGAGGTAGAGGTTCTTGACGAGGACGGCGGTCGACCCCTCGGGGACCTTCAACCGGACGGTGGAGGAGGTGATGATCATGTCCTCCTCCTTGGGGTAACCCACCACGTAGTCCTTCAGGACGATCCTTACGTTGCTCATCTCTCCCATCTCCGTCGCCATTCCTGAGCTTCGTGATTGGCAAAGAGGGGAATAAAAAAACCAACTTTTGACACTCCTCTCTCTCTCACACACTCTCTTTTATAGAGGCCGAGTGAGATGTAGGCAGCGTACGTGGCAGTCCATCATTGGCAACCAAAACCCACGGGAATCGCGTGGCACTTACATTTACAGTATATTTACTACATTCCAAATTATATCAATCTAATACGCCGGCGTAGCATTGGATCTTATAAACTCATAATTAGGGGTGAAAACTCGTATAAGCATGGTAACGAAGGTCGAATAGTGCTCCCGATCCATATTTTTAGTTCGGATACGAATTTGAATACGAATATTAAATGAATAGTAAAATTTAAAACTATATACTAACTAAATAGATAGGAATAATTTTCGGATAGAGAATTAAATCTTAAACGGATATTGATTGAATTTAAAAAAATTATAATATTTTATTTAGATATGATTAATATAAAAATATTAAAAAATTTATAACAAATACATTTTCTATATGTCAATTATGTAAAATCAGATAAATTAATTTCTATAAATAATCTATAACATATTAATAATAATAATAATATTTCTTATTTAAATAAGCAAACTAAAAACTGTAAATTATTCTAAAAAATATGCGGGTAAATGAATATTCGATATCCGTATCTGAATCCAAAAAATATATCCGACTCATATTCGAATGCGTATCCAAATCGGATAAATTTTTTTTATTTTTTTTATTCGAATCTGATCGAATATTCACCGTACTCATAACGAAGGCTATGGATTTGATTATTTTGTAAAATGTATAGCGTTATATGCCCAATGGTTTTTTTAAGGTGGGAGTTAACCCAATTTATTTTGCTATAATCTATATAAGTTTAAAATTAATATAAGATATTGGAACAATATCCTTTCATTTTCTTTAAAATAAATTGTTTTTATTCTTCGGACGAGATCTGAGCAAATATTTAATGCAAGGTAACTTTAGGCTCTACACGGAGGAAAGACATTTGTACATATCAGTGTATCAATTGTGCGTATCTGATGATATTTATCGTTCTCAAAATTAAATATATAAAAATATATAAGATTAGAGTAAATGCACACAGTTCTTATCGTGCTCAAGATTAAATATGCAAAGGAAGGGTTATAAATTAGAGTGAATACAATTAGTACTGTCGTATGTGCGTAATTAATAAACAAATTGGCAAACACAGGGTTAATAATCAATTATCATAAATCTTTATATTGTCCTTAAAAGACTGTTTAAAGTAAATTTAGAATTTGTCATTCTGATAGCTGCTAATAAACCAAATGCCAATTGCCTAGAAAGACCAAATTAACAAGTGATTGGATTTGTTTTTTTTCTGAATACTATATATGATAGATACTTTATTGTCTGATCTGATCAGCACTTTGTTATCCTTCTTTTCTTTCATTCAAATTATATCTCAGAAAGATTCTTCTGGTCACCCACCTACTTCAATGATCACCGAGTATATAACCACATTTAAAAGATGATCAGATATCAAGCATCCATGTGTGGGAATGAAGGCTCTGTTTCAAAAGATGTACATAATATTTAATTTTGGGATTCAACTAATTTAAAAAATTACTCCTTTTCATATTGTAAAAGCTCTGGATTCAAGACCCAGCTCATCTTGTTTGAGGTGGAAGCATGGTAACAAGCTCTGCTACAATACATTAATGTAAGTTATAAAACAAACAATATCTAAGTTTGGCTCGGCTCATTTAGAACTCAGGTCAGATCTCGAGCTCTCTGCGGCTTAGCATCTAGGACTTGTGGAAAGCTTGATTCTCAAATACTATAATGAGTTTTTTTGATGAAATTTGAGTCAATGATATTAGACTGTTGTATTAAGATTTTTTGATGAACAAACTATGCATGCAAATCTACTTGAAGTGGGTATATTTACTAATACTTCTTTTGAGCTGGCCTAGCCCAGTCCATTAGCATTCTCTTGATGGACAAGCCTTAGGTATGTTTTCCAATACTATTAATCTCTATGGATTAATGGGCTCACTGATGGACCTAACGGTATCGATTGCATGCATCTAACGACGAGCAAAGATTTAATGTGAATTTTCTTTTTGCCTTTTTAAACATATGTTTAAAGTTGTGCATATTGAGAATATTTAAGCATTGGGAAGAGATCTTAATGAGATAACTTTTGATATTAGGCCAAGTAATGATCTCCAAGTTCATAGAAAAAAAAGAAGAAAGAAAGAGAAGATAATTATGCTCTTAATATGAGTGTCACTAGTCACTTAAAAAGTTAAATGTGAACTATACAAAGTCTACCTTTTGCTTTAATATCCCTTTTAAGCTTTTCCACTACAACTCTTCATAGGTTTTATAAGTCATTCTACAATAGTTGTTCACTTGTTTCTATAATCTTTATATCATTTTCCAAATCTATTGCAACCCAAAATTCTCATCTGAAGATTTAAAAAGAATACAATGATATGATTTACTATTTCAGGATCTGACAAATAAAATGAGCCATAAGTGCATAATATTCTTGCAAGCTGCAGCAATCAAGATCTTTGATATCCACTTCAGATTACCCTGAAGAATCTCAAATATTCTACTGAGATTACCCCCCAATTAATTGGTTCTGTCAAATTCCTGAACCCCATAATAGAAAGTTGATAGGAATCAAAACTTTTCTCATGCCAATTGAGTTGACTTAGAAATAGTAGAATTCAAGTGACATCCTAAAATTAATGGAAGGAGCTGTATCAAGTTGGCACATGAGGAACTCGAAGTCGAAACCGCAGAGTAATTATCATTCTTTCCTTCATAAATTCTTCTCCACTCTGAACCTTCCAGAAATATATTCTACTTGAAAAAGATCGCTTCACCTAGCGGTCGAAAAGTAAGGCTGAAAAAGGCCAATGCAGGCGTTAAAGAGCGCGTTTAAAGCACTGTCGCAGACCGGTACAGAGCTAGATATGTGGCAAGAACTGTCTGATCTCTTCCCTTGCCCACATTATAGATACATGTGAAGCAAATTAAGCATGAGCAACACAACCTGAAGTCCAGAAGATGAGTAGGGAGAGGTCTTACATGGAGATTAGAATCTATCTCTGGTAGCCAAGAATGACTTGCCTATGTCCTTCAGTAGGTTTTCAGAGCTTGGAAGCTTGATTTGGCTTCATGGGCCAGTCTTCTTGGCTATGCAAAGTGACTCTTATCTCTCATGCTAGACCTATTTCACCTTGCTATGAGCCTTATGTGCATCTCCCTAAGCTATGTAAGTATGCAGTGATTTGATCTCAATATGTCTTTTGGTTGTCTAGATTATTATGAGTGCAATATATATATATATATATATATATATATATATAGAAGGATCTTTCATTCACTGTATGAGTGATCCAACTATTGCAATTTATTCACCATCAAGAAAGTGATGTGTGAAAATAATTCTCAACTTCCACTTTCACTTTGATTATGAAAATTTTGGATATCTCAATCAAGCTTCAATTATCAGGTAGTTTAAACATATTTAGAATAAACTTATAATACTTAATTTCCTCTTAAGATTGGATGGCAGATATTAGTGATATTTATGAATATTCTGAATCCCTAAATCCGAGCTTAATTAGGTCTACATTGATTACTTGGATAGTCCTATTTGTTGTGGATAACAACACCTAGGTTTTAAAATTATGAATACTCTGCCGAATTCGGGAGAGAGAACAAGATTCGGCGCAGATGGTGCCTCAATTGCTACCAAGGGGCTACTTCGCCGCCGACTTCAGGAAATAACTGAGAAGTCGGATGCACGCGGCCGTCTTCTATGTGGTTCGTATATGAACGAAGTCAGCGTAGTCCCGGTATACGATGAGAGCAAAATTTTATTTCAAACCCCACATTTTCATGAATTTATGATTCACACCTGACCTTTTTATGAATTTCTACAGATCACATTCAACTTTTCAGTATTTAATTTTAAGCTCTCAGCTTTGGACTTTATTCAAAAAAAAAAGCTGCTTGTAAAATAAACAAAAGTTTAGAAAAAGTTATCAAAAACATAATATTTCGTCAACCAACGCATACTTTTTGTTGATACCTTTTCATTAGCAGTATATATATATATATATTTTCTTTTTCTTTTTCTTTTTCTGTTCGTGTAATTTCTAAGAATAAAGTTCAGAAAATAAAATAAAATACAAGGCTCGAGGTGTAAATACTGAAAAGAAAAGGCTTGAATTGTAATTCCTGAAAATGTAGGGTGTAAAATATACTTTCCCGAATAAGAATTAATTCACCCTACAAACTCCCCCATTTCTTCCTCTCCTCATGGTATCAGTGGCATGTAGTTCATATATTTATTATAAGAGTGAAGACAAAAGATTAGTAAATGGAAGCAAAGGTAAACAAAACTTGTTTTTTTTACACATCTTAAAGAATGTTGTCCAGTTTCTGGGATTCAAAGATAATGGTTTAATGATTATTTATTATAGAGTTTATTCTTTTTAACTCTTACCTTCTGGTATAAAAGGATTTTGAGGTTCATGCAGATAGGTGAAGTGGGTCTTGATGATTTTTGTTGGCTTTCATTTCTTTCATAAAATACTTATTCTCATATCTGACTACTGAGTACTGAGTATTGTTTGGTTCTTTTGGGAGAAAGAAATCTTCTGAGCTGACCAATTAAAACTACCTTAATTATTAGCATTACAATTTAGATTTATTAGGAGATCACTGAGAGTAGTCAGTACTTCTCTTTTAGGATGATTCTGATGGATTACACACACACACACACACACACACATATATATATATTGCTTTTATCTAGAGTATTTAGATTGAAAAAAACAAAAGAATGTTCCAAAGCATAAATAAGAATTGGAAAGCTGTGACTTATAACATTAAATCTTTATTTCTTTGCTGGGCATGTGTTGGGGGGGAGGAGGGAGAGGAGAAGACTAGGAGTGACTTGTTTTACTTATCAGGTGTTTGTTGTTGCTTGGGTCAAGTTTGCTGATAATTAATCTATTCTAGAAGTAATCTTTTGCTGAATGATTATGAACATGTCTTGCTTTATGAAGGTGATGTAGTCTTTCTGGCTCAGCAAAATATTAGACAATTTCTTTCACTCCTTTGGCAGTAGATATTCCACAGTAGTACAATGTGCTTATGAAATTGAAGAATTGTTTTGGCTGATTGACTTCAAGTCTTCTGCTTGTGCTGAAGGATTTTTCTCATTTCTTATCTCATCACACTAATTTCCAATCTGGACAGTAGCCAAACACTTGGGCTTATAAGGGCAGATTTCAATATAGACTTGGTCAATTTTTCATACTGAAAACTAATGCATTCTAATCTACGAAACACTGTTACTTCTGTACTCTTACTGTATTCATATTGGATACATATTAGATACTTCCTTAAAATATCCAAATTATTAAAAATAAAATTAATATCTTAGATACTTCTCACATACTTCTTGATACTTCCGATATTTAAGTCAAATCGAAAGAGATTACACTTTTCATTTCCTCTCAGATTTTAAATGTTCCTTTTTGTAAAAAGATTGAGTTTGTTTGTGTCACGACCCAAAATAGGAATCATGACCGGCCATGCATCTCAATATGCTTGAGATGTACGGAGCCTTATTAATACTCTCTACGTGTACGATGGCAAAATAAATAAGCAAAATAAGAATGTGCTTTATTAAATTGTATAACTAATTACAATAAAGATAAAAGCAATGTTAAAATTTTTGAGTCTCTAAACTAAATAAATAAAACTTCTAATCTAAAAGAGCGGAAAGGTAAATAGGTGAATCCTAAGTGGAGGTGGAGTCCGGGTACATCTCGCTCAGTCGCTCCGCTGACTATTACCTGAAATAGATAAACAAATACAAAAACAAAATAACCCATGAGCCAACAACTATAGCTCAGTGGGTGAAATCCACTCACTAACTAAATAATTTTAAATCATATTAATGCTGAATAAATTAAACTAAAAGCAACAATATCCATGATGATACGCAATAGACATACTCTCTAAATAATAACAATAATAACAATGGAGAGATGTCACAACTTGTAACCTTACACGGTTTCAACATATTAATATATTTTCAATATTTATGCTGTCATATGTCTCAATGGGTCTAAACCCTGTGGATCCACATCAACTAGAAGTCACCTCGAGATGACGCTCGGGACTTTTCTTCATAGCTGATCCGGTTAGGGTCATCAGAGGGTATCACCCTGTGATCAACACACTCTGCCTTTTCCTCTAACCGTTGAGAGAAGTTAGAATCACCTAGGAAATTTTCTCATTCATCCTAGGACTATTCCCTAACCCCGCCAGAGTCACCTAAGAAAGTCACCGCAGTGATCTAATTTAGGACTTTTCCCTGGACTTCCAGATAGACTTGAGTCACCACGGAAAATCGCAAGCGATTTATACCGGGATTGTTTTCTAAGTCGTACAAATACTAGTCTCATTTTTTTCTTTTCACAATTTTCAATATTTGCACGAAGTATGGTGATGCACTGAATATAATAATTAAATGTACACATAAAATATAACAATTAAATTTTCGCATGTACGGATGAAATAAATAGATTTGCACACAGAAATTGCAACAATTTAATTTTTTTACACGTAAGGGTGAAATAAATAAATTGCACACAGAAAATTTATATGGTCTGACTAAGATACGAAATACAATAAAATAAATATGTGAGTGAATCCACTCACCTGAGTCTAGGTAAGACAACCGAAATCTCAAATCTCTAACTCACGTACTAAAAATCACCACCTTAAATAATAAATAATAATCAAAATTTTAATTTGAATAATAATAATATTTCTAAGATTTAAAAAAAACTAAAAGAAAAACTAAAATGGGTTTTAACCCACCCATTGGATTGGGCTGGGCTGCTGTTGGCCCGGCCCAATCCAAAAAGAAACCAATTAAATCGGGTTGGTCCGAGGCCCAGCCAAATTAATTGAATTGGGCTCGGGCTAACCTGCAGCCCACCAAATAAGTGGTTCGGTTCGGGTCAGGTTTGTGGATCCGAAATCCAAACCCGAATCGAACCCGACTTAAAAGGAAAAAGGAGTTGGCTCGGGTTTAACCCGAGCCCAGCCAACCCTTTTCTTCCCTTTCACGACCTACGCGAGAAGAAGACTGAGGGAGAGGGTGACCACCGGCGACCCCTCACCGGCGACCCATTCTCGACCACTTTCAACCTCTCCTCTCCCTCTCTCTCTCTTCATCGTCCTCACGAGGTGGAGGAAAACTCATCACCGACGGCCGACGTCGAGGTCGGCATCGATTGGAGCCACGAGGGCTCCCAAGAAAACATCACCGACACTGGCTTGGAGCACGAAGCCTCCGGTGATGATGCGATTGCGACCCGAAGCCGCCGACCGGCCTGATTTGCCGACGAGGCCGAAATTCCTCGAATTAGGTATTTCTAATCTATCTCTTTAAATTTAAATTAAACTAGAGGGATGAGAGAGGGCTCACCAGGGAGGAGTGTGGTGGTCCTAATTTCCTCCGGCGATGCTCCGGCGATCCGATTCCACAGCAACAACTCCGACGGTGAGAGCAAATAAGAAAACAAAGGAGGGGAAGAAGGAGGTTGGGGGGTTGAGGAGAGAGAAAGAGAGGATTATGGTTTTATTTATAGATTAGAATGGAAATCCAGACCTAATCCAATCCGGATTAGGTGCGATTTCTCTCCGCGCCTAGTCGCGTGCCGGAGAGGGAGAGGGGAGGGGTTGCACGTGCAGAGCACGTGCACCCTCCTCTCTCAACCCCAAATTCTTTTTTCTAGTTCTGACAGTTTGTTTCTTTTATTATCTAAGGAAATCATATTACAAATTATAATGGCTAATTTCTTTTGATTCATAGAATGGATTGTTTGTTTCTCTTACATCTTATTTAAGAATATATTACGTAATACTAATTCTTTGTTACCTTCTAATAAATTAACTATATATCTTCTTGTATAAACTATCATACAAAAAAACATCAATTAATAAAAATATATATATAAAGAGCTACATATCCTAGCGTATCGTATCCTTATTTCTAAACATTTATTGCATTGGCATATTCGTATGGTATCATATTTGTATCCTATAACTATGTCTGTGCTTCATAAATTTTGATTTCCTTCGTAAAAGGATATCACAATTTTGTATTATATGCTTATAGAAGTCAGAGTAAACTGTAGTAGAACTTTGAAAGAAATAAAATTTCTTCTCACTGTGCATATCTACGACTGATCTTTTCCACATTTAATTCTTCAGCTTAGTTACTAATCACTACCTACTGTTATAACTCAGCCTTATTTACCATTAGATTCTCCTTTATTAAGCTGAAGTGCAGTTCCAATGTATTAGTCCTTGAGTCTGTCATATGGTTTAAATTCGCATATACAAGAGGAGATAACCAATTCTTGTAATTCTTTAATATTTTTACTAATGCTTCCTTGTGTGTTCTTCAGAGGTGTTGAAAGATCTCTTGCACTTGTTTCCCTGGACTAGCTATGACCACAAACTCATTAATCTTGCTGGTAGTTGTTTCATATAGTTTTTTTTTTCCCTAGAAACCTATTGCCATATAAACTTGAGGCTTATATCTCCATCTCATAGGAGAAGACAACCTATCTGACAAGAAGATGAATCCATGTCAATAAGCTTAAACACTGTGACTGTTGACACCTTGAACATGAAAAGAGAAGCTTAGTTTTGGGTTTTCAGATGATTTTACTAGTCGATTTTTGTTGGATTGTGTTAACTCTCTGTCTTCATGTTGATCAAATTCACTGAATTCATGGGATGCTGTGCTTTATTGTGCTCTTCTCCTCTTGCAGATACTGCAGGCTTTAGTATTCAATGCAGTTAACAGAGTAGGTGATATTAAAATTAAACATGGGGTGCATTTCCAACTCTACATAAAATCACTTTCAGGTTCAGCAATTTCTACATACATTATTAATTGGAAGATTGATCTATATGAAAACAAAATTCCCCTCAAACTCAATAATTTTTGAGTGATTTTGAAATTTTCACATAAGTTGCTGAATCGAAAAATGCTTCTACTTGAAAATCGCCGATTAAGACAGTAATTTCAAAGCGCACATAATTTTGTGAGAGTGTTAGTTTGGTTATTAGAAGTTGAATTGTTTAGGCCTAAACAATGCAATCAATTTCTAATATAATGATTGCTGTGCTCATTGTTACTATAGCCTTTGCAGCAGCTATATTCACCATAACAGATGATTTAATTCTCGGTTAGACCTACATCGCAGATAAAACTTCAGAGGCGAGAAAAATATAAAACACATTGATTTCACTAAATTACGAACTTCCAACCTATGATAAAGATTATATGGTCGATACTCCTAGAATATTAGAGTTGATATTTAACGAAATTTTCATCAATGCATCTATATGGGTGTAATTTAGCGAAACTATTTAGCCTATTTTCTCGCATTATTGATTCAATTGTCAAAATTAAATTAACAGAGCTCTTAATCTATTAGAAGAGAATTAATCCATAGCCGGCAAAATTTATTTTTATTTTTTTTCCAGAAAAGAGAAAATTGTAGGCTACTAGACCTCCACCACCATGATATAGTCCACTGTTATTCTTCCTGTACAGCAACTGCATATAACCCGTAGATGCTAAAGAAAAGGGAGTGAAGATATCAAAGTAGATACAACGCTAAACCGGTGTGTAGACGCTTTATATTATATGCCCCAGAGAAACTTTACTCTTTTTTTCTTCCATCGCGCTATCTTTTCTCTCCGTCTCTCTCATCCGATTCGATGATGCTGTCGGCTCGCTTCCGCTCCCACTCCCCGCCGCTTCTCCTGCTCCCCTAATCCCCAACCCACCGATTTCCTCTCGCCAATTCCTGTAAGATTCGCGCCCAAGTCTCCACCTTTATGTAGATTCGTGCTTCTGTGATGTTTTCTGAGCTGGATCCGTCTTTTCTCGCCAAATTTGTTGAATTCGTGATGATGGAACGAAAAATTAGGGCGCTTTGGTTGGTGGGTCTTGGTTCTTATGATTCGCTCTTGTTGTTTTGGTCTCATGAGTCGGATTTGGGTGAGGGTGGGGGGATAAAGTTTGGTTCTTAGTTCTTGGTGTTTCGATATTTGGGGGTTTTTTTAGGGTTTTTAGTGTTTTCCCTGTGAAATGGGAGTGATGCGAGTGTGGGAGGACGGATCTGGACGCCGGTGGATACGTCTTTGTGACTTCGTTTTTGAGTTGGTTTTCTTAAGAGAAAGATTTGCGGAAATTGAAAACTTGTATAGAGGGTT
Organism: Typha latifolia; assembly: GCF_019914945.1. Classification (NCBI taxonomy): domain Eukaryota; kingdom Viridiplantae; phylum Streptophyta; class Magnoliopsida; order Poales; family Typhaceae; genus Typha; species Typha latifolia. Next base: position 7,151,679 of record NC_133100.1, read on the forward strand.
TAAAAAGAGAACTTGGAGAGAAATAAGGGTGGGGAGAAGATAGAAAAGTGAGGTGCGATCTACTAGAATGCTACAAGATTTCCTAAAATGATTTATTATTCCTTAAATGAGAAAGAGAGACCTTATGATTTGTCATATTTAAGGGCGTTTTGATCTTTCGCAAAGGTTCTTATTTGCATGACATCAGATGATTGTGATCTACCTTCTATTTTGGTTGCTTATCTACATGCCTTTCCTCACATACCTTTGCATCTATCCAGCTCGTTTGTTTTGTAAACTTTCACAATAGTTCCTATCTAGAGTAGTCCACTTATACTAATTATTCATATGAATCTTATTATGAGCATTCGCATAGTTTCTACGTGGAAATTGTGCAGAATATCAACCTGAGTTTTCAATATTTTCATGTGTTCTTTTATTTATCTATCATGTTATCTGGTAGAAATTCTTAAAAGCGTAGATCTTTAAAACATCTTTGCATTTTTCAAATTTTATTGTTATTTAGTTGAGTAATATAGCATCATTTTTATCTCTTTTCCTCCCTCACTAATTCAAGCTCATAACTGATATGTTATACCAACAAAGCTTAATGAATTTGACTGTCACATTCACTTCTGAAAATCATAAAGTACAGGCTGCTTGTAGATACTGACCGGCATAGAGAATCAAGACATCCGGATCATATGATCTGATTCTGGTAGAAAAGCTGTCAGTATAACAAGCAGTCCTTATTTGTTAAGCCTGCTAATCACCAAGTGGAGTTCCTTTGCATTTGAAGTTATGGCGCTATGACAATTATCTATGGTATCTATGGTTATTATAGTAATAGTTATTTGGTGAACTTGGAATCTTATTTTTAAATTGTCAATCTGAGGAATATCTTGAGATGTATTTTGAAGAGATCAGTTATGAACGATCTTTCTTTTAGCCAAATAATTGATTCATGATCTAGCCTTAACCTCTTTTTGCTAGAGACTTTCGTCATGGCTGATACACAGTCAGTTGCCACGCTCATCGATTCTACGACCTGGAAGATACAACAACTTCAGCAAGCATTTGCTGAACTTGAAGGCCACAACGCTGTATCCTTGAATGTAAAATGGAAAGAACTTGAAGAGCATTTTCACGGGCTTGAGAGTTCACTGAAGCAGAGATTCAATGAGTTGGAAAATCAGGAAAAGGAATATGTAAGTAAGGTCATAGAGACAGAGGAGATGTTGGAGAAACAGGAGGCTGTCGTGGTGGCTAAGGAACTCGCTTCATTGGAGCGACTCCAGGAGAAAAGAGATGCTGCACTGTCTGAAATATTTGGGAAGTACCAGGCATCTCTTTCAGAACCCATCTCTTCTGGCACAAGCAGTGGCTTGACTGATGCAACTTCAGAGGAAAGTTCAGATGTTACGGCCGCCAAGTCGGATCTAGAATCTGTTGAAAGTGCTAATACAGATGTCAAACCTCAATCGGAACTGATGACTCTATGTGAAGAAATGGATGCTGAAGGGCTTCACCAGTTTATATCGGACAACCGCAAGAATCTGACTGTCATCCGTGAGGAAATCCCAATTGCATTGAAAGGTGCACCTGACCCTTTTTCTTTGGTACTGGATTCCTTGAAAGACTTTTACTCTGGAGAAATTCTAGGATTAGCTGGAAAAAAGGATGGGAGCCTTCTGGGTATGCGTAGGACTTGTCTTATGTTAATGGAGTCATTGGAACAACTTTTGGCAGATGTTACTTGTTCCCTTTCTGAAAATTCAATGGTTACATCAAAAATAAAAGATCGAGCAAAGTTGATCGCATCAGAATGGAAGCCAAAGTTAGATGCAATTGACATTGATGCCAGTTGCGGGAACTCGTTGGAAGCACATGCATTTCTCCAGCTTCTTGCTACTTTTGATATTGCTTCTGAATTTGATGAAGATGAAATCTGCAAATTGATTCCAGCTGTCAGCCGGCGTCGACAAACAGTTGAACTATGTCGATCGCTTGGGTTGTTACAAAAGATGCCAGGTAGGCATTGATATACCTTTGCCCTACCTACTTCTCATACATATTTCACTGATTTTACTTATACTTATATGACAGATATGATGTATGCAATATATGCCTATTATATCCAATTATGTTTAACTTGATTGACCTTATTCTTGAAGTTTGTCATCAAGTTGCTAAAAGTAACATAACAGGCAAGTTTCATATTATTGTAATTTTGGACATGGTTTGTGTTGTCTTCCATAGATATGCATATCATCCAAGTGGTATGTGCCCTCCTCTTTTTTAGCTTTTCACTATTTCAGTTTTAGCATGACGATTCTCCAGGAAAGGATGTTTTAATCTATGAATGGTGTACTGAAATTATTGGACTGGTCATCGCTTCACCTTACATATTTGACTTTGATTAATCTTTGCAGGCATCATTTCCCGTAGGAGTTTGCTTTTTGTTGGAGTTGCCAGATATTTACTGATATTGCAATGCCATTTCTTACACCAAATTTTGTACTAAGGAATAATATATGGATGATTGCAAAAACATTTATTGTAATTTATATTAGAAAGTGTGGACTGTTGGAGGGCTTGCAGTTCTATATAATAGCTTCTGCATTAGTTCTTGATGTAATTATGTATTAAAGTAGAAGAAGGTCATGAACTCCTACAGACAGACTTATGTATAGTAATTTCTCGAAAATTAGGTGAATATAGCTAGGAAATAGGTGTCATTGTGTTTTGTTTTGCTTTTAGTTTAAGATGAACATGACTTCATATAACAAAAATTATATTCTTGCTTTATTTAAGTCCTTTCATTGTCTTAGGGCTTGAATTGTTACACCTTTGTTAGATAAGTGTAAGCTGCAGCCAGTAATTTCAATCTTCCTCCTTGCCAGCTGATCTTATAGGTCTGATGTAGTTGATGTAAAATTGCAATCTTGTGATTTTGCACCTCTGTTGGATCAGTTCGTCTGCTTGACTGTCAGAACTTTTGTAATGTCATAAGCTTGTTTCAGCCTTTCAGCGGTATATTGCAAACCTTGATATCCGTCCATTTTCGGGATTTTTTTTTGACTAGTTTCCATATGTTTGCCTGAAGTTCTGAAGTATTTCAATTTATTTCACTAACTCCCTTACAAATAATCGTTGCACTTTTGACATGCTTAACATGCTTCTTTTTATGTTGCCTTTTCTTCTCTTCTGATTGAATTCTTAATTCTTTAGGTGTTATAGAAACTCTTTTGCATACTGGAAGGCAAATAGATGCCATTAATCTGGCATATGCGTTTGGTTTGACAGAGCAATTTGCACCTGTCCCATTACTTAAAGCTTACCTGAAAGAGGTAAGAAAAGTATCGCAGGTCAAAGCTGGAAACATGTCTCCCGGGGTGCAGGTGGGTTTTTGATCTTAAGCAGTTCTACTTATTACCTTATTAATTTGTCACTATCCTTATAGAATAGGTTAAGTTCTTATTATAGAGGATCCCAATCCTTGTACAAGATCGTCACAAATGTCTCCTGTGTCCCCAGGGGAATTATATTTTTCATCTGGTTGTATGTACTTTTTCCACATTTTAGCCAGTATTGGTTTTAGTCTCTGCTCATAGATTTGGCACTAAGTGGTGACTTATGGATCAGATTAAACTTGGAGAGTTTGCATTTGCCAAATGTTGGAATATCAGTTTCCATGCTTGTTTTCCAATTTAAAATATGGATCCTGTTCTTGAACCAAAGGGTCCCCATAGTTTGATCAATTGTATATTTTAAGTCCTGCATACCTAACAGTACCTTTGGATATTTCATGGTTTCCATTTAGGCTTATTGCTATGAGGTATGACCTCTCAGTGTCTAAATAAGTAGAATATTTTGTCAACCTAGGATAATGTAAATATTTATGTTAGTTTTCTTTTGTCAAGGTGATAGAGTTTCTTACTTCATATTTCAAATGTTGTTCATCGCTCTATTGATGAATTCTCTCTTCAGAATGAGGTAAATGAACGCGAGCTGTCAGCCCTTAAAGCTGTTATCAAGTGCATTGAGGAGCACAAACTTGAGGAGCAGTACCATGTAGATCCACTTCAGAAACGAGTTCTTCAGCTGGAGAAAGCCAAGGCTGACAAAAGGAGGGCTGCTGAAGCAGCAAAACCGCAGTCAAAGAGGGCTCGAGCCAATGGGGCTACTTACACTTCCCGTGTTACCAACTTTCCTGAAAAAAGTTTCTACCGAGCAACACCTGAAAGATATTCATATCCTTACGACAGGCAGTATGTTTACCCTGTGGAAAGTCATCATCCTACGATGATAGGCTCTGCTCCATATACTATCTCTCCTCCTCATACCACATACTATGGAAATGGGTACCAGGTCCAGTACCAAGCCCCCTATTTACACTAATGGAGAGAGATGAGCAGTGATATTTCCTAACTGCTAGCTTTTAACCCACTGGGTACTGTAATTTATGGGTAACTAGTCTGCCTAGCTTAAAGATGATCTGTTTCTCACTTTGTTGTGTTGTAAGCTTTTCCCATGACGAGTGGTGAAAGGCTATTATATTTTATCCTCTTGACTGATGACATATGCTACTAATGTTTAGTCATAATTTCACTGCTTTTGCTTGTCTACTTTCATGGCATGGTGCACCTTGTGCCATTGCCGAAATGCGACTTACATGATCTTAGGGTTCCTATTTTGTGAGCTTTGAAATATTTTGGCAGTTTCTTTGTTGCTCAACATCGGATTAAGCTGCTGGAGTAAACCAAGGATGGTTTTAAATCTCCAATATCCGGTATAATTCCAAGGAAAGAGGCTTGTGCTTTCTTGAATAGTTTACGGATTTTATTTCTGAGATGTAATGAGGTTTTCGGATGGCACAAGATCTTTCAGTATTTGACTAGCAGATGTTTGTTTTCCTTTATTGGGATGATCATCTGTGGCAAAAACTAAATCTCCTGGTTTCATCTGAAGATTTTGAATCAGCTTCTATGTTCTTGCAGTTCTCTATGAGATTTTAAATCAGTTGCTCTTCAGGTTTTGTATTCTTTGGGGATGCATTTCCCTCACAAAATTGTCTTATTTTATGACTGGAATTCTTTGTACATTGCAAAATGTGCACTCTGGAATGATATGCCTGATATATTAGAATATTTCAAAACCTTCAAAATTGTTACATAGCTTTTACCTGATTTCTTCATATCCTTCAGGTGGGTGCAGTTTGAGTGAGAGATTTTAATCTTATAAAGTTATTATAGATTGCATCAAAATCCCTGTTGTTTGCTTCTTGCTGATGAATAATTATTGAATAATTATTGATTAATTATTGAGTTTGGTGCTCTGCTAAATAAAAGAGCACAACTGAAACTGATCACATAAGATTTCACTTCCTGAAATGTATGTAGAAGCCATAACAAGAGCATGAAAAAGTAAAATGCCAAGTAATACCAGTGCATATATATACACATTTAAGGGGTTAATTATATTTATACCTCCGAACTATAGTATATTTATTTATTTTTTATAACACTGGATCATTTAAATTTTTTAATAAAAATAATGAGAGATTTATATAAAAATGAGCACTAATTTTAAAAGTCTAGATATAATTATTCTTATATTTTACTAACACAGGTAATAGCAGGAGCGCAATCAAGCCAAAATGTGAATTTACTTCGAAACCTTATCTGCGTTTTTATCCATCTCATATGTTATCGGTGTTTGATTGCGGATAAGTTCTATGGTAGGGATGAAGTGATGCAATTTATCTATAAATGGTGTATACTTTAGATTTTTTTACGTTTTACTCCCTATGTTATGTGCTTATTATGATATCTTATATTTTGACTATTTCTAGTTTGATCCTTGCATTTTTCATATAATCTGTTCCTGAAAAATAATGAAAAGACAGGATGTAAATGAGAATAAACTAATGTTAGGGTGTGAAGTGAAAATGTTGCCAGTCCGGAGTCCCCTGCAGTCCAAATAGCTGTCTTCGTCCCTAAGGTTTTGAACAGCCTCTTCTCTCTTCCCTTCGTACTTCCAAGTCTTCTCCTCTCGTCTCATCTCAAAACCCTAATCCTTCTCCATTTCTATGGCGATTCTCCCTTTTCGTGGATTCTACAAACCTTAGCATTCACCTTCCTGCCCAATGGAGACGCCCCGATCCAGTGATCGGTCCGTCATCGAACCCTTTGCCGAGCTCGATCCGGCCAAATCCGCCGGCTTCCCGCCGTCCTCGCCCCTCACGATTCGATCCGTCGCCGTCTTCTCCGCATCCGATTCACAAACCCTAGTCTACGTCGGCACTGGTGGCGGCAAGATCATCTTGTTCTCTAGCAAACACGGCGATGATTTGCCAAAAGAGGTTGAGTTTCTGAGATTGACATCGGTTGGGAACCGTTTGATCGAGTCGATTTTGGTTCTTGGAGAGATTGGAAGGATCTTGGTGCTCTCGGATGGGCTTCTGTTCTTGGTGGACTTCTTGTTGTTACAGACGGTGAGAAAGATAGGTTTGGCTAAAGATGTGTCAGCGGTTGCAAAAAGGATTTCATGCCCTGAGATGTCGGATTTGGATGACTTAGGAGATGGATCCTCTAATGGTGAGATTTTGAGCCCTGGGAAGAAGATACTTCAAAAGTTGGGTGGAGCGAGCAGGGAAAATGGTGTAGGGCTGAAGGTTTCTGGGTCTCGTAGAGAGGGCGGGCCGAATTGCTATGTGGTGGCTGCGGCAGATAAGAGATTGATCTTGATAGAGCTGTTTTTGTCTGGAAATCTCGAAACGGCTTCAGAGAATGGTGGTGTATCGGTGGTTTCGAAAGAAATTCAAGGAATCAACGGTGTCAAGACTGTCGCTTGGCTTGGTGATTCTGTGATTGTTGGCACTATAGATGGTTATACACTATTCTCTAGTAAGACAGGGATAAGTAATTCTGTATTTGCACTTCCAGAATCTTCGGGCCCCCCTCGATTGAAACCTCTATCAAGGAGCAAGGAGGTGCTTTTGTTGGTCGACAATGTAGGGGTAGTCGTTAATTCTTACGGCCAGCCTGTAGGTGGGAGTCTGGTTTTTCAATCTGTACCAGAAGCAATTGCAGCCATGTCATCATATGTCATTGTTGCCAGTAGTGGTAGGGTTGATTTGTACAGAAGAAAAACGGGTTCTTTTGTTCAGTCACTTTCACATGCGAAGAGTGGCTCTGGTATATTTGCAGTGGCTAATGATGATCAGGGAAAAGCAGAGATGGTTTTGGTTGCATCACCTTATAAAGTAGGTAGATTATGTATTTATATAATCTTCTTGCTTGTTGTTTACTTTGGAATTGATTTACTAAATGTCAGATAGAAGTTCTTTTAAGTTTCTGTCTTCTATGTTTCTAGTGGAAGGTGAAGGTGTCTGTGTTGTCACATTGGTTGCTTGAGATCATTTGTTATTTCAAGGGGAGCTTTTGTTTTTAGGATGTATGATAATCCTTGGTTTTGGCCTTCTAATGCATGTTACTTAAAAGCCGTAGCGAGAGTATTCACTGTAACTTATGATGTAATATTTAATGAAATGAACTATTACTTTATAAAGTAGAATTATTCTCAAGTAGTTTCTTGTCCTGTGAAATGTTGCATCATCGAAATGTATGAAGCCATCAATTGGAAGCAGTTTATGGCTTTCTGATGTAGAACATTTTCATGAATTGATCATTAAAGATGAGCATTCATGTATGTGAGATGTTGAAGAGATGTTATTTTGAGAAACACTCTTCAGGAAGGAAATGATGGATTATTGTTTGCAAAAAGCAGTTGGAGCAAGAATAATTAGATTGGTGAACATAGAGCTCTGTGTTATTTATTACCCAATTGAATTTTGAGGACAAGGTTAAGAAACTGAGGAAAATATGGAGGATAGAGAAAGACAGATGCTCCATTATGCTGTCCCTTAATGTAATTGTTGACCAGATCAACTAGCTCCAGTGAGGCTTGCAGAGGAACAAATAAATTCATATGCTGACTTTGAGAAGTTTGAAAAGAACTTATGCAATGGATTATTGTATTTGGTTACTTTGTTGGTTCGAACCACTTGGAGTATTTCAGAGTTACATGAGAAGATATCAAATAGTTGGCACTTGGTAGAATTTGATAATTAAAATAAGATTTATGGTCTTATATTTTGATGAGAATTTTTTTTTCTTTGTATCTGCGTCGGTCCTTTGGTTTAGATTCAGAGAATGATCAGCAGTGAATCTTTTGACCTAAGCATTTAATTGACTGGATTGTAAGTAGTAAGTAAAGTTTACAGACATAAAAGTAGAAGAATTTGTTTGTTTGCCATATTAATGACAGTGGAAGGTAGGCAACCTACCATCCTTAAGCTAATATAATGTAAAAAAAAAAAAAAAACTAGTAGTAGAATGTATAGATTGCTGGTGTCAATCACTAGTAAAGGTTTTTTGTTCATTGTGTCCGGCATAGAATTTTGTTTGCATTGTGTATTACCTAATTATGAAAGGAGTCGCATTGCAACTATCAGGACGGAGGAACTTTTACGCCATGAGTAGCAGATGCTGGGAAAAAATTACAATTGGCCCACTTGTAGTTTGAGTTCAAATATGAAATGTACAATTGGTTTTCTGTATTTTATTTATACTTTGCAGTGATAGGTATATTCTTTCGCTTTTGCAGGTTATATTTTACCGTAAGGTGTCTCCAGAAGAACAGATTAAGAGCTTATTGAGGAAGAAAAATTTCAAGGAAGCCATCTCTTTGGCAGAAGAGCTTGAGTCAGATGGTGAAATGACCAGTGACGTGCTTTCTTTTGTGCATGCACAAGTTGGGTTCCTGTTGCTTTTTGATCTGCATTTTGAGGATGCAGTAAACCATTTTTTGCTCTCGGAAACTATGCAGCCATCTGAAATCTTTCCGTTCATTATGCGGGATCCAAACCGTTGGTCACAGCTGGTACGTAAGATATTGAATTTTGCATATTACATAGCTTTTGAACACTCGTTCCTGAGAAAGTTTGTTATAATTATTACTTGTTGATCAGGAATTCTGTATATTGCTGTCAAAATTATGGATAAAACCTAATAAATAATTCATTTTGGTATTTAGTTTTATACCAATTAATTCTGTCCTTGTGAGAGTACTAGATTCTTAATCAGATCCTTGTTACCACCACAAGGGAGTTTTACTTTTGTGGCATGGATATGGGTGTGGCAATGAGTTGTATATTGTTGACAATGAGTTGTGTATGAATAGCATCTTGCAAATCATAGACCAAAAGTAAAGGAAAGACTGGCTGCCAATAATTTCAAATCTTGGATATTACTTCAGATGCTGCTGCATCATTTTAAGAACCGGTCTGCTATAGGAAGCATCCTATATGATCATCTCATTCCACCTATATCTATTGTGCTACAACAATGCAGCAAAGCCTAATTTAAACTAGCAACTATGTGAGTATGTGTGTACACACACAGGAGTGTCACTTTTATATAGCTCGGTACTTATAATTTTCAACTTCCTCATATTAACAGCCCAAACTTGAATTGCATTTCTATTATGGGAGTTTTGTTTGGTTGGTTTAGCTGGTTTGATATATGAGGCATCAATTGGTGTTGTTGATGGTAAGCCTTGTCCTTTGCGCCCACAGAAGACATGAGTTCAGGTCATGAAAACAAACCTCTTGGTAATGAGGATATGGTTGCATACAACACCTTTGACTAGACCCTGCTTTGATAGAATCCTAGTGCACTAGTACGCCATTTATAGTTGTTTTGAATCTTTTGATTCATGTGACTAACTTTTGTTGATCTTATTGTTCTCCTAAACATGTCTTACATTCTCAAAGATGCAGAAACCACTTGTGGCTCTTTTAATTCTTTATTCTAATCATCAAATAACATGGATGACAAGCAAACCATTCATTTTTACTATTTGTTCAGGTAGTTAATTATATGAAGCTCCATTTTAATAGTTCTCTTAACAATAGTTTTAGTCAAGTTGTCATGCTACTTAATGCAGCTTTTCTTTATTTAATCTTCCAATTGCTTATTATAAGATATAGAAGTGCATCCAGGTGTAGTTGCATGCCTCCAGCAACTCATAGTTATATAATTATCTAGATCTAATACGTGATTCAATTTCCTATATATATCTTTATCTTTATGTTTTGATCGCCTTTATACAATTCCTTTTTGTCATTGTGTAATTATACCGAGACTATTTTCTCGTTCTTATGATGCTCATGTGGCACTGTACTCTTATAAATATGGGAACATCTTTATTGTTGGCTTTGGCCTCTTTATGATTCTCTCTTATAGATGACCACAGAAAAATGTTTCCTAGTTGTATCTATACAAGACAAACATTTATCAGATCATCATATGCAGCTCTTGGTTCTTGTCAATTTATTAGATGCATACATTTTGTGCATGCCATATTTAATTCTGTGATTGCTATTAAAAGAAGAGAATCACATGTTATAGGTACCAAGGAATCGCTATTGGGGTTTGCATCCTCCGCCAGTTCCTCTTGAAGAAGTTATAGATGATGGGTTGATGGCCATTCAGCGTGCTGTGTTTCTTAGAAAAGCAGGTGTAGATACAGCACTGGAAGAAGATTTCCTCTTACATCCACCAAGTCGGTCTGACCTATTGGAGTCAGCAATCAAGAACATTATCAGGTTCTATTTATGACAAATATTGATATCTTTCTAAATCCTTCTAAATAATAACCCATCAGCAATGGATAACCTATACTTGAATCTACTTTTAAAATCTTTTTTTTTTGTGTGTGTGTGCTACATACTTTTAAAAAGTAAATTCATCCAATGATTTAGGTACCTATGTGTTTCCCGGGATAAGAGTTTGTCTTCCCCTGTGAAGGAAGGAGTTGATACCCTTCTGATGTACCTCTATAGGGCTCTTGATCTTGTTGATGATATGGAAAAGCTTGCATCCTCCCAGAACAGCTGTGTTGTGGTATGTCTTACTGCATAACATATTTCCAAGTCTGTATAAGATACATCATGAGGTTTATAGGTTTTATTAGTTCCACTGTCAAACTTGATTTGGCCTCAAGACCATGCTGTATTTATTATACTTTTTAAGCAGTGGAACCTAGTGTTCCTATGCATTCAAGGCAGATATGCCCATCATCAGAAAGCTGTTGAAGGATGACCCTGCAAATTGCCTGGGCAGTGCAGGAGGAGTTAGAAGCACTGTTAGATGATTCTGGGCATTTACGGACGCTTGCATTCTTGTATGCCAGTAAAGGGATGTATTCCAAGGCTCTTGCTATTTGGCGTGTCTTGGCAAGAAATTATGGCTCAGGTTTATGGAATGATTCTGCATCTTTTGTGGAATGTGATTCTCTGGGTATGCCCATATGTTCCATCTCCAGCACGAAAGTTGCTGCTAGCGAAGCTGCAAAGATACTTGAAGAGTCATCTGATCAAGATCTGATTCTGGAGCATCTTGGATGGGTCTGTTTTTCTAACTCAAATCAGTTGAATCTTATATAGTGAAGTTATTTCTTTTCTGTTTCTGGCTAATCTTTGCCACTGCCTTTTTTCTCCAGATTGCAGATATTGATCAGGAACTTGCTGTTATAGTTTTAACATCTGAGAAAAGGGTCGATCAACTTTCACCTGGTAACTGTTAGACTTTTACTCAATTAGTTAAATCTAATGTCATTGTACAGTGACAACTCATCAGAAAAAAAAAAGATTGAACAGATTGAAGTTTTTATTTTTTAATGTTTATGATGCCATTGCTTAGTGTTGACTATGTGGTTTGTACTCATGTGATATATGGCATGGTTACGAGTCAGGATAGCCTCATTCACCATGACCTACCCCAGATTGGATAGCCTTGTTCACCGTGACCTTTTTTAGTCTTCATATCTTTGTCACAGAGATGATGGATAAGAATGATCAATATTACTAACCACAAATAATTGGGACTAAAGGGTCACTCTTGAATTTTGTACTTGTTGATAATACAATTTGTCCCAGATCATTGTAATCAAGCTTTATCATGGATGTGAGAGCTTGTTATTAGGATATTTACATAGAAACTATTCATATTCTGCTACTCTCTACTCTCTATGATCCTGTTGTGCTGTTAGATATTATCTGAAATTAGACATTTGGGGGTAATGAGTTATCTCGGTACAAGTATCTAGTGTCTGTAGCCAATTTAGATGTTTAGGTTTGCCATGTTTTGGACTTTCAGGCATGAACCCCTCCTTATTTTTCTCTTTAGGGCGTCATAAGATGGTGGCAACCTGCTATATTCCCTTACTATTTGTATTGTATAGTGTTAATTAAATATTCTTGAATAGTGCAGCTCGTCCAGCTAATGATTTATTATGTGGTTTTTGCAGACAAAGTACTTGCAGCTATTGATTCTGAAAAGTTTGGAATTCATCAAAGGTATCAATTAGTATATCCTTGAAATCTTTTGAATGTTCATGGAAACATACATCCGGAGAATATGTATGTGTGTGTTTACCTCATGGATAATTGTATTATTTGTATATATCAATTTGATGGCTATAACCTACATTGGGTGTAAATTTGTGAGCTTACACCTAGCGTAGAGTAGATGCAGATGTAGTAGGTGGAAAAAGCCTTTAAAAAGTATAAAGAATAGCTTTACAAAAAATTTATGATGCACCAAAATTAGTCTTGATGGGGACATCTCTACACTTATACCACTTAATAGTTAATGCCCAGGAAATAATGCTTCAATGCTAATGACTTTTTATGTGAAAAATTAAAAAAAGTTATTTTGGTATACAGCCACTATGCTTGAATTGTGCACTAGGACAAATTCTTCAGGTAACACCAATGCCATATCAAAATTTTCCCATAATATGCATATAGTAGTCATACTTGATGAATATATACAGACACACACAATTCATATTAATAATGATGCAAGATACACACACACTAGAGTACAAAAAGATTACGTTAAGTGTTTGTAAAATGATGTAACAATCGTAGCCATTCAAGTCCAACTTTATGGATATATGCTGACACTAGGAAAAATCTAGCTGGTTATTCTTTCTGTTGCCAGAATATGATTGATAAGAAGATGTGGCTATATCATTTGGAAATCCAGACAGCTCTTCCTCGGTCACTTGACCTTCAGGAGAGAAAAGGGTTTCATTTCATGTTTGGTTCTTCATTCTTGCAAGACTTTCTTTTTCGAACAACTTAAGGAACATTTTGTCTTTTTGACATGTAAGTGGATTTAATCCTTATCACGTTTTCCTTTACTTTTAGTTGCATTTAATTTGTAGAAATGCAAGGTTAGCTACTTGCTTACCAACTAAACACTTTATTTCATATTTCTTTAATAGTTTTCTTCTTAAACATATGTGCTTTTAAAGAACAGTTGTATGGATTGTATCATGCATTTCTTTTACCCTTCGGCATAGCTTTGGGATATTTTCCCTTTTAATATCTCTGTATGACAATGTGCCTATGTAAAGGTTGTGTTTCAACCTAAAGTTCTAACTGGACTTCTATAAATTCTTCATTAGATATTTGCAATGGTTAATTGAGGATCAAGACTGCGATGATTCTCGGTATCATACACTCTACGCCCTCTCTCTTGCCAAGTCAGCAATGGAAGATGTCTTCAGGAACTCTTGCAACGTGAAAAATGATGATAGTGGAATCAATGAGATAAACAATTTGAATGTTGACACTCAAAATAATTACAGCTATTCAGTTAGGGAAAGATTACAGTTGTTTTTACATGCTTCAGACTTGTATGATCCAGAAGAAGTGCTTGATGTGATAGAGGAATCAGAACTATGGTTGGAGAAGGTTTTGTTGCCCCTTACGACAACCTTCTTTCTTACTTTTGGGACTACTTATTACTTTAGTTTATTATTGCTTTATGTACAGAATTGTTGTTTGCTAGAATATTTACTTTTAACTTTGAAGAGTTCATTCTATATTGTGGAATCTAAACTAGATTCGTTTTTTTCCTTTTCTTTCTATATCAATTTTCAATAGCTATAATTGATCTACCTTCATCATAAAAATATCAGGATGAAGAAGAATCTGAACTCTTTTAAGGTAGCCTCAACTATGTAAATCTGCAAGCTATAGCAATTATTTTCCTGGCAATTCTTTGCGATGGCTCTTTTGATAGTACCTAGGTAATCTAGTTCATTTTGGTAGAACTATTTATGCTTGTATGTGTCCATTATTATGTTGCATATCTATTTGCACAGGCATGACTAGGCTTGTAATTGTGGTGGATTAAATTTGTCGCACACAGCTGATGACTTAAATTCTTTTAGGTGCAAGTCTTGTCTGATGGCAGTTAAAAACACTCAAAGTCTACTTTTCAAAACTAACCTACACTCTGCAGCCAAATTCTGGATTAGCTATTCTTGAGATGACCTTTGATCTAAGCCCATGAAATTCAAGCATGGATCGCACTCTATATATAAAGGATTGTTTTTTTGAAATCATATATTAGCTAGTGATCATCTGTGTATTGAGCAATGAACATAATTACAATTGGATTGGGAAAGACAGACTACTTTGATTTGTTCCTAGGTGTTATCTAGTTAATTCTTGATATATATGAGAACAAGCAATTTGAAGAGTTTTTTTGTTGCAGGATTCCATATATACTTTCACCAGAATTCTAACTAGTTGTCAAGAATTAGTTGAGCTTGTAATTTGAATAAGGATTAGAGATACAGTTTTCCTTTGCCCATCCAGATTTAGTTATTTGCATTTTGCAGTTATGTTGTTCTAATCATATTGAATGATGTTAAGAATTGTTTCATGCTATAGTGATTTAGCATAGAATTTTCTTTTATGGACTTAGTTTTGACTTTTGAACCTGGTTCTTACATTTTATGGCAGGCAATCTTATATAGGAAGATGGGGCAAGAGAACATTGTACTTCAGATTCTGGCCTTGTAAGACTGACATTTCAGAACAATTGAGACTGAAAATTGTAGCATGCCTTTTGATTTCTTACAGATACTTGTTCTTTTGCTTGACATTCTGTTTGCGTTTGTGATTTCTTTGTTGAAGGAAGCTGGAAGACAGCGAAGCTGCTGAACAATACTGTGCAGAGATAGGTCGAAATGATGCTTATATTCAGTAGGTTTTTCCTATTTTCTAGATTTAATTCTTTTAGGTGATAATATACCATACTGTCTCTGCCATAGTTCATATATCCTGTTCCTCTCTCTTCTGCCTCAGGCTGTTGGATTTGTATTTGGATCCACAAAATGGGAAAGAACCCATGTTTACAGCTGCAGTTCGTCTTCTCCATAATCATGGCGAATCACTAGATCCTCTGCAAGTTTTAGAGGTACTTTTTGTATTATTTCTGTATTAGAAAACATTTGCATGCATAGAATTATAAGTAATCTTGGCACCTATATGGATCAATAAAAAATTGACCTGCGTCAGCAAATTTGTGACTATGACTTTTTTTTTGGTTAGTTCATTGTCTGGTGGAAACTGAGATCTTTCGGTTGAGAACCCTTCTGTCTGATGCCTAGTTTTTGGATCAAGATCGAGTTTGAGTGCTTTGTTATCTGCTTTTAGCAAGTTTTAGAAAGTTTTGAAATTTAAGGCTTAGAAGAGTGTAGTACCGTTGACCTTCATGGCAATCAATTTAGAATTCCTCTTATGTTTCCTTCTTAGCCATAGAACAAGGGGCAATAAACTAGTACCAATTAGAATGTTGTAAGAACTTTTTCGCTGGATTTGATATTTCAAGCACCTAGTTTAAGATAACTGTGTTCTTTGCTATCTCTCGTAAAAGGGAAAACTGCCGTGCCTATGACATGAACCTTATTTAAATGAACATTGCACCTAGACATCTTCATCCTGAAAAATCATCTGGAAGAATGTAATTTTGTGTCAGCCAAAATATGGAAGCACTGAATGATTTGACAGGCTTTACAGTCAAGTGAGCAGAGTTCTTTCTAGAAAAAAGTCGGTAAGAAATTTATTCATTAATAATCATAGTACAGTCAAGAAATACTACTTGCATTTGCATTCTTCATCTGCGAGTACACAGATTCAAGGTTCTGCAACACCACATGGCTCCCAGAATAGTTCTTTACGTGCTCGAAGTTTGTATTGCAGAAATTGTCACCTGATATGCCTCTTCAACTTGCATCAGATACGATTTTAAGAATGTTGAGAGCACGAGTTCATCATCATCGCCAGGGACTGGTAAGCTTTTTTGTTAACTAGATTGTCGCTGTTCTGATATTTTGGCGAAACATCCTGATCTCCATTATTTGGTGCTTGAATTGATTACTACCTTGAATATAGTAACATTTTATAGTCAAATACTATCATACTCATAGATGTTCAGACCAACACGGGCTAATGTTTTAATGTAAACTTGGCTCTAATCCATTGCTATTTTCAGTTAAAATATCCTGCAACATACCTTTTAGGCTTTTATGAAATTAAAAACACAGTTAAGAATGATTGATTATTAGGAAACATCTCATAAAGGGTATGAAATTAAAAACACAGTTAAGAATGATTGATTATTAGGAAACATCTCATAAAGGGTATGATTTCATTATTAATTTTAATAGTTGGGATATTAGTTGAAATTTTAGATCATGGATTTCCCAGCAGAAATTTGATATCCTTGTATGTTTGGTGCACAATTTCAATATTCAGAGTAACTTTAAAGTATAATTCCCAGTCAAAATGAATCATGTGGGCAAGCACTATGTGCTGTAGAAATTGTGGCAGAATCGCAGAGGGGCTTGCTGCGTCATTCCAGAGAATGTACAAGAAGAAAGTTGTAGTGACTTGTGTTGTCACTATGTCAATTGCATTTTGTGCCTTTCTTACTAAAATGCTGTTAAATGTAAGATTTGAGCTATGTTTCTTTTGTTATATACTTGTATGATGTTACCAGTTATACAATCCACAGTAAGTTATTTCTGAGTGCAATCATATATCCTCTGTGCATTATTATGTAAATTCCTATGAACAAAATAAGTGGTTTTTCATTGCTGCTAGTCTTACAAGTATTCTTCATTTTTTCAGTAAGCACATTGTGCTAAGATTTTGATAATCAAGGACACATGGACAACACATCCTTTGTTCATCTTGTTTATTTTTAAAGCTGCAATCATCTTGTACTCTGCTTAAGCAAGCAATAACATGTTCTTTCTTTTCGTTTTGGTAGATTGTTCGCAATCTCTCTCATGCGATAAACCTGGATGCACGATTGACAAGATTAGAGGAGAGATCAAGGCATGTTCAGCTAAATGATGAAAGTATCTGTGATTCTTGCCGTGCTCGCCTTGGTACCAAGCTTTTTGTGATGTATCCTGATGACTCAGTCGTCTGCTACAGGGTATGTATTGCGCTAAAATTAATGGTCATCATAATATTTTGGTAAATGCCCTTGCAATTTGTCTACAAACATTGAACAAGATCTACTTGATGGCATCCACATGAGCAGATGCATTAATGTACGATATGAAACATATGGGCAGGCTGCACATATATGCATGTCTTCGTTAGAATGAACTTGGCTACATCATTTATTCACCTCCTCATAGTCCAAGTTAGTGGCTTTGGCTACTCAACACGCATATGCATCTACCGACCTCTGTTTTGACGAAGTTTAGTTTTGTCCATAGTCCTCTAGTACAAATAACAAATTAACTCTTTCTTTTGGCAGTGTTATCGTAATCAAGGTGATTCAGCATCAGCTCATGGTCGTAACTTGAAGAAGAATATTATTTTTAAACCAGGGTGGCTTGTTAGCAGATAATCAAAAGAAAGTTATTGCATTGGAAGCTCCAGGCAACATTCCGGAATTGTGCAGGGCGATGATCGGCATGCTTCACTTTGTCCATGGGCTTTTTTCCCTATGGAGGATGTCATTTCAAAATACAGTACATGTTAGCAGGTTCTCCCTTTTGAATGGACGATCCCGAGGTGTTTGCTTTGTTGTGCATTACTAACTACTTAACATGGCACAGTTCGTGATGGAAGCCATACAGCCATTATTTCTTACTTGAAACATACAGAAAGTCCGAGGAACAGCGTGCGGATGAAGCCCAAAGAATGACTAATTTTAGCACCAATACAGAGAGCCAGCAGCATATTTAGTTGAATGAGGACTTTTTAATTTTTTTTTGTAGATAAGAATGGCAACGTGTTTATTGAGCAGTAGATTGGAGAAATTGTTCTTACACAACTAAACCAGTGAGATTACACTCTTCTGTTGACTAGATTTCAAAGCACAATGCCTGTACCATTTATTCATATTTATTTTTCTGAGGGTAATCAAATTCTCTGTGTCTGCTAAGAAACAATATCTAGATTTTTGTTTTTGTTATTTTTTTTTTCGAGATTAGGGAATATTCCAGTAAGGATTTCATCAGAAGCACTAAATTTGTGGGGTGTTTTTATTCTTTGAGAAAAGTGGAAACTCAACGGTGTCATTTAAATCGAATCGATATCGTTATGAATTGAACTCATATATATATATATATATATATATATATATATATGTGTGTGTGTGTGTGTCTGTGTGTGTGTGTGTGTGTGTGTGTGTGTTACACAGCCTTTTAGCCATCAGAGCACTATCCTCATTAGCTAAATTCGAGGGATATCACTTACACAAATACAGGGTAAAATAGGGAGCGAACTGTTATTCCAATATAGGTGCTAAAGATAAGAGAAGAGCCGAACATAAGAAGCCAATGTTGTAACCACTGATGCTATTCCACAATCCCAAAAAAAGCAAATCAAAATATTCATCTTCTACAGAATGACAGTGGTCTTAAGGTTAGAACTCGAAGTGGTGAGACAGGAATACCATAATATTTACCAGAAACTTTGGTGTACTTTATAGCGTACGAAAGTTTAGTTTTAGCATTATGCCAGTTCTCCTGTACCAATTTTTCTATTCGTGAAAACCACAAATAAGAATTAGAAACCAAGTACTCCTCAGAGGCCCAAAGTTTAGCACACAAACACAGACGACTCTTTAACCTCCAAAATCTGAGACAACATTTACCAAGCAGACAACCGTGACTGGTAGGATGTTAGACCATTCTATTGACAAACATACTAAATAACATGAGGTACAATATTTGTGACTGGTATCTTCACTCAGAACTTGCAGGCGTCACTGGTTTTCCCCGACCCATTGTGAATCCCCTTGTCCCATCTGGCATTCGAGGCCCAGGAGGTTGTTTGTTAGCTCCAAGCGGCTGCTCAATATGGATCACATGGCTCGATGGTGGAGTGCCAACAGGATGGTTTCCTCCATTCCGGTTATTGTTGTGGTAGTGCCCGCGTCCTCGACCCCTCCCTCGGCCCCGACCCTTTCCTCGCCTAGCGCCTACATCCTTCTCAGTGAAAGTCTCATCAGCCTGTTCAAGAATGACGGGTAAGATCCTTCTCTAGATCAAATACTATGAAATAGAAAGAAAAAAAGAAGTAAAAACAAGTAGACAATTCTTTACCACATTCTCATAGAATGCTTCAGATGGTTGGCGTGTATCCTCTAGATGCTTCTCATTTGGGTGGTTTGACGTGGAGACATCATCCTCCTCCCCATTCCCATCACCTTCATGCCCTCCCTTTCTTCCTCTTGCCGCACCTTGCTTCGTCTAGATTCAAATTAGGAGACCATTGAGTTGCAAGTACAGGTATAGAAACTTCAGGTCAACCTAGGTTGTTCCAGCTATATAGTAGACATTAGTTGCAACTGTCCCAAAAATGTTGTGTGGAATATCATATCTGGAACTCTATGAATTTGCATGGAAACCAAAATGAAATGATACTTCAAACACTTGCGCCTAAAGATCTAGTGGAATAACATATGCCAACAACATAAATAGCTAGAATGAAAATGTTGGTGGTGTATCAGTGGTTTATGTCCTCATGACTTACAAGAGAGGCAATAAAGCTAGAAGGTGATATTATTATGGCAAATCTGAGAATTACAAAAATTAGGACCTCTACCATTCGTTGTAAGCTGAGATAGAGGTTCTTTACAAATTAGCCCCGGCGCCATCTCAGGTCAAACAGTATTTAGAATATGAATTGACTAAAAAACCTATTCAGCGGCAAGACTGACATGTAGTAGATTATCCATCATAGTATAAACGAAAGCAGATGAACAAAATGCAAAAAGCTTTAGTTACCATGCATCTATGCAGCAAACGAACTCTGAGCCCATTTCTCCAGTTCCTCTCATCATTGAGCTCAGCAACCTGCATCCATAGAACCAATAGCCACAACATAACAGGATTAGGAGCAGAGATTATCTACAGCTAAAACTTCAAATTAATGTTCAGACTTACTGCTTTCTCAGCATCCTCAACAGTCTCATACTCCACAAATGCATGCAACTGTCCATTAACATTATCAAAGGGAAAGAAAAAAGAATATTAACTCCAAGAGATAATAAATGGAAGTTTCATTCACTTGCATAGATATGATCTACATTCCAACGGAAATTTGTATTTAACACACTGTTTTCCAGGCTTATTATGATAAAGGAACGAAAAAGTCTTTGTTCCTGAAATCCATCTCCTTTTAATATAAGTAGAGAAAAATAAACATTAAAGAAAGAAAAACAAAGTGTTGCCAACCCTCAAAAGCATGGCAGTCAATTTTCAGAATACTGACCTTGTTTGCGAAAAGCATATCCAGTTTCGCAGATCTATTAGTTGCTGGAGCAGTGCCATTAGGAGTCTGAGGATAGCAGGTACGAATTGTCTTTACACTGTAGTATGATATCATCTCAAGCCATTATTTCTCATAAAAATGGAATTAACAGCAAATGGAGACATGTGCATAGAAACCTACCTGCCGACAGTAGAGAAAACTTTCATAAGGTTTTGATAACAATGATCCTCTGGTAGATTTTCTGCCACAATGATTCGTGACTAGAAGGGATAAACAAATCAATCAGTGCTTTTGTCGGAGCAGAAAACTTCATGGAGTAACCAAGTGCAGAAATGATCAGGTGATACCTGCAATTCTTCTACGTCTGATTCAGTAAAGGGCTGCTGACGCCTGACTTTCTTTCCATCTTCACTAACAACCTGAAGCAATTATAGATCATAGAAGAAAATATGTGCTTATATATGGTCACAGCATTTAAGTACTTCTATAGTACAATACTGCATAGTTTTTCAACACAAGGCAATACATGTGGAAAGTGAAATAAAACTAATTTAATCATGCCAACAACTTACAAGTTTCGATGATGTCCGGAGAGCCATAGCAAGCAGTGAGTTGTTGTGAACGAGAGCTTTAATTTTCTTAAAAGCTGCAATAACTGATATTGGCACTGCACATGGAAAGAGCAGTATATCTTAGTTTGCCTTAATTAAAGATTGAT
This sequence comes from Typha latifolia, assembly GCF_019914945.1. NCBI lineage: Eukaryota > Viridiplantae > Streptophyta > Magnoliopsida > Poales > Typhaceae > Typha > Typha latifolia. Next base: position 7,173,050 of record NC_133100.1, read on the forward strand.
AGTAAAAGATTATCCTTATATAGACCATCAGGTATACCAAATATATACAGAAAAATATTACTATACTTTTAACTTTTAACCGCTTAGTCAGATCAATGGCATAAAAAATGAAAGATTCTAGAAAATAGAGACTAAGCCTTCTTGCCCATTCATTACTCATATGTGCATATCAAGAATGAAAAAAAATGCGGATATAGTTGAAATGGAAAATTTTCTCTTTCAACAAGGAGAAGATATGGGTTTATCCCTGCTATTAACTACTGTTTTAACTGCTATAGTAAATAGTCTGACCGTTCTACGATCCCCTCTCTTTGCCACCCATCTAAAAGCAAAAATGTTAGATAAAATTCTGAGAATTAGCAATTAACAAATAACAACATTTCTGTTTTAGGACAAGGGTTGTCTTAACAGGTATGAAAGCTACAAAAAGCCATAGTTGCAAATCAATGACCATAGTTTACTAATTGGCCTAAAAGATTCTATGTCAGGCCAATCCTTGATCCTGTTATAATATGTTAACAGAATTTATTAATTGACACATAACTGCTTAAAAAAAATCATGCAGATCAATGATACTAAGTAAACATACGCATAACCAACAGAAAATGGTATATTATATCATTATTATGCTTAAAGATTCAAACAATTTACCATATCCTTCTGGATCTTTAGTAATAAACCTCATCAAATGTTCAGTGGTCGCCAGGTTTGCATCACTGAAATAGTACTCCACCTGCCAAATTAAGATTAAGAATATGAGAAAGAAAACATTAAACACACATCAAAGCAATTATATATGCAGCCAAATCACTATAGAGGCACATGTACCTTGAGTTGTAATCGTGTTCCAATTTGTTATTTAATAATATGAGAAGTATAAAGTTCTGTGGCATGTTCAGTAATCACTACACAATTTTTTAAGTGAAAGCAAAAGAGGAAGAGAAGAAAAAAAAATCAAAATATAGCTAAATGAAGTTCTTAGATACAAGGAAAATATAACAGGAATAAACGTGCAGTTAGAGAAGGAGACATGCAAAGATTCAATCGGGCATTCAAATGCCAATCAGGCATTGAAACTTCAAACGCCCTTCTGTGTTCCGCCCAAATCGTTTGAATGACTTCATGATGCTCTAGGCCAATAAGTTCGTCAATGCATTCGAACACCCTCCAAATGCTCGCTGACACAGAATTAGGGCTTAAATATTTATTTTCAAGAGTTTGTTTGGTTTGAGAGTTTGTTTTTTTCATAAGTAAATAGTTCGATTGGGAGACTATTTGTAAGCTATTTTACTTATGTGTAGTAACCAATAAAGTATTTTTATATTTACCTCTTCTCTCAAGTCTAGCCAAGAGGCTAGGGTTTGTTTAGTTTTTCTCTTTTTATTTATTAAAACTGTCGTGGTATAACTTGATAGATATGTTGAGTCAAGTCTATCAATTGGTACCAAAGCTTTTGGGGCCAATTGGCTAAAATCTACTATTCAACTCGCTGCAAGGTTGTGGAGGATGTCGAAGACACGGGGGGGCTATGACAATTGGGGACCGCCTCAATGCTCTGGAAGTAAGTCTCCATCAACAAGTGAGGATGCAAGCTAAACACAGGGAAATCATACAAGTAATGAACAATAGCATTAAGGAGAGGGAGTAGATGTTGTGGATCACAAAATGCTGACTCGACAGGAGGGCAGGCTGACTACCATTCTTAATGGGGTAGTTGAGGACATCTAGATTGGGGGAGTTCAACCCCAAATCACCCATCTAGATTTTTCAAAGTTCTCGAGGGTAGATCTTCTATGTTGGATATTCAAAGAGAAGCAATTTTTCGCCTATCACATAACGCAGCCACAAAAGCAGGTTAGACTTGCCGAAAATAGGTTGGAGTGCGCCTATAACTTTGTGAGCAGTAAATTATCGAGAAGTTTTGATGTAAGATGGAGTATGCTATCCATTTTTCATATTGAAGGCTAACGAAAATATGTTGGAGCGTAAAGAAAACTATTGTAATGTGGAGATCCAATTGCAGGACTGTCGCTTTCTCGTCAATGTGCATCCATTAGGATTACAAAGCTGATATGTCTTAGAAGTGTAGTGGCTACAAAGTTGTGGAACGATCACCTTTGACTACAAAAGTGTAAAAATAAAATTCGAGACGATGGGATAAAGGTATCAGTGGGAGAGAGTTAGATAAGAGAGAGAATTAGTGGGAGAGAAAGTTTGATAAGAGAGATAACTAGTGGAAGAGAAGGTAAGAGATAGAGATTGATAAATAATATTTATTTTTTTAATTTTTAGACTTTATATATGATTAACTTATATTTATATCTTATTATTATTTTTTCTAAAAAATTTTAAAATTTGGTGTATTTTAAAAATTATTTTAAAATATAGGCCGATACCGCCGATACATATCTTTTTTTCGAACAATTGATTCCAATCCCGATTCCGATATTTGAAACCTTAATTTGAACGACTTCATGATGCCACAAGCCGAGAGCAAAGTTCACCTATGCGTTCAAACACCCTCCCGGCCATTTGAATGCTTCATGACGCAGAATAAAGTTTTAGGGGTTTATTTTCAAGGGTTTGTTTGGCTTAGGAGTTTGTTTTCTTTCCTAAAAATTATTAGTTTGATTAGGAGACTTTTTATAGACTGTTTTACTTGAATTTGGTAAGCAATAAAGTATTTTTTCTCTATCTCTTCTCTCTCAAGTCCAGACATGGGATTAGGGTTTTGTTGGGTTCTCTTTTCATCCGTTAAAACTTTTGCAGTATTACTTGATAGATTTGTTGGATCAGATCCTATCAAAATACTACATCTAGCAAAGAGATCATGGACATGTTTGACCCACTAATAAATGAAGTTTGCATTAGATAGAGAGTTGAGCTAAATAGTTCTCACAACCAGTACATATCAGAGCTACTAAAACAATCAAAGTGCCAATCAGATAGACATGGGATTAGGGCCACCAGCATATGGTGTCGGACAGGTCCAACGATGGTTTCTAAATTATGTTAACTATATCAATCTACAAAAGTCCATACTAGAGGCTTATGAGTTATGATTACACGTAACTCAAACTACACTAGTACTTGTACGTCCACAAATTTATGCACTGGAAGTAACCACATTCCTCATTAGAGGATTATGATTTCGTGTAAGTATAGATTACATAAAGAGTGATGACCAATTATAAAATCAGTAAGCCATAAGCAACCAACCAACCAACTTAACAAGAAGAAAAGAGAAAAAAGAAAAACTCTTGTACACTATAAATGATTATAAAAGCCAAAACGAGGAATTAATATCCAAAGTAGCATACTTTTAATAACAGCACTGACAATGCCAATTTGTAGCCAAGAATTATATACGCAATCTTATCAACGTAACATAAAACTGATGTCTTTCCATTCAAGCAAACGGCTAATAACTACTAAATACAAGATTAGAGCCAATGCTTAGTAAAAGGCTTCCATGGTAGAATGAACCCTCATCTAATTTAGGGTACAATGAATTGAATCAAGGACCCAAAATTTGAAACAAATAAGTTGGAATTTTTAAGAGGGCGGCTCACCTGCTTCGTGATTTTCTGAACAACCTCCTCCGAGAGTCCATCCCTCGCCGGCGGAGCCGGATCCGGCTCAACCATCCCCTGGACCACCTCGTTCTCCCCAAACCCTCCACCCCCCACCCCGTAGTACTCGAACCCCGCATGGATCGGCGGCGGCGGCGGAGGCGGCGCGAAGAACGTCGGGCTTGCCGGCGCGGCGGGGTGGAACACGTGGATCACCGCCGGGTGCACCACCGGCGTCGGCGGAGCCGACCCCCCCGGCGAACGGGGGACGAACTCCGCCGCGCCGGCGTTGAGACGGCGGGAGGATCCGCTCCGGGAGAGGGCAGGATCGGCGGTATCCGGCGGCGAGGAGATCGGATCGTCGGGGATTTCTAGGGTTTGACCTGAGATTTCTTGGGGCATTTGCCGCATTTCGCTTTTCTTGAGGGTCTCTTTTGGTAAAAGCCCGCGAAAGGTGGGGTGAGAGTAGCGGAGTGGAGAAAATTTTCTTTTCTCGAAGATAGATCGGAGAGCGGAGAGTTATTTTATAGGCGGGATGTCGAGCTACGGCGATTTGTGGCGGGGTAACTGGAAATGGCCTCCTTTTCTGCAGCTATTTACGAGAATGCCATGTATGAGTGTTCCGCTGATTCAGATGTAGTACGACGTCGGAGCTGATCAGCTCATTGGTGGGAAACAGGAAAACATGGAGTTGACTGAACCACTAGATCTCTGACACGTTATCTTTAATTTTCTAAACTACCGTGTAAAACTTCCTAAATACTCCGGTTAGTATGGAGTGATCGACCAAACTATTCGTATTCTGAATTTTATTTAGCAAAATAGATTAATCATCAGTCTTACTACCAAAATGGATCTATTTTATAGTCCTAACTAAAACTCTAAACCAATAAGTTATTTATATTTTTACCCAATTACTGATTAGTTTAGCATTTTTATCTCACGCGAAAATATTAAAATTTTTAGTATTTTATTTAGATAGGTTCGATTAAATTAGTATTTCAACAGCTTAAGCTAAAATTTTATTTTTATATAAAAATGCTCATCTTAATAGTGTTTTATCTTTAAAAGTAAAAAGTTTATGAGTTTAAATTTTTTGTTGGGCTATAGTAAAATAGATCATTTTTTTGTAATAAATTTGAAGAATAATCTATATTGGTAAATAAAGTTTGGAATACGACTAGTTTGATTAAAAACTCGACTATTTGCACTAAAAAATTCTTGAAATTTTGTAATAGTAACATAAGGTGCGACTAGTATATTTCTATAATGGAATGCATGTAATATTTATACGAGGTGCGCACAAGAGTTCTTTTAGAGCATCTCCAACCGGGCTCCAAAACTTCAAATTTGGAGCCCGGTGGAGCTCCAACCGAGCTCTATATGGGGCTCTAAATTTGGAGCCATGAATAATGGGGCTCCAAATTTGGAGCCCCACCATGAAAATGGAGCCGGGCTCCATTTGTCACATCAACTTTTTAAAAATGTCAAAATTGCCCAATAAGTGTTATATTCAATCATTTTAATTCCATTTGTATCCTTTGTTAAATAATTTAGTTAGTTAAGCTAAGTATATAATTAATTTTACTAATCAGTTTTTAACAAAAATAATACCATTGGAAAGGTCTCATCGAGACCTTTAAAAGGAGTCTAATATTAAATTACTTTTGAGTTAATTTTAATTTTAATTTTTTATTATTTATAAAAATGAGTCTAATATTAAATTATTTTTGAGTTAATTTAAATTTAAATTTTTTTATTATTTATAAAAATGAGTCTAATAAATTATGTATCCTAAAATATAATTACTCAAAATTATCCCCAATGTAAATATTAAAAATTAAAATACATTAGATATGAAATACATCAAACATAAAATAGAAGGTGGCTACGGAACTGGAACCGGTGGCTACGGAACCGGAACCGGTGGCTACGGAGATGACTTACCAGAATATTAAACATCTATTGCTTTTATTATGTTTGGTTAATTTCTGCTTATTTTAGGTAATGCAATTTTGATATTTTTAGTTAATGACATGTAATCCTTATTTCGATATTTATTTCGTGTAATGTAATTTCGATGCGTTTAATTAAAAAATTAGTAATTTAAAATTACTTCTAAAACTGTTGAATATTAATCTTATTTTAAATATCTCGATGAGAGTTTTCTAACCATATATTTTTTAATAAAAAATAATAACGCTAAGATGATCTATTAAGCAATTTAAAATAGCTAATATAATAATATATATTATATTATTATTATAATATATATGGAGCCCAGTGCATTGGAGTGCACGGGGCTCTTGCTCCATTTTTGGCTCCATATGGAGCAAGCATTGGAGATGCTCTTAGTGCAAATGCTCACTAAATATTATTAAAAATATATAATTTAATTATATTTCTAAATAGATATAATTTTAAGAAAATTAATAAATTTGATGGATATAATTTAGGGGAATCAGCACGACCAACGGGTCATGACCCTGATGCATTCATATTAATAAAATTATAATATATAGAAAATAAATAAGGAATAGTTTTTTTCACTCCTAAACTATCACTCATCTACGCAACAGCCTCCAAAACTTTTTTTTTGTACATAATGACCCTTTGAACTATTAAAAATGTCTCACTTGACCTCTTCCGTTAGAATTTCATTACCTATTTCTGTCCAAAAGATGTCACGTGATAATCACGTGACAAATATATGCCAATTTAGCCCTCATACATGTGCAAGTCATGAGAAAAATTAAGATGGATGAAAATACCCCTCCTCATCCTCTCCTTTCATAGCTGCGGTCACCTATTCTTACGTAGCCCACCACCATAGCTACTACCTCCATAGTGTTGATCATCGTCTCCTTCTCCACATCCCATTACCACAGTAGCCGCCTCCACGGCATTGACCACCGTTGCCTCCTTCGCAGCCCATCGTCTATCGGGAGAGGCGTGCTCAAGCTCGGATCCGACATGCTCATCTTCTACAACTCCGAGATCATGAGCAAGATTCGCATCCTCTTTGACTTCAACTCTGTCGAGGAACCATGCCGGAGCTAGATCTTAGATTGGCATAGCTTCGGCAACTACGCCGCCACCTCGAGTGACTACGATTGATCAAGGCAAGATAGATCCGCGCACTGCTCCTCGACCACTTATGCATCCACTACAGCGGTCGCGTCATCGTTGATGAGCTAGAGAAGAACTCACGGCTCCTCTCTATCCATGTTGAGCCCTTAAGAGGCCTTTTACTAGTTTAAGAACACTTCCTTGAGCTCCATCTAGTACGAGTTGCCTACATTTGGGGTGAAAAGAAAATTATCCCAATAAATAAATTAAAAATCTACATAAAATTGTAGAACATACTTTATTATATACTTATTTAACTAATTTCATAATATTGAAAATGCTAATTATATTATTGTCTATTTTCACATAGACTTTCTCGTTTATTTTTGGTAACACATTAATTTTTTTTACTATGTAAAATCTCCTAAAATCTCCTAATGCCTCTAACTTTAAGTACTTATTTGATTTTTTTTGTAAAAAATATCACACAATCAATTTTAGACTATTTAGGGATCATTTTATCCTTATTTTAGAGACAAATTTATGGCAAAATAATTATTTTTGTTTTCCATTAACTCTATTAGAGGTGTGAGAGATTAAAAAAAGCTATAGTTAACGAATCAAAATATAATTAACTTAATTTTGAAAATACATAGGATGATGGATTCAAATTGAATAATATTCTTTCACTCTCTTGCCTTAGTGTTCTTGCTAGAGCCAGTTTTGTTAAATTGTTTGGGCCTATCAGGCTTTTTGCTATGGTGCTGCTGATGATAGCTAAATTGAGAGGTTTATTTTCATAATCAATATTATACCTAATTTTCTCCTAGTTATGCATGAATGTTTGTAATTGTTCTTATTTGCTTGATATTTTGTCTTATTAATATTCAATCTATTTTCAGCCAAGTGCGAGACTTATGTCTACGATGTTACTTTATATATTTTCTCATATCGTATATCAAGTTGTAAAATGAACATCGATTCATCGAACCATAATATAAATGAGGATTTTCTCACTCACAAAAAAGAAAATAAAAAGGTGAAATTATATTAGGTCTAAAATTTCAAATGTCTAAATTCACCTCACCCCATATAAGTTTATTATTTGTGTCACTTTACCTTCTTATAGTTATGTTCAAATTAAAATTGTTACTCTTTTATTATTAGAGATAAAATTATAGATAATTGTGTAAGCATTTCAGCGTATCTAAAATAATAATTATAAAATTTTAGACAAAAAAGGTGGGACAAAAACATCGATATCTTCAAATATATTTATCTTTTGAAATCTAATCGATATTATTTTTTATGCACCGGAAAGTTTATTTAATTATCTATATCTTTATATGTAATCAGTAGTATTTAAATTCAACTTATAGGTCAGTTAGATATAATGAAAAGAGTAATAGCTTTACTGGTTTAGGGTTTAATAAAAAATAATAATTTTAATTTAAAGTGACATAAATAAAATAAGAGGGGGTGAAATAAATTTAAGGAAAATTTGTATATAACAGTTTATCTTTTAACAAAATTATGATATACATTATATATTTTCACTATTTATAAATTGAGTCTAATAATTTAATAAATATATGCATAAATAACTTACTGTTTAGATCTGTTAGTTAAACTTAACCAATCATCTAGGTTAAATTAACTATATTATAAAATTATAAAAAATACTCTCAACTAAGTTAAATTATGAGTATTTTAGTTATTTTAGTTATTTTAGCAATAAAATATCTTTACTTAACGGATATTTTTATCATGTTAGTTCAAATCCTCAGCATTTTTTCTGTATATATTTATTAAATTATTCGGACTTAATTTATAAATAGTAAAAAGATAGGGGGTAAATTAAAAATATGGTACGTAAATTTCTCTAACAAAGAGAGAAAAAAAAAAAAAAAAACTATCATAATTTTGGATTATTCGATCCATTTTGTTACACCATCCATACTCTAAAATAGCAAGCATCAGTAGGATTCTGTCGGATTCGAAAATTGGGGTTTATCCATAAATCATCTCCCAATCCGCAGCTGAGCGTAGGAGACTCAAATCGCTAATGGTGATGGTTTGGTTTCTTCTTCATCTTAGGAGGGAAGAAGTATTCGTATCAAGAGATCCTCACCCGTCCATTTCGTGAATCTCCATTAATCAGATCGACGATGGCGATGCCATTGCCAACGTTAAACTGTTAAAGCAATAAAGGCACGAACTTTGACGAATCTCGAGGGGCGGGGGACCCCTCTTCAATTCAATTCAAACGAGAAATAAAAAAGAGTTGTTTTTAACCCAACGGATCTCTCTCTGTCTGTACTCACGGGACGGGGAGGAGGAGAAGAAGCCATGAACAAGCCATCCAAGCTCGAAAGGAAGACACCAGCAACGAAAAAGAGGAACCCAAGCCCGAGGAATCCGTTAACGGAGATCAACAATGGCGGCTCCAGTGAGGCCCCGAGAGGTGGGTGCCTTAGCTTTCTCTTGTCGAACTCCTCCTCCTCCAAGGATTCCTTTCCGCGTGCCAAATCGATCGCGAGAGCGCCCACATCGGCTCCTCCCAATCCACGGGCCCCTCCGTCCAAAAATCCAAGAAACGCTTCAAAGGTCTCCCAAAAGAAGCTCGAGTCGACGAAATCGATGAAGTCCAGGGCGCCAGATTTGCTCGAGAGGTGGAGCCGGAGAAAACCCAGTTCCGGGAATCTGGTTACAGACGCCGTGGATGTCCGCAGAGGTAAGAGTGCTTGTCCTGAGCTCAGATTTGAGGCAAATGGTGAAAGGCCCAGTTTTGCTACGACTCCGGAGAGGACTCTTCCTGGGTTGTCTCCTTTGGTTGAATTGGAGGGGAAGGAAGGAGAGACCAAGTTCTCCGTTACTCCCACTTCGGGTACTACACCTCCAATCAAAGCTTCTATCTCGCCGGAGGTCGCCTGTGGGTCATTGGTGGCTCCTACGCCCGTGTGCTTCGCGACAGGCCATGTCATGACCGGAGTTCACGACCGAAGGAAATGTAAGCCGAGAGGGATACTAACTATTAGCGGAGATGAGCCGGAGTCGGTAGAGATCCAGAATGCGCGCAATGATGGGTCTTGGAGTTCTTCTTTACCGCCTTTGCTCGCAGGAGCTTCGATACATTGGTTGTCTTCCCCTTCTGGTAATGGAAATGGGGATCTAGGGAGTAGTTTCAGTTCTAATTCTAGAGCTCGGTCGCCGCATTGTGCCGCTGAAGCTTCGGTTAATTGGCTTCTATCTCCTTGTGAAGATGGAGAAGATGGAGAAGATAAAGATGATGTGGCTAAAGAAGAGTTAGTCTTACCAAAGAGCACTCCTTTGGGGACGAAGTATTCATCTGATGATGTATTTTGGAGGTTTTCTCCTAGTGAGTATGGCATTACGAAGTCTGCTAAACTTGGAGGCTTATTGAATCTTGAATCTTCAGTTTTAGGAACGCCGTCATCTGGTTTCTCATCTGGCTTTGGATTTGAGAAAACTCCTAGTAGTAACAGTAGCATTAGTCCTTTTTCAATGATAATGAAAAGGGTATCGGCATCCTCGGCAATTAAGCTCCCTATAGTTCAGCAAGGGGAACGAATCAACCGCTATGCTGAAAGCTCGCCCCTTTCTGAGGAGTCCTGGGTTCATGGCATTGGCAATATGAGTTCCACACCACCAATGTCCTTCTCGATGTTGAAGAAACTAGGCAATCTGTCAGGAGTTGAGTTGGATTCTGTGGCAGAAGGTTTTGAAACCATGAGGTTATCTTCTAAGTTGGAAGAGAATGATGAAAATGGCCTTTCATCATTGCTTGGGCATAGCTTCCAGTTTGGGCGCCTACCGACGCCTTTAAATTCTATAGACTTAAGCTTCTTTCAAAAGCCGATATCCAGTCGGATCCCTGCAGAAAAAGAGGTGTGTCATAAGAAACAGGTTTCACCGAGTTCAGAGACAAGGATATCTTGGCGAGAAGGGCTAGTTAGCAGGATTTTCGAAATGGGTGATTTGGACTGCTGCCAATTGCTGTCAGATGATGAGGATGAGCATGCATTAGAAGAAAAAAGAACAATGAAATTTGATCATAAACTTGAACCAAATGATAGAATCACCTTATCGGAAGATGGAGGCGACCAACATGCAACATGTGCTTTTGGTTCTTTTGAGTTCACTTGCAATGAGAGTTCTCCCAGACCCATTCCTTGTGCAGAATCCATAAGCACAGAAGGACTTGAGCTGATCTCTTCTGATGATTCTGATTGGACTCTTTTCTACAAGAACCATCTGTTTGAAGTATGAAGTCAACTTGTCATCTCAGGTTTTTACTAACTTTTAGAGATCATTATAATTGTGGAAAACACTTCTAGATGTGTCTTACGTACTAAAGATTGTAGCTGCAGTCACTTGGAGATGAGTTTGATTCTAAACTTCTGGCATTAATAGTGGCAATCTTCTGAAAGGTGTATAACTAGAATTCAGGAACCTTCTCAACTTTTAAGTGTTGTTGTATCTCACAGTGCATTGTTGTAGACAAATATGCATTGATGGTGACTAATATTTCAGTGAGCACTTAACAATCACCTTTCCGAAATTTGTACTTGCAGTTAGGGAAGTGTTGCTTGCCCTAATATTTTTCCATTCTTACTTGATATTCTGCCCTCATTTGATGCTACCGAGCATAACTACATCTGTAAAAGGACCAGTATATTGCTTTGAAAAATATAAGTCTGTCCTCATTTATTGTAAAGTTCTATACCAGCTTTTCTGGTTCCTAAAGAATACCATTGTCCTTTACATAGTCTGCTAGATTAATCTGAACTATACAATTATCAACTAAAGATATTTTGGTGTTATACTGAATGACCAGGAACACATGGACCGCTGTATATCTGTAGAATTGGTTGTGAACTTCATCAGAGTTGTACATTCTCACTGCTATTTCTTGTTTGGTCTTCATAAGTTTTGCCTTAAAAGTTTTGTGCTGTCATAGTTTAGATCATTTGATTACTTTGTGGAACATATGCATGTAATATCCACATGCAGAAAGAGTTGGGCCTAACTGAATATTGGTGAGTTCCTCTTTATAAAGTATGAACCATCTTTCCCTTTCTCTGATGATAACTGCCAAGATGAATTGCAGGCAGTATTAGGGAGCCTTCATATTCTCGTTAATTTGGATATCTATGTATAAGGCATGTGGTTGTTTTGAATTTCAGATCTCATTATCTTTAGTTCTCTATCTTGTATATTTCTAGGTTCTAAAAATTACTTCTTGTTTTCTGCTACCTGATTATCTTTCAGCTTGCAGTGAGAAGTACATTCACAATACAAAGATCTAGGCTTCTTGCCTCCTTTAATTACTTAGGACAAGCACTCTAGCACTACATTCAGCCACATTTGAGAGTTGGATGGGACTAGGAAAGCTCAGGTAATAATCTAAACGCTATGTTGTTAATGAAATTATGCAAGCTCGACATCTGGTCAAACAAGTGAAAGAATGCACAATAAACTGTCCTAAACAAGAATCCATGATGCACTGCATCTGCATCTGCATCTGATACGATGTTAATCCTCATTGGCGTCCAATAATTAGATGCGTTAAATGTACTAGCTCTTTTTTTTTCTTGCTAATTACTTCAGAAAGGTTGGTTGCCACCATGATGTTTGATCTACTGAGAAATGAATGGACTTTTCTCATTATAAGAGCACTCAATTGAGCAAGTCAGTCTGAGCAACACTTTTCTCTATACTATGTGAATCAGTTGAGTTTCACATGAGAATTATGATCAAATAGTTGGAGTTAAAGTTCAGGAAATTCCAACAATTTCAAGGCTTGGCTCGAACGCTCAATTAAGCTCAGTATAAACGAACTTATTTGCATATAAAATTATTACTCAGTGGACATATTCTCCTCTACATGTAGGACATTACACGGAGTCACGAACAGAACAGTTTACATGTCAATTACTTGTAACTCCTATTAATGTTTTCATTATCAAGTCCATCATCATATTACAAGTCAAGAAAGAGAAGTGGATGTAACCATTCTAGATTTTTATTTTATTTTTTTGGTTGACATGAAGTTGTCGGTATTACGATGAAGTTTATTTTCTCTCTTTTGGTGCTATATTCTGGAGAGTGGCATTTCTCTTCCTCATTCCCAGTTCAACTATGGTCAAGTTCTGTTTCAAATTTTTTGTAGTCAAATGGAAGAGATTATCAGCAGAGACAAATGAATTTGTTCAATTTGGTATTGAATAATCAATAGTCAATTTATTATTTATACATCTGCATTTTGTACAATGTACATAAACAATCAAAGGATACATCCAAACATTAGTAAATGATATATGTCAGTTTCTGGAATGAGATATACTTTGCAGCTTGCTCAAACTTGACTATGTCATCAATTCGAGAAACAAAAAGTATCTAATATCATGAAATTCATGCAGTCTTGCTTCTTTCCACAACTCAGAATGGAGCCAAAAGCTACAAATTTCTGGAAAGCTTACTCCTTTTGATTTTGTCAAAGATCAGTTTGCACAAAGTCAAGCAAGGCTTCCATTCTCAGTCCTTTCTGGTTGTCTACTGCACAGCCTACATAAGTGGACCACATTGAACTACCTGATAATCTTGACCAAGCTTCAACAATTTTGAGCAAGTCCTGGTCATGATCCATTGAATTTTTCTTCAGGTATCTCTGCTTTCTCTTTCACCTCCTCATTTGACAAACATTCTACAAGAAAATAGTATAGATATGGCATCATCTTATACATTGATGGTGATAATTGTACAGTAAAGAGCGATATTCGAGCAACTGACACGTGTGATTGGATCTAATTTCTTTCCTAGGCAGAGAAAAAGAAATCTTTCTTAGGATTCTATTTTAAAGGGGAATACTATGGATGACCTTCTTATACTCCATCCATGAGCCCATGTGAGGAATCACATGATAACAGATGGGCATCCATGTGCATATAATGATCTAAAGCAAAAGGCCCTCTTTATAATGTAAACAATTCCAAAGACTTCCAATCTCATATCATATTAGATAGCTAATATAATTAAGAGAGATTAAGTTGCTTAATTAATAATATATTACTCATGATGGATTCCCTTATTAATTATTAGGTTGCTATATAGTCAGAAAGTGTGCTTGATGTTTTGTGATGGGCATTGTCTCATTGCCCATACTCTGCAGGTGAGAAAATTGTAACCAAAATTAATTTTCCTTTGGATCCTAAACTAGGTTGGTGAAAAACATTTAAGATAAAAAGTTTAGTATAATTAAAGCCAACTAAAACCCAACATGAAAATGATTTGTAGTTGTAAAGTTGATAATCTAAGTCATTATTGAGATGGCTATGTATTTTAGAATTAATGAGAATATAAAGACTTAATTACTCCCAAAAAATATAATATAGTTTGAAGATAGTAAGGGTATTTTGGTAATTTAATAACTTACTTGTGGTGAAAAATATACCGATTATAAATAATATGTATATTAGTTATATATATATATAAAACCCATGGAGTATTAATTAATATGTTATTAAAAATTATAGCATATAGTAGATTAATGCATAGATTAATGACATAATAGTAGTTAGTGAAGGTCCAAATGGGTTGGCGATGTGCCAAGTTTAACCATTCGTGCTAGGATTGCATTCAAATTAGGACCAAGACAAATGCATTATTTTAGGGGAAAAAACTAGTTTACTTTGTGGTGTTAAACATAATTAATTATTATTTTTTTGCATTTATACCCCTTAAAATCCTTATTCTTTTTTGCATAGGTATTCCTTAAGATAAGCCATAAAAAAAGAAGAAGAAATAACCTGATATTTTATCTATCTCAATGTAACCTATGAAATATTTGAATTGTACTCATGCTGACATGTAAATAAGAAACTTTGGAGGGATGTATATGAAAATAAGACCTTATAAATTGTTTTGGATTTTAAATTGTAAAAGAATAAAAATATTAGCCTTTAAGACCCAAAAAAGAAGAAGAAAAAGAATAGAAAACAATAGCATTTGACTTTGATTCATAGTAGCTGTACCACCGAGAAGAAAAAGATTTATATCTACATTTAATTGATTGAGGTGGTCGATTTAAGATGCTGAAAGATAATTAACAACTGATTGATTTAAACAAGGCTATTGTTTTCTTCTCCAATGGTCTATTAGGATGTCCATTCACAATTAAATACATCCTCTAATTAAACGAGAAAATAACAAATAACTCCCTATATTTTAACTATATTATAAATCATATTTTATTTTATTATTATTTACAAATAGAGTCCTGGTATTTTTTTAAACCCAGACTATCAAGTTAGCTTAATTATAAAATTAAATTAAATCTTCAATCAGTTTAGAGACAAATCAAAATATATAACAATAAAAAATAAGAAGGATCTGCACGTCAAAGTTAGTGATTTATTAATCCAATCCAAACTCGACCCAATTAAGAAGCAAATTACGAAATTATGGAATTAAATCGTAGAGATTTGATATGCCAATTATTCTTTACTATTTGGCAAAAAAATCCCATGCCCTCGGAATTCCCTCCCAAAAAGAGTCGCTTAAGAGTTAAGAGTTAAGACCGCGTGAAAATAAAGACTGGAATCGTTCTTTTCTTTGCAGAAAAAGGCCAATTAGAGCCGCCCGAGTGGCGGAGAAGTATAAGAATAATATAGAAAGTAAATATGCGATAAAATTTTTTAAGGGGTAAATTTAAGCAGAAAAGGGCTCA
This sequence comes from Typha latifolia, assembly GCF_019914945.1. Lineage (NCBI taxonomy): Eukaryota > Viridiplantae > Streptophyta > Magnoliopsida > Poales > Typhaceae > Typha > Typha latifolia. The sequence continues at coordinate 7,188,440 of NC_133100.1, forward strand.
AAATTTTCACATATAACGTAGCGATCCATGCTTCTCCTCTGCCTTTTTAAACCCCTCCCTCCACGTCCGCCTTTTTCCACCGTCACCTCCTCCTCCTCGACGACGAGAAAAAGGCGCTGCTTTTAGGGGGTGGATCCTTCCCGAGATTTGGAGGGAGGAATTTGGTCCTCACTGCGCCGGGGGCTCTCGCAATCCGATCCCGGAGGTGCGTGTCTCTGATTCGTTTCGTTTTCTTGGATCTCGTTCGCATGTAGGATCACTTTCGCGTTCTTGATCGTTTTGGTTAGGTTATCCGGTGGCGGCTTGCGTCTATTGAGTTTCTTGATGGATTTAGGGGTTGAGTCGTTGGATTGGCGAAGAATTTGGGTTGTTTTTGGTGCAATTGCGGTTGTGTGGGATTTATAGACTCACAGTCAATTACACCGATTAGATCTTTATATTATGCTTCCATTTTTATCTGAATCTTTGCATTTAATAGACATTTTCCTAGCTAATATGTGGGAATTGGGATCTGTTATGTACTACCATTCCTCACCTATGTGTTTTCTATTGCAAGGAAGGAATTTTGCCTGTTGGAACAATTTTTTTATCTTATGTGAGGGTTTCATGATTCTTGATTTCTTTCTTCTGTTTTTTTTTTCCTTCATTTTAATAAGAGAGATTAGGTCAAATTATTGCAAAGAAGTAAGATGTAACAATCAATACGAACACAAGTGGATTTTTTTTTTAAAAGCTAGACCTGATTATTATATGTTCATTCAAGTACAGAGATAGTCTCAATATTCCTCTTAGACCTTTTGCACCATTTCGTGTGCATTGAAAAAAATGTTGATTTCTGTGATCTTGGAATTAGAATAGTGCTACTTAACTTTTTCTAAGAGATACTGGATATTGTCGCTTTCTGGTTCCAGGTCTTGCTAGGTGCCCTTCAAAGCTAGTGCTGCTTGACTTTTGTTGGCGGAGTTGGGCTTTCCAAGTAGCCAATACGTCGAGGAGGAGTAATCCATAGTTGTCATGGATTTGGGTTCAATGCTTTTCAAGCTCGCAAATGAGATTGATGTTGCCGGTCTTAGAATTTTTGGATGGCTTCTCACAGCTGGATCTTTTGGGCTGTTAGCAATTATCTATGCTTTTTCAAAATTGGAAAGACAGGCATCCCTTAACTGGATTAAAGCTGCGGCTAGAGAAAAGAAGAAAGTATGGAAGAAGTTAAAATGCCCAATTTCACGCCATACATGGACAAAAGACTATTTTCGTAATGGTCAGCCTTCCACATGTTGTGTTTGCTTATCTTCTCTTGACTCCCCACAAACCCCTGGCATAAAGAGCACGGATATCATTCCTTTTCATCGTTGCTCTGTATGCGGTGTTGCAGCTCATTTTCATTGTTCCCAATATGCCACAAAGGACTGCAAGTGTGTAGCACAAGCTGGTGCATCACAATTGCTGCACCATTGGTCAGAAAGATGGGCTGAACTGAATGATAACCCTGAGATGTCCTCCTTTTGCTATTACTGTGATGAACCGTGTGGTATACCTTTCCTTGGTGCTTCACCTGTATGGCATTGCTTATGGTGCCAGCGCCTGATACATGTTGATTGTCATGCCAAACTGTTGAAAGAGATAGGTAATATCTGTGACTTGGGTCCACTACAAAGACTCATTCTTTCTCCACTCTCTGTGAAAGAAGTAGATGGACAGGCAACTAGTGGAATGCTGAGTTCTATCAAGGAAAGCATCCTTACTTCATCAGTTAGGGGCCGTATTAGAAGGAGGCGTAGCCGCAATAAACTTATAAACAACCATTCTGCATTATATGGAGTTCCCAGTAGTAAAGTGCATCCAACTTTAGATGAAACACCAACCATTGTGTCTATACTTAAAGGATTTATTGGACTGTACAAGTCTAACGAGAAGAACATTGGAGTTTCTCAAGAGCAAGATAGTCATTTAGCAAGTCTTAAATTGAATGAAAATGCTTTTAAACAGAAAAATGGATGTGTCACTGTCAGTCAGGAGAAAAAGAAATATAGACTGGTGGATCTGCCGCAGGATGCTAGGCCACTTCTTGTTTTCATTAATGCCAAGAGTGGAGCACAGTATGGACCTTCTCTTAGAAGAAGATTGAACATGCTGTTGAATCCAGTGCAGGTCAGTGTTCATTTTGTTTAAGCTCATAGTTTATTTAAGAACTTCTCTTGCACCTGGTCATATAAGATATCACTCACATAGCTAGAATGTCTAACCTTGATCACCTATCTATCGTTCAAATGGTGAGCCTTGTTTAATGTTTGAAATTTGTTTGTTTAAGTAATTAGAAAAGTTTATTTTTTGTCATAAAGGAGATTAAAACAGAGTATTTTTTTGTGTTTTGTTTCATGCATTTGCGACTTAGTGAATCCTCTCATGATTCCACTCTGATCTTTAATGGCAAGAGTGATCCTACATTTAAATAAATTCAAATGGCCTGCTGTCTTCATATCAATCTTTGTTTATAGATAGATCTGCTTATTAGTGTTTTATGTAATAATTTTTTTTTAATATCATGGCAGAATAAGAGGTAATCAAATTCAGTAGATGCTATAGGTTTTCTAGAAAAACATATTTTGAAACTGACCTTGTGAAATTTATCCTTAGGTTTTTGAAATAAGTGCATCTGAGGGACCTGAAGTTGGACTGGAAATGTTCCATCATGTGAAATATTTCAGAGTTCTTGTTTGTGGTGGAGATGGAACTATAGCCTGGGTTCTTGATGCCATTGAAAGGCAAAACTTCGAATCTCCTCCCCCTGTAGCCATACTTCCTCTTGGAACAGGGAATGACTTGTCACGTGTTTTGCAATGGGGAGGAGGTTTGTCTTCTGTTGAAGGACAAGGTGGTTTGTGTGCACTGCTAAATGACATTGATCATGCAGCAGTCACAATGCTTGACCGCTGGAATGTTGCTATCAAAGAAAATAATGCAGAACAAGGTCAAGGAACAAAACAAGTGAAGTTCATGACCAATTATCTAGGTATGCTTTGTTCTCTACTGCCCACTTTCTTAGTCATTATTTACACAGTCCTTAGATCACATAAGATTCTCTGGAGTTCTTATGGCTTTGGTCTATCCAACCTATTCTTTATTAGGTGTTGGATGTGATGCAAAGGTTGCTTACGATTTTCATATGACTCGGGAAGAAAGGCCTGATAAGTTCTACAGCCAGGTATTGTTTATTTCCTTTTTCCTTCACTATGCACCTTCTTATAGTTGATGTACCATAGATCACTTATTATCTGACAATTTGTTCTGGTAATTTTGATTTTGATTTTGCTTTTGCTTTTAATTTACTACTAAAATTTTCTTTCAACTTCATCGTGGTTTTGAAAATACTAAAATGACCTTGCATATTTTATTTAGACAATTGTTTCATTGAAAAAGATGCTCTCATTTGCCACTTATTTTTGGTCCTTAGATCATACCTGCATTATGCACAAAAATATCAAGTGTAAAGAATTATCTTATAACATTTGAAGCAAGCATTTATCACAGTAAAGGTATTTCCTGGTAGGTTTCAATATATAAACAACACCTAGTCTACATGTCATTATCCACACACGAACAATGTATAATTTTATAATTAGGAATGCTCTGATCTACAGTTCGTCAACAAATTGCTATATGCTAAAGAAGGTGCCAAGGATATTGTTGACCGAACTTGTGCTGACTTACCATGGCATGTGAGCCTTGAAGTTGATGGTAATAACATCGAGATACCAGAGGTAAATTTGCACTCTCCTCTTCAATAGTCATTATCCCAAATTTTGGCTCCTTTTTGAGGTCTTGTCTTACTCTGTCACATCTTTATCAGAATGCCGAAGGCATACTTGTTCTAAATATTGGTAGTTACATGGGAGGCGTTGATCTTTGGCAAAATGACTATGATCATGATGATGACTTTCATCTGCAATCAATGCATGATAAAACACTTGAAGTTGTATGCATATCTGGAACATGGCATCTTGGAAAACTTCAGGTCTAGTTGCTCTTCTTTCTTTTATTCTCCTCACTCCATGAAATTGTAAATATCTGGAGGTGAAGTTACAAATGTTAATTTGCAATCATGAGTTGATCTTCGACTTTGACATATCATTTGGGTGGTTGTCAGGAATATTTATTTGTCTCTTGTCACGAGAGGAATGACAACTTTGCTCTGTGGTTGACAGGTAGGACTTTCACAGGCTCAAAGGCTGGCCCAAGGCAACGTTATAAGATTACACATCCGCTGCCCATTTCCTGTTCAGATCGACGGTGAACCATGGATCCAGCAACCTGGCTGTCTGGAAATAACGCATCATGGTCAGGTAGTCCTCTTTCTTAGAATCTACATGTGTCTGTTTATATCCTATCTTAGCGAAGATGTTAGTTCGCATGATGAAAGGATAGGCTAGGTATTATTCTCCTTCCTGTGGTTGGATGAATAAGCGTTCTACTTTTAGTTCCATTAGTTTTTATATATGAATCTGACATTGGAGTCTCCTATATCAGATGTTAAAATCAATGCAATTCTTGCAAGTATTAACTATCTTTTTTCTTTTCTATTCCTAATGAAGGATAAGAATGAAAGTTGTTCTGTTAAATGCTCCGAAAATGTAATGGATATGGCTAATGCTTTCCCTCTAATTTTATTTTGTTACTTTGACTAAGTTATAGTACACTTTTTATGCAAGATAGATGTGAATATAAAATGATGCTTTGCCTGGGTGCAGGTGTTCATGCTGAGAAAGGCATCCGAGGAGCCCACTGGGCATGCTGCTGCAATAATGACTGAAGTTCTTTTGAATGCAGAGTGCGATGGCGTCATTAATGCTGGTCAAAAAAGATTGCTTCTCGAGCAGATAGCACTCCGTCTGTCCTAATCCAACATTCAACTTTTGATTCACCGTATCATCCAATCTCTTAGCATTCTATCCCCTACAACATTTTACTTGTGACAAAGTATAAAAGAACAAAGAAGTCATCTTTTGGTGTTGAGAAGGTAACCTTCGGCTTAAAGGATATAGGCCTTCTGTCAGCCATATACAAAGGAGGAAGATGTGAAAAATTTCCTCTTAACATCTCAAACTTGGTTTGAATAGTTTCTAGGGCGATGAGAAACGACTCTGCAACAAAGCAGGATTTTGTAACCTGTAGAGAGCATTATATAGCTGCGAAGAAAATACTAATATATACAAGAAAATTCTCATTTTATCTTTTCTATTTGAAGGAATAAGCTACTATCCTTCTTTCTCTTTAGCAGTTCTTTTTTTCTAATCTTTCATTGTAACCTGTATATTTTATTTTTCTTGTGATTGGTATGAATGTGGTTGAAATTGGACTCTTAAATTTCATGGAGGTTTGCATTCAACAATCCCCACAATAATCCCCACAATGTTTATTGTTATCTATCACTTCTACTTGCCGTCCAATTGGTTCTTTGGTTGGTTTGATTGTAACTGTCATCCTAAACTTCTGATAAGAGATTCAATTCTGAAGATACCATAGCTTTTGGCTAGTTTTTTTTTTAATAAATTTATGTTTTCCTCTTCTTCTTTTGAAAATTGAGTCAGTATGGCTAGGAAATAAAGTTCCCTCATCATATTGGCAGGCTAATTTGACTTTCATAAGATGTCCCTAAGCAATTGCTCAACATTAAGTGGCCATATTTCTCTCAGAAACAAAACAAAAAAACTCATTAAGTAGTCATATTATTCTTCTATTAATTGTGTATACCACATGATCCACATCTACAGCAGCATCCAGCTCTTCTATATAATATATATATATATATATATATATATATATAATAACAAAAAAAAGAGAGTTGAAGAAGGCATCAAGAAGAAAAGAAAAATAAGAAGAAAAAGGATATTTTGGACCTTTTGAGATTGTCTGTTATGCAAAAATAATGATTGCAATGTTGAAAACATGGCTTTGTTCAGAAAAATAACATTGGAAGGAAGGCCTGCAATAGGCTTATGCCCTCCCTTGGTGAAATTAATATAGCTTGCTCTACCTCATGACATTTAAAGCTGTTTCAGTATGCTAAATTTGCTGACTCTTATGGTGGAATTTCCCTTAGGACATTGTTCTTGGAAAGTCAGATCCTTCTAGTGATTAGGAAAGTAATTAAAATCAGATCCTTTCAGTATACTACATTTTTATTTATATGACAGGTCAATTTTGTGAATTAATCCCACATAAGAACTGACAAAAGACAGTTAGGATGTAGATGGATTACGAAGTTTGCTAAATCCACCAAGACACACCAAAGGAAGAGCTTAACACATAGTGTTTATCTCAATGCAGCTTTGAAAATGATGAACACCAAAAAGAAAATCACAACATACAAAGATATATACAAGTACTTATCTAAGATGACATAATGAAGGCACAAGGACTACAATCCAGATCAGGAATGGAAAGAACTTATGCGATAACAGCAAAGGAAGTGCGTGGCCATATAAAACCACATTTGAATTCTGAATTACATCTTTAAAGTGAACATTTCTTCAGAGAGTAAAGAGGCCAAAAACAGTTGTTTTGCAATGGCAAGATTACTGTACTTTCAGTTGGTGATCTTGCTGGGTTGCCTTCTTCTTGCCACTGCAGAGAACTTTCAGTATGCTACCAGTGCTCTGCTTGTGCTGCAAGCCAATGCCCGCCTAGTGAAGCCTATCCTCACGAGGATGATACTTTGGTTGCTGGTGCACTGCAATCAGACTATGTTCCTATCGATGATCGTGGAGTTTATGCTGTTCCAAACATAGTAGGAGGTGAATCAGAGGATTACAATGCATATTTCGGTTGGCAATCTACCTCAGGATCCACCTCTGGCTTCCATAGGTAATTGTATCATTCTTATGACCAAGATAGAGAGCACAGATCTTATGACTATTACTCTCATGCATAGGTTTAGCAACTATATGGACAAATGCTCTGAAGGACAGAACTATCTATCTGTGGACAACAATGGTTTAGTCGGCCTTTGAGCACTGCATTCGCTTAACAGCCTGGCCCAGGCTGACTGGAAGTCGATCAACCCACCGCCACAGTTCAACCATCGAAGCTTCCACTTCTAGCTCAATGGGAGCACTGGCAAATGCTTGACTGTGATCGATGGATCAAACCCGTTTCAGCTCTTTGCTTTCAGATTTCACTACCATAAGGCCTTCTGCTGCTGTGGCCTCCACAATGAATGATCATTTCATCATTCAACAATATTGCCAATGATGATTCAAAGTTAGGAAATTGAGGCATAATAAAGCAGCTAAGATATTGCATTTTACAAATGCTCATTATGTAATAAGGATGATGGACCAGTGAAACCATTTCAGGAGGAAATTTCCTTAGTGATCTCAAAGACTTTTCATTCAAGCATTTCATCAAATAGGTTCCTAAACAATAAATGTGCCAACAAGAGTTTGGTGAACCAACAATGTCTAGCAGCAATTTCTCTCCCTAACTCTCTAACATTAATTATTTCATCTTTGAAAAACTCATTCCACATACTCATTGTGTAATAAAAATGGTACCAATGAGACCACTTACACAAGGAGTTTTCATAATGATCTCCATCACAGCATCACTTGTATTTCATGCATTCAGTCAAATAAGTCTCAAAACACTACATAATCATTCTATTCTCTCCCTCACTCCATACCATAAAAATCTAATCTTTCAACAACTTATTTCACATGACACTCCGATTCTTCTCAATAACTTAGGAATAGCCACTCTACCAAACTGAGCTCTTCATATGCTCCTCTAGGCTTTGGCCTCTGAGTAGAAAGTGAGGTAATACCAAGCCACAAATGCCAACCCAAGGACAAGAAGAGGGAGGAGGTAGTCAAAGAAGGTGTAGGATGGTTGATTGCTCTCTTGCATTCTCTTGGCTCTAGCTGCTTCTCCCAAATCCATTGTCTTCCGGCCTCCCTCACTCTTCGCCGTGTAACCCTCAATGGCGCCGATTAAATAATTCTCCATCATGCTGATGGCTGAGGTGCTGTGACCCACCTCCTCAAATGAATTGGTAGCATCTCCAGAAGCTTCAAAGTTCAAACCAAATGCAATGAAGCAAAACTAAGATTTAGGCATTGTGGTATTAACAATCATATACCAACTTTTGATGTTTAGTTATCCACATATAACATCCCCTAAAAAACTCATTTTAATCTAACAATCATGTAACAACTATAACAACAAGAACCAAGCAAATGCTAAATATATATTAAATTAAAGATTAAAGAAAAAGAACAGTGATACCTGAAGCTTGTAGGAGGGCATCCTCCCCTCCAGGATGATCTTCTAAGAAGGTGGTCACATCATAAACCTGAATTTAACATAAGGAGAACAACACAACAACAAATGTAGTTTAAAGGGCTTATTCAGAAAAAGGAAAAAATGGGGGAAACATTCCCAGACCTTGCCATGGATGACCACCCAGCAATCTTTCTTTGAGGTGTGGATGGAGACCTCAGATTGGGAGTATTTCTTGGAACCATGCATCTTTCGTTGCCAAATATGGGAAGAAAAATATGGGAGATGTAGCAAAGGAACCAAAGATATGGAAAGAGGTGAAGAGAAGCTGTGAATGAGTTATTTTATTTATTTATTTTTGATAAAGTGAGTGAAAGTGAAACATAGAAAGAGAGAGAGAGAGTCTGTTTTGAAGTTTGGTGTGTGGTTGGTGGAACTGGAAGAAATTTTATTTTTTTATTTTGGAGGTTGGTGGAAGATGTTGGAGTGGTGAGATTAAAAAAAAGAAAAAAAAAGGGTCATTAAATCATCATATGGGAAAGTAGATCTTTTGCAGAATCTAATTCAAGAAATCCTATTTGGCTGCCAAATCATTTTTAGTACTTAAAATCTTTATGAGTTTATGGTAAAAATCTTAGTGCAGACTATCTATACCCATCATTGTGAGTTTAAAACAAATAGAAATTTTAACCAAATTCAAAGAACAAAGAGAAAAACAAGTTGACCTTAAGAGAATCAAAGGGATAATCCGGGACTTCCTTCGGCTCCTAGATGGTTTTATTGGGTATAGACTTCTGCGTGTATAATTTATAATTACTTTTATCGGGTTCAAATCTGCCGACCCGACCCAAATTAATCTTTACCCGATCCATACCCAGTTCCCAGCCAGACGGGCGCAGGGATATCCATACCCAGTTCGTCACGAATCGAAGTAGAAGAAGTAGAAGTAGAAGTAGAGATGGCGTTGAGGCTTCCGATTTCTCGCTCTACGGCGACTTCCTTCTTCTCCTCCTCCATCAATTCCAGTCATTTTAAGCGTATGAATCCCTCCCTTTTTCTTTTATTACACCCATCTCCCTTCTTCCCTCTGATTCTTTCTTCTATTGTTTGGTTTCTGAGGTATTTTTCTCGAAATTTCCTTAGATTTGTTCTCTTTTATCACATTTACCATTTTGCACCCTTTTTTTTTCCTTTTATTTAGTGACATGGGTCGGCAGGGAATCTAATTGTCATCCAATCAGAACATTTGCGATAGCAAAATCTGAGAGAAATCAAGTGCCGAAGAAGTACGCTATCTTTGCTCTTTCTCTCTTTCCCTTGATGTTTCTTTTCAGTTCACCAGAAATTTGGGAAATCTCTTATGAGTGAATTAATGAAACCCTAAACCCTAGTGTGCTATGGAATTATAAAGTAGCAAACAGGAGATGGGACTGAAATGGCCTGACTTGGGATTGAGAATGGATTATGTGGGAGATTGTAATGTAGGACGCTAAGCAAGAAGAAATAGAGAACCATTTATTTGCCATTATATTGTCTACCGTAGTTGTTTATAATGCTAATCTAACTCCAAAGGTTATATCTTTTCTTCAGAAAGAAGAGATTGGATGAGGTATGCCTTGAAAGGTTTCAACAATATAGCCGAACCTATATCCAGTCATGGATTCTGCAAGGTTAGTTTTGTTAGATGCTGTTTTTGCATAGATATTTATGTATATATTAGTTTCTGCATGCATATTTCTATTTGAACATTGTGATTTTCCTTTTTTTTATGGCCTTTGTAGGCAAAGTTCTTGTGGATGGAAGAGTAGTAAGCAAAGCTGGAACTCCTGTATCTGATAAGTCAATTGTAGAGATAAATGCTGTAGTTCCAAAATATGTATGTAGGTGATGCTTCCCTATAAACGACCTATATTCATCAGTAAGAACTGTTTATAGGCTGTATAATTATCTGATCCATTTTCGTCAAATTCAGAGCAGGAAACAAGCTAGAGGCAGCTATCAAACAGTTTGATGTCGATGTTGTTGGAAAAGTAGCACTTGATTCAGGATTATCCACAGGTGGTTTTACTGATTGTTTACTTCAACATGGTGCATCATACGTTTATGGTGTTGATGTTGGCTATGGACAGGTTTGCGTACTTCTCCCAGTTCTTTTTCCAATAAATGGATCCTTATTGGAATTTGATATGTTGGAATTAATCAGATCTGATTGGATTGATCAAATCCAATTGGGAAATGGGAATATTTGTATTAGTAATATGTTTTGCCACCGTTTTGTGGAAAGTTGATTGGATGACTTCCCTTAAATTTGATCTGAAAAACAGCTTTGACGTTCTTCTATACTAACGAAAAGTATAAATTTACCTTATGAGCTTGGGGACATTCTCCAAACTCTGTTTACAGAAGATATAACTGGATCTCAAATGGAGGAAATATTGTTTCTTGAAATTTGATGCATAATTTCTGCCTTTATGGAAACTAGAGTTTCACGTCTTAATCCAGGAAACCCTGACTGATAATTTGATTAACCTACAATATTATGAGGCATTTCATTAAACTTGAAGAACCACTCTCTGGAAATGGAAATTGTATGTGACATCTGATATATGGCCTTTCGACTAACATTTCATTTGCTTTAATTGTGGTTGATTGCTGTGACATGGACTTCTTTCTTATCCAACATACATTGGTTTTGTAGGTGGCTGAAAAAATTCGCCGAGATGAGCATGTATGTATAATGGAGCGGACAAATTTAAGATATCTTTCGGAGTTGCCACAACTAGTTGACTTAGTTACCCTAGACTTATCATTCATTTCCATACTTATGGTATGTTTTCAATCATCAGCAGCTAAATTCTGTGCTGTTTCAGATTAGGACGCATTTCTGAATTTCTTATTGCTATTTGGTTCCCTAAGGTGCAATCAGTTTATTGTACTTTTTGGTTCTTCTGACTTATCATCTGCATGATTAGAATGAGATGTAAAAGAATTATTTGAATGCAACTTTCATCCGTACAATGTAGGTGATGCCTGCTGTAGTGAAAGTTATGAAGATGGAGTCTATATTGATAACATTGGTGAAGCCTCAGTTTGAGGCACGCAAATCCCAGGTTTGTCACTATGATGATCTTTAAATCATTGAAGGTTCACTTATAGCCTAAGATGCTAAACATAAATTAACTAATTCCTACTATGGGCTAATGTATGATTCACTTGTTATGCAAAGCCTTCTACTGCTCTAATCTTATTTTTGAACTCTAGTTCTGTTCTACCAAAGATGAAGTTAGAGGATTTTTATGTAGAGAGATGAAGATGTTCATTTGTTCTGATATAATTGTCTGATTCTGTCAATGAAGGTTATCATTGAATAAATTACATCTTTTCTTGTCTTTTCAGGTAGGAGGTGGTGGGATTGTGAGAGACCCTCAGGTGCACCAAGAAGTATGTATTTGCCTCATTTTATGTTGGTTACTTACTGGTATCCATGTCCTTGTTGCTTTAATTTTTCTGTTTAATCACCTTTTAGGCTTTAGTAATATGTATTAATACTTGATCCCTTATAGTCATTCTATCTTTATTGATATCATCAGATGTAGCCAACTTTATGCAATACAACTAAGTGACTCCAGGGGTAGGATTGTTTACTAGATAGCTCTGGATTTGTGTAGCTGGTAAATTAACCAGACTTGTCCTATTAGAATAATAGGGTGATGAATTCTACTTCAGAGATCCCATTGTTGTATCTGGGGATTATTGCTAATAAATCTGTTAGTCCTCTTTTGTCCTTGACACATGGATGGAATCATTACAATTTACAGATCAACGAAAACCTGCTTGCCTCCCAACCCATCAGGTTCTTTTTTAATTGGGAAACTTTTAGCATTTAAATGAACCTCCATTTCAGCTTGTGAGGTTGAAGGGTGATATGAACGCTGCCACACCTTTCCTAGGCAAAGCATCTTTCCAGTCTAGAAAACCACATCACCTTCTATTTGATACTACCTTTAATTATATTACTGCATTTTTTCGTAGAGGTTCTGCAAGAGTTAACTGAAATGGCATACATTTCTATTCTGAACTTCTTTCATGTGATTGCATTCTTAACTTGTAAGTTGCTGTAAGTTATAGATGCATAGGAATTCTTGTATAATGATGCCAATTTGAAGCAATGCAATTTGAGTAATTTCTTGCTATGCTAATACTATAAAAAGTAATTGTTGTGTGTAAAAAAGAATTTTTACCATTCTATCAGTAGCTTACGATATAATTTGAGTACTGCCTACAGGTTCTTGACAGGATAATTAAGGGTGTAGAAGAATTTGGATTCTGCAGTAAAGGGTGGATAGAATCACCAATAAAGGGGGCAGAGGGAAATACCGAATTTCTCGTTTGCTTTCAGAGAACACCAAAGGCAACATGATGCTGCACTGGTAGTAGATTTTGGCTGGTTCATCTCTAAGATGGCATAGCACCTAACCTTTAGACTGCAAGATGACCATTACACTGGAAGGGCTGGAACTGTGGAACCAAGTGCATTTAGCACCATCATTTACAGGTGCAAATCATTGCCAATTGTCACAATTTGGAAAAATAGCTTTAGATAAATGTCGCATGTACAAGAAGACAGTTTTTTCTTCTCTCCTTTTTAAATGTTCGGTGATTTATTATGTGATCACAGTTAATGCAGAGATGTGTCCATCTGCAGATTCCTGATTGAATTTGACAAAAACTTATGCTGATATTTTCATTGGAAAGGAAATACAAGCAGGCAACTAGGGAATCATTTTGTATCTGTTTCATTTTGGTTGTCTTAGTTCTGATGACTGAGTTAGGTTGTCATCCCAGTCTTCTAATACAAGTATATATATGTACATGATACATGACAACAATTGTCAAATAATACCTTCTGGAAAAGAATAATTATGACATTAAATTCTGAAAGAAATGACTAAATGCTCAGGATTTCCAAGTTAAACAAACATTACAAATTGGCCAACCAATGTCACAAAGACTTATGACACAGTTCAATGGGGATTCGCAGTCCAACTGCTTGGCCAACGACAGATAACCACGCAGTTAAATAGTGCAGGGTCTTGAGATCTTCTCTTGGCTCATCACCTCCAACAAGCAACTTCATCCAATCACTAGTTCCACAGGGGTGCAACATGTACCATGGCCTGCTCAAGTAGGGATGCTCCTGCAAGAATCACAAAATAATCATAATCTTTTCAGCAAAAATAAAACTTGTAGTATGTCAATGCTGTCCCCCAGAAGTGAATGTTGAGCTAGTCCCATAAAACTCTCCTCTTAAAACAACAATTAGGAGAAATGGCAACCGGGAATGGACTAAGAAAGCAGCGGACGGAATGGACCAATATAAATACTTTAGCAACCAAGTCTTCCAAACATGTCAAGCAGCATGGTTCACATGCTATCCCAATATAAAGAATTACCCGGTCTGTATTCTTCATGCTCACAAAGTGCTACTCTGTGGAAATAAATCTATACGATGATAATTCAGTAGTTTTGCAGCTTAAAACTTAATACGTTCTATATCAACAAAACAATGTCAAAGTGCATGTACCTCCTGAGTCATGAAAGTCCATTTTGATTCGCTTAGGATTTTAAATGAATATGGAGGCAGGTCCTTTTCAATGTCATCTAAGTTCAGAGGATCACCATCTACTGAAAAGAAAAAGGTGAGATGCCAATCTTCATTTTTTTGAAGAAACAGGAAAAAAAGAAAGAATTAGCCTGTGCACAGCTATTCCAGAAGAGACATACCACTTGTATAACCACGAAAATATAGTACCGGAACCCTGTAAGAGAAACTGTAAACTATGTGGAAATCATAGGCATGCATAATATCCTCATTGTTGCTCTGGACCTAACAACAGAATGAAAGCTGGCTAAGTCTTAGCAGACATATTATGAACAACAAAATGTACAGAAACATTCACAAGAAAGACCGAAGGGAAGCTGAAGTTTGGAAAATCTTAATTACATGCCAAACATGTTAGGTTTCTACACGATATTCTATGAGAACTACTAAGAGGCTTGGATGATTCTATTACTTACATTCATTCAGAATGTCAAAAACAAGACTCACCCTACTCCCAGCAAATAAATTAATGAAGAACCATTCCTTTGCAGATACAAAAGAGTGGGTGCCATTGGCGCGCTAGTAAATGATCATATTGTTTCGTCTAAACACAGAAAAATACTAACAAGATGCCAAATTCTGCAGTGACAATGTATACCAAGGTAGCATCATCGACGAGCTCTTCACTAGGAAAGCAGCTGTTATCACTATTCTGTTCCTGAGAAAATAAACCACCATTGACAAAATCAGTTTGAAGAAAACAGTGCATATTTATTAGCGGTAAACTAGCAAACATACTGACCTCGCGTCTACTGGGATGATACACCTTCTCTAGTACCAAATACCCCTCTGCCTGAGCATAATGAGATGAACATGGAAACAATCAAGACTGAGGAATTGATAACTTAATGGTAAGAAATTTATGCAACAAAAGAGAGAGACCAATCACCAACATTAGATAACACACCCAATCTTCGACAAGGCATCCATATCCACTGAGGAAGAGTTGCATCAATCTCCTTCCACCTCTTAGCAAGAGCTACTGCAGATGCATTGAAGTCATCAGGTGAGAGAGCCCCATTCCACGAGCAACAGCTTCCCATCATCACTAATAGTGAAACTAACCAAAAGTTATTATAAAATCAAGCCATTAGATCATGATAACAACACTGCCCTATCTCAAATTCTCAAACCGAAAGAGAATCCAAATTAGACAATAGCTATTAGCTCATTCAAGCATAAAAAAATTACAATAAAAGAACTGCTCAGAAGAAATCTGGAAGCATCAAACAAGTCTACCGACCGGATATCCGATATGGGTATTCAATTATATGATACTTACCATCAATAATCACCATCAAGATGGAATTTTTTTTTCCCAAGAATTTCCATCCGAACCAACAAAGAAAGACGCAGAAAGAAGAGCGAAATCAAACAGCATAACAGCATCTAATAGGGAGTAAAAAACAAGAAGGAACCTGAATAATTGCAGTATAAGACTTTCTTAGAAAGGAAGAGATGAACTGAATCAGAAGAGGAAAAGAGAAACGGAACCCTAAAATTGCTGCGGAGTCTTTGGAAAGTTTTGCAAGTATACCCTTCTAAAACCTCTTATTTCCGTATGACTTTAGAATAGTTATTATTATTATTTATTATTTTTTGCATATATTTCCTTAAATTTTCTTTTATTTACTTGTATACCTATCTAAAGTTGATATGATATTTGTATGTATAGTTTGTATGCCCCAAAAATATGTTTTTTCCATGAATACTCCTTCTTACTTTTCAATAAATATAAGGTTGAGTTTTAATAATTTAAAACTAATATAGGCATTATTTTTTTTATATCTAAACTTTTAAAAATATTTATATGAATAAGAGTTTAGAGAATGTATATAACCAAATAAGAAATTTTTTAAAGGGTATCCACGCAAATATAAAACTTCAAAGGGTATACGTACAAAAACCTATTTAAACTTTTCGGCACGTGTGGCATTCGTGAATAGTTAACCTCTTTAGTTAGGAATAACGGATCCTCTGCATCTCCAACTGTAGGAATTTCCTACATCCGTGCTACTGATCGGCTTTCTCCTTTTTAATCTTAGCCTCCTTTTTTAACCTTAGCTCGTCGACGACCAGAGCTAACAGCGCAGCAAAGCAAGCAGTGAAGCGATGGCCTCGACTGCCGCTACGGCCAAGCTCGCCCACCTCCTACCGTCTCTCTCCCTCTCGACTCCTCGGTTTGCTCCGAGTGCTCACCTCGGCGCTTCTCCCAAGAATTTAGTCTCCTTCCCTTCTTCCATCTCTGGTGCGTAATCACCTCTCTCCTCTCCCATCCACTCCCCTTTCTTCATCCCCTCTCCATTTCTGGATCTCTTTATCTTTGTAGTTTCCTCGAAAACCTTGGTGTCTGCAAGGAGTGGGAGATCCCTCTCCGTCGTCGCGGCCGCGGGGCCAAAACGTTTGTTAGGCTCGCTGACGAACACCGAAGGACTGAGATTTGCAGTGGTGAGACTTAGTGTTTTGTTTATTTTGCTTTATCAGAAGTGGAATGCGTAGTACTTGTTTGATGAAATGCCACTTTGGGAATTGGCCTTTTCGAGTGTCCAACTGGAAATTTTAGTGTTTTTTTTCCTCAATGTAGGTAATCTCGCGCAGGAGGTTATGAATTGGTCATGTTATCTTTTGTCGATTTTCTTAGATGGGTCAATTTGAGGCTTGGAGTTTCTTCTTTTTTAATAGTAAATACAAATTTATTAGATTTTCCAAGAATACAGTCGATTTATTTGCTTTATTTCTACTTCTAATTTATGATTTTTGTGTTGGTTGTAAGCTTAAAATCTGATGAGGTATAAAAGTATATCTTTATATATATGACATTATACGTTTTCATTTTAAAATCTAATGTATCACCCTTAACTTTATTTGGGTTCTCGTTCTGCAGGTTGTAGCACGGTTTAACGAGATAGTGACAAATTTGCTGTTGGAGGGAGCTCTAGAGACCTTTAGGAGATATTCCATTAGAGAAGAAGATATAACAGTATGAAATTTCAGGGCTTCTTCTTTTTGTCTCAATTATATGTTTCCATCAGAAAAATGGTAATTTTGAACCTTAGCTAGAATCCTCTGTTGATGTACTAAAGGAACACTTTAACTAGATTATTGATCAATTTTAATCTATATATTTTGTTGGGATAATTTACTTTTCATCCTCCGAACTATTAAAGCTTTTGCACAATGACTTCTTGAACCTTTTTTTTTTGATACATAATGGCCTTCAAAATTATCAGAATATCTCATTTGACCTATTCGATTAGGAGGTTATTATGTACCAAAAAAATAATTTAGGGGTTGTTATATATCAAAAACAATGTTTAAGAGGTTATTGTAAAAAAAACTGATAGTTCAGGGAGTGAAAAAGGAAGTATCTTTATTTTGTTTTACCTTTACAGTATTTGTATGAAACTTCTTTCTTTCTTTCTTCTTTTTCATTTTTATCTAGTATGGGTCTACAACTAACATATTTCTGTATATTGTTTTTGAGATGATGTCATTCGTGCCATAACATATGATGGATTACAGGTGCTCTATATCACAGGCGTAACAGGCATAATGAACTGATAGCAATTCATATTCAAGTTGTAGTAGATTCCTCAGAAGTGTACTGGCTGATATTTATTTCCACTTGTATGCTGGCACTAATGTTTCAGCTGTCTTTGGTGAATTAGTACTCTTTGGTCGATAATGTAACATCTTCTAGAAATTTATGTTACTATTTACTGCAAGTTCTTCATTGGGAAATTTTTGGAGTTAGTTCTAGAAGTGGACTTAATAAAAATTGAACAAGTTTGACCATTAGTTCTTCTTATTAGAATCATACGGATGTCCTTCCTCTGTACTCAACTTAGCAAAATTAAGTAATTAAGTTGCAGGCCTACTTTCCTTCAGATGTTATTGTCATTATATAGCATGTTATCATTTTCTTTTGAACTAACATGGGACAAATTGATTTTTGTCCTCTAGGTTGTAAGTGTTCCTGGTAGCTTCGAAATTCCTGTGGTTGCACAAAAACTAGCAAAGTCGGGAGAGTTTCATGCAATTTTGTGCATTGGAGCTGTGGTAATCCCTTCTTTCTAAACTCACTCATAATTGTATATGTTGCCTGACTTTGTTACGTTTTCTTTATTCAGGAATGTAGGTGACTTTTTTCTTTTCAATCATTTCTTCTCTGTACAAGATGCATTTTTCTGTCTTTTATGTCATATTACAACTTATAGAAATTGTGTGTGTCTAACTTTTAACTCCTTGATGTTAGTTCCCCTTTTTCTTTGTATTTGATGATTTGATCTTCTTTTATCTGTAGATTAGAGGTGATACAACCCACTATGATGCCGTTGCAAATTCAGCAGCATCTGGAGTACTTTCTGCTGGACTCTCTGGAGGTATGTCAGTTAGTATTACCAATATATATTTCCATTTTTATTCTATGTTTACTAGAATATTTATGCTGTAATTACTGAGATATCGCTTTCTCTTGTTATTTTTATCAGCCTTCTCTTAGAATGTTCCCTTTATAGTTCCTGAGTTACTTTGATCACAATTATCTTGGTGTTCTAGTGGCCACTAACGAATAGCTTAGAAGAGGCTTCTTAGTACATTTATGGCTAACTTCAACTTTTCTTTATAGGGAAGTTGTCCAACTGTTGTTTGCTTCCATTATCATTACCTTGTTAGAAATTTTTAAACAACATTTGTGATATTTTTTCATCCATGCGTTGCAACCAGAATTTTGCCATTTTACTTCTCACAAACTTCTCTCCTGGATGCAGATTTTGACTGAATCATTCTTCATTATCCTTCTATTTATATCTTTTTCATCTTTTTGGTTGAGTAATTGTTTATTTTGCTTCTATCATGATCATTTTGTACCCATATTATTGTCAAGTTGTTTCACACCTTCACTGTTTCCAGCACTTGTTCTCTTCTTGGTAGAGCTTCCTCATAAAGTGTTTCAATTTGTAAAATCACCTTGTTGGACAAGATTTAGCTGTTTCTATTTTGTTGCAGGAGTTCCATGCATATTTGGTGTTCTCACGTGTGATGATATGGATCAGGTAATTCAGCATTTTCCGTTAGTTTTGATTTGGTTCAACAATAACTTAATACACATATCCATCGCAAAATAAAACACATTCGTTTCTTTTTTGCATCATACATTTGTTTGACTCTATATATGGACTGAAGAACTGCAAGCATCAGTGAAGACAGGATTTTCATGTATTTGCTCTTGCCTGTCTCATTCTTGTACACAGATGGGTTAGCTTATTTTGTCCATCATAAGAATAAGTAGGTGATGTATCCTACATGAGAATTGTGAATTAACCTGATACTCGAAGTTTGCCTGCTGTGTATTGTACCTCTCATTATTTAATGATTGCATCAATCTTTATATACAGTTTTTAACGCCAAATTGGGCAACATGTACAGGCTTTAAACCGAGCTGGTGGTAAATCAGGAAACAAGGGTGCAGAAACTGCTCTCACGGCAGTAAGCACATTTTTCATTTAATTTACGCTCTATGAATTTGTATCAGGATATCTAATGAGAGATTCTCTTATTCTTCTTCCATGTAGATTGAGATGGCTTCACTATTTAAGCACCACCTCAACTGAGCAAACCAAGAGTAGAAAATTCAGCCTGAATGCCGTCCCCGCTTCTCATTTCATTTTCCCTTCCTTTTCTCTAGTAGAGTTGAATGTTGTTTCAGGATTTCACCCTCCTTTTGAGATCTTTGTTAAGGACCTATCTGTAGTTTGGTCACTACTATTTATTTCTGTTTAACTTTCGTGAGGGTGAGTTAATAATTTCAGGGGTTGTTCTTCAAAGACGAATAATGGAATAATGGATCATTTTTTTTTTTAAATATTAGTCATTGGAAGATGATAAGCCTTCTGTATTATCCTGTCTCTGAGTCTCTCTTCCTGAGCCTCTAAACTCAGATAGGTAGCTCCTTTCTCGGGGCATTTAACCAAGAATTTTTTTCATATATAAAATATAGCTATCTCATAAAGAGAAGAAAAATATACGTAAATAAATAAATCGTCGAGAAATGCCCCCTATGATAATATTATTAAGCATCTTTTGACACCTTTGTTTTTAAAAAAAAAGTAGGGTGTGATTTGTAAATAGTAAAAACGTACTGTTTAAATTGCAAATTTGCTTATAAGAAGTAGGGTTAAATATGCAATTTTTCTTGAGAAAAAAGAAAAAAAACTAAAGAGATGGTAAGATGGGTCAATTTGCAAATAGGCGATCTCCTTCCAATCCCATCAACCCCTCTCTTGGCGGCAAAACTCCCCATCTCAAATTCGAACCCTAACCCTTCCATCTTCCCCTCAATTTCATCCATGGACTCAATCGCCAACAGACCAAAGAGACGAAATCGGCGCATAGAAGCCTTGGCAATAGCTTCATCGGATGATGATTCGGATCCACCACCACGACGGCCAGTACAAGCCCACCTTAACGCCGTCGCCACCGAAGACATGGAAGACTTCTCAAGGGTAGAGTCCGAAAGCATCAGGGCTTCCCTCCTCCAGTGGTACGACCGCCATCACCGAGCTCTCCCATGGCGAACAGAAAGCAGCAAGGGGCAACGTGGGAAGAAGAAGGACGGCGTCGACGAGAGGGCATACGCTGTTTGGGTCTCGGAGGTGATGCTGCAGCAAACTAGGGTTTCCGTTGTCGTTGAATACTACAATAGGTGGATGGAGAAGTGGCCCACCATTCGCCATCTCGCCTCCGCTTCCCAAGAGGTAGAGAAATTATTAATTTGGCATGATTTCGAGAGAGGAAGAAGAATGTTACTATTTTGATCCGTTTTCTTTTCTCTAAAAGGAGGTGAATGAGATGTGGGCGGGATTGGGGTACTACCGAAGGGCTCGATTTCTACTAGAGGTGCAAATTTTGTTATATTTCCGTTGCTGCACGCTTTGTGTTTGGTATTTTTCCCAGGAGAGTTTAAAATGAGGTTTTTGAGATCATTATTAGCATTGTTTGTGAATTTAGGGGGCCAAGGCCATCGTCAAGGTAGGAGAATTTCCTCGAACGGCTTTGGCACTTCACGAGGTTCCAGGGATCGGAAATTACACAGCAGGCGCCATTGCTTCTATAGCTTTCAATGAGGTGCATATGTTGGAAATTTTCATTTTCTGTCTTAGAACAGCAGACCATCGAATTATCTTCATGATTATATTGTTCCAGGTGGTGCCCGTCGTCGATGGGAATGTAGTGAGGGTCATCAGTAGGCTTAAAGCCATTTCTGCCAACCCAAAGAGATCTGCAGCTGTTAAAGGCTTCTGGTGAGCATCTACATTGTTCCTTCTCCAATCTAAATGGCAATTATGACTATGAAAATATGATGGTTATTATTAATTAGGATTTTGCCTGTTATGGTTTAGGTTTTTTAATATATTGAAAGATATGAGTAATTCTAAGATTATCATTCATGTTTTATTCTCACTGCTACCTGTGTAATCCACTTCATCCAATCTTGACTTGTGTTGAATTTTCAGATCTGCCTTATGAAGTAGATGGTTAATATTGCAGGAAGCTTGCTGGACAGTTGGTTGATCCTTCCAGGCCAGGGGATTTCAATCAAGCCCTAATGGAACTTGGGGCAACCTTGTGCAGCAAAACCAGTCCTGGTTGCTCTAGATGCCCTGTTTCGAACCAGTGCCGAGCATTCTCGCTCTCTAGAGGAAGTGAACAAGTAAAGGTTACAGATTTTCCAACAAAAGTTTTGAAGGCCAAACCGCGGAATGATTTTTCTGCTGTTTGTGTTGTTCAAATTGTAGAAGTCTCTGAAAAAGAGATGCTATCTGGGACAGATAAAAGGAATGCTTTTCTTCTAGTCAAGAGGCCAGAAGAAGGATTGCTTGCAGGGTTATGGGAATTCCCATCAGTTCTACTGGATGAAGAGCTAACTAATGTAATAACTAGGAGAGCAGAGATGGATAAGTATTTGAACAAGTTGCTTAACCTTGATGTCAAAAGGGATTGCAATGTGGTCAGTAGAGAAGATGTTGGAGAGCATGTTCACATATTCTCTCACATTCGTCTTCGAATGTTTGTTGAGCTGATGATTTTGACTACGAAAGGTTTGTATTTGTTTTCTTTCTGTTTTGTTGCTTGAAATCACAGCATTGGTTTCTCTAGATGTGCTATTATTCATTGCATTCTTGTGCTGTTTTAAAGGCAATTTAGATAAATTGAGCAACAATCAGGAGGAATGCACTCCACAATGGAAATATGTTGATGAAAATTCCATTTCATCCATTGGGTTGACGTCTGGAGTAAGAAAGGTAAAATCTGTACAGCATCTACTTTGTAACATCTTATACATGCCAAATCAGAGACAACGAGTCTTTAGTTCCTGAATTCTTGGACTATATGTTATCTCTAGAGTTAAATTTTCAAGTATTTCCTTAATGCAGGTTTTCAATATGATTAAGAGTTTTAAGGAGAAACAGCCGTCGCAAGGAACAAGAACATCAAGAAAAAAGATCAAAAGGCTGAAGTCATGAACAGTAGTCAAGCAAATTGAGATGGGATCGGCTTTATGCGTAGCATATGATAGTAAGCTTGCTTGCAGTATCAGCTGGTTGTCCATAAATTATTTGTCAATTATTTAAAGTACATAAATTTTGTGCCCAAGTTGTTTGAATTATATGGTTGGTAAGGGTGAGGCTGGTTTTGAATCATCAGCATGTGAAATCAATTTTGAAAGCAATATAGTATTTTACTACTTTTCATGTTCATGAGCAATGTCTCACTTGTGAGAGTTTTTGTCCAAACTAGCCCTCCCAAAAATATTGTTTACACATCTAGTACACTTAAAAACTTAAATATCAGACAAGGTGAGTTGAACTGGAATATCAATTTCTAAATATTAATTGACATGTTCCTTTTTTCGTACTGAAATCAATTGATAGCTAACATAAAATTTGAAAGCTGAACAAATTAGGCAGCAGCTTCATCTTGTGCAAAAAAACAGCAATTTACAAAGGGACCAGAAGCTTGCTGAATGAATGCAATCTAATGTAGAGGTTTACTTTCCAGTTAGATCAGCCAATCAATAATTATAATTAAGAGTATGAGTACAGTTCTCCGATAAATAATAGCATGAGTTTTGATATTTAAATGTTTGATGATAATAATTGTGGCATGACTTGTGGGTACCGTAAAGGAATTTTTCTCAGATAAAAGGAACACCAAGCTGATCCAAAATTGATTGGGCATACCACACCGCAAACTTTTGGCGCTTGTAGTGCTAACAATTTCAGGTCAATCACGAACTGGACTGAGATCAATTTTGAATGGTTTTCTCCCCTTGGTGACCCGCTTCACAAAATAATGTTAGATATTAGCGGTAAATTATTAGAATTCTTATGATTCATCCGTCGACGATGAAGGATGAGAAAACTTACAGCTATGGCCATGAGTTCCTCTAGTAGCTCTTCTAAATTGCGTAACGGCTGAATCAAATAATTCATAATCCAGATCAACAAAGTTTTTTCATGAATACGAAGTACATTGAAAGGATATCATAGTGATGAAATCTCACCCATTGTGTTGGACCATCAACAGGTGCATTTAGGGGGTCATCATGTACCTATGATGCAGATAGAAATATATTAAATGCTAGCAGATTGATATTTGTGCTTAAAAGGTAAGAAATTAGGATCCACAAAATGAAAACTTCAGATAAATCATCTTTTCTGCATTTGTTGACGTAAGTGATGGATTTTCTCAGTTACTATATTCTGAAACTCTAATCTAGAGCTGAAGCATCACAAGGATTTTAGTTGGGGCTCAATCCCCACATCTTAAATAAATGAGGAACATTTTCTATTGATGTCAATATCTTACAAGCATAAGCTTCAGTCCTTGATGATGCCTAACAATGGAAATATTAAAAGGATTGATATAAAGAATCATAGATGTTATCATAGATGTTACCTCCATGAAAATTCCATCAACACCTACTGCAACAGATGTCCTTGCAATACATGGTATTAGTTCACGCAGACCCCCACTTGCAACACCTCCACCTTCAAGCTATATAGAGGATAAATGCTATCCTTTTAGGAATGCAACCTAACTTTTAGGAATTTCATAGACTATTATTAAAGTTGGAAAAAGGGATTATTCACACTAAAATGGTAACTTAGAGGATATATGTATACCAGAATCACACACTAAAAATATATTACACATGACAAATGTTGCCTAATGCACTACATGAAAATTATGCAGTTCAGCACCTTTTTCCCAGCAGGTTGTTGCAGGGAATGTGTAATATCTGCAACCTGTAATGAAAGAATTTGCCCATCAGTCACCAGTTTAGTAGCGAAAATAACTTCTTTAAAACATCATCTGCCTTCCATGATCATGAAGGATAAGAGAGTACAACACAAACATCAGAAAAACCTGAAGACTATCACTTTAATTTTATAAGTTCTATCCGTACCAATTTATTAGTTAAAAAGCCTTGAAACATGATAATAGTTGAAACATAATGTTAACTTTGATGACAAATTAATCAGATGCCTTAAAATTTTCTGAAGACTGTGTTCAACTTTCTGACTAAAAAATACAGAATAAATGCAGTTACTTTGAGACTTATTGTTAACAAATTTACAGGGCTTTCTGGAGCCTTTACTTTTTCACAATTCAGTTTTAGACCAGGCTTTTCCGTATAAGTTCCACCCATCCATTTGATTAAGAATCAGTAAGAATAACAATGCCTCCATACAATCTAACAAGCCATTGAATTCTCATCCCTTCCACATGAAGTTTGAAAAGGCACAAGTTTTTTCTTCTCTTTTTGTTGGAGAGAAAATGGCGATTATAACCCAATTAAAATTTGAATATGTGCGACAATTTATATTGTTATTTGTAATCAACGATGGCTGTGCCACAAGCACGATCCGTGCCGACTATCGACCGTGCCGTAAGAGAAGAGAAAAAAGTAAGGGATACTCACCAATGAAGCACAGACACCCGTGGGACACGTGTCCAACACGTGCTCGGAGTATCTAAAAAAAAATTATCGGACACTGTTGGGACACGGGCGATATTTTGGATAATGTTTAACGAGTTGGGTCGGGTTCGGTCAAATATTATTAACCCGGATCCAAACCCGATAATAAAAACTAAAACTCAAATCGTCGTCCTCACCCTTCACTGCTGAGCGATGAATCGTCAAATCGAAGACCTAAAACTCTCGAGCAGCTACCGAGCGACGATCTAAGGCGCGATGGGTTGCTGAGCGAGCATGATGGCCGACGGGCTGCTGAGCGAGCGCGACGAGCTGAGCACAACGAGGACGCAGGTTCTTCTCTCTCCCTATCTCTTCCTCCCTCCCTCTCTCACATACTCTCTCTCTCTCTCTTCCTCCCTCTCTCTCTCTTTCTCTCTCTTACTCTCTCCCTCCCTCTCTTATTATCTCTCTCTATCTCTCTCTGTTTTCCTCCCTCCTATTCTCTCATTCTCTCTATGCCTCTCTCTCTCTCTGTCTCTTTCTCTGTCTCTTCCTCCCTCCCTCCCTTTCTCTCATTCTCTCTGTCTCTCTCTCTGTCTCACTCTCTCACTGTCTCTCTCTCTCATTCTCTCGCTGTCTCACTCTCTCTGTTAAATTATTTTAATTTTCGTTAGTTATTTTAATCTTTGTTATTCAATTGTTAAATTATATTAAAGCTTCTCTATCTGTTAAATTGTTAATCTGCTAATACATATCTCTTTACTAATATAGTTTAAATTAGTTCTTACAGCTTTATGTATACTTAGTTTTTTGAATGATACTTCTTAGTTCTTATAACTTAATGTATGTATATTTAACACTATTAGATTGAAAACTTTTACTTTAGATGTATCAATAATATTATTTTTTTTTTTTATTTCGCCGTGTCCGTGTCCTATATTTTCAAAATTTGTCATGTCGCCGTGTTCGTATCGTGTTGTGTCCATGTTCCGTGTCCGAGTCCGTGCTTCATTGATACTCACCTCCGCCTTTGCAGTCACTGTTGCCCGAGCTTCGTCGGGTGCCTTAGCCTGAGAGAGAGAGGGAGAGAGTGAAACAGAGAGAGAGAGAGAGACAGCAAAGGCGAGCGGCAATCGGCGACGGATAGCTCGACAACGAGTGGCAAAGCTATTAGGAGGGGTGCCGTGCAGCACCCCTCGTGCCACGTGCCGGTACGCTGGCGGCACGGCCATCCATGTTTGCAATAAGTAAAGGGTGTTCCAATGCATGATGTTCCAACTATGGTAGGGCAAACAGAAGCAAGACTCACACAACCTTACCACCTTATGGCTTGAACTCATGACACTGGGAAGCATGGATCGCCTAAATGTAATGATAGGTAATGCCCTCTAATTTCAAAAGTGCAGTGATATTTCAGAAACAACTCTGTGCAAGCCTTTGACTAGAAAATTCAAGCATGATATGACTCTTTTATATAGGTCTGATCTTGATTTGAAGTACTCGATCTATTGGCCTATTATTTCTGTAAAAACAGGCTGGCAAAATATCATTCAACGGATTGTATGTCATGTCAATGCAGCATAACATATTGAACTTATTACTTAAATATCGCTCACAGCAGATAATTAGCGAAGTGATAAAGATGTCATACAACTCTTCTAATAGGAGGTTGATCAAGCAGTTATGAGCAAAAATTGGATACTTACAACAGGGCAATTTGCTTCCCTCATCCACTCGAAGTTTCTTGGATCAACAATCAAATCATCTACATATTTAAGATGAATAGTCATTAAAATTCCAGGAATAGTGATACTGAAGTTTTTCTGGATGGTCAACTACTAGTGAACAGTGGGTATTATCTACAAATGCAAACTGAACTTTTTCATTAAACAATAATCTTAAAACAATATTCAACTCAGATTGAAGCCTTCACTTATTCTACTAGAAATTTCTATACAAACAGATAAATTTGTGTTTATGATGCCAGCAAGGAACACTGGTCCACAATAGATTCCACTTAATGAGGCAATTTTTATGATATAAAAACATTGAAATCAAGAATGGGCCGATTGGCTCATCCCCAGCCCAAAATCTTCTTCCCAGGAGGAAAAAAATATCGAAAAGAAGAAAAGTTCATGTGGCCAGGAAAATTCTAGTTTAACTATCATGACAGGCATAGCATTTCACCTTTTTTGGACAGTCAGGATGTTGGAACCTAGAAAAAAGATACAAACTTACTGTAACCAAACATGGTGCCACGCTCACAAACCATCACATTTTGGTTCCCAGCAAGTCTAATTTTCTCTGCAGAATTTGCCATGACCTGAGAAGATCCCAAGACATCATGAGAAGTTCAGAAATTCAGATATTACATAGATGAGAAGCATGGAATATATGGGTCCAGTGTTTCTAGAACTGAATGCTTTGTTTTGTTAAAAAAATTTCTGAGGCTTGAGAAGAGCAAACTAACTCAGAACACGTGAACTTGAAAAATATGTTTGGAAGATTAACTAACGGACAATATTTGCTATGAAAGCAAAGGTTTTGAATGTGTAATTACTTGAAACAGAGGAAAAAATGAATCATGGAACAGTACAATTGCTACATCATGCAGTGAAATAAGGTTAACAGTAGTAAGAAACTGCAGGAAGCAAGGAAGATTATCAATTCCAATAATCAACTTAAAGGTGAAATGAAGGCCTATTGTTCTTCTGATGTTATAGCTCGAATATTAATTGGTTTGAACAGGAATTGAAAGGGTGTTCTAGTGGGTGAGGCTTCTAACAAGGGTTCAATGAACTAAAGTGAAACTCAGACTGTGATGTCCAATTTCCAACTGCCGCAAATTCCTTTTGCTTGTTGCAACTTGCAACTAATGAATGCAACTCTGAGGATCAAGGGAGAAATTTAATCAAATAAGTCAGTATCTACAACAATAGCAATGGGAACTTTTAATTTTTAAATTATATCTTTTATTTTCCTGATAAATCTGTTGTCATATATCAACTAACAGTAAGCATTACAAATATTGACACCATTCCACATTTGAAATTTCTTTACTTAACTATCTCTTCATGATAAATTTAATACCTATGCACTAAATAGATAATCCTAACAAATATATCAGACCTCAGTGATATAGAACATTGATCTGATAAAACACATAATATTCACAGATAACTTACAGAAGGAGCACAAAATTGGCCTTTCTTGATATTGACTATTTTCCCAGTCTTGGCAGCAGCAACCAGCAGATCAGTCTATTGGAATAGATCAGCAATTTAGAATGTCTCATGTCAGACAAGAAGAATTTCTATTGTCACTAAAATCAACAATTTAAATGTATATAATTCCAATGAATGCTAAGCCAAAACAGTCTGCTTTGGAAATGCTGATATCTGTAGTCCATACCTGGCGGCAGAGGAAAGCTGGAATTTGGATAATGTCGGCAACTCTCCCAACAGCTTCACACTGGATTCAGTGAATAAGTAGAAACCATGATTATACATCTTTCTTCTATGATAAATCACTATATGCTGCTCAAATGGCTAGACCCAGAAATGAGAAAATAACATTCAGTAGAATAGAAAAGCCAAAGGAATTTAGAAGATCACACATTCTGCAGACAAAGAAGCTTCTGTCAAGTAATAAGCCCATTACCTTTTGAAGTCTTGTTTCTGATTAAACTTGTCGCATCTAATCGAGAAAAACTTAATGTTTCTCTCCCATACATTTATATAGAATGATAACTAGAAATTTCCTAGTCAAGTCAAACAATTAATAGATTAAATTATTAATATATAGTAATATAGATTTGGAAACATCATAGTGAACAAGTAAAATGATTTAGGTTTGGCACATGTGAAGAGAAAAAAAATGGCGTTCACAATGAAAAGAAAATGGTAATGTTGCAAAAGCCTATACAAGGAACAACAAACTACACAAGAGGACAATGTTAAACTTAGATTTGCAGTCTTTAGATTTTAAACAATCCACAAGCACCAAAATTTAGTGTGACCATGCTCACGGGGGCACAATGTTTCCAAGAAATGGTGGAGATGAAATTGACTTATGTTATGGATGATGTCAACTTACAGTATAGTAAACAACGCACTTGGGAGAGATGACTTCAGTAATATGGTTCTCACTTAGAACAACCATGACTTGTAAAAGATAGTTGTAAATTCA
The DNA here is from genome assembly GCF_019914945.1 of Typha latifolia. Classification (NCBI taxonomy): domain Eukaryota; kingdom Viridiplantae; phylum Streptophyta; class Magnoliopsida; order Poales; family Typhaceae; genus Typha; species Typha latifolia. Next base: position 7,217,551 of record NC_133100.1, read on the forward strand.
AAGGTTCTATTTCAGTTTGAGGCATGAACAATACTATAGGGACCCTTTGGAATAAGAGAATAATAAAAAATATATCATCCATTGACTAGAGAACATTGATAACCAAAAGTCACTTGGTTAGTGAAGTTAATTGTGAGAATTTTCTTATCAGTTTGGGGTAGTCGACTTAATATATGTAGCTGCTTGTACATCACTGTCTTGCTGCTGTTCTCCCCTTGATTTCTTAGTAGTAACAGCCTAACAGGTGACATCACTCTCATTATTGCTTACCAGTCAACCATGGATTGAAGGAGAAGAAAATCCTCATACATTGTATGTGATTTCTTGAAAAAAAATAGAAACATCAAACAGGGAGTGCTACATACATCTGAGGAGATAATTGGAAACAGCTCAAGGCAATGTTGATATGAAATTATAGAAGAGCATCAGAATAACTTGTCAAGTGAATAATATTAACATTCTTGTAGTATTGCAAAATTGTAGATGAATTAATAAATCACCTGGCTGCTTTCATGCACATCAGTAACTATTGGGAGGTCATATGTCATTTTGACCTTTTCAAGGACCTGCACTTTAATAAACATATGTTAAGTTGGGCCAACTCTACTTGCAAATATTGTTCGCACTCAAAGAACCTCCTAATTGAGCAGTCCTATTTGAACGCAGAAAAGTTTTTCAAGTCAATGATAAGGAATTAATGAAGAAATGGGGAAACTGTTATCCAATCCATAAGTCAAAACTTAAGTATTGCATGGTCAGAATTGCAGTTAGCAGAAAAAAAATGTCTAAAAAAGGATAAATCACTATGAAGCTAAAGAATATAACCTTGAAATGCATTGACAATTGAGAATGAGAGAGGCAAAATTTTGAAAATTAGGTACACTGAGTCATTGACAATTTGTCGGAAATTCTTCTTTGTAAGGATAATCCTAGAATCCCGTCTGTTTTCTGGATTATTACACAGGAGCATATTCATTTATAAGATACTTTACTCCAAGAATAATAAAATATATTGATTACCTCAACTTAATACAAAAGGATTTTATGCATGGTTATTTCATCGAATTTTCAAAGGGAAGCCCCATTTCTGATCGTAAATATTTCCTAGGTAATAAAGAGAATAATGTAATAGTGAAATCCAAAGTGTAATGAACATGAAACAAATTTGTTATTGTTATTAGAAAAGCTAAATTTTACAACTGTTACCATAGAACCTCCCATGTAAAAAACAGCTTGGCTAATTAGAAAGTCCTTGATAGCTTGTCTCCTGACATAGATAGAGTGAAGCACTGGAGAAAAATCATACAAACTAAAATCATTAAGCTGAGTATAACCCTGACAATAGCAGCATATGCCTTCATATAAGTGCCTTAAGTAAGTACAGTTTAGGAGCATTTATAGAAAGAAATAGCAAATCACTTCCACTCTGAATATATTAAAGGTGAATTAAGAACTTCTGACGCGGAATTATTTCTCAAGGAAAACATTTTTTGGGAAAATTAGAATATTGGACATTTTGACTATTAGAAAAAGATCAAGAGAATTTAGAAGGAGAAAAGATGACTAGCTCAATATCAAGCTAACAATACATAACGAGAAAAGGATGCTAGCTACAATCGCTAATATTTTCCTGAAGTAGAATATTGATATTATTCAAGATCTAGGGAGCGCAATTTCTCTGATAATCAAGAGTAATAGCAATTACTACCTTCAACCCTTCTTCCAAACCAGGACCACGAAAAGATTTTGAAGATGTACGGTTTGCTTTATCAAAACTGGACTTGAAAACTAGCTGCAAGCCTAACCTGTTATTGGAAAAGGACAGGTGAATAACATGACATTTTCAGCGCAACTATTTTAATACCGCTAAACAGAAGTAACTGTCTACTTACTTGGATGTGACATCTTTTATATGTCTAGCCATCTTTAGAGTATGTTCTTCCGATTCAATGACATTAGGGCCTGCTAGTAGAAAAAATGGCTCCGCAGCCTGTTTGGAGATCGCAAGAAATGGAAAAACAGTGTCAACAAAACTAAGTACTGAACTACTGATAATAAAATGGCTCCATGGCAGCCTCCATGGATCTAGAAAAAAGTGCAAGCTTGTGTTCTTGGCTGCACCTGGAAATACATCAATCCAACTGGAAGTACAAAAGAGTTTTCTATGCGGCATTTTAATGAATAGTTCATATGAGACATCTATCATTGCTGCATCCTACTAGCAAGTGGAAGGGGAAATTGCAGACAAGCAATAGGGATGAATGTCCACAGAAAATGTCATCATCTTAAAGCAAGGGAACCTCATTTGTGCATCATGATGCAGTAAATGAATAGCTCTTTTGTGTATAATTGAGAATTACCTAACCCAATTACATATCCTCACAGAAGTTGATCAGCATGGCATATCGTCCTATTTATAGGAAACTGAATAACATAAAGGTTCATATGTCATTTACTAGGATTATTACTGCTAAATTAGAGCAAACTATACCAACTGCCAAACTGATTTTCTATACCTTATGTTGGACAGAATCGTCATATTTCTTTGCTTCCTTTCTTAATGAAAAATAAATAAATCAAGATACAAGTCATATCGAGTTCTAGTATGTTTACACATGCTCGTTAAACAGGAATCAGAGAAAGATATACAATGTAAAATGGACGCCTAAATCACACATTTTCCTCCAGTTTGATATTTAGCCAATTTGGCAGCACATCTTAGCATTAGGGTGCATATCCTGCTGCACGAGAGGTGCTCGACAGAATGTCTAAACAGCAAAGGTTGCACCTTTAAATGCGACAATTCTACGATTTCTTGAGCTGGTTCTGTAACCGAGAAAGTAGTTACCTTGAGCTGGTTGTAAAGTGCCACAGAAGATTCCATCTCTTGCTGGAAGGGGAGAGACCTGTCTCACAGACCCAACAGAAGAGAAAAAGGAAAAAAAAAAACAAACAAACATAGGAGGATCAATCTAGCATCTCAACAAGCTACTAAAACAATCAAAGCTTTCGATCTAAGAAACTAGGAAAAAAATGATTCAATCTTCCTTCTTTCCCTCTAAATAGATCTAACCGGCATCAGCGAAAAAGATCCATGTATCATGAAGCGAAATGGAAATGCAGAAAGAAAACCCCCAATAAAAGAACAAGTGGAAAGATTGATACTAAACAGTGTAGGATCTTTCCCTCTTTGTGAGATTACTATTAAATGTAATCAGAAGCTTACCAAGTAATCGTAGCAGAAGCGAGAGGGAGAAAGGGATGGGAGATGTGTACAGTATATATAAAGAGATATCCGTACCTGTTTCAATACACATTTATGGCGTGTTCCATAAGAAGATTAGAATACTACGAGGAAATTACATTTTACCCCATTATGTACATGTAGTTATGAACGAGTTTTGGGAAAAATTATATTTTAGCCCTCGCAGTTTGCTTAAAATTTAAAATGCACCTCTGAACTTTTGTAAGCAGATTGATTTATATTGACTGTTTTGCCCTTCGTAAAATCCAATCACCAAAATTTAGAAATGAGAGGATGAACATAGAGTGAAAGAAGAATTAAAAGCTCATAAGATTTTTTTTTTCAAAAAAATAATTATATTAATATTTGTGAAATATTTAAAGGGATTAAATGCTACCGACGAAAGCTCGGAAATGTTTATAATCCCCATAATTTAGAAATAGGAGGATTTTGTGCCTGTGCAATTCCATCATAATACCAAGGATAATGTAATGTGGTAAGAGACCATCTCACTCACTAGTTGAACAAGTGAATCAATCAATTTAGTGTTAAAACGCATATAAGATGCAAATGGAATACCTCCAATGTATGGGAGCCTGCCATAATTCGTCTAGCCTTCTAGTTCAAGCAAACTGTTTATTGTAGCATATCCTCTGGTGAAAGACAATATTGTTGGCGTATAAAAAAGACATTGGCTGAGCTAAACAGGCAAAACTTCTTCAGATAGCAAGAACAACAACATTCTGTCACTTTTAATCCAATCTTAGTAGCCACTCTACTGCATGGATATATTATAAGCAGTTCTCAAGGTTACAGTACCCATGATAATAGTAAGAAAGCGATACTCCATTAATTTGTAAAGTACACGATTCCACAAGTCGAGCATGAGAAACACATGAGGTTTGGTTTACAGTCTCTTTGTTCTGGCTACATTAAAACAACCATCTCCATACCGAAGATGCTGGAATTTATATTCTCTGTAGATAGTACATAACCCTCAGTCCGAAGATTAATATATGAAAAGGGTTCCCTTCAGAAGATTCATTACACTAGTCGCAAGAACCGTTTACAAATCAGTTAGTTGTCGCTAGCAGATGGAACACCGCCAGCTTCAGCTTGCATTGCGCGCCGCAATTCTCCCAGAAAGTCCATCTGCCCACAATGAATGCCAGAGGATGATTAAAAAACTGATATAAAAGGAAAACGAGAGCAGTGGAATGGATGCAGATTAACTCTAACTTCTTACGAGTCCCGTACTTGATGAGGAAGTTTCAGGTGAGCCCATGATGATCCACTAGCTCCAGAGTACATAACAGGCTTTTCTGATTATAAAGCAAATGAATAGGATGAGGATAGAAATATAAATGTAGGAAATCCTAATAAAGATGTAGGAGTTAGGAATGCTGATCACAACAAATCCACATACAGTTAGGTGTGCACCGAGTTCAGTGTTTATTTAAGGGGTCCCTCTCAGTGCAAAATATAAAGGGAATTATAAACTCAATGATGACTATCAGAGTCATTAAAACTAATTATGTCAACGCCTGAAGCATCTGAAGAATGTCTATATTTAAAAAGAGCACTCAGGATACAGTAGCATGTGTTTATATGATGTCATCAGAAGATTTCAAGAAATGATGAGTTGTATATATATATATCCTGTTGTAAGTCAGAATCGAGAACATAAATAGGTAATACCCCAATTAATAAAAGCACAAAGACAAGTCCAGTATCAACTCAATTGGTTTCCTTGTGCTCATATGACTACTTAAAGGAAGACAAGGTACTCAGGCATAAGGCAGTGAAATTACAAGTTAGCAGAAAAAATAAATGATAACTTGGCTGAATCTTCCTCCAAGCAACTTTTTGACCAGAAATTTAACAAGCATGGCAAGTTACAATACTTATGAGTAGAAAAAAGAATACAATAGGCATTTATGTATCCTGCTCACCAGATGAATCAACTGACGGGTCATTGTACAAGTGCATCGCAGCTGCCCAACCTACAAAAAGACAGAAAGAAACAGAAGTCAGAGAATATATCTCATTAACATCAATAAAGCAAAGTTAAATCTCAGGCTACTAGAAAGTTCACTTGATTCAGAACTTCCATAGTAACATTTTTTCTATAAAGATAACTGTCACTAATAAGTGAAAAGATTAAAAGGTTCCTCTACTTAGTATCCAAAATCAGAGGTCCTTAAAAGAGAAAAGCAATGCTGGGACAGTTTTACTTCTCTGAAAGTATGAGTACATGGGGTGTGCTATGGGTGAGAAAGAAGGAATTATTCACTGCACTATTAAAATGGAAGATGTGATAAAAGTAAATTTGCTGGATTAGGCCTCCTCATGAAGAGTCCTAATCTGACTGATAATACTAGTTAAACTCTCTTTAATTTCCTTAATGGAATAGGAGACGGTTAGAGCTATTTGGTTAAATTGAGATTTGAGAGATTGTGAGAGATCTCCTAATGGGATTAAGGACGTAGACTTTGAATGCCTATATAAAGACATAAAGGGCCTTTCAAATGGTGAATATAGGCCTGTCTTGGGTGCTAGTGAATTGTCATATAAAAGGCCCATCGAGAGCCAATTTATGAACAAAAGTAAAATATGTAAGAGATTCTCTCCCATAATCTATTGTGTATGAGTTTTGCTCTAGCCGATTATGTACAATGCATTGAGTTTTTTTGGATAGGTTTATCTGATATGCTTTAGGATCTATGTACTATGCATCTTGCATAGAGGTTTTGTTGTTGACCTATGGTTTCTCCCTGTTGAAAGAGTTTTCTACGTATATCTTTATATTTGATTTTACTATGATTAATTTATTTTCTTTTGGTATTTAGTGAAATTGGATCACATATGGTGCACGAGAATGCATCTGCTAGTTGGTGTTAGGCGAATACACTATATAAGCAATGATGAAGATAACTTGAAACTAAATGTCGATATCTGCTTTCTTTCTTCTTCATCATATTCACTATCAAGAGTATCAAGTCTAACATTCTAACTTCTAAGTCAACAATTTTAGCTAGAAACCTCAAATTCAGGAGCATAATAATATAATATAAGATGATGGAAACCAAAGGGATTGCTTCAATAATCAGATACCAATACATACGCTCAGTTAGAAGGTGTGCTGCCTCACTTGTGCAACACCCCTCTATAGGTATCAATCTTGATCGAGTACTTCCATTTGGGATGTTGCTGCCAGCCTCTCCATGATCTACTAAAGGGAAGTTTCTTGAGTAAGATGCTTGACTCTTCTCCCCATCAACCCCATAGGAGTAACTAGTTTTCTCAAACCTATCTGCATGAGAAATTCCAATTGCAACATAAAAAAAATTGTACATTATGTTGTAATCCTTTGTAGATTGGAGCTTAAAAAACAAAAGCAGCATTTTTGCACATAAGACATATTTTATAAGCCATATGATATTGGTGACAACAAAAGAACATTAGATTGGGACATCAAAAAAATATAATAAGAAGCCCATCTTATGCAGTATTTCTGGTGATTGTATATAAATAAGCACTATAAATATGTCTATAATCGTACGGATGCGACATGCAAGAGGCATTTAACCAAAATAGCTATTATTCAGCTGAAACAAAAGCTAATTGATCAGAAAGGAAAGATTAAAAATAGAAAAAGAATATAGTGTGATAACAAAAAGTCAAAACTAAGCTCAAGCATTTCCATCTGGGAGGCTACTAAGATTAACATCACTGAATGATTGATTCAGAAAGCTACCTCAAATGCAGATATTAAGAGCAAGAGTTACTTCCTTTGAGTCTTGAAGCATGCATCCTTAACCACCAAAAGTTGGAAAACATTCTACAAAAATAACAACTACAGAGGGAGTCTGACTGCATTAACATACAAAAGAATAACCTGAACTTAGCAATAGTGATAGAAATATCATAAAATTAGCATGGACAAATAGTTAGAACTCCGAAAAATAAATGTACAACATTTGTGTTGTACTTGCATCAACATGCAAATACTTGGACATTTGAAAAAAATTGGAACTTGGAATCCACTCCATCTAATAGAACAATATGAGCCACAGCTTTATCCCGCATGAGATATTTCTAATAGTTACATGTGCTGATACACAGAAAACAGAAATTGAATTGACAAGCTCTTCTCTGCAGACTGCATCATTAGAGCAACTAGCCTACCCTTTCGATAGGAGAACTTAGAATGACTATCTACCAATGATCTGAGAAAACATAATCTGCCTATAAATGGTCTGCCTATAGATGTTCAGCTGAACTTATTGAGGCATTATTACATTATAATAAAAAGTGGCACTGAGCTTCAATTTTATTGGTAGTTTAGATGGTTTTCTAAAAAGAGTAGAATGAGAAGAAAAAAAGCGAGGTGGAAGCAAACTCAAGTCCAATTGCTTTAGAACCCAATAAAGATACCTGAGTCACACTTGAATCATAGTAATAAAACTATATTATTATCCAGGTTTTATGCTATGAATTTCCAAAAGATATTGCATGGATGGTATACCGTCTACTTGGAACATACCAGATAAATTATTACTAGTTTTGAAAATTTTAGTTCACATAATCTATTTCATACCCTTATCTTTTTGTTGCTTATTTAAGAGATCAAGTCCAGATAACTCATAGTTTCCCCATTCTTTAAGGAGAAGATTCACTTCACAAAATTGCAGATATAAATAGTTCTAACAAGTGAATCAAGATATTGTGTCCAAAGGTGTCAAAATATTTCTGTAATATTATTATGCTATAATAAAGAATGTTTTAAATTTATGTGATTTTATTTTCTAAATAATATCAATTTCATGTAGTACTTAATGTCAGAAACATATGAAGAAAAAAGATGACAAGTACAAAAATAATTGGGCAAGCTTCCCGGTAGCGATTTCCTCTATACGATTGTTATTTTGTCTGTGAATACGTTTGACAATTCATTTATTCAAACAGAGAATCTTTGCAACCAATAGATGAGCCAAACCAAAATACAAAACACATGATATTTAATATCTATGACTAAGATACAAAACATAGGATGTTATTTTTCATCATACTAATTTTATCATTTACCAATAGCAAAATAAACCCCATACGCTTGGACCTTGAAGTATCAGTATCAATCAACTTATAAGAGGTATGGTGGTTTCAAGCGCTTATTTTAACTAAAGTTCTCATCTCAACTGAGAGATCCAACTTCATAGACTTAGTTATAAGATAGTTGAGCACTCAGCCCCACCATGAAACCAGTGAAACGTTTCCTTCCCAAGCTAGAAACCAGTTTGTGAAGGATACACCATCATCTTGTGTGCTAATGATGGCTCAAATGCACAAATTAAACCGCAGAAGCATGTGTGATTGCGCTTTAAAGTCCCATCATCACCATACTATATACTGCTCTAGTCATATCCACACAACACAAGTATAATAATTTCACAGCTAGCAAAAAGCAATTTATACAAAATGACCACATTGCATGTGAAACCCTGCTATCTACTCCTCACTTCCCTTGCTTTCAACCCCTTCTAGCCCTCTTTCGTTTTAGTGCCACCTTCCCCTCCTAATGCTTCAAACTACCCACAAAAAGACTTGCCTCTTGCCAGCAAACGGATCCCATTAACCTTCAGCAGTAAGTTAATCTCTTTCTCACTTCCCTACATGGTGATCCTCAAGCCTAAAGCAGCTAAGACAGCATCTTCCTTTAGATGGCCAAACTAATAGTTTTCCTAATATAGTCTATTCTTAAACCCTGATGAAATCTATGCTTATCATAAGCAACTCATTCCCTAAACTCCCATGAATTGTTTTAAAAAAGTCTGCCTTAACATCTAGGCTCCCACCTTAGATAAAATATAACTAGGCTCCTCTTAGATTCTGCCTAAATGACAGCCTTAGCATCTCGTATCATATTTTAGTATGTAGATTGACTCTGAAAATCAAAATTACTATACATGTTGATGAGTTAGTGGATTATAATAGCTTACTATAGTTTTTTACAAGAATGCATTAACATATTGTTTAAATTGTAGATATTAATTTTAACTTCTTCTCTAAATACTATTTCTTTTATTTGTTTTTTTTTAACTGCAAGTGCCCACCTAGGCACCTGCCTAGCGCTTAGGCACTACACAATCCCTTGTCCGCTCATCTACCGCTTGCTGTCGTTTAAATCCTTACTGCCATTCCTCAAGCAATTACTTCTTTTACACCTATTGAAGATGACGAGTCCACATAATGTTACTAATAAAAAAATGATGATTGAACTTTAAGAGCCTCAACAAGCTCCTATTGAGGTCATGTTTGCCAATGCTTAACAGATAAGCATAGAACACTTTGTGCTGACAAAATATGGAGGTGAAGCTTCTTTCTATCTTAAGAATGAAAAGAATTGTAGAAAGCTGATGCTTCTGTCAGTACAATTTCTATAAAAGTTTTATGCATGATAATTAATAAAACTAAAGTACATCTTACTAATTTTGGAAAATAAAAGGTCTGCTCTGCCAACAGAATTAACTGAATGAATGTACCCACAGTAAGATTTTTCAACACAAAACACTCTTAGTTACAAGAAAAGAAGACCAAAAATGGAATTACCTCCAGATTTGCGCCGGTTGAGGACCCGGTTCCTGATGCATCGACCAGTAAACAGAGCAATAAGAAACCAAATAATATCCGAAAGAATCTACTGATAAAACAGACAACCAATACCCAAACCAAATCATCCAAAACCCACAGAAAAGATTAGTGTAAATAAAACAAACAGCTGGTAGGCATTTAAAAAATAACACAGATCAAAAAACTGAAGTATACCCAAAATTCCAAGGAAATCACAAATTACAATTTCTAAATTAAAAAGGTACAAAATTGCGCGTATGTCCTTCTAATGACAACCAATTCTTGAGAAAAGAAAGACATCGCCACGGCCAAGATCGTACCTTTGTACGGGAGGAGCGTACCGCTTAGCGCCTTCGGGGTTGCTATCGATCATCTCAGCTTCCTAGAGAAAGAAAGAGAGAAAGAGAAAAGAGAGAAGAGAGAAGAGAGAAGAGAGAGAGAGAAGCCTCCTTCCTCTCCTTTCTCCTCCTCTTCCTTCTTCTAATGGTAGGTGGAGAAGAAGAGAAGAAAGGAAAGGGCGAGAACGAGAGAGAGAAGGGGGTTGGGAAGGATCGGATCCTCCGCTGTTGTGTTGGATAATAAATGGAATTAGAACTTTGAGATAGCAAGCATAACGCGGTAAGAGGTACCTTATGATATCACAAGGTGAGCGTAACGTCAAATTTCAACCTTCCAGGACCAAGGGGCACAATGAGGACTTATCGTTGACCTTAAATTGAGTCCGATCTGCTTCAAATCATATGCGATTAGTAAGTTTAGGTCGAATTCGGATTCAGGAGCTCAAATTAGTATCAAGTCCAATAAGACAATAGAGATTAATCTACATTTTCATCCCTTCAATTAATACAAGCCCATTTTAGATCAGCCCATAAAGGCCATAAGGCCCCATAAGAAGGCAAACTAGTAATATCTAATTTAAGAATGCCAGGGTAAGTCGTCAGATATGTGTGATTGATGCTTTAGCACATATCAGATGAAAAGTCCGAACTGATCAATATGGGATGGCCTTGCACCAAACCCTATTCGCTCATCTTACGCGCGTGCAGCGACCATTTCAACATCTAATCTAATGAAAAACGTATATAGCGGTTGTAAACTCAGACAATCTGAGTGATCAGAGTAATTGGATGTACGTTATCGATGTATTAACACACATTCAATAATATGCGCTGTTCGACCCGTGCGAGATCAATCCACACTGAATCTCATTTTTGATAGGCCTATTTGTTGATATTTATCATTTATAATTAGAGGAAGACATAAATTTTTATTTATTTATCTATCTACTATAATCTATATAATTTAATAAGATAAAAGAAACAAAAAATACTCTATTTAAAATTTCAAAAAATATTATTGATTATAACCTACTAAGATCATCAAAGATAAATAGAATAAGAAACCAATAAAATAAAAGAAAGAATAGTCAACCATGTCAGGTGTGTGGTAAGAGAAAATCTAGCAATGAACAGTTGTCTGATGGTACTAAATTATATTGAAAGCTAATATTTAACACCACAACCAATGGTACCTCCATGTACTATTTTGCGTTATAACTTATGGTACACCCACCCAGGCCACATTAATATATTATAAGGTCATTTTTGCATATAACTACCTATACTTTTACCCTCACTTTCTCTTTCCCATTAAATATTGGAAATTTTGTAATAAAAAAACAATAATAAATTATACTTAGACCCGCACAACTATCGCTCTTTTTTGCATATTTTTTTTTACTCAACATAGATTCAGACCTACCTTACCATTTTATTTATTTAACACTTGGATTAATTTTAATTTTAATTCAGCTTACTTTAACATAAAAGAATCTAAATTTATTCGATGTGATATTTAAACTTTCCAAGTTACCCTTGTTAATGCTCATAATTAGTTTTTGCTTCATTTCAAACTATTCTTACCTCAATGGATATTTCGATAATTTAGGAAAAATAGTTATTTAATATTTAGTATGGTAATAGGGTGAGATATAAATTTATTAACCTAACTATCAGAGTTTTTTAGTCTGTGAGAAATGCCACGTAAGAAAATATGTACATCGTCTAAAATTATGATTTATACAACCGATTTAAGAATAAGGAGAATTTTAGAATAAATATTTATATTTATTAATTTTGAAATGATGCCTCTATTTTAGGAATAAACTATTTCTATGTTCACTTATATATTAGAGTAAAAATATAATAACTAATTTTAATGTGATATAAAATAAAATATATCTTTCGTTTATATGAAATTATAACAAATAATATTTGATTCGATATAAAGTAAAGCTGCGGGATAGATATTAATAGTAAATTGATAATAGAGTTAGTGTGTGATATAGAATATAATTTTAATAAACAAATATTTGTATTATAGAATAGCGCTATTATAATTTTATACTATTCTGAAATAAGAAAAATAATTATTTCTAAAATGAACGAAGACTTATTAAGTTAATTATTTTTATTGAAAAGAAATCTATCTACCGATCTAGGTACAATATTTGGTATGCAGACCTACAATAATTTTTTTTTAAAAAAACCCTGATAAAAATTCAGAATTAGCAGCTTACTCTTTGGAGAAAGGGAATTAGATTGGCTGTCAATTGAATTAATAAAGGAGGAAGGCGTGTGCAAGACCGGCTAATACATTGGGTTTCATTATTTATTAGGGTTAGGGTTAGGGTTACTTAATTACTTACTTACTTACTTCAAGATCATTATTATATAAAGCATATGATACGATGCTTTGGGAAAAGAGAACAAGAGCTTTTTAGATCTCAATGAGGAGATGAATAATAATAATAATAAAGTCCAAAACTGCAACTTGCTTTGCAATCCCAGCTAGACATCCCCCCTTTGTCTCCTTTTCTCTCTGATCCATTTTGGCTCTTTCTTGCACCAATCCCTTAGTTAACACTCTTTCTTTTCTTTTTTTAAATTTGCATATAACATCCTATTTTTACACATTCTAATCTTATAATTTAGCGTAAAAATATTTTCTTAGGCGAATTATATATAATAAAAATATAAGGTGTAAATTATAATTTTATTAAAGATAGGGTGTTAAAATGCAACTTTTACTTTTTACTTTTAAGGATGGAAACAGGGGAATATATATATATATATATATATATATATATATATATATATATATATATATTATTCATGTGTGTAAATTGGCCACTTGCTAGTGCAAGTGTTGCAGATGGCATATTATTTGTGATTGGTTATAGATCTTTTATTAGATATTTTAGGTCTCATTTTAGATTAATGAAATATAGGATTTATTTGATGTAATATTACAACTTGGAGCTACTATTTCAGTTAGATCTTCTAAACTATTATTATTTTTTATATATACTTTAAAAAAAAATTTACCATATATATAATGGTAATAAAAAAAAGTATAATAATAATAGTTTAATGGGGTCTAAATAAAATTATCGTATTATTAATGTCTAGTTATGGAATTTTATTTTTCTTTTCAGATTAAAGTTTTTCTTTTTGAAAGTAATAAAATATTTTTATTCTGTGAGTTGTTGTTTTAGATTGAAGTTAACTCAGACTAAATTTCAAGACATTAAAAGTAAAATGGAGAGCCAAATGGTGTAGGGTGCTTTTGAATATTATTTTCAGAACCAATAGAAGTTATTGGATGATTAATAAATAGTTACTAAGTCTGAGAACTTTGAAACAGTTTGATTCTTGCTTTAATTGTATAATGCTACTTGTCATTAGTGGTGGTTTGTACTCTGTTAGTCAATAATCTATGCAAAATTAATATACACAAGACAATAAGCATTTCATAATTACACTTCATAATCAAACAAATGAATGATTCCAATTTGCCAACTTTTGACCTTACAAGTTGGTCCTTAAGTTTGAATTGACACAGAAGATGATTAATCCTTTCCTTTACACAAAGTTGGCATATATTTAGTCTATGTATATATTCCACACACACACAAAAAAAATGGAATAAAAGGTAAAACACAAAGAGAAAAGGTAACTTGTATAAAATGCATGCATCAAATTCTTGCTTTATTGATTATGATTAGGCTCCACTAGTCCTAGCATTAGAAAATGTAGTTAATTTTCTATCTATAAAATGATTAAATACTTCTTTTTTTTTCTAAAAATGCACATAATTTTGATCAAGGTTGAATTCTATTTTTTTTAAAACTAAGTTGCGAAGATGATTGCATCGAGTACAAGAGATAGTTGAAAAGAATTTATTTGCGATGACAATAGTACTTAATGCATCGTGAAAAGAATTTATTTGCGAGGACAACAGTACTTAATGCACTGTGACTTGAGTTGGCTCGTTGTAACTCATTTTAGTCGAAGTTAGAGTTAGTCTAGTTATATAACCTAATTACTAGAATAAAAAATGATCCGGTTGTTCAACCTATAGTCTATCGACTTTTGATCTAAGAAAAGAAAGAAGAAGAAAAAAAAAAACAGTGCAAGAGGCCCTTTTGAGTGAGACAAGGATCAAGAAAGGAGACCAGGGGGGGGTGATGGGAAAAACCCACCAAGGCGGCCAGGGGAGACGAACCTTAGACAACAAACTAAACGTACCTTTCCATAAGAAAGAAAGATAAAACATAGAAACAGGTATAAAAATTCCACTTGCATGGTGTGTGTACCAACTTTGGCATTAAATGCATTGCATCCAACCCCCATATTTAAGTCACAGAAACCTCCTCTCATCTCCTCTCATCTCCTCTTCTCTTCTTCTTTAATACCTCGGCCACAAGATGATGCATAGAATCATCCACCAAACCTCATTCCTCTCAGCACAGTAAAAGAGAGAAGCAGTAGTGACCCATTTCAACATCAAAGGTACTGATTTTGAATCCCCATACCTTTCCTCTTCCTGTCTTGATATTTTTTTCCCTCTTTATAACTTAAGAGAGAGGAGTATATGACCCATGTGTGCTTTTGATCATCTTGGTATTATTGGGAGGCCAGCCAAATGGGGTTAATTGTTTTGCTTAGGAGGTTTCTGATCTTATGCACTTTATTAGCTAATCTGATCATTTTTGTTTTCTTTTTCTTGGTACTATGTGTGAAGTATATTTAACTGCTGAAATTCTTCAATGAATCTCAAAGTTATGGAACTTCTTACTCATATACGTGCATAGATAGACTGATAGATAGAGAAAGAGAGAGTTTTGTGTTGTAACTTTGATGTAATTGATTCATTCTTTTCCATTTTGCCAGGTTGAAATTGATGTGATATATATATATAAATATATTGCAAATCTAGCCATGCTGTGCAGAAGAAGAACTCCAATATCACCACAAAAGCTCTTTGACATCCACTGATCACTGCTTGAGACCAAAACCCAAAAGCTCAAACTGATCATATAATTAAGTCCTGATCACCAGACTGGTGCAATGGAAGGGGGATCCTTGTCTTCAAATTACTTCAGCATGGAAGCCTTTGTGGTACTCATCTGTGTCACTGCATCACTACTAATACTTCCACTGGTGCTGCCGCCATTACCGCCGCCGCCTGCGATGCTCCTCCTCCTTCCATTAGGCATGCTGGTTGTGCTCATGGTGTTGGCATTCATGCCGTCCGACGTGAGAAACATCACCTCCTCCTACTTGTAAATATATAAGCCTCCTTTGATGGTTGATGCTGCACGACATATAATCTTGTGATGACTTGCAACTTGAGAAGAATATATTGGTTTACAGTGCACACAAGAGGTGATGTGTTCTTGGAAGTTAATCATCTTGTATCCTTATCTGCGTGATATGAGCATATAGTTGTTTAGATGAAATGTTTTGCCTCCAAAGAGAGGTCAATAAGAAATTTGAAGTTTCTTATGTCTATTAATGTTGATGTATCTAGAGTACTACAAAGGGGATTTGTGCAAGCAAAACTATTCTTTTGCCTAAAGTGTTTAATTGCTCATTGGCGTTGTGATGATGACCTTGGTGAAAATAAAAAGACTAATCAAATACTTATTGGGACTGTAATGCGCACAATCAATGCATTGATGTACATTCAATAGCGTGCTCATATCATGCTCATATCATCCGCACATGAGTATCATAGGAGACATCTTACTCTTTATCCATAATATCAAGCAATTAAGAAGGATTAAGAAAAGTTGCTTAATTAGCCTCTCTAAAAAAATATGAATAACAATAAAAAAAATTATATTATATTATTATTATAGATTGGATAATACCAAACTTAGTTTTCCTCAGCCATTTGGGCTATTAGGTAATAGTTTGACAACTAAGGTGGAGAAGCTGAATTAACTTTGTAATTTTTTAGGCTTCTTGCCTCTTGTTTAATGAATTTCCTTTATGGGATAAAAAGAGTGTAGAAGCTGATCAACAATTCAAATATTTATAGTTGTTCTGATAAAAGAGTTATAATAGTCATTAGCCCAAGCCCAGAAAGGAGTGATAGAGTGACTACAAACTTCATATTAAGACAAATATAGTGCATTCATGCAATATTCATATCTATTTTTGACTTTCCAAAAGGTCTTACAAGCATAAATCCAACCAAAATATTAAGAGGAAATTTGGTAAGAAAGGAAAGATGATCACATTGTAGTTTATTACATCTTATCATCAGAACAGCAGATAATAATATTGATATTGACTCTTGAAATTCTCAGACCTGATCATAGGAAAGGCAACAAGAAGATGACAGAGTATTAAGTTTTACTGGGGCTTCATTTCAAGCTGCCATGTAAGTAACATATCTCCACTTAATAGTAAAATTCTGAGAAGGAACTGCACTTATATCAACCATGAAAGAGGGCTATGATTTGTGACATATAGGAGATATATGCGGTAAAACATAACGCAAAACTATACTCTCATCACCAGTCACCACTTCACAAGGAGGTGATCAAGATTAAACCCTCAAGTTACTACCATTCAAATGTCACAGACACCCTCAAGTTAAAGAAGCCCTACTACTCTCCAATACAGGCACATTTCTGTCACTTTCCTTTCGCTGCTGATACCTTCATAGGGTCACGGGCAATGCTCGAAGGTTAGATCAAGAAGGATGGCAGGTGATGCTCCAAAATTGCCAGGAGCTCTTTACCCTGGCTACTCATGTCCACTGGCCTGTTTCCAAGCCTACTCACTGCCTCCACAAGCTGCCCTCTCAGTCTCTGCGGCAACAATGGCCCACCTGCCTCTAAACACTCCCTATACAGTGACAGGTAGGCCATTGCGATCACTAGAGGCGAAGGAAGGTCCCTAAGCCAGATGGGTGAACCACCCCTTTCGAGGATTCTCATGAAGTTAACAAAGTGGTCCTGCCCAGATCTCACTCCCTCAGCAAATGCCGCCTCCGACCAGTGCTCCTTTAGGAAAGCCCTAAGCTCTGGAGCAACAGCGTCATCATCAGATCTTGCAATGCTATCAGCCACGGAGTATGTCGCAGCTGGGTCACCGAGGAAGTCAGACCGAAGGAGAAAAGCAACACCATCAAGGGATCCACTGCTCCTCTCCCCAGCAGCTTTGAGGATTTCAATGCTGAGGGCTGCAAGAACATGCTGGGGGACATGGGGAAGCAGGTAGGCAGCAATGCCAACCTGACTGCTGGAGGTGGCCGCAGTGAGGGCAAGACAGAGCTCCATGTCCCTGCATCCCCGGTTGACAAACCACTGGACTACTTGAATGCAACCACGCTCAGCCGCTCGCATCAGAGGGCCCAGAAAAGCACCAGCATTTCCCTCTTCAACCAAGCATTCCATCGTTCCAATCTTACAGTAGTGAGAAGCAAACCCAAGAGCAAGATCAACATCCACATCCAAGCTATTCCTCTGAGCAATCTGAGTAAATGCAATGAGGTCATAAGAATCATTGATGTATAAAATTCTGGCTGTATCTTATATACTTATGTCTGTATTATCCTAAAGAAGAAGAAGGTGTCCAAACAGGTCATAGTTTCTCTCTTTAACTACTAATTATTTTGTATTAGGTAGCAGCTGATACCATGACAACTGAGAAGTTAAACTTGCAGAGGAAACATGCTTCAAAATCATATAGTTTATGCTACAGAGATACAGATATAACTTGCACAAAAGCTTCTCAATACAAATGTGACGAATCATCAGTTGATGCAGGAAATCTTGTCACAAAGTTGATTAAAGCAATATTACACAATCCAAATATGAATAAGCTTCTCTTACTTTTATGATTCGAAGGCAAACTAGCACTCCTAAGTTCAGAAGCAAATTCAAGTGTTCAGGACAGTACTTAGCCACAAAAGATTAATAAAAAAATACGCATTTAAATTGTAAGTTCACAGTAAAACTGAGTAAAGTTGACAAGTCAAAATGATAATAAGTTGCTGCTGACATGGCAGCTACTACATCAAACATGTTGATCATTCTCACATATCCTCCTGATTACTTTACCAAGAAGCTGCTTCCTCTGACCCATAAATGGCATTCTGAAAATCTTTCAAGTTTTTAACTCAATAGAGGACTTTCGATTACTTAATCTAATACTTCTTGAATGATGCTAAAACTCCAACTTGTTTTCACTGAAAAACTTCTGTTCCCTAAATTTTAACCAAAGGTTTTACAATAAATTAAAAGATACACTGAATTTTGTCTACTTGGCCTATCAGGAATTGTTACATTGCATAATGCTTATTCTCATATTAAACTGGGACTACCTTCACTTTTTTCTTCTCATGTAGGGGCTGTTTAGTTGAAAGCTTTTCTAGATGCTACATTAATAGATGCAGTATCTAATCCAACAATCATTATTTAATTTGGTACATCAAATCTGAAAAATAGTATTTTAAAAATGTAATTAGACTCAGATGCAGTCTTTTAGACTCCACTTAGATCAAATGGATGCCAAAAGACTACATTTAACTGTCCCAATTTGACCTCTCTTTCTTATCTCATTTCGATTCCAACCCAATCCCAACCCATCTTCCTCCACTCATTTTGATCCCAAATTCTCAAGCAATCCTCTCTTCTTATTTCTATCCTCAATCCTAACTCATATTTCCTCTCCTCTCTTCTATTCTCCTTTAACTAAACACTTGTTTACTAAATACGTCATTATAAAATATAACTAATCAAACATACATTTCACAAATAAAGTGTTATTAAATGCAAACAACCAAACAAGCCATTCGGTTATCTAGAGAAACATATATCTCCTAATACACGTGTATTTCTAAATACAAAAAACCATACAATCCCGTAGTGACTCTTATGTGGTACTCTTTTTAGGCATTTATTTCAGAATGACTTCTTGATCAATTTCATGGTGACTACCAAATTCTTCTGACAAAAGGAAAGAGAAATTGCTTCGGATAAATACATATTAAAAATGGATATCTGTCTTCTTATGTTGTCGGAAGTCAACATTTAAGACTGTACCAGCATATGGTTCATTTATAGGGTATACACTAATTAATGATTGAGTAATCTATGATTAGTTGTCATACAATGAGACTCAACAACATAGTTAGCTGGAAAGAGAATCTTATAAGGAGGGAAATCTTGGGAATTGACTCACAACCTAAGAAACCCATACACTCTCCTATCTCTCCCCTCTCAACACCAACCATGCGTCGTACCGAGCAAGACGTTGTCAGTTGTCAGCAATCAAGATTGAATACCTCAATAAGTGTAAGTAGGCACTGCTGAGGCCCAAAAAGATCACCATTTCCACCACAGCATATGAAATAGGTTGAACTGTGCATCCAATGCTGTCTCATCTCTTCCTAACATTGCTAGCAAGTTTCTTAAATGAAGTTTGACAAGCCTAAAAGGAGGATGCAACTTCCCTTTGTTACATGTTATACTAATCCGTGCATCACTTTGCACAATAATCATCCAACTTAAATTACCCCTTTTACAGAAGTGATGCTCACACAAACCTTCATTCATGCTATCATTCCATACCAAACTCTGGGTTCCTCCATGAACCCAGGACAACACCGTCAGCCAACATGCTTTTTAAAAAAATAAAAAAACCTCAAACTACCTCTTGCATGTTGCATGTATCCAATTGTCATTGATACCAGACAAAAGATATTTCATCTAAATCATTTCAAATTCTCTTGAAAAATAAAAGAAAATCAACGGTAAATGGAAAGAACAATAGATTGGAAAAGCAGAAGGTAGAAGGGAGAGTAGGAGAAAACAAAAATGTCTGTCACTTCTTATTAAATGGATGGAAAGTTGGAAACATAGCAAGCACAAATTGGACTACAAATATATGGAGGACATTCTCAAAGCAATCAATTAATGAAGTAGAATAGTAATGTCTGGCTACCTTTTATTAAAATTAATGGTATAGAGAACACAAATGGACTAAAAAGATACGGAGAAGGGCATTCTAAGAGATCAATTAACAAAATAGAATAAGTTGTTTAACTAAAAATTGTGAATTGAAAATATGGATTTGATATGGCTGAAGCTAATTCTATGATGCAACTGATAAATGCAGCTCATACTGAAAATCGAGTACATGTCTACATATATTCAAACAGTTTATAATTGATAAACAGATTTATGTTTCATCCAGCACAGAAGTAACCTGGTCTAGAAATAATTATATCTACACAAAACATCAAGACAACTGTGCTTTTGTGAACACTAAACATATCTTCCAATTAAATGGTTAGACACAAAAATTGCACAAGAATAGCATAGGGTAATATCATCAAAGGCGCCAGAACATCAATCTCTTAAAAGGATAATAAAGAAAGATCCAAAAAGGCAACCAGTCAGCAGATGCAGATAACCCTCTAGAGGACACATCACAACTGTAGATAGACACATTTATCCCTGTTAATGATGAAATATTATCATATATCAATGTCAGAGATATGCATTACACCAAGAAAATCACTGAGCAGTTAGAAGTAAAACAGAAAAAAAAAAGGTAATATATAACATATAAGTTACACTCCATAGCCTCTTTCTCTCGTCCAGGATCCTTAACACATTCAATCACTTTTTTTTTACTTGCTTTGAACATCATGTAACCTCCCTTAAATATTAATTATTACTCTATAATAGTGTCCAAGCTAAAGAGATGTGCAGTATCAATACTGAAAAATACAACAAAAGGGAATATTCATGCTACCACAACACAAGAAAATACATTAGTCTGAGACATCAAAAGGGAATTCCTGTGCACGAGGTCTGCGGATGCAAGATATAGGCAGCCTTAGTCTTACAATCATAACCAAGGACCCCCTCTACTAGATGGATATAATGAAACATGTATATGCAGTACTTAGCATGTGAAAAGCTGACAACTTGGAAGATGACAAGAAAATTAACAGATCTTGGTATTCTGTGTGTATATCACACCGACAACAACTTCTCATAAGAACATAAACTTTTCAATGTGCAATACTGTGTGACAATGCAATCCGGAAACTCACCATTTACTTTATACTTATCTATAAGGTCTTGCCTATTAAACATATGCATATCCACTAATACCATTTAAATTACCTGCAGCAAGATGCGCACAAGTTCAGTACTTCCAAAGCGTGAAGCTTCTAAAAGGCATTGGTTGACATTATCCGCACCTCCCTCCACCAGCATCCCCAAAAGCCCCTGTACTGCAGCTGCTGAAATCCCTGATGCCCAACCAGGATCAAACGAGCTAGAAAATAGAGTAAGAGGGAAGCATGCTGCATCAAAAGCCTCAGTGAAGTCCTTCCCTGAGAGATGATTGCCCGCAAGATCCAAAAAAGTCTTGAATGCTGATAACTGGAATTGGACCTCAAGGATCGTGCCGTGATGTGATCTACCCTTGTTATCCTTGGAACGAGAATGGAAACCGATGCACTTCAAAGCCCATTCCGTAAATTTCTGGACCTTGGCACCAGCTTCTGCCTTAAGAACCTCATCTCCATGACATTCTTGGAGGCGTTCACGCAACCTGAAGAAGAAGAGAACAAAGAAATGACTCACAGATCATCCATGGGACATCAACCTACACATTTTTAATCTAATTTGCAATATGAACCAAAAAAATCCTAATTGATAATTGTACAAAGAAGAAAGCACAAATTATTTTAGTGCAATTCGGACATGCATGCAGCCACACACAGCATAACAGGAATCTTATTAGACTAAATATACCTTTGGGCCATGACATTCACAGTATCAGCTAAACTCATTGTCTTGCTCTGGCATGCAGAAACGCAAGAAGCAAGAAATGATGTCCTAAGGGCTGCCCTCGTGAAATCATTCGCACCACCTGCAACAATCTTCCTTATCAACCCTGTAATCCCATGCAGCTCTTGGCGGGTACTCAAGAACCATATTGAGTCAACTGCGATGCATAGCGCGTCATTAAGAGTCTGCAGATCAGCCAACAGAATCAAGCTTTCTGCGAGTTCCCAATCATGAGAACTCACCGCCACTTGAAACGACCGGCCCAACTCAATGCGGTCTTGCCTAGTGAGTTTCCTCTCCTGCTTGTTCCTATCTTTCTCTCTCCTCTGAGCTTCAGATTCCTCCATGAAATCAGATGCTCTTGATCTAGGTTTCTTGGTGCCACAGACGTGAGCCTTGGAGGTTCGAGATTCCTTGGTCAGCAAGGGGACTTCCCTTGTGAACACCACATTGCTACCTTCCCCCTTCTCCGGTGACAGAGCTTCGCCGTTGCCATCGGCACTTGCAATACCTCCAATCTCGTCCATATCCATCTCCGAGCACATCGGATCTTGCGATTCCATCTCCTTCACCAGATGCATGCAACCCTTCTCATCGATCACCGAGGGCTTGGTCTCGTCCTCCATCTCCTCTCCCCCCCTACGAAAAAAAAAAAATCCAAACTCTGCAATCAAAATAAAATTACCAAGCCTCCTATGAACAAATCGACAATTTCCATAAATAGAAGAAACAACCCTATGTCTTTGACAAGGCAAATCAAAACAAAATTCACCTCCAATATTTGTCCTCGCCAAACCCAAATGGCAATTGATAAGAACAAGGGAAGAAGAAAAAAGAATAAATCAAAACCCACCTCCTTAAAATTCGAAAAGATTCGATCTTCAAAGCCGATTCCAAACCTCCTCCATCAGAGGCGCCTCAACGATAAGAGACCCACGAAATTTCTCGCTCCGCCCATCAACAGAAGATGGAACCCTAGATACCCATCAGACCCACGAAGCGAAATCGCCACGGGCACGCCTGGAATCGAAGAAGAACAATCCAAAACAAAAACCCAATTCAGAACATCCACCTTACATAGCAATTAACAAGGAAAGACGGAATTTTTATGATAGAAGAAGGCACCACGATTATTGATCATACCAGCCCAAAGGGAACAACATTATTTTTTTTTTTAAAAAAAGAGGATTTTTAATAACAAAAATAAGGGGAAAGGACTACCAAGCTGTAGCAGAAAACAACAGGAGATCGACAGAGGAGAGAGGTGGGTTGGGGGGGAATAAAAGGAGAGGAGAAGCAAAAAGGAAAAGGGTAGAAAGTGGGAAGCGATACTACTAACCTTGAGGTAGAGAGAGAAACTCTCAACCATGGACTCAGGAACTCTCTCTCTCTCTCTCTCTCTCTCTCTCTCTCTCTTCTTCTTCTTGGGGAGAGATGAGATGGTACGATTTTTTTTTGTTCTTTATTAATAAATTTCACTTTCTAAGCAAAATTAGATAGGAGAGAGAGAGAGAGAGAGAGAGAGAGAGAGAGAGAGAGAGAGGAGAGGAGAGAGGGGAAGTGGGTATCTAAATCTTGGGTGGTTTCCTTTTTCCTCTCTCTCTTTTTCCCCTCTTCCAATGGCAAATTGATAGGAGAAGACTTTATAAATAGAGGGATAGGGGGAGAAGAATATGATGTGATTATTATGTGAATAAATATTTTTCCTCATTTTCTTTTTTCTCTTTTTACTCCACCCCATGAAAGTGAGAGTCACCAAACGCAAGATCCCACCACCCAACATACATCATTTTCTATGGTGGGACCACCCCCTTCTTTAGGTTCCCCAGGGCCCACCTCAATCATTACAATACCTCCTCCCCCCTCTCTCTCTCTCTCTCTCTCTCCATTGTTCATGTGGACCCAATCTTTCATCCACCACCACCACCACCTCCTCCACCTCCACCACCACCACCACCACCACCACAATCCTAGATCTTTACTCTTCTTTATTTGTTTAGTCTTGCTAAATTTAGAAACACTAAATTTGTCGTAATTAATCGACAGAGCATGCCCTTTTTATGCACGCTGGTGCATTAATCGCGCATGTTCGGTAGTTATTACTGTCGTGCTTAAACTCAAATTCAGTTTAAAAAAAAAAAAACTAATCGAATCACCGAAAAATATCGGTATAATGCTTCAAAATTATTAGGAAATTCTATGATGGATCTTTAAGTGTATGTAACTTAAATTAGAAGATTGTCATCTTAAGTATCTACTATTTGAATCAGGGTTTTCCTTTTCTTTTTATATAAAAGATTAATATAAGTCTATGTATTCGGCGAAAATTCGGATAGTTAAATGAATCCAGTCATATACTAAGTAAACTCCAAAGATTTGAGTTAAGGTAATCATACATTTCATACTAATTCGTTGTACTTAATTATATTTAATATACATTAGTTTACTTAAGATAATTAATCTACTTTTTTTTTCTTTATTGCAAGGGGGTCCTCGATGGTTTTAGGATCACGTGATTCTTGCTATTGTAAGTTGTTACCTATAAAAAGTTTTACGAAATTTACCAAAAACTCCGCGTCTTTTAATTTTATTATCATTTACACCCCATCGTAAAGATATTTCTCTATTTGATTTTATGCTAATATAAAAAAAAATATTTAAGGGTATTATGATCATTTTGCGTTTGAAGGATGATTGACAAAACTAATGAGAAAATATCAAATAATAATTATTCATATGGCAGAGTTAAAAGTAAAAATTAAAATTAACACACATAGATGTAACTTTTCCTTTGCTCATTTCATTAGTCATCATCATAAATTGGGTAGTGAAGGATTGCATTAGAATATATTTTTTTTTTCAAAAATAATTGCATATAACACCCTATTTTTATTAGATCAGTTAGTTAAACTTAACTAAATCTCTAAGTTAAATTAACTGTTCTAAAAAAATTATAAAAATACCCTCAACTAAGTCATAGTATTTTAATTATTTTAGAAATGAAATATCTCTACAGTGTTAGTTTAAAATATAACTCAGATTATTTTTTACACATATTCTCTAAATTATAAAACTTAATTTATAAATAATAAACTAATATTATATTATAAAGCAAGATGTTACATACAATGCTACTTTATTAGATAGTCTGTTTATTTTTATTTTAGTTACCACCCTGCTAATATTCATATTTATAGTTTAAATATTTAAAGAGATTCTTATTACGAATATAAAATTTGCCGACGAGACAAATCTATTTGAATAGATTTATTTCGTTAAATACGACGATAATGACAAGTATTCATCGTAAGAAAATAATGCTTTAATTGATCTCAGTTTACCTCTTTATTATTATATTTAAGTCTTATTATTTTTTTATTATATTAGACTAATATGCACGTCAAATTTTAAAATTAGAGATAAAGTTGTAGATAATTAATAAATTTTTTAATACATCTAAAATAATAATGATAGTATATATATTTTAATATATTTGCCATATTTTTATCATCTTAAATTTGATTTGTAAATATAACTATAAGAGGAGATAAAATTATAGAGGGGGTAAAATATAAATTACGCCTAATATCGAGGTAAAATGTAGTTTTCGGAAAACAACTCGTAAAATATTAGATCTGGTGCTTCCCATGCGTACGTACATAAACCGTCTTGCGACACGTGGGGCCTACGCATTTGTCGGCGACTGGCAGGTCACACGTGTGACCACGTGGCAGACTCCCGTACAGCCTTCCCACGTATGCACGGTGGTCCCTCGCTGCGATCTCTCACGTGTGATAAAAATAGAGATGCGGAGAAGTCGGCAAAGCAAAACCGACCTCAAAAATATTAAATATTTTCTCGCAGTAGATAATACTTTTAAATCGCTGCCAAAGGAGTTAGTTTGGGAAAATTTTACAATTTACACCCTGTATTTATTTCTTGTTAGAATTTTAATTGAGACTCTTGCATTTTATTACTATAAAAGCTGCAAGGAGAAAATTGTCTTAAAGTAAAATGGGATAACCTTTAGACATTTTAATTTTAATTTATTTTTTTTCAAAAGAGATGGGGCTTTTATTAAATGCCTGTGCAGGGAATTTTGTAATTTAGTTATATTTTATTTTAATTAATAATAAGGGCCTCTAGCTTACATTTGCACTCAATTTATTGTAAAATATGTATTGATTATTTTAAAAAAAAAATATGCACTCAAGTTTTTTAAAAACTTAATCTTGGCAATTACAAAATAATTATAAAATAAATTATAAAAGTCCATGTATTGGTAGCTATGAGGTTAAATTTAATTTTGACGTATTTTTAAGATAATAAAAATAAAAACACGGAGCACAAATTGTAAAATATTTTCTCTCAAAATTTATAGCATGGTATGAAAATAGCATAGAATCCACATTAATACAAAGCTTGCGTACGTCTAATAATTATAATTGTAACCGTCATAAATTTGCGGATCCCATTTTAGTCGTCAGATGTCTTCGGTAATACTTTGGCGTGTAATTAGCAACTTAAAATCGTGATCCGTCCCCCACCAAATCCGCTCTCTAAATCGAGATATTTTTTAAAACTAAAGAAAAATTAGCTAGCGAAAAGGTTTAATAAGTTGCCATCTAATCTAATTTGTGAACAATTTGTACAAGTGATTATAACTTGTAAGCATAACATTACATTGCTAATGGGGATGGTCAAGCAACCTAACTCTTTCTTTTTTTTCTTTTAATTTCTTCAATGTGACAGCACACATAGTCATTCTACCCAACACTCCTCCAAAAATGATATGAGAATCATTTTCCTAGTGGGGGACAACTAATTGTCTAAATCCATCAATAATTTAGAGTGAGGAAAACATAGGACCACACTTTATATTTTTTGCATTGGCATGATAACTACTACATCAAAAAGTTTGTCACCAATTTTAGTATAAGATACTAGATGTTTCTCATATTAATATTCCTAATCTTTTAGTAGCATCAATCTTAGGTGAGTAATGTCAAAGCCTTTTTATCTTTCTTTTTTTCATTTTAAAAGAAATTTTTAAATAACACTATGTATTTTAGTGATTTGGCGGTCGACATCCTACTTTTCGGCTACTTGTAATTTGACCTATTATTTTTTTATATAATTTTTATGTAACACCGTAATTTTCTAACTTAACCATACTAACCATATTTATTAAAATATACCGGAGAAAAATGTACTTAGTGATGTTTAATTGTAACTTTTTGATGAGAGTGTTTTAAGTTTAATTAATTGAAAAAATAAAATATGGATATATTTGATATTTTAAAAGATAAAATTTAGTGTCTCTAATAAAATATTATTATTTAGATGACGTTTTGTTAGAAATTAATTAGTTTAAATTAACCTAGAATGTAATATGAAAATTATATGAAAAAGGAGGGGATTGAACTACTTTTTTTCCACTTGTTAGAGAGCTTTTGATCAAACTAGCCCTCTCAAAAGATGTTCACCAATCCCAAAATTTAATATAAAAAAGAGTTTATTTCACTGTAGCTATCGATAAAATGCTAATAAAATTAGTGTTTTATTTTTTAGATAGAAATTTTAATAAGTTCAACGTTTATATATGTAATTCAACAAAATAAAATATTAATCTTGTCAGCGATTTATATATATAAACTGCTAATAAGTTTAGCGGTTTATTTAGAATTTTTTAGATTTACGCAGATATATTCTTAATTGCTAAGCATAAAAATTTAATACAAGAAGAAAGCGTTGAAAATATTTCTATTTCTTAGATAAAATGCTGATAATTCAACGTTTTACTCATAACTATATTGAAATGTATCACTTTTGGTATTAAATTTAGAATGCGATCAATTTTGATATATAAAATTTAGAAGACAGACTAGTTTGGTAAAATTTTAAAAAAAAACTCCTACCAAATTAATGTAGTTCTAACTCTTAGGCCCACTTAGACATTTTGTCTACTTGATAGATAGTATGTGTAATTGACTTGGGGCCATACATGGTTATTCAATACTTACTACTTATATTCAATTATTCATGTCAAACTAACATTGGTACCTACAAGACTTCAAGCTTATTTATTGCTGCAAGATCGAGATCATATGATCGATTAGTAGACCCCTCAGAGTTTTCATGTGACATTTAACCTCACGATGGTATGATCTATTTGTAATCATTAATTTTAAGGATAATTCTCTTTTTATTCCTTGAACTATCATTATTTTTTACTAATGACTCTCTGAACTTTTTTTTTTGTACACAATGACCCCCTAATAGAAGGGATTAAATAAGGTATTTCTGGTAGTTTAGAGGATCATTATGTACTAAAAAAATTTAAGAGGTCATTGTGAAAAATGGTGTTATCCTAAATTTTGTTATCTAAAAACTATTAAATCTTTAACAATTTTCGCTTAGGAGTCCAAATTTAAGAAATGAAAATAAAATTCGAGAGTGGAAGTAATATAAAACCCATATATTTTCATAAAGAAAAATCTATCTTTTCAATTAACTTTGATAAAACAAAGAGGTATTTTGCTTGTTATATTAAACCTAGGGTTGCATAGTTATAGATAATTCGGAATTGTAAATAGGTTGTCATATATGGAAATTTAGGAAGGCTTCTTATTTTGGCTCAAACATAATCTCCAATAAATACCATAATTTCTTTCTAATAGATCATGAAGTATAGGTTAAGCAATTATAGACTAATTATAGGCAACATAATAACTCTAGTACTTCCCACTACCATAGGTTAAGCAATTGAATTAACCACAGGAAGTTACGCATAGCAACATCCAGTAAAAGATCTACAGAATATCAACTACAACATCTATGAAGGGAATCAAATCCGCGACATCTATTACGGGCTGTCAAGACTCGACTACTTGGCTACAACGATGATCTTAAATATCATACTTTTGTCTAAACAAATCTGACCAACTATATTCTATATTCTTGGAAGCATATAAGATCCAAATGCCAAGGCCAAGGGCAAGGGAGAGAGAGGACAAAGTCTCTTGAGCCATTCTTGAAATTATTTGATCAACTACTTGGATTGGGTTGGGTCCAGCCATGTTAACCTCCTTTGTGGTTTTGGACCTAATTAACCATGGTGGGGAATAGGTTGGTTGGTTCACCATCATAATGGTATCTTTCAAATGATTGAAGCCTGAGATGGATTCCTCTCAACAAATTGGAGATCATGTCCAAATCTTACAACCAGGGGAAATAGACTAGGCAAAATATATAACTCACCCCTTTTCTAGTGAAAAATTTAATGTTACTCCTCCTACATTGCATTCAATGAGTTGGGCCTTATTCTACATGAAGGGATGCCCTAAATATATCTAATTGGGGTATTATGCTTAAATGGGGGGTGGCTCTTAGGTGGTCTAAGCTTGTTAAGAGAATCCACTTCAAAAAGAACTCAATGGAAACTATTAGAATATTGCTAAATTACTTCAAATTCTATGACCTACATATCTAATAAGGCGATCGAATTGACCCACACCGAATCTACGCTGCAGTCTCTCGTATTACCTCATTAAAAAGAAAAGCATACAATCTACCTCCTAAGTATCTAAAACATTGCAATCTCTACTTGTTTGCATTGGTGTAGATTATTACCTTATTAATAGTATAACCAATGAATTATGCATTTTATTCTTCATGGGTGTAACGTGGTGAGACCCGATACTAGGGTAAAATTGTAATTTAGCCATTCTAATGTTGTATTCTCCGACAAAAAATTTGTTATCGTAATGAAATATTATCCGTTTATGATTATAAGTAAAATGACTATTATACCTATGCTTCTTATCTTTCAGACTCCTCCGCTCTATTAAACCATACGAGAGTAATTTTGTCCATCCAAACATTTTTTCGCTATGTAAATATCATTTCCCCCATTCATTTAGGCCTAATGTGAAATTAAGAAAAAAAAGTTATATAATTACATCAAGAATGAAGAAAAACATGAGACTTTAGTTGTAGTTGAATCCATATCAAGTGTTTGATGAATTGCCCTCAATGAGCTTAGCCTCTTCCAGTGAGGAATCCTTCTCCACTGCTAGATTTCCCATCTGAACTCCACTGATTGGTTGTGTGGTGCTTGATCCACCCTCTCCATTGATCACCCTCTTCCCCTTGCGTTTCTTCACCTGCTGAGCCCAACCCACAAGCCCTTCTTGCACATTCTCCTCAAATACAGTTCTCTTGAAGGAACTCCCCATCTAGATTTCACATATCATAATAAATATGGATTTATTCAAGAAATAAGAATATTATTTGCAATCCGGGCATTCCGGCCCTTTTCTTTATCTGCAATTTTCATGTCATACCCTAGGTTAACTAAAGCCGACCGATCTCTAACAAAACCGCATCTAAAGAAGAATATCTTGTTAGCATACTAAGTTTACATTTTGAAATACCGATATTACTATTGTTTTCTCTTTTCCTTTTTTTACCTTAATTTCTAAACATTCTCTGGTCAAAAGTACTAGAACATTTTTCTCAACAATATGCGATTTCAGTTGTATAACTAAATATACATTATTCGAAGGTTACGGATAGTTAGTCAAAGTAACAGCAGAGTGAAATAAAAATTATAGGCAAGCTGCTCAAAGACTGGGTGTTAGTCACAAAACTACTAAATATCGGTAAGAAATAAAACATAGCTAACTATGGAGCACTAGAACTCACCTGTGTCACAATGGCATAGAGTGGCAGAGTGCTATAACTGCAGAGCATCTGAATGAACACACTGAAATCAACAAGAATGCATAAGAGATGAATCCCCTTTAATCATATACTTTTTGTCATTTTTTTCTTTTTTGTGTGGAATAAGTTGCTCTTTTACCTGATAATTATTCGAGGAATTACAAACTCTGCTCTTCCCATGATGCAGGAATTAAAACCATATGTGGACTGCATGAAACAATTTAGCACCAGAATTAAAATGATGGTTGTATGAAAGCCATTCAATTTATGGACTGGAAAAAGCAGAGGATTTGCAAAAGGAAAAACCAACATAGGAAGTGATAAAAGAGGAAGATATAAGTGGCAATGCATACCAATATCCAGAAGAAAAATGCAATCTCAAATGCATTTTGGAAAAGGATGAAGTGGATGAAGAAGAGGACGACTCGAGGTCGGCGAAACCAAAAGAGACTGTCTGAAGGAGTAACTACTAATTCGCCTTCGATTGCAGAGTGCTTCTCTGCAACCTCATGAGCCAACTGAGTGAAGATATGCTCCAACTTAGTCCCAACAACAAGCAGAAGCTGTAATTATATAGTTAATTAGCACCTTTTTAAGGGATAACAGGAAAATAATAATAATAATGTAGGTATTAATTATACATATGTAAATTCATTGTTCTATATAATGAAATGAAAGATCTTGAAAAACATGTACTAATATATACTTACAGTTAGAGGAATGAAAGATATCCAAAAATATGAATGCCATCCTGCATCAAGAAGATAGGTTAGTCAATCAAGGTGTAAATTTTAAAATAAAATTACAAGACAATAAAACAGAAGTCTTAATCCAAGCAAATGTTCTTGAGACCTCACTGTCCTTAATTGGGTAATAAGAAAGGAAGCTAAGTTGGGAATGGAAGGAAGGATTAAGAAGGCTAAATGAGCTCAATATGAACAAAGGATCATCATAGAGAGAACTCAGTAGATCAAGTTGATTCAGATAGTTTCCTAAATACAGCTTCAGATCTTTCAAAAGATACCTAGTAGAAGAAATGAATGAATAGGGTAATAGAACAAGATGATTGTGATGAAGCAATACATCAAGGATATAAGTAATCAAGAACAATTAACATGCTAAAACTTTTAAGTTGTACTTGATGTGATAAGCTACTAATTTGTTATCCTTATCTTCATGTAGACTACTTTGCAAGATAACTCTACACATCTGATTTTTCTAATTAAAGGTTTTGATTTTCTTCATCTAAAGAATGGAAACCACAAGCATGGAGTGGAAACATACCATCAACATTCAGCAGCAAGAATACCATCACAAAAACCCAAAGGTACCAACTGCAGTGAGACAAATTCTGCCGCTATGAGAACAAAAATTTGAAGCATATTCTTTATAACATATATATCCTAGTTGTTAATTCCAAAAAAGATTGATATATATAGCAATAATCACCTTATACCCACAACTTTCTTAAAATCAGCTTCAAGGGTTCTTATCATATACTTATAAAAGTTGAATTTTGGATTTGTCCTGCAGTGAGTCTGCAAAAACGGCACATTTACACGCATGTCAATGCAAATGGAAGAACTAAAAAAGAATAAG
Source organism: Typha latifolia (assembly GCF_019914945.1). Classification (NCBI taxonomy): domain Eukaryota; kingdom Viridiplantae; phylum Streptophyta; class Magnoliopsida; order Poales; family Typhaceae; genus Typha; species Typha latifolia. The sequence goes on from NC_133100.1 coordinate 7,249,917, forward strand.
AGAAGAGTGCCATGCTTACCATGATAAAACCAATCCTCATTGTAGTGTAATCTGATTTGCTCACTGGTTCATAGAACTGCTTGACAAAGGAATGCTGAAAAGAATGATAATAATGTAATAAGTGTATGATGTTGTCAGTGTAATGCATGCTCAAAAGCAATTACATTATACTTACCAACCAACGTAGTATCGACGAACATCTATTGATCCCTTTGAAACGATCCTGAATGAATTCAAATTGCCCAACATGCATGATCTTCTTAGGAACTGCAACAATTATTATGTATGAGTTACCACCTCATGTTTAAAGCAAGTAATGTATTAGCTCAAAAGAGGCTAGAAAAAATAATCATACCACTTCCCTCCTCTTCTTGGATTGCATTCTCCCAATGCTTCCATATGCGCATCTAAGATTGGCGAAGATGAAGTAAAATAAGCTGGAGGACTGCTAGTATACAGAGAGAAAAAAATGAACACCAAAAATGAATTAAAGATGAGAGATTTGTTCTCCATTACCTGTGCACTTCCTAAAAGCACAGTGAGTAGGCTGAGAACTACATGAGTGACTGCCAAAACAAAGATAAAGATGTGTATTTCGTGTATTGCTTGAAGCGAAAGCAATGGGACCTTTCCCTGAAATCATTGTAAATATGACAATGGTATCATGAAAAAGTTACAGTCTCAGATCACGTACTATTTTCCTTTTATATCGTTGCATATTGCCAACTCTAGTTTGTGTTCATGAACCATATGAAAATGATCAATTTACCTTCTTCTGACAGTGATCTGATCCTCCTCCTCCCCCGGCCAGCAGCCGCCGGCGACTACCGAGGACCCCGGAGGAGAAGCCGACGCTGTAATGCTGCTCGGCGGCGGCGGCGACGTTGGGATCCTTCTTGCAAGGGAGCATGTGGTGAGTGAAACTCACTGGTATGCATATCTTCTCTATTATTGCACCCTGGAATACGGTGAGCCAGAGCGATATGAATCCCAACAGCATCAACTCTGCCAAGAAAAATAGGAACTTTTATCTCCACAAAATTCAAAAATGTCAGGGTGTGATGTACAAATTTGCCGTACCTTCTTTTACTTTGAGGAGGGCTTCGAACAGCGGCTTCTGGTTCTTCCTCTTCAAAATCTACACGTAAAAACATAATATATGTAGACATTCTTGGATGTTTCTTCTCAGAATTAAAAATTTAATAGAGGAATTCGCGTCCAACCTTGCCAAGGTGATGGAGGCCGCGTTCGAAGAAGAGAGAGATGAAGACGATGAAGGAGCAAACGACGGCGACGATCCACGTCGGCGTGTACTCGAACTTTAGCTCCTCCGTTCCTCCTCCTCCGCCGGCCATCTTTTACTCTCTCTCTCTCTCTCTAGCTATGGATAGCAAGAAGAAGAAGTTGGCGACGTGCTTAATTAATCCAAAGATTTGTGCTGGTGGACTGGTACTTATGAAATATTAATGGGTTTCATTTTCGTTTAATTTTTCAAATGGAGATTTTTTTTCTCCTTTAATTTTTTTCAAATGTTTTTGAGATGTATACATGCGGTGGTTTTTATTAAAGAAAAGAGTGTATTAGAGGACAAAGAATAAATCAAGATATGGGTTTTGAAGGACATCAAATTTAGAGGCATAAATATATATTTTTTAAAATTTTACATTTGGGATGCGCTTGAACGAAGTCAAATGGGCACACGAGATACGAGAAAGGACGAAGAAAATTAAACTGGAGACGAGGAAGGATTCAGGCAACTGGCTCCCACGTTCTCTTTATAAATTTTCTTTTTCTTTTTTCTTGTATTGAGATAATCGTTGACATTGCACACGTTCCATTTTTTTTTAAAAAAAAATAAAACTAAAAAGAAGGCATCATGCAGGATAGGCTTTAATATTCCAAACCTTGCTATTCCATTGGAGTGGTTGACAATTTATTTTTCGAAGTTGGATTATCTTTAGCAACCTCTGTAATGGGCTGACCAAATCATGTACTGCTGAAGTAAAAGTTTAAAAGCTAAAACTAATTTATAGAGGTTTAGCTTAGAGGCCGAGTAATTTAAATCCTCGTGAGGCTTTTAATTGTTGGGCTTGGGTTAAAATAGGCCTAATATCTTGGGCCCAGAGGCCGAGTAATTTATTAAATCCTCTATCTTGCTAAACATTCATATGTTTCTTTCAGCTCCATAGAAACATTCACTTGTGGAATATATAGCTTAAACAGAAGAAGGCAATAAACTTATTTAATGAGGGAAATGTCCTTTATCTATTTCTTATTTATTTAGCATTAAAGACAATTAGGAAATAAGATTAAGAATCCCATCAAGTCACCCAAAAAGTCTCTCTCATTAACTTGATTGATGAGTCTTCCACACCATTATTAATGTATCATGCCAATAAACTTTAGCATCTCTTAGCTTTGATCAGTTTCTAGGTCACATCAGCTTAACTATTTTGGTACCAATAAATCTGTGGTCTCTCTCTCTCTCTCTCTCTATTTATTTTTCCCAAGTGTCAAACTTTGGTACATATTTGTTCTGTTCCTATTTACTTCATGGCATGCCATTTTATTTCCAATGGCTTGTCTCCATCAGAGAAGCTTGCAAACATTTACTTCCTAGTCACAATTATCAATTAAATATTTGGTAAGTAAATGAATATTAATTTGTTATTATTGGAATGTAGTATTTTTTTTATTTAGAAGACCTGTAATCCTAACTTTTGTCCATTGTATTTTTCCCTCTTTTGTTGATAACAAGTTGAGTCAAATAATGTGTAAATTATATATATTTTGCCCAAATTATAATATCTATTCACAGAGAGATTGAAAGGAAGAAACACACAGAATGTCCGATGTGATCCCAAACTACAAGAAAAGCAAGAGTATTTTAAATACCATATTTTTATACCGATTTGCATACTCAACTGTGCCCAGAGAATTAAATACTCGTTGAGTGAAAAAAAGAAGAAGAAGAAGAAGAAGAAGAAAGAATGCTTCTCATCTTAATTGAGATTAAAAAAAGAAGAAGACAAATTGCAAAAGAAGTCTTTCCATAAACTAAGAGGATTTGCAAATACCCACTACTTATCTTAAAAAGAAAAGAAAAAAACATTTGCAAATACATATCCTCATTTTATTCTTTTTTTTAAAAAAAAAATTGCAAAGATAAGTTCCTTGCATTCAACGATTGCAAATTTGAAACTATATATAGCTAATGATGCACGCAAAATTCTGACAGACCATTAAAAAGAAAAATCTTTTGCAATACCTCTGAAAGTTATATACAAACACCCTAGTTAATGAATCCTCATAACAGCATACAAAAATTATTATCATATATATATATAACATCCTAGTTTGGGGCTTTGAGCTTTCTGTAGTATTAAATCTTTATCATTATGAGTTATGCCTTGAAGCTCAATCATATTCCAAACTAAATGACAAATGAGTTACTGCAAGATTTCCACAAGATTAGCACCGACCTTGTCCTGAGACCTCCTTTTCTAAATCTCATCATCATCACTAGCTATCAACCAACAGTGAGAGGTGATGCAAAACATAACTATACACTGCATAAGATGAGCTTCTAGAGTTTTTCTTTTCTTTGTTGGAAAAGTGAACAAGTCTTTTTCTCCTTGACTCCCTACCCTTTCTTTACCCCATATTTAAGAAGTGCAATGAAGTGCTCCTACTGTGCAATTAACTGCCCTAAAAGCAAAAACTCCATGAGGTAGCCAAATAGAATTTTAATTAGAAACACCACCATAGCCTTTTGAGTCACACTCACATAGTACCCACTAAGGATACAAATTGTGGGACAAAAATGATACACATGGCATTGATAAATATCCCCTTTGTCATCTTCCATGGCATCCAATTCTATGCATGCCATCAAGTAGGACCTCCTCTTCCTTTTTACAAAGAGGAGAGGGGTGTGGCTATGGAAATATGGTGGTAGAAAAAAAAGGTTAAAAGAGGTGACAACAACATCTCAAAAGTCCAATAGGGGCATGCACAAATATTTCACATCCATATTATCATAAACTTATGATTCACACCTTCGAGAAAATTCAAATATCGAGCCCCATAGTCTAGACTTTATTCTTCGGAAAATTGTGTAAGTTAACCATAACAAATAGAAAAATACCCTATCCTATCTTTCTAAAAATAGAAATCATAATTATGAAAATAGTATTCTGATTTTGGTATTTTAATATTCAAACTATGAAGTTTATAATGTAAAACACTAATAAAAGAATTGTGCAGACAATAAATTCATTAAAATGCAGGTTGTAAAATGTTATCCCAAGAAAGAAAAAAAAAAACAAAGTAAGCATGGGTGCAGGCCGGGCACAGGAACAGACAATCTCAAACAATAAAATGGAATAAAGTTTTCTTTTAGAAAAAGAAATCTCTCCTCTAGTGGCTTTTGTCCTAGCTCTTGGCCCTACAATGATCTGCACCATTAGCCTTATCTTCTAGAAGGTCACATGGAGAGCTTTTCTAGATGGATTCTTTGGCACAACCTTTTTGTTTCACCCTACTACTTATATCCAATTTCTATATTTCTGGTTGTGAATAATCATGAATACTTTATCAAGAGATAACTATGCTGGTATAGACAATTAAATTTTATATAGCTTCAATTATGACCAAAGATATTATAAATTGGGACCATACAAGAATTAAATGTACAGTAGTATAGTTCTATATGTTTTTATATAGAACTCAAAGTTGGGACCACATTACAGTTCTCAAATGGAAGAGACTGAAGAGTAGTACTGAAAGTAAAATTCATCTAAACTAGTAATAACAAAGTCGTAAGAAAGTAAAAAATAGAGTTTTACCTTGTAAAACAATAGCAAATCACAAGTTCTCAATTGAAAGGTAAGTCCAATAGAGGACACAACTATCCAATAAGATACTAGTGGAGATTGATGTGAAGTTACGAGATTCAATTAGATTTCTCTGGTAATTATTGAGGCAAAGGGCCAGTCTAGTCAAAAACATGTGCCTTTCTAGTGGATCCAGGTCATTGTTAGGTCACTACTTTTGTACTAACACATTTGGATAGAAGACTCATAACTCATTAGGACATAAATTATTTATTTATTTACTGGGAGAATACGAGAGTTTCCAAGCTTTTTCCTATAATAGGTTGATCCACTTTTGATGAAAGCAAATCGCTCTCAAGATCACCGGTTTTTAATAGTTACAATTGGATAATGACATTGATAGAATACCCAAGTAAAGAATCACCAATTTTAATAGAAATTCGCTTTCATTGAAAACAGTTACCCTGTTCCTTTAGAAAGTTCGGAAATTCTTCAATAAAACATAAATGGGCTTCGCCCACTTTTCTCAATAAAAAAAAGTTCAGAAACCCAACCATTACTTCAATAAGGTAGAAAAAGAAAGCTTCCAGAGAAAAAGTCCTTTGGATTGAGCTCCCCTCATAGGACTAGGGGTTTCTAGCCAAATTGGGTATGAATATTGAAGAGCACTAATTACTTAATTATATACACACTACTTTAATCTAACATTGGATGAAATATACATTTATACTCCACAATGGGCATGGACATGGACAGATGGAAAAGGAATGATGCTTGTTTGACAATATTTTGTAAGTAATACTTATACTCTTCATAAACATCATTGAATGGTTCTTGACTACCATATTAGTCTGACAGTTATCCACTCACTACCTATTAATCCTCAATCTCCATTATTCATATACTGTATCTATGTACCAATGTACATCATCTACAAGCCCACTTTTCTCTTATCCATCTAAAATAAATTTGATAAAATAAAGAGATTTGAAGTTTCAAGAGTCAATAGATACATTTTGACCCTAATAAAGAGGTGCATTTGCAGCTCTTTATTTACTATAAAGAATTAAATTAAAATACTGAATCTATATGCACAGAATTACGAGATGATTTTCAGAAGACAACAGTTTCTACAGAAAAATTCCAAAGTGATATTGTTAACAAAGAAATCCAGCATAATTTAAACATTACATTTGAACTTTCCAGTAAAAACGCCGCCCTAAACTTTATTTTGACGTCGGGAACAGAAGGATAAGAATGATATATTAGATAAAAACAACTTATTAATGTTTAATTGTGATAGTTACTACAATAAAAGATAAAAATGATCAAATTGACCTTATTATCTTTTCTTTTGATTTGATGTAAATACATAATTATAATTTTATTTAACTACTATTATACTTAGTTATGATTATTTTTGGAATTCCTGCTTGAAAATTGATTTGACTGAATTCACTACAATTAACACAATAAAAAAATACATCACAAATGGACAGCACATATCAATACATTTCCATTACATACATATTGTAAAATATTACTAAGTAAATTACAATATTCGACATAGATGGAACCTTCAAAATGTGGTACAATATATCACCGTAAATAGTAAATAAATAAATATTCAAGAAACAACGTGATAGAAATCCCTTTATTAGGTGCCAAAATGTTTTTAGAAGGGCAAAGTTGTTATTTGCCAAAATGAGATCACCCCTTTATCTCAAGCCGAGAGCCAAGATAAAGAATACATAATAAACCTCACTTATCACATGTTTGGTTTTAGTTTCTCGCGGGGGGGTTAATAAAGAAAAGAGTAATATCAAACCAAAACGCACAGGATTCAGGACGAAACAGATCGGGTTTCGGCAGAAACAGATCTATGGATCAACTTTTGCTTCTACAACTCATTAGCACAAACTTCATTGTCTTAAACTCTTGTGAAATGGGTCTGCAGGTCTGCATTTGTATCCACAACCTATTAGCCCAAACCTAATTGACTTTAAACTCTTGTGAAACGGGTCTGCTTCTGCATCCACAACCCATTAGCACAATCTATTTAGCTTAAACTCTTGTGATCGGCAACATAAAAGATATAGGACCCATTTAATTATTTTTTTATCTTTTTCATTAATTTTTAATTCTCGTCGTCTCCTTTTTTTTAAGTTCATTCCAAATCCACGATCTCTCTGATACATAAATAAAGTGAGTTATTAAAAGCTCTCAAATCTCATGAAAGAAATTAAGAGCTCTCTCAACTAAACCTCTCTCTTTCTCCAAACTATTGTCCTCCTCGATCCATAATAATTATTGATTTGTTTCTTCATAATATATGAGTAATAGATTTATTTGCAATATATCTTAATTTCTATCATTTTTAAATTTTATGATATTTTTCTTAAATTTCCTGCTAGTTTTCAGAATTTTCTAGAGTTTTTTTTATTTAAAAAAGACAAAAAAATCAGAAATCTAATCCAAAACTCTGAAACTTCGAAACACTTAATTTTTCTCATAACCGAAATCAAAACTTCAAAGAACTATAATTTCAACCACCAAACAGGGAATAGGCAATTACCATATAAATAAGCTAAATTAATTACACATACAAAATGAACTGAATACCCTGAGTAAGTTTGTAAGATTAAATAATTCGTTTATAAGATCAAACGAGAGATATTTTATAAATGTCAATTATGTTTATATTCAAAATTAATATAATATTTTATAAGATAAATTTCAAACTATCTACCTGTAGGTTATGCCTAAAATCAAACCACCCGACTAAGCTTTTATTTGTATCACTTTACTTTCATGCGTTTAAATTAATGTGAAATTATCAACTTTTTCATCTAGACTAACTGAGAAAGTGTAAATTACCATAATACATCTATAATATTAATAATCTCATTGTTTAAATAAATATAAATTTTTAATCTAAAATTTTAAGATGATTGAAATTTTTTATTCCATGATCATATATTCAAAAGAATATACATTGTGATAGTTGGATAATAACTAAGATGTGAGACTTGTAATTTTAGATTGGAGAAGATAAAGGTCAAAAGTGCATTTAATTTTAAATTTGAAGAACAGGATATGGTAGGTAAGTTAATTTAATTGAAGGAGAAGAGCAATTTTGATATAATTATGGTAGAAAAATTCCCTCTCATAATTTATATTTTTTTTTGTACTTTTATTATAAAATTTGAATAAAATTAAAATTTTCATATTAATATAAGCCATGGAAGGGGCAACATGATATAAATAAGGAGGAGATTGATTTTAGACAAAACCGGGAGAGAGGAAATCAATTTGTAAGTTACCTTATTCTAATAATAAGTGACCAAATTATAGGGTGTGACTAATAATAAAGGCAAATTACAAGGTGTTTTCAATAATCTTTTTTAAATATTAATTTATTGTTTGATTTTGGAATGTAATTTGAACATAAAAAATGGTCTCTCTTCCTCCATAATCTTATCTTTCTTCTAGAAGCAATTGAGATGTATACAAGTTTGGATTTTATGGCCCACTTGGACACTGGTGATCAAATTGTGAGAAATTTGCATATGACACCCTACCATTAAACAATTTGCTAACTATGGTCCATCTTCTCCAATAATTACTATACATGAGGTCAACATGAAGTCTATTTGCCCCAAATGGGCACTGCCACCCTTATCCATATCCATCGTTATCCCCCCAAACATCTCTCGTGCCATCTAATACCCCATGAACGCTTATCCCCAGATTGGTTTTAAAATTAAGATAACTCACTGTTCGCAGTCCTCTCCCTACTTATACCACCATCTATTACCCAACCTTATTCACACACATCAGAATAAATAAGAATAAGAATAAGAATAAGAAAGAGATGCAAAAGAGAGAGAAACTTGCAGAGATGGGAGAAGAGAAGGTTCTCATACCGGGCTTACCTGATGACGTGGCCATCGACTGCCTCGCACGTGTCCCTCACCGCTTCCATTCGTGCCTCCGCCACGTGAGCCGCGGGTGGCGGGATCTGGTAACCGCCCGAGATTTCTTCCAACACCGCGACCGGATCGGTGCGGCGGAGGACCTGATCTTCCTCGTCCAAGCCAAGGATGAAGGAGACGGAGGCGGCCGTGTCGCCTCTGGCGAGGGTGGTAAGGCCGCCGAGAGCCTTCCGCCGGTTTACGGCGTCACGCTCTACAACGCCACCGACGGAGAGTGGCGGCGCTCCCCGGCGCCGGTGCCGCTTTTCGCGCAGTGCGCGGCGGCGGGGGGCAAGCTGGTTGTCGCCGGCGGGTGGGACCCGGCAACGCTGGAGCCGGTCGCGGAGGTTCGGATCCACGACCTCTTCTCCGGGATCTGGCGGCGCGGCGCGCCGATGTCGTCCCCGCGGTCCTTCTTCGCGATCGCCGCGGCCGGGAGCACCCTCTTCGTCGCCGGCGGCCACGACGGGGCCAAGAACGCGCTCCGGACGGCGGAGGCCTACGACGTCGCTGGCGACGAGTGGACGCCGCTGCCGGACATGGCGGAGGAGAGGGACGAATGCCAAGGGGCGGTGGTCGGGACGGGAGGGTTCATGGCGGTAAGCGGATACGCCACCGAGAGGCAGGGGCAGTTTGGGGAAACAGCAGAGTGGTACGACGAAAGTGGAGGTGAGTGGAGGAAAGTGGAAGGGGTGTGGGAAAGCGGAGGCGGCGTCGTGTGCGGGGATGGGGTTAGGGTTTGGAGAGTAGAGAAGGGAGGCGTGAGCGAGTACGACGTGTTGGGGAAAGGGTGGCGGAAGGTTGCGGCGGCGCCGACGGAGTGCATGACGGCAACTGCTGCGGCGGCAGCGCGCGGCGTTGGCGGGGAGGTTAGGGTTTTGGTGGTGGGGAAGGAGGGGGAGGAGGGGGGTAATGGGGTTTGGGTGATGGAAGCCGGCAGTGGGAAGTGGAGGAGGGTTGAGATGCCGCCGGGTTTCCGTGGGTTCGTCTTCTCCGCCGCCGCGATTCGGCTTTAAATAAAATTACCTCAGTAATTGGGTAAAAAACCCCCGGAATCTTATTAATTTTCGGGGGCTATTTTAGATTATAGTATAATTTTGGGTTCCTAGTGTATATTTTGCGGATAAGAAAGAGTAATTGGGAGAGAGAGAGAGAGAGAGAGAGACAGAGAGTATCCAGATCCTCTACCTCTAACCCTCTCGTGTGAGACATATGGTAAGGATTAAAAAGTAAATATTTAATGCTACTACTTTTTTTGTGAATTATATGGGTGTCTTTTTGTAAAGTTTATTTGCTTGATGTGGCGCTTAATTGGGGAAGATATTTATCTGCTAATGAAAAATTAGCCATGATTAAATCCATGAAGCCAACCATATGAACTCATTTTCAGGACCAGAGACACCTAATCTAAATAAAAATGTACCTCAATAAATTTTACAATTTATTATATTTTATTTTGATTACGATTAGAACTATTAAATATACATGATTGATACATTGACATATATTAAATATATATCTAATAAAGAATAAAATAAGCAGAGAATAAAATAATTTCCTTATCGTGCAACCAACGGTGCGTGTGTAGTTCTTCAAATCTCTCACCATTTATTTATCCACATCAATTAAATTAATATCCCAAAAGATTAGGAGTCAAATGAAGCCTAAACTAATAATATTTAGATATTAAGCCGGCTTTGTCTATATCTCTCGTCTTCTTCCTCGTACTCGGAAACAAATGGTAAGAATCTCGAATATTATGTACTACTTTCTTTTCTACATGGAGAAGCTATTAATATGCTTCTATTTTTAAAACCTCCCACTCTAAGATTCTTCTGGTCACTAAGCTGAGCTATAGCTGGAGAATGGAGGAGGGGAATGAGAGAGAGATTATTACGGCAGCAAGAGAGAGAGAGCATGCAATTAATATAGGAGGTGATCAAGAGGAGAGCAAAAGAGAGCAAGTAGTGGAGGCTCCAAGTAGGAGCAAGAAGAGGGCGGCATGTTTGGATGCCTTTAGAGGACTCACCATAGTTGTATGTTATTCTAAATATAGTCTTCTTTTTTGTCCTTTTTCTTGTTTCTTGGATATATATATATATATATATATATTTTTTTTTTTTTTTTGCATGATATGGTTTTGGTTATATATAATTATATATATATATATGTGGATTTAGATAATGATATTGGTTGATGACGCCGGGGAGGCGTACCAGAGGATCGATCATTCGCCGTGGAACGGTTGCGCGTTCGCAGATTTTGTCATGCCTTTCTTCCTCTTCATTGTTGGAGTTGCCATCACGCTCGCTCTCAAAGTTCGAAAAATAATAAATAGAATATTAAAAAAATATCGAGCTAATTTATATTTTTATAATTTATAAATGAATATTCTCTTTTTATGCCATCTACTGGAATTGAACTAAGCTATAAACCTAATTAGCCTGTGTATTTGTAGCTCATTTGCAAAATTTACCTTCCCTATTAGAACTCTTTTGAACCTCTTTCTTTGATGCAGAGGGTCCCAAGAATCGTTGATGCAATCAAAAAGATTGTTCTCAGAACACTGAAACTTCTCTTCTGGGGTCTGCTCCTCCAAGGTGAGTCTATAAAAGTTTAAATGCTTCATTGGTAAATTAATAGATTATAGCTTTCTTCTATTTGTACTACTTTGATGCAATACCAAATTTAAAGTTGTTTTTGTAATGCTATGTTGCATTTGGGTCTTGATGCAATGAAGGTGGATACTCTCATGCTCCTGATGATCTCTCTTATGGTGTGGACATGAAGTGGATAAGATGGTGCGGCATCCTCCAGGTTTTGCCTCTTCATTCATGACATAATTTTTTTGCAGATTTTTGACATAATTATCATTGAATTTTTTTTTCAGATAATATAGTTACACCTATATTATAAAAAAATATAATATCATACTCTGTTGTTGTAACCATTTAGTTAAATAACTTTCTTTCTCAAAGTTTAGAATGTTAAATATGTGTCACAGACTCGTTTTTCTTCTACAAGATATACTGAAGAATGTGACAAAAATTGTGATATTTAAGAAGTTTTGAGCCACAATTATGCGAAAAATCCCTTTCTCTGTCTTTGATAAATCACTTCCTGGTTAAATGTTGGATAAGCAGAGAATTGCATTGGTTTACTTAGTGGTGGCTCTGATAGAGGCTCTGACGACAAAATACCAGCCGATCACCGTCAAATTGGGTCCTTTCGCCATCTTCAATGCGTACCGTTGGCAATGGTACAGACCCAATTCACATATTAGCAAATATTTGCTTATACATGACCAGTTTCTTGAACTATTAATCCTTACTAGATGTGTTGTTTATGGTTGACTGATATGCCAGGACTGGTGGGCTGATTGCATTTGTCATATACATGGTCACCACATTCTCACTTCATGTTCCAGATTGGAGTTTTGTTTTCCACAGTGATGGAGATGTGAATGATGGAAAGAGATTTGTAGTATGTTAGATCACATTATCTCTGCTTATTTGATGTCTACTATAATAGATTGTTTGTAGTTATTTTCTAACTGATGTTTTATTTTGATCTCAGGTCAAGTGTGGTGTTAGAGGACATCTGGGTCCTGCTTGCAATGCAGTTGGTTATGTAGATAGGCAAGTTTGGGGAATAAACCATCTCTATTCACAACCTGTTTGGATTAGATCCAAGGTAGGGCTTGTTTGAGCTAGAGTAGCGATAAATAAAGTATTCTGTGTCGGAAAATTAATATCCGTGATCACCTCTTGGCTAGGCATGTACGCATAGTTCACCGAGAATGGGGCCACTTAGAGAGGATGCTGCTAGTTGGTGTCTTGCTCCGTTTGAGCCAGAAGGCTTGTTAAGGTTTTTATAAATATCAGCAGTATATATTCAACTCCATGTTCATCTTATACTGAAAGTAGTATTCACTTTGTTTTCAGCACTATATCAGCAATCCTTTCAGGAACCATTGGAATTCACTATGGTCATGTATTGATTCACTTCAAGGTTATCCTGCAACACTAGAAGAAGTTATGCAGAATTTCTTTCCTATATGATGGCAATGATGATCTAAATTGAACAGAGTTCATATTTAATTTTCTGAATATTAATAGACTCATTTTGAGAGACTTAAGCATTGGATGTTGATGGGGCTTGCTCTGATCACTTGCGGCATCATCCTGCATTTTACAAATGGTATTCTTGTCATCGTTTCGACTAATGTTTTATAATATCTTATCACTTATTGATAGTAGTAATCTTCTTGCAGCAATTCCTATCAATAAGCAGCTCTATAGCGTGAGCTATGTTTGTTTCACTGGTGGAGCAGCAGGAATAGTTCTATCAGCATTCTATATAGTGGTACTTTCTCAATTCGCATCGCATTATTTGGATTTACCTTTCGCATGTATAAAAGTTACTAATTTGTTGCCTTTAGATTGTGATAGATTGATGTCTGGGGTTTAAGAATTCCATTCTTGCTTCTCGAGTGGATAGGAATGAATGCAATGCTTGTTTTTGTAATGGCGGCTCAAGGCTTATTCCCTGCGTTCGTCAATGGATGGTACTACGAAACTCCTAATAGATCACTGGTAAGTAATTTGTCATCTTATCGAACACTTAATATTGTCAGAAATACCGATTTTGTAATACTGAAAGCCTATGATTCTATCTGCAGGTCCACTGGGTCCATAAGCATGTGTTTGTAAATGTATGGCATTCTGAAAGACTAGGGACTCTTTTGTATGTATTCTTTGCTGAGATTCTCTTTTGGGGAGTCATAGCAGGGATCTTGCACAAATTGGGAATCTACTGGAAACTCTGAAACATAAATTTGTGTTACAGAATGTAATCAAATCATAAAATTAGGACTTTTCTTTTACTTCTCATTGAAGAACTTTGAAAACAAGTTCATTTGCAAGTTATCTTGTACTTGTAAGTAGTAAACTAAAGGTGGATCATGTTCATCCTGATCATAACTCTTGAGTAATTAACAAATTCAGAACTAATTATTAGTATATATATCACTCTTTAAGAACTAATTGATCAAGAAAGAAATAAAAATACTTGAGCGGAAAAGAGAACATTACTGTGTATGTCATATACTTGGTAAAATTATTTCTTCCTTGGTGAATCAAATTGAAATGAAGGAATGGTTGTGAATTAGAATATCGAAAACAGAAACCTACGACAGAATTGACATTCTACCAGACAGCATCGAGCACTTATCATCCGCGATATTCATACAAGATTCATGTGAAGACATCTAAATAATGAGAAAAAACAATAACCTTAGACAGGAAAAGGTTGACTCATTTGGAGCTTTCTGCAGATCTACAGACAAGCTTGCCTGTAACCACAGGCAGAGCTTTGAATGCCACAAGACTAGATCCTAGCATGTCGAAACATTGACTAGAACTGGCCGACAACGTGCCAATCATTATTCTTATCCTACCTCTTGCATCCAGAAAGGAGTAGTACTTGGATCTCAAGCAAAGCAAGTAGCACAAAGCAAGTAGCATATGAAGGTGGCATTCTTATCCTTCAAGATACAGACATTCATATACTCTTATCCATCTATGTAAACTGAACTTTCTATACAGAAACATTCAGTGTTTAAATCTGAATAATAACTCTGCTTATACTCAGATTTCAGGTTATTTTTTGTTCGTTTCGACGAATTAGAAGTAGGGCATTGTTAAATGATAGCTCTCAAGTTATTTTAGTGGATGCAATTATATTAGCTAGCTATACATTATTGCAGTCAGAAATGAATTTGATCATATACTGTGCTATCATGATAAGAACAATAACAGCTAGCATTTTGTTCAGATCTTGCAGTGACAGTTAGATCACATCAAATTTAATGATGTATGTATTCATCTAACATCTAGTTGACTCATATATATATATATATATATGAATCCTATGGAATTCTTCTGATATCTTATTGTTAAACTTAAAATTAACAATCTGGTGAGTTTTTTAATCCCTCTATAGTACAATAAAAAGTCTTTTTTTTTCTATTTTTTTTTCCTATCCTTTTTTATTTTTCTTGTTTCAAAAAAGGAGGTTGGTCTTTAGCTTTCTCTTTCACCAGAGATTGGAATCCTTTTGTGCAAGTGTGGGGTATAAAGTTAGAGAGACATCTTTCATAATTTAGCTTCACTCATAAGTTTCAAGGACCTTTAAAGCTCAAAGGAACTGATGCAAAGTAATTGCAATGAAATTAGTATCAACTTTCTTCTATTCTTTTAACACAAAATTGAATTCTCAACTAAAGAGAATAGTAAAAGAACAGTGGGGCTGACCTAGATTATAATCTCCACCAATTAATTGTGCATGATATGAATAATTTCACCTTACTTTGATTTGGTAATTTCGGACCAAAAACAATTGCCAATTGCAAAATGGATCAGAATGTTCCTCTGTTCTCTTTTTCCACTTTGCATATATTTTTACCTGCAATGCATATTTTCTGAAAGCAGTGCGCGCTATTGCAAAAGTAAACCCCAACTTGGCCTGCTTTCCTGTTTTTGCAATAGAAAAAGATATTTTTTTTTATTATTCTGTAAATATATTTGCAAAATTTGATGCCACCTTGTGAGAATTGGCATATGATTATTAAGAGCTAGGCTTATATAAGAAATAATTTGTAGATTAATTCCACTTTATATTCTCATCAGCAAACAAGGTCTACTAGATGCAATTATATGCATTAATATGCATTCCATATAAATAAATAATAAAGTGCATTGCCAGCAAAAACAATTGCATTACTCATTAAAGGTACATATTTATTAATGTGATTATAAAATGGAATTGCTGAAGATATCACATACATAAATCTCAGCTGGGCTTATCTTGTCAATTAAATATTTTAAAAAAAAATTGCCCTCCACTCTTTTTTTTTTTTTTTGCGAAATCCTAATATAGAGTTTTTTCTAATGCATAAAATATGATATATTATCTTTTCTCTATAATTTTTTACATCCTCAAAAAATAAAACTAATAAATTAAGTCTCTCAATTCGCAAACCCTTCGGGGAGTTAGGTTAAACATAGGTGAACTAAAAAAATATCGTTTTCTAACGGCTAACTTAAGCTTTTAGAGTAATTAACGACGAAAAGAGGCATAGTTTAACCTTCTTCTTCTTTTTTTTCTAATTTCTTCTCTTTTATCTTTCTCTCTATCCATTCTTTCCTTGTGGGTGCAACCAACAATCCATGTGCTTCCCCTTCCCCTCTCTTTCTCTTTCTTTCTCTCTCTCTCTCTCTCTCTCAAAGAAAAAAGAATCTCTTCTTTTTAATCCCTCTTTCTTCAAGATATCACGTGCTCTTCCAATCATGGAAGCTCTTCCTCTAGCCCACTTCATGTGCTCCACTCTCTACTCCAATGCCCACTTCTTCATCTATATGGGTATATATATATATATATAAATCACTACTCCTTCATGCTCGATCTCTTCTCAGATGCCCAAAGAAACTCCTACGACATTCGATATCATGAGCAATACTCGGATTTCTCCTGCATGCACTCGCTCTTGGTAATTATTCAAACAATTCCTATCTAAGTAGATATGTTATAGAAGAAGAAGAAATGAAAGATATTTTGTGTGTGTGTGTGTGTGAGAAGGTCTATTAGTGAGGACTCGTTGAGGAGGTATGTGAGCTACGCCAGTGAGAGCTGCATACAGGAGCTGCTGGCCGCGTCGGCGACGGACTCGAGCCGCGGCGGCGGCGGCGGCGGCTGGGATGATGGGTGGAAGGCGGTGGGGTTGGAGAACGGCGCAGAGATATCGAGGCGTTGCTCGGGGTCGCTGCACGTGTTCAGAAGCCGGTGGCGGCTCCGGTCGGTCTCGCCGGAG
Organism: Typha latifolia; assembly: GCF_019914945.1. Lineage (NCBI taxonomy): Eukaryota > Viridiplantae > Streptophyta > Magnoliopsida > Poales > Typhaceae > Typha > Typha latifolia. The sequence goes on from NC_133100.1 coordinate 7,266,596, forward strand.
CAGTTCATCACTGTCGCCAATGCCATTGATGCTGCTAAGGTAATCTAATCTAATACATGTAACAAATTGTTAGTGTTTTCTCTACTTTTAGTATAAGTCCTAATTTAGTTTAGCTATAAGCCAGTTTAAATTAATTTAAACTAATATGGTGTTAAGATGTAAATCCATAATAGTGGTATAATATTATGTTTAATGTGACACAAAAAAACTAATAATTTCTCTATTTGTAATTACTTTAAAAACTTTAAGTTATTAGAAAACTATAATTTGTGTTCTTTTTATATTCTAAAATTACATCCACTTTACGAGCCGTTATATTTGGATTTCGACCGTACGCATTGGTAGTTGGTGGAATTAGTTAGTGGTCAATCATGCCGGTCGGAAACAATAGAATGATTACAACCGATGGTTTGACGGCTTAAAAGGACAAAGCTAAGTAAATTTTAGTATTTCAACTAATAGATTATTCTGCAAAATAGGTTTGTTTTTTTAATTTATCAGAGAAATGGATGAAAAATCCAACACGGTAATTAGAGACTAAAAATTTCCGAGAATATCATGACCAATGCTCTGTTTTGATTTCATTTTTTCAGCAGTGGGATTCTGACTTGATTGAAGCAAAATATATTAAAGATCTCGATGACAATCTTAATATTATCCACCTTAAATTTGGCGACGCATCAAAACCGCTCTTCAAGAAACGAGAATTCATCGTCTATGAGCGGCGGGAGACGATGAACGATGGAACACTGGTAAATCTACTCTCTTTTAGTCGAGGAAAAAATTCAACCCGTAGATCTTACAATCTTATACAATAATGTGAATAAATGATTGATTCTATGTAACATTTGTGTATGGTTAGGTTGTTGCTGTGGCTTCTCTGCCCAAGGAGATTGCTGCAGGTTTGCTGCCTAAGAAGAGCAACTCAATCCGTGGGCTTCTCCTACAGTCCGGATGGGTGGTTGAGAAGCTTGAGGATGCTTCATCATGCATGGTGACTTATGTTGTTCAGGTGATTGGTTACTTTGTTGTGCAACTAATCTGGTTAGTTACCTGTGGTTCGAAATTTCGGTTTCGGTTTCGATTGATTTCGATTTCAACTCTGAGAAGAAAAAATTGAATCACATTTTAGTCGATAGCGGTCCAAACAAAGGTCAAAACAAACAATCTTTGCCGGTTTCAGTCTCAACCATACTGTTATATCATGTTAATAGATATTGTGAGAAAATTATCCGATAAAATTTATTCGATTGTTTGATATATATATATATATAAGCAACAAAACAAAACAACTAACATTCTTCTTGTAAAACTTTTTGTGCTGCAGTTAGATCCTGCAGGATGGTTGCCTAAGTGCTTCGTCAATCGACTCAACACGAAGCTCGTCATGATCATCGATAACTTGAAAAAATTAGCACAAACTTGTCCAATAAATGCTGCAATATGAGCATGTAAATAGGGCAGCAAAACAAAAAGTAAAAAGAAAAAAGAAAAAAGAAAAAAGAAATCCTATATGCGAGTGATATATCTTATTTGTATATGATGATAACAAAGATGATCTCTAATTGCTGGATTCATTGCATGCTTTCTTATCACAAACAGAGCACATCAGAAGGAAGCAGATAGCAAAGAATATATGATAGTATAGTCAAAATGTAAATGTAGCTTGTTATTTGTAATTTTTCTGGCAAATATATTATCATTCCCCTGTTTCATTCATAAGAGAGAAGGAAAACAATGACACATTCTTTACTTACTGCCAATCCATAGATTATTCATATTGAACGATAAAGTTTTGTTTCAGAATTAACACATCAAAAGTACCTCATATAATATTCTGGATCCAAATATCCCTGTAATAAGCTTATGAGTTATTCTGTAATCGGAGAAGCACATTAGAAAATTATCAAAGCGAGCTATGAATTTTCTCAAGGATTGATGTCAATTCTTTTGTTGCTCTTTTCTCCGTTTCAGCCAAGGGATAACAATTGCTCATTTACTTGTTGGGAAGACATGAAACAAATAACCTTATGTTCAAGTAAAGGATGCTGTTACATACAACTGCTTGCAATTAGTTAGCGTATCCAGACCAAGATTAGTTTGGTCAAATAAGGGGATTGGTTCAGAAATCTCATTGCCAGTAATATCTAGCCAAATTAGTGTTAGACAGATTGCCAAGAGAACCAGGTAGATAACCATAGAAGTGATTTGAGTTCAGAGATCTATTTTTACTCTCTGAACTATCACTAATTTTTATAATAACTCCCTGAACTATCACCCATTTTTAATATACTATGACCTCCTGAACTATTAGAAATATCTTACTTAACACTTTCATTAGGGTCCCGTTATTTATTTCTATTCATAAGTTGTTATGTGCTGATTACGTGACAACTAAATAGCCGGAATACCAATATGTGCTAACTTAAAAGAGACTTTTATGATGACGAAAATACACCTAGTTTGTTGTACAAAACCCTTTGCCCTCTTCATCTCTTCTCTTGAACCAATCCACCGAGGGGTTAATGTCGGTTGGACCATGAGGACAGTGTGAACTCATCACCATATGATAATTTATCTCATCTTATTAGAATTAAAAATAAAAAAAGAGTCACCATCACACCCATTAAGAGTTCCTACCAAAGTAAAGATAAGTTCGCTCTTGATTTCTCTCTTCTACTGTTTTTTTACTTTTTCTTCTTTCATTGTGGGTGTGCTTTCATTCTGTTTCTTTATGTTTGAGTGTGTCTGTCTGTGGAAAGTCCTTACCTGCCTGATAGACGGTTCTAATAGCACTAACAGCAGATATTGCCAGTGTATGACAAGAAGATTGTGCATAGATGAAGGACATATATACCTTAGGTTGGCAATGCCATTTGGAAGAATGATAGTTAAATGGTAATAGCAGACACAATGACTGGCATATCAAGCTTTGTGAAGTATGAAATTTAATGATTTTTCTCCATGTATGAAGTTAGTATTGTAAAAGTAGTGGATGGCATCTTATTGATGACAACTCTGATAATGAAGTTGCTTACTGTAGAACTTTTTTTAGCATAACAGTTTACTGTTTCAAGTGAATTATTGGTTTATTACCTTAGTGAAAATTAGATTCAGAAGGCTTTGTGTACTGTAAAGTGAAGCATAACACCAGTTGACGCTGGAAAAAACAATCATACTGAACACAAAATAGTAAGTGATGAATGTAATAAGACCAAATCAACTGCACATAAATAAGACCATTTAAATTGTAAACCATTCGTATGCACAACTGCAGTTGAGTAAGATGACAGAATGTGTATGCTTTCTAAATCAAAGTTAGCAACCTTGTTAGGTACTATCATAGGAAGATCAAAACAAGGAGTATTTTTACATATTTACCAATGAAAATAAAATCAGATGTTCTAAAATATATTAAGCTTACCTTCCAAAACATTGGAGTTTTTCAGAGGCAAATTATTATTATTAAAACCTAACAATAGTAAGTTCAGCTTAGATTCACAGTGATCTACTTAACCAAATTATAGCAAGATGCAGGGGACAAATAGCTTAATTTAGAAAAATAATGAAGTTTCTCAATTGAGTGATTAACTCAGCACCAAAAATGGCATCAACTTGATCTGAATAATGAAGAGAAATTGCTGTAAGATAGATTAAATAAAGAGCCCATCAAATACCGTTAGCAAATCGTGCTTCTTGAGCATCTATTCATTCATATGTACAAAATGAAGTGTCTCAAGTAACCAAATCAAACTGTACACTTAGAATATATAGTTATCCATTACAATTGATCATATAGTAAGAACTTCTCATAAAAAATGTGAGAGTTCAAATGCAGCTAAAATAAAAACATCATTCTAACCAAAGCCCAGAATAGCATTAGAAGAATGCAAAGGTACATATCATCTACAGCTTGATAACTCAGTTTGCAGGACCCATTTCTGTGTGCTGACCATCAGCTCGTCTTGTAAGCCCAGCCATGCTCTTTCAGGTAGGCATGGACTGCTCCCTTGATTGCCAGGTTTGGCACTAAATGGTGTTCTTCGAGAGGCTCTCGTGTTACTGGATCAAACTTCCCCACCTATGATGAATGTTTTACAATCAGCTGCAAAGGATGTACATCTAGAAAAAGAAAGAAGCAGAAGATCCAATATAATGAGATAAAACAGAGAATCACCTTGTGAAGATGCTGAAGAAGCACTGCCCTTTCGTATGTAACACCACTTGGAGTGATCACAGGATCCCGGAAGATATCAAGAGTAATCTTGCAGCATAGGTAGTCAGGCACCTAAAATGTCAATAATTACAACATCTTAACAGAAGAAAAGACAAGGGTACAAAAGGAATTATTCAAGTTGATGTAATAACACAAATCTCACATCTGTTGGTGTATCAGCTTGAGTAACTCTATTAAAGACTTCCTCTAGAAGTTTGAGTTGCTCAGAGTGGTCATTTGCCGCACCTTCTAAACCTTCTTCCAAATGAGAGCCATCAAGAAAATGATGTTCTTGTAGAGCATTTTCACAGGCCTCCCTAATGTATATGCACTATTTTGTAAGGTTAAGACAGAAGAATAGGCACTTACACTTAAAAACTACTTTCTATCCTTTTCCATCTGGAAAAAGTTGGTAATAGTTCACTAAGTGAAAAAAGTAACCCACTTCAAATTCTGCAGTCTCCAGGATCGTTTGCTAGATGAATGTTCCCATTCCATGTATTTTGCTTTAGCAAGAATCTGCCAGATCTCTTCCACCATGTAGCCCACAGGATCCGCACCCCTACCAAGATTGATTGCCTATTTCAAAAGTAAATTAATTCATGTATCATGACATACTTATATATGTGTATAGGTGTGTGTATACTTTATATGAGAAACAAAATCAGTATTGCTTTCTTTCTTCATATTTATAGTTACAGGCATGCGCGCACACACACACAGAGTTAGAGTACAAACTTTATTATAAAACTTTAAAAACGTTTACCACTTTTGGTAGCCATTGAGTACATAATAGAATTCAGAAAACCTCATTCCCGAGGTGAAAAATGTTGAGAATAATTTTCCCTCACCATCTTAGTGTTAGTTTCTACAATGCTGAGGCACAATGAAAAGCTATAAAAATGCTAAAGATTTTTTTCTGAACTTTTAGTATGAACTTTGTACTTTGTACTACAACTTGTATATGCATACATATAGTGGGAAGGTAGTCTAGAGCATCACCTTTGATATACCAAAATGTAACGGAACTTTTGTTTTCTAGGTTAATCCAGTTGCCTACATTATTCTTTTTCCTCAAAAAGATGCCTGAGATTGAAACTACCAAAACTGTTGAAACAGTTACAACCAAAACTCAATAAGCTTAGTTGAAACCAATGCTGAAATCAATACATCAAGACTTGCCTGACACAATGTGGTCAAAAGAATACGAACCTTACTGTAATGCTTCATTACTCTTTCTACAAATTGCAATGCTTAAAGAGCATAAATTTAAACTTCCAAATTATGATATTATATTATCATCAAAGTCCAAGTTACAGAAATCTGGTTACCAGTTACATCAATCAAAAGTTATGCCATGGCATATCTCCAGCAAAAATTAAGGAGCAAGAGGAAGTAATTCAGAAGATTTTCTTTGTTAAACCTGAGTAGCTAGAAAAAGCAATTAGCATTGTACTGGAATTAAGCAACAGCTAAATGCCATGAAACCTCATAAAAGATATTTATGTAGCAACTGACCCTTTAATTTACTTAGTGGGAATAGAAGAGGGAGACTACAGTAAAATGATAATAACCTTCTCCAATTCTTTAATTCCTCCAGCATATTCTTGCCTCTCAAGCAGTGCAAGCCCCAGCATATAGTGAGCCTGCAAACGCAAAGAAAATAATTTGCTTATGAATGATCATAGGTGAGAAAATGCCAGCATGCTTCATCATAAGATTCATAACACACAAATAGACAACATTCATTAATAAGAATACTTATAACAAGAAGCTGAAGCTTAGAAGTTCTCAATACAAATATATGTTTCAACGGAGAAAAAAACCAAAGACCTTTAAATACATCAACTTCAATAAAACTGCAACTACAATAACAAAATTCTGCTAAGACATAGTATCCCTCAGCAATTAGTAATAGTGTATCACAAATAAGAAGCAATTGCATTAGGAAACATCACATGCTGGATTAGCAAAGCTCCTGGTATCAACAATTGATATGCTCATGTCTTAACAAAGTCCTAACTCTTAAGTATAAGATTCCGTCTCTCCTAGTTAGGGCAACTTCAGTGCTCAAAATTGGGAATACTAGATGGGCTAACAAATGGAGGAACTCATGTTAGCCTCTTGTATCAGGTGAGTTATAGAAGTCAGAGAAAAGCATCTTAAAAATTTTGAATTTGGGAATTCATAGAAGACTAGCATTGATTGGAACAACTAATACAAAATCATAGTTCTACTTATAAATAGAGTTGGACTACAAACATTACAATAAATCTTTGGAAGAGGTTTGGACTTTTAACACTTCTCTAGCCTTTGGTTGCTCCTTGAGATTGTAAAGAAACAATCCCAAGATGAAGAGAGAAAAGATACACTCAAATTTTTGCACCTTGGGGTAAGATTTTTCAAATTCTGAGTTGTACTCAATGGCTGCACAAGTGTTAAAACTTGGTTCCAAGTTTTAATATAAGATTTCTAGTATTTCAGTGCATAATTGTTAAAGTTGGCTATAAATAATGTTTCTTATAATTTAACAATATCTTGGGCTTATGGATAGGTGTGGAACCTTCTTCAAGAACATTTTATAGTTTCAGTATATAAGTCTAAAAAAGTTCAGATTACACTGACATGAACAAGCTTCAAATTAAATATATTCCAGCTATTGTTTTGTTTTTAAAAGTTGAAACTCTACCACAAAATACTCAGCTCAGGTGCCTCCTAAATAACACAATGATGTTATATATAAAGAATTAAAGGAAAACTAATGAAAGACAAAGATACATTTTATTGTATGTTATATATTATGGTCCCCATTCAACCAAGCTTGGCCACATTAAGAAGACAACATCTTACAAAGACCTTATCAGCCTATATCAAACTATAGCCAATTAAAGTGCAGTTAGCTTGGGGAGTGATTCAGAATTATAGCTTATACACACCAACCTGACATTGTGTTACTGAAGTTGACTGATGAAAATTCATAACGAAGCAATCAACTACATTGCGTACATAATTCATGCTCTGGAGATATTAATCAATTTTCCTTATTTCAGCAAAGTTAACAAGCACAGTATAGAAATGTACATCCATATGACAAATTTGTACGATGCAATTGTACATGTGCAGTTCATGAAGTGTCATCCCTCTGAGGAACTCCACATGCCAGGAATTAAAAGAAGTGTGTGTAAGATGTGAAATCAATATTGCAAAATTCAGACACAGTCTGCAACTGCCACCCTATATGAAATTTCTGATAGTGAGCACCAGGGCTAGATTTCAAAACAATCTTCACTCACAAGAGGCCAAAACAGATTTAATAATTCTCCAAAGAAATATAAATATTATATCAAGAATTAGATGCAAAGCATTGAAAAAATGAAATCATCTGGCAACATTAAACAACACCTTAACCGAACCACTGTCAAGTTCGAGAGCTTTTCTGCAATCCTCTTCAACTCTTGCCCACTCCCTAATAAAAAAATAAAATAAAATCCCATCAACCAATCACACGAAACAATACCAAAATAAAATTAGTAGACGTACTTCCGCTTCCGGAAACACAGAGCTCGGTTGGTCCAGTACACCGCAACATTCGGGCATAGCGTAATCGCCTGACAAGATAAGACCAAGAAAACTCAACTTCGACGAACATGTCCACAATTGACTCGGTCAAGAACAAGAAAAGAAGGGATTGACTGCGGATTGACTTGGAGAGCGAATTATATCAGACATTTCCACAGAATCGAGAAACGGATCGCCAAGAAGTTAGGGACAAAAGTTAGGGTTCTTAGAATTGCCTCGGTGTAGGCGTCGATGGCGGCGCCGAGTCGCTCCTTCTTGAAGCAGGTATTGCCGTCGAGCCTCCGGAGCTCCGCTTGCTTCGCGACGATATCCGGCACCGGCTTCGCCTCCATCGCGAGTCGTTCTTCTCTCCTTCCTTCTAACCTTCTCTATCTCTCTTCTTTTCGAGTTAATTCTCGACGAGGGAAATGGAGGATGGAAGAGATCGCACGAATTCGGGCACTACCTTTGTGCTAGGGTTTGGAATTCTTCTTCCCTTCTTCTGTATCGAATCGAAGGGCAGGAGGGAAAGCGGAGACGAGGGAGGAGGAGACGAGAGCGTCTGGCTTTTCGCATAAAAAAAAATAAAAGAAAGGTGAAGTGGGGGAGGAAGACGAAAATTTTGGTTTCTTTTATTGAAAAAGAAAGAAGGAAAAAAAAAGGGAAATTTGCATTTAACGTCCTTTCTTTTCACCTATTTGCGATTTACACCCTATATTTTTAATATTTTTATCAAATATTATAAGTCAAATTAACTACCTAACCCAAAATACCTTATCCAGTCTTAACATACCCTTATTAAAATATCTTACCCAAAATACCTTACTCAAGTAGAGGAGAAAAAAATTACTCCTATTTTTATCAGGATTCAAAATAACATAACATCAAAATTTATTTACGATAGGTGAGTTTGTCGAGTCATCAAAACTGATATACTCGATAGCGTCTTGTAAGTATAAATCGTTTTCTAGTTCAGCGAGTTATGGACTATGTGATTTATGCGAAATAAAATTTCCCGAATACTTAGAAGCGATTTTCAATTTTTCATATAAATGACTGAACTGAACGACGACATATATATTATTGTCTAACTCAGCTGTTTTGATGACACAGAAAAACTCACATAATAGTCTTGAATTCAAGTTGTAATATACTTGCTCAGCACTCACAAAGTAAGAAACAGCCACAGGAGAGTAGATTTTATAGCACAAATGCTTTTGTCACAAGAGTACGTAGATGTAGATGCCATGCAAATATGCAATCCAATTGGATCATGGATGTAGATGCCAGAAGAGAATATTTTCATTATAGAAGTTCCAAAAACACTGTTTCATATGGGCAAAGATCAGTGCTAGCATCTCTAATTTATACATATATATGACCTGCATATATAACCTGAACAGATCTAAGCAGCAGTAAAGGGTCTTTGGTTGGCTTAGTAGTTCTTTCTCTAGATTTGATACAAATAAATCCATAACTATAAGAACAAAAGCAAAGCCAACAACAAAGAGAGCAGAAGCAGCATTTGCCTCTCTTTTATTATTGATCACCTACGAGAGTAAGTGATCTTGACCTCTTAGGATGATGAGTGTGCATCTGGCTGTCTCTCCGGGAGCGCAGCTTGAAATGCAGGAATCTCCATGTATGCCTCATGTAGTCGTTTTAGAGTAGGATATTTGGACTGCAAGAAAGCAAGGAATTCAAAAGATTTAATGAAGCGACTTCATGCAAAAGAAGAAAAAGAATTTTTTTTAACTATGACTAGTTTTAGTATGAAGTTCCACAGAAGGATTAAAACACAGGTCTGCGGAATCTTTTGTTATTTCAAGAACAATGAAACAACTAATGTGCGACAATAGTGCATAATTCCTCGGTTTCTTAACCTTGTAATGGAAGCCATTTTTCTCACTTCTAGGACTATTGGATGAAACGAATTGCATCATATTCTAATTGGTGGGACTCTTGATTAATATTCTTACCAGGTAAAAGAAGTCAAGAATTTGATACAGCAGAAACAAGCAATCTTACCATGTCAATTTGGAAGCGTGTCACTCCTGAATAGATTTGGGGCTCCAGAAACACATCTCCCTGTATATGACATAAATCAAGTTGCAAACTTTCATTACATCAGTATAATACTGGTAAAATTACCAGTCAATTAAGATACCAATTGATTTGTACCAGTGAAATATTAACAGTTGACTTGTACCATTGAAAAATTCTTCTTTGACCCCCTCCAATATAGGATTAACCATGCCTAGAAACTAATGATGAAATATGGGAAAAGAAATAATCTGGTGAGCTTTGAGAAAGCAAAGTCTATGTAGATATACAGGGCTCATGTTAGAATATAAAATATGAAAATTATCGTTATCTAATAGCTTAAACTTTTAGAGTTAGTTAATTAACATGATATTAAAGTAAAGTCCTGAGTTCATATTTTACTAGGCTCATCTGTCATCTAAAATATAAAACCTTCACCCATTTAAAATAAGTTACTTCTTGTGCTTATCAATATATTTCAGAAAGTGGGTGGAAGTGTTAGAAATACAAAATATAAAAATTATTGTTCTCTAATAGTTTAAGCCTTTAAAGTAATTGGTAAGTTCACAGCACATACTATACCATCATTTTGCTAATTGTGGCCTGACCAATGAGTTTTGGTTATGGCCATATATATAGAGAGAGAGCTCATACTAAGACATATATTTTGTAAATCATAAATGAACCTAATTTCTGAGAAGAAATGTCTATCAAATATCAGTGTCAGATATATGACTAATCATTTCATCAAAAAGAGAACTTCGGCACTCTATGATATTGAAAAGATTTTGACTGATCAAATCTATAAGAAGTTTTAAAATCTGCCAACAAGCTACAAACAAGATATATAATACAAACAGAATGTACAGCGCTATGAAAAAGTGAAGTCTATATAGACGATCAGGAGCTAGCAAAATGTACATTCCTTTATCTAGTATTGAATGGAGAGATAGATCAAGCTATATATACCAAAGAAGATCTTGATGGAGTAGGTGATTTCAGATGTTATGCGGATAATATAGAACAAAATAAGATGAATGTTTCTTATCAGAGTGTTGAGATAGTATGTGGTATAACCCATGAAGCAAAAAATATACTACATACAGAATTCTAGGTTTGCATCAACAAATGTCAAAGAGTTGTAAAACTGATTTAGATAGCAAGGATCTGGATGAGCCGGGGTAAATATAAGGCTTTGATGAAGGTCGTCAGAAAGAAACTAAATGCTTGAATAGCATGATGGTGGCTATTGGAAATGGTGGACAATAACAAACAACATTAGAAAGGACATTTTCAAATGTTGAGTTTTTCTCCAGATGACTCTTTTGTTGTTAATGTTCCCCAGAAATAGAAACATGTCTTAAGAAGGAAACAAGCTAAGCTTAATATTCGAACCATTTGGACTTCATCTCCTGTAGCATATTTCCCAGCAGAATCTTTCACCAAGTTCTCAAGAGCTGAACCAGAAGTAAAGAAAAAAGGATATGATTAGAAAGCGGAATGTAAAGATAGATAAAATCAAAGTAATCTTGAGCAGCCACGACATCAAGAAACAAGGAAGAACAATATGGCTACAAATGACTGCAAAAACAAGAAAATGCACCAATCCAGTACTGAACTAGCAGAATTGGGACCTAATTTTGGAATATGTGTGCATGGGAAGCACAAAAAAGAAAAGAAACAAAATAAACTTAGCCTAAGAGAGTGCAGGACAGATTTCAGAGTGCTAATGGAGCAGGTACTGAACCTAACTGAAGCTAATATGTATAGCATCAACCGATGCTCCAAATAGGCAGAACATGCAATCTGGCAAAGATTATCCGTGGGAGAAAAATAAAATTGGATAACCATTTTATAACAAATATCCAAGGTTAGGAGTTAGTCCTCGTGCTTTTTTGTTTTAATGTATTCCAAAATATCCTAAATTTTATAGGATGGAGAAAAGAGGATGATTTTACTATTATTTAGAGGAACTTTTACACCAGTAGAATGCCTTCTGATTGTAGAAAGTAGATTGTTCTCAGCTGCTATAAGTTCGTAAATTGTAATGTTGTAGGACAAGGAGCAGTTAGGAATCTACAAACAGACAACTTTCACCATCTCTAGCAAGAGATAAATTATGTGAATTTGGTGATTTGTGAAATTATGCGAAATATCCTAGAGCTTGGACAAAGGATCATAGTAGAATTGCATTTTGGAAGGCTGAAAAAACTCATCTAAGCATTTCACTAGTGCAGGAATAGATGGAACCTAACGTTAGGATGAAACATGGGAGAACACCATATTAACACCAAATAATGATTATCAAAAAGCCAAATGAAAGCATAGGCATAGAAAAAGGAGGCCAAGTTCTATGAACCTAGAATAAACAAGACATGGAACAATATGTCTGCTTTGTAGCGCCTTCAAGTTAGGACACTATATGAGTTACTCAGACTTTCTCTCTTACTATTTTTCTTTCAGGACTTGAATTCTGGATGACAAGATCCTTGTGGACAGCTAGTACACCTTCAGACATACATGGATGACGGAACGTGCTAATTCACCACAAATACAGCATTCTGTTAACTACTTTAACCATTCTTATTCTTTTTTATAAAGAGATAAGATAGCTCGCCTATCTTCAAGAATGGTTTCTAGTAACTGCACCAGTTTGTACATATTACTTTGTCGCAAGAATAATCATGCATATCAATGTAGTCTATATGAATGTGTAAAGGCCAAGTTCTGGACCAATTACTATGAGATGCATTTCTAAATAAGACAATACTGGGCAACAGTAGGATTACATATATTATGACTCTAATTCTTTATAAAATAATATTAAATTAGTAAATTTATAATACACCTAACCTGCGAAGCCTTTATTGACATGACGTTGAGCCCATGCAAGTTTTTCATTCGGGCCAAACTTTTCATCAATGAAACTCTGCAACAACGTAAAGAAAGCAGAGTCTTGTATGACATCTCCCAAACAAGAGTACTTGTTCTTGGAAATGAAAAAACCATTTCAAGCAGTACTTAAATCCATTACTCACCAGGACAGGAAGATTTTGAAGAGGTTGAATGCTTGAACTAACAATACTTGCAATCTGTGACAAGAAATTCAATATAAATAATTAAATACTCAAGACTACTTTGAAACATAGATTAATTTACTTAAATAAACAGAAAAAAAAGCATGCTCATCAAGAGGAAAGACAAGAACAAGATAAGGAAAAGATTTAAAGAATCCATGTGTGCGATTTCAGTGGTCATTAGACTCAACACCAATGTCCTAGGCTTCATAAACAACTCTCAAATTTCTAAATCATACTAATGTTTACAATAAGGTAAACAGAAAGCTATAAATTAATTCAATTGCCAACTTTCTAAATCACTCAACAGATATTCAACAAATAAAAGATACTGATAATTTTGGATCCTTCTTCATTTTCAAATGGAGCAAACACAAAATCAGACTCGACTTTGTGTTGTGCAAATAATTTAAGGTATAAAATTTGAAAGAAACAGCCTATGTAAGATGCCATATCTGAAATGAACTTCCTGCTCTTTGAAAAGGCATTGCTTTTTCTATTAATTGATACATAGTGATTCGCGAGTAGCCAATTAAAATTTTGCAGAAATGTACGACCTGTTTGACTATTAATTAATTACCTCATATGAAGAGGCAATCTTTTTCTGTTCTAAAAGTAAAGAGATTCACTAGAATGATTTGCAGCACCATATTTTTACCTGGAGATTCAAAGCTTTCTTTTTAAGATCCTTGGGTAACAGAGGATGCTGAGGATACTTGTCTTCCAGGTACTGCTCGTAACAAACCAAAGAAAAACTATTTTACTAACAGATACTGAAGAGGAAAATTGCACAGGTACCATCACTCGTAAGTTACAATCAAATCTCAAGAAAAATTACCAATATAATTGCGAAAGAGTCCGCAATTACTGCATCTCCATCAACCAACGCAGGGACGTATTTAATCGGATTAATCTTCACAAATTCTACAGTTCAAAATAAAGTTTTAATCACCATATTCCACATGTTTTAAGTTCATAAAACATGACATCCTCCCTACCCGGATTAGACTGCTCGCCCTTCAAAAGATTCACAGCCTTGTACTCGTAATCCAACCCTTTGACACACAGAAACTAATATTAGCGCGATTTCGGCGATTACCCAATAAAAAAAAAATTCCACCTTTTGAACGAACCATGTCTAATTTGATTAAAAAGGAGGGGAAAGAATCGGACCTTTGAGATTAAGAGCTATTCGCACGCGCTGTGAGCAGGAGCTACGCCAGTAGCTGTAGAGTGTGAGCTTAGGCAACGAGAGGATCTGCTAAAAGGAAGAGAGGAATGTAAAAATTGCAGAACAAAGGAGCTCAAAGAGATCAAAAGAGAGAGGAGACTGGGATTTTGGGGAAGAAGATTAGCGTGACTACCTTCGATGGGGACGCCATGACTCGGGGGGGGGGAACTTGTGAGCGGCGTTGGATGTAATTAGTTATCATTTATATATGGGTTTCTTTTTTGCGTGTATACGCTTCAATAGATCTTTATTTACTTGTATATCCCTCGATACATATGGATACCATCAATTACTTGTATATACCTTCAGTTTTTTTTTATGTCTAAATTATTTAAATTTTATCCTTTATGTTAAAAGTGGGACTGTGAGAGGCATAAGAAAGGATTGAAAAATATTATATTTAAAATTAATTCTAAAATTTTGGTCAAAGTCTTACGGCAATAAGCTCTTATATCTTAGCAAATCAAATATTATAACTATTTTTACGGTTCATTAGGTGGGTTCTCTACCATCTGGACTTCATAGTTTGGGTGTATAGAGATGATTCATGTATCTTATTAGATACCTGAAGTTTTGAGCTTGGTGAGATATTAGTTGCCAAATTTATCAACAACAAAAAATTTATATACGCAAATATGACATTTAGAGGGGGTTATACAAGCAAATATAGGATTTTTTGAAGGGTATATGTGTATATATGTAAAAAAAACCTTCATATATCATTTTTGACTTGATTTTAATTGCATCACGAGTTAATGGTAATAAGGTCAAAATGTAGGGAACTATTTATAAATTTTCCGGAAATATAAAATAAAAGTTGTAGTCGTCTCATCTCATAAGTTTACTACCGAACCCAAAATTCAAAATAACTTATATCTAGTCTAATGTACCCTTATTAAATCAACCAATTATAGTAGAGTTTGTAAGTACTTTCAGGTTATAGGTTCAACTCCAACACCAAATAATATTATAAAAAAATTATTTAGTTATTTGGTAGCTTGGCTCGATTCAATTGATGGTTTTACAATGTGACTAGCTCGGACGAATAGCTCGGCAGCGCGACGACTTAGAGCAAATCTTGACGGCGTTTGATTCGGAGTAATTATGCGACAACACATATAACTTGAGTCCTAAACTAGAACAAAATAAAAACTTACCCTTATTAAAATATCTTATGATTTTTTCATGTATTTAATTTACCTCAAAATTAATATACGACGGCTGATTCAATGTTTTATGGGAAAAAAAGTATTCCCCCTAATACTTAGCAGCAATTCTTAATTTTTCATATAAGTGACTAAATCGAAAAGCTACTTGCTGTCTGATTCAGCAATTTCTGCTGACACGGCAAAACTCACATAATAGTTTCATATTTAAGTTTCAATATACTTGCTTAGCACACCAACAAAGTAAGAAACAGCCACAAGAGAGTAGATTTTATAGCACAAATGCTTTTGTCACAAGAGTATGTAGATGTAGATGCCATGCAAATATGCAATCCAATTGGATCATGGATGTAGATGCCAGAAGAGAATATTTTCATTATAGAAGTTCCAAAAGCACTGTTTCATATGGGCAAAGATCAGTGCTAGCATCTCTAATTTATATATATATATATATGACCTGCATATATAACCTGAACAGATCTAAGCAGCAGTAAAGGGTCTTTGGTTGGCTTAGTAGTTCTTTCTCTAGATTTGATACAAATAAATCCATAACTCTAAGAACAAAAGCAAAGCCAACAACAAAGAGAGCAGAAGCAGCATTTGCCTCTCTTTTATTATTGATCACCTACGAGAGTAAGTGATCTTGATTCTTGACCTCTTAGGACGATGAGTGTGCATCTGGCTGTCTCTCCGGGAGCGCAGCTTGAAATGCAGGAATCTCCATGTATGCCTCATGTAATCGTTGTAGAGTAGGATATTTGGACTGCAAGAAAGCAAGGAGTTCACAAGATTTAATGAATCGACTTCGTGCAAAAGAAAAAGAAAATTTAACTATGACTAGTTTTAGTATCAAGTTCCGTAGAAGGATTAAAACACAGGTCTGCGGAATCTTTTGTTATTTCAAGAACAACGAAACAACTAATGTGCGACAATAGTGCATAATTCCTTGTTTCCATAACCTTGTAATGGAAGCCATTTTTCTCACTTCCAGGACTATTGGATGAAATGAATTGCATCTTATTCTAATTGGTGGGACTCTTAGGTTAATATTCTTACCAGGCAAAAGAAGTCAAGAATTTGACACAGCAGAAACAAGCAATCTTACCATGTCAATTTGGAAGCGCGTCACTCCTGCATAGATTTGGGGCTCCAGAAACACATCACCCTGTATATGGCAAAAATCAAGTTGCAAATTTTCATCACATCAGTAAAATACTGGTAAACTTACCAGTCAATTAAGATGACAACAGCATACTTTGATCATCAAATAGGAAATTAATGTGTTTGTATCAACTTGATCAGACAGAAATATTAACAGTTAATTTGTACCAGTGAAAATTCTTATTTGACCCCTAAAATATAGGATTAACCATGCCAAGAAGTTAATGATGAAATATGGGAAAAGAAATAATCCGCGAGCTTTGAGAAAGAAACGTCTATATAATAGATATACTAAGCCATGTTAGAATATAAAATATAAAAATTATTATTCTCTAATAGCTTAAATTTTTAGAATTTTGAGTTCTGAAGTTCGGATTGAAGAATTTTGAGTTCTGAAGATTTTAAGTTGTACGAGCGTTCGAAAATCCAGAGACAGATTATTCGATCGCAGCCTGTAGGCATTCTTAAGAAGGAAACAAGCTTTAATACACGAACCATTTGGACTTCATCTCCTGTAGCAAATTTTCCAGCGGAATCTTTTACCAATTTCTCAAGAGCTGATCCAGAAATAAATAAAAAGAAGGATATGATTAGAAAGCTGAACACAAAGATGGATAAAATCAAAGTATTCTTGAGCAACCAAGATAATCATAAAGTAATATCAAGAAACAAGAACCAACAATACGGCTACAAATGACCGCAAAAACAAGAAAGTGCACCAATCCAGTACTTAACAAGCAGAATTGGGACCTAATTTTAGAGTATGTGTGCATAGGAAACACAAAAAAGAAAAGAAACAAAAGAAAGTAAGCCTAAGAGAGAGTGCCGGGCAGATTTCAGGGTGCTAATGGAGCAGGTGCTGAAGCTAATATGTATAGCATTAACCCATGCTCCAAGTAGGCAGAACATGAAATCTGACAAAGACTATCCTTGGGAGAAAATTAAAATTGGATTACCAATTTATGACAATAATATCCATGGTTAGGAGTTAGTCCTTGTGCTTTTTTGCTTTAATATATTCCAAAATATCCTAAATTTATAGGATGGAGAAAAGAGGATGATTTTACTATTATTTAGAGGAACTTTTAAGCCAGTATAATGCCTTTTGATTTTACGGTGCTTTTGTAGAAAGTAGATTGTTCTCAGCCACCATAAGTTTGTAAATTATAATGCTGTAGAACAGGGAGTAGTTACAAACCTACAAACAGATACAGCTTTCACCATCTACAGCAAGTGATAAATTATGTGAATTGTTGATTGGTGATTGTAAAGCTTCTCATGCCAAATAGGACAAGCGGATCCCAGAGCCAGCACAAAGGATCATAATAGAATTGCATTTTGAAAGGCTGAAAAGGTCACCCAAGCATTTCACTTGTGCTGGAATAGAACATAGATGGAACCTGACTTTAGGATGAAACGTGGGAGAACGCCATATTAACACCAAATAATGATTATCAAAAAGCCAAATGAAAGCATAGGCATAGAAAAATGAGGCCAAGTTCCATGAGCCTAGAACAAGCAAAACATGGAACAATATGTCTACTGTAGCGCCTTCAAGTTAGACCTATATATGAGTTACTCAGACTTACTCTCTTACTGCTTTCTTTCAGGACTTGAATTTCTGGATGATCCTTGTGGATGGCTAATACACGTTCAGACATACGTGGATGATGGAACATGCTAATCCACCCACAATACCGTGTTCTGTTAACTACTTTAACCATTCTTATCCTTTTCTATATACAGATCAGATAACTCATCTATCTCCAAGAATGGTTTCTAGTAACTGCACTGCACCAGTTTGGACATATAACTTTTTCACAAGAATAAGTGTATGCATATGAATGTGTAAAGGGCAAGTTCTGGACCAATCATTTTGAGATGCATTTCTAAATAAGACAATATTGGGCAACAGTAGAGTTACAGATAGTATGACTCTAATTTTTTATAAAAATAGTATTCAATTAGTAAACTTATAATAAACCTAACCTGCAAAGCCTTTGTTGACATGATGTTGAGTCCATGCAAGTTTTTCATTTGGGCCAAACTTCTCATTAATGAAACTCTGCAAAGAAGGAACATAAAGAAGGCCAGTCTTGCATGACATCTCCCAAATAAGACTACTTGTTCTTGGCAATGAAAAAACTATTTCTGAAGCAGTACTTAAATCCATTACTCACCAGGGCAGGAAGATTTTGAAGAGGTTGAATGCTTGAACTAACAATACTTGCAATCTGCAACAAGGAATTTAAAGAGAAACTTACACTATTAATATAAATACTCAGCACTATTCTGAAACATAGATTAATTTACTTAAATAAAAAAAAACATGCTCATCAAGAGGAAAGACAACAAGAAGATAAGGAAATGACTTAAAGAATCCCTGCGTGTGATTCCAGTGGTCATTAGACTCAACACCAATGTCTTGAGCTTCATAAACAATTCTCAAGTTTCTAAATCATACTAATGTTTACAATAAGGCAAACAGAAAGCAATAAACTAATTGCCAGCTTTCTAAATAACTCAACAGATATTCAACAAATAAAAGATATTGATAATTTTGGATCCTTCTTCATTTTCAAATGGAGCAAACACAAAATCAGACTCGACTTTGCGTTGTGCAAATAATTTAAGGTATAAAATTTGAAAGAAACAGCCTATGTAAGATGCCATTTCTGAAATGAACTTCCTGCTCTTTGAAAAGGCATTGCTTTTTCTATTAATTGATACATAGTGATTCGCGAGTAGCCAATTAAAATTTTGCAGAAATGTACGACCTGTTTGACTATTAATTAATTACCTCATATGAAGAGGCAATCTTTTTCTGTTCTAAAAGTAAAGAGATTCACTAGAATGATTTGCAGCACCATATTTTTACCTGGAGATTCAAAGCTTTCTTTTTAAGATCCTTGGGTAACAGAGGATGCTGAGGATACTTGTCTTCCAGGTACTGCTCGTAACAAACCAAAGAAAAACTATTTTACTAACAGATACTGAAGAGGAAAATTGCACAGGTACCATCACTCGTAAGTTACAATCAAATCTCAAGAAAAATTACCAATATAATTGCGAAAGAGTCCGCAATTACTGCATCTCCATCAACCAACGCAGGGACGTATTTAATCGGATTAATCTTCACAAATTCTACAGTTCAAAATAAAGTTTTAATCACCATATTCCACATGTTTTAAGTTCATAGAACATGACATCCTCCCTACCCGGATTAGACTGCTCGCCCTTCAAAAGATTCACAGTCTTGTACTCGTAATCCAACCCTTTGACACACAGAAACTAATATTAGCGCGATTTCGGCGATACCCAACAAGAAAAATTCGACCTTTGAGGTTAAGAATCGGACCTTTGAGGTTAAGAGCTATTCGCACGCGCTGTGCGCAGGAGCTACGCCAGTAGCTGTAGAGTGTGATCTTAAGCGACGAGAAAAAGAAGGAGAGGAATGTAAAAAGATTATAGAAGAAAGTAGCGCAAAGAGATCAAAAGAGAGATGAGAGTGGGATTTTGGGAAGGAGATCAGCGTGATTACCTTCAACTCGGACGCCATGGACTTGGGGGAAAACTTGGGACCAGTGTTCGTTGGATCTACGAGTTTATATAATTTGTGACCATTTATACGTACGGTTTTTTAATATTTTTTATAAGCTTCAAATTTTCTTTATTTACTTATATACCCCTCAATACATATGTTTTTTACATAAAGACCATCATTTACTTTTCAAATTGTCTGCATAATAAAATTAAAATTAAAAACAAAAATAAACTTAACAAATAAAAATTTATAAAAACTTTTTATCTTCTTATGTCTAAATTAAATTTTAATGATTAATTAAATTTAAAGATATCCATGTAAAAATTAAAAAATTTAAAGATATATATATAATCATGTGTTTTGAAAGTTGTAGATGCAAATATGACATTAATTTTTATATAAAAAAAACCCCTTTGTATATCTTTTTTGACTTAATTTTATTGCATCGTGAGTTTAGGGTAATAAAGTCAAAATGTAGGGAATTATTCACAAATTTTCCCGAGTTTTAAAATAAAAGTTGTACTCGTCTACTATCCCGAATGTAGAAATGTACTACAACCAATCGTCCAGAAGATAAAACACTAAAACCTCAGCAAATAACAGTCTGCCGAGTATTCGACTATACCGAATTCCTGCATTCCGTATGCAGATAATCTTACTCGGCCTGGCCTAGTGGGGTCCAAAATCCGGCTTAAGTGGAAAATAACTTCACTAACCAACTCTAGTAGAGTTGGTAGGTATCTTGCTCATAACTAAGGAGGTCATGAGTTCAACTCCAACCCCAAACAATAATATTGTAGAGAAATTGTTTGGTAGTTGGTAGTTAGGTGGCTTGGTCCTACCTTACTCATAACTAAGGAGGTCATGAGTTCAACTCCAACCCCATACAATATTGTGGAGAAATTATTTGGTGGTTGGTAGTTAGGTGGTTTGGTTCGATTTGATTGATATCTCGGCAGTGTGGTTAGCTTGAAAGAACAGCTTGGCAACACAACGGTTTGGAGCAGGTCTCGACGACATTTGATTCGAAGCAATTGTTCGGCGACGCATATGGCTTGAAGCCTAGACTAGACAGCTAAAAGTTCGGTGGGGCCTAAAGTGCCTCTGTATCTATGGAGGGTTAGCCCTTTGTCCAGCCCATATCTAACCTTCAGGCTCATAAATGATCAAAAAGAAAAAAAAAAAGTGGAAAACAAATTCCACTTAACTTCCCCAATGTTTTGCTGGATAACAAAGGATAGTTATACACTTATTTGTAAATTAATTATTAAAAACAATCTAATATAAAGAAGTCAAATACTTCAATACCCCTTTTTTTAATTCTAAATATTTAGTTAATCATAATAAAAGATCTTTAATTCGTGAATAAATTTCCTTATTAGTCATCCAAATTGGAGCTTAGTTTATAAGATTCAAATATAATAGATTGATTCTTTCTTAGTATTTAAAATAATATTCGAAATAGCGGTATTTCTCTAGTTAAACACTCATATAACTCTTATCAATTCCTAGCGAGTTTGGTTGATAAGAAATTGAGAAAGAAAGTGATTTCTAATAAGTAATTATGATTTATTAGTGAATAACGAAAGTATTAAATGAAAAGAGGATTAAAAAAAGGCGATTAATAATAATATTCGATATATATAAAGTTGTGAAGAGAAACTCACTTTCCAAAATTGCCTTCCTCTATTATACGTGAACTGACTTGAACCCAAACCTAAAATAGTCAAATCAATTTGGCACCTTTTTTTACCAAAGTAAGTTTATGGCCAAAAGAATATACATATAAGTAAATTATATAATATTTATCAGAGTAGGTGGATTATATATATACACACAGGATGATATACGAGAAATAGAAGTAATTTAGTTGAACAGAAATTATTAATTAAACAACCGTAGATATGAGTGATTTAACTCTATTTTTTCAGCTATGAATATTAGAATTTGCTTGTAAAATTAGAGATTTATACTAAATATATCTACTAGTTTTATAGTGTGGGCTGACTCTTTGTGGGTCTGTATAAGCGCATCGTCAGATATGCGCTAACGCATCAATTATGTGCATTTAATTATTATTATTTTTTTATAATTAAAATCGTTAGATGGTGTGCCCAAACTAGTCTAGATAAACCAATCCACATCAAATCTCTATATTTGTGATTATTTATATTTTCGTCTTATAAGCTAGAAGTCATCTACTCTCGTACAAAAAAAAGATTATGAGTTAGATTTTTTGTTTTACCTTTTAGATAATTCTACTTAGAATTTTTAACTAGCGCTCATTTTAATTATCAACATTATTTTGCACATAATAATTTTAACTTAAAAAAAAAGCCTCTCGTCCCCCTTAACGAAAATAATTAAAAAGATAAATATGCTCCTATAATCTAAATATAGGGTATAACAAATATTTTGATATTTTTCTCTTTTTTCTTTTAAAAAATTTAAAGGTATAAAATCACAACGGTGTGAGTTATGTGATAAGTAAATAAGCGAACAAAGGGAAGAAAGATTTGAACATTTTCAAATATAATTTATATCAAAGAAAATGTTACCCTCTCTTTGTAGCCAAGAACAAGTAATCTGTAAGCAGTGAATAAGTGGTCCACCAATTTCTCCACAATAGTGTGGCCTCCGTTCTTGCAACCAATGTGGCATCATGTCGTCTGCTTTCCCTGTTCGCGCGAATTCCTTACAACCAGCTTCTGGTCCTTGCAGCTCTCTCCCCAGTTTGGTCCATAATACTTCCACGCGTTCAAATGTAGAAAATTTACGCATCCGTTGCCGCGTGCGATCCCCTAGCTTCCAATCATATCTCTCTCTCACTCACCTATGATGGCATTTCATTTTCCATTTTGGGCCCGCTCTCTTAAATTTTTCTTGCGCCTTTACTAAAATGAAATGCCAACCAACCACTGTTGAACGGATCACGCATTCACGGCATCCTCCACTCCACACCATTTGAATCCTAGAGGACGATAAATTTTTGTGACAACTTTTATCTTGGAAGAAAAAGATGCAAACATCTGCGATCAAGATGGTCAGCTTGAAATCATAGGGTGTTGCATGAATGTTTACCTTTTTTTTTTTTTCTTTTATCTATTGGTTTTATCCATATATTTTGTGGCAATTAATAATCTCGGGCATCCCAACTAATAAGATTCTTTCACCAGGGGTTTTCTGCTATAAGAAAAGGAACATAGTTGTTGTAACGTGTAAGCGTTGGAGAAGAAACCATGGCTGAGCTCTCCACTAACAGACCACTTCTATCTGAAGAACTCCAAGAGAAGGACTACTCTGGCAAAACACCTCTCTTGCCATCTTTGTCCAAATGGGTGCTCAAATCTTTGATCTGGGCTCTTTTCCTAACCTGGGCTGTAGCTATCTTCTTCTACTCCAGTGAGTTTGTGAAGGACTTGCAGAAGAAATGGATAAATCTCACCCAAGGAACTGTTTTTGGGATCACAGGTACCAATTAGCCGACTTTTTAAACCAAACTCTTCGTTGATATAGTAAAGAATTTGTACTCAAATTGTTGAATTTGATACATGCAGGAAGTATATTTCTTGCTTTCAGTGCGCCAATTCTGGTCGTTGCATTTCTGGCTTTCATATATGTTGCTGCCTTCTCAGGAGACAATTTCAAGTATGGAAAATTTTCTATCTTTTCTTGTATTATGTTAGATTTCCATGCCATTTATCTATGTGGATGATCGTTCTGATATCAGGAAGAAGAATTTGAAGTCTTGGTGGTTTCGCCTTTGGACATTCCCAGTTCTTGTTGATGGACCGTTTGGTGTTGTCTCTGCTGCAGAATTTTTCGGCATACTGCTGTTTGTCATATATGTTATCTGGACAATTACTGCTTATACTTTAGAAACCAGTAGCTTGATTTCAAAATTTTCATTGCCCTCAATGCAGAAATGGTAGGCAATCCTATTCTATATCAATGGAAAAATATTCTATATTGATCTCTAGACATATACTCACTCATCTCTCTGTTGATTTATTTTTCTCTATGGTTCTAATACTAATACAAACTTGCAGGTATTTGATGCTAGAGTTGACCGGGCTTCGCTTCGGCTCAATTGGACTATTCTGTATGATATTCTTATTTCTGCCAGTCGCGAGGGGCTCAATTCTGCTTCGTTTAATAGATATTCCATTCGAGCATGCCACCAGATACCATGTCTGGCTTGGACATCTTACGATGATTATCTTTACACTCCATGGACTGTGTTACATGATCTCGTGGTCGCTGCAGCATCGCTTCAAGCAAGAAGTAAGTTCACATAAATCTATATGTTTGTTTATTATCCTTTGACATATAACCAAAATAGTATCCGATTCTCTGGACATCAAAATTCCAAAATTTTGTGTCAGACATCAATTGTATGTATAGTTATCAGTAGTGTAGATCATTGATCTCCTAGACCCAGATATGCATATCATGGAGTTATATATAAACAAGAACCCATTTGCAAAGTTTATTGCCAATATTTATCATTTAAAAGAGCGAAAATTTTCATGCAGATGTTAGATTGGAAGGATATTGGTGTGGCTAATCTTCCTGGAGTAATTAGCTTGATAGCAGGTCTATTGATGTGGGTAACATCACTGCATCCTGTAAGGAAGAATTACTTCGAGCTCTTCTTCTACACCCATCAACTATATGTGATCTTCGTAGTATTCTTAGCACTGCATGTTGGAGACTTCATTTTCAGCATTGCTGCCGGAGCAATTTTCCTGTTCATTCTTGATCGCTTTGTGAGATTTTGCCAATCTAGAACTAAAGTTGATATCGTTTCAGCAGCGTGCCGTCCATGTGGAACAGTGGAGCTGATTCTTTCTAAGCCAGCAAGTATGAATTCTTCTCCAAAATAATTGTGTTTTATATTGTCATAAAATTATAACTCTGCAATCCAACAATTGTTTCATATTCTGCAGATCTTCGATATAATGCTCTCAGTTTTATTTTCCTTCAAGTACGGGAGCTGTCATGGTTGCAGTGGCATCCCTTCAGTGTATCATCCAGTCCTTTGGATGGAAAATACCACCTCTCTGTTCTTATTAAGGTGCTCGGGACATGGACCAGTAAACTGCAGGATATCATCTCTAATTTCACTGAGAATCCTGGTAAAATAACAGCCTCTGTTGAAGGGCCATATGGGCATGAATCACCTTACCACTTGATGTAAGTCTTTCCTTTGTAGCTGCCTATAGGCAATTTAGAAATATATGCTTTAATTGATTGCTTCAATCATGGTTACGATCACGAAGGAAAGGAATCTTTCCACCTTCTTCATCATATCAGAAACCATAACATGGACACAGTATTGTGTAAATTATATTTGTAATAAAGCCTAATTGAACCGATATTAATATACACAGGCGAAGATCCACGTAAAATCTAGAACATAAATACTGTTTAAGATAAAAATCAATTATACAATTCTGTTAGAATTCCCCTTTTTCTCAAACTATAGTTGAATTTACATGTAATCTTCTCATCCTCAAAGACAACTGCAGATTCTGACAAAATGATACTTTGTTCGATGGCATGTTAATTCAGGATATGTTGATTTGTTGCCCTTGCTGTGAGATTTCTCATCTTGTCATCTTTTCCTTCACCTTTTGTCCTCTCAGGTATGAAAATCTTATTCTAGTAGCAGGGGGCATTGGTGTATCGCCATTCTTGGCCATATTGAGCGACATACTTCACCGGATCAGCGAAGGGAAACCATGTCTGCCAAAAAATATCTTAGTTGTTTGGGCCGTCAAAAAATCTAAGGAGCTCTCTCTCCTTTCAGCGGTCGATTTTCAGACGAGTTGGCACTCTTTCTCTGATAAATTGCATCTTGACATCCAGTCTTATGTAACTCAAGAATCAGAGCCTTCGTTGGTAGGCATACATAGTTCCAGCATTAACTATCCATTATCTTTCAAGTTTCAGTCTTTTTTTAATCTTTTCTTTTCAGAAAGAACATCTGAACTCTGATAATCTTGTATTAATTTCAGGAAGAGGGTAAGGTTGATGGCAGCATGAAGTCTCCTTCTATCTTCATAACAAATGGAAGTAGTATGTCATGCTTGGTTGGCACAGGGAATAATATCTGGGCAGGAATTTATGTTGTTGTATCTACTCTTGGCTTCATTATCTTATTTGGCATGGTGGAAGTTTACTACATTCAACACTTCAACATATATGCGTGGTGGTATCGCGGTCTCCTATTCATCTTATGCATGGTTGCAGGAGTTGTTGTCTTTGGTGGAATTGTTGTTTTCTTGTGGCATAAGTTGGAAAATAGGAGTTCAAGCTATGAAGAATGTCCATTTGACGATGAGAAAAGCTCAGGGCGACGAAAAGAACAAACAGCAGATAATGAGACTACTAAGACAGATCTTGCAAGTTTTCAGACAATTCAATACGGATACAGACCTGATTTCCGAGGTAAATTTCCTTTTTCCAAGTTCCTCCATGCAGAAGACAGCTTAACCTCTCCATGATATGTTCTTGTGCCGAAAACTAACCAGTAAGAGTTTCAATAAAGCTGAAATCTGACATGCTTGGATCCTTCAATTTTGTTGGACTGACATTTAACTCATCCATTAAGTGCCATTGATTGCCAATGGTATTCAATCTAACAATTTACTACGAAACCGCAAGAACAAACAAATTTAACTTTTTATGCTTCTTTCTTGTATCTATCTATTCTCTGATCTTATGAGATGACTCATTAATATGTTTCATATTTTTCTTCAGCAATATTTGATTCCTTCTCGGAACAAATAGGGCGCACCGATGTCGGTATCATTGTATGTGGACCACCAAGCCTTCAGTCCAGTGTTGCAAGAGAGTGCAGATCACAGAACCTAAGAGGAAGAAGGAACAACTCAGTCTTCCACTTCAACAGCCACAGCTTTGATCTATAAAAATCTCAATTTGGTGTACTGTAATTAAATCTTGCCATGGCAAATATCTTCTATAACTTTAGCATGTGGAAGATATATTATTAATTGTATATATCAAAAACTACTCTCTCTCTCTCTCTCTCCCTCTCTCATGTATAAATATTGATACATATATGTTCCCAAATATTTCAGCTTATCAGCATAAATTCTAAACATATCGATGAGAGCCGCATGCACTAAAACGCCCTTAAAAATGATCAAAACTTCGATTTCCCAATTGATATCTTCGACGGATATTGCTCAATTTATTTTGCAATAATTCCTTTTTAAAAAAGTATCTCGCGAAAGTTCTGAATTAATCTGACAGTATCTTCCATAAGTTTATGCGTTATACATATATCAAACTACTCTCTCTCACTCTCTCATTTATAAATATAGATAAATATATGTTTATAAATATTTACAAGCATAAATTATAAATATCGGTGAGAGCTGCATGCACTAAAATACCCTTAAAATGATCGATGAATTCTAAGGCTGACGTCTAAAAACAAATATCTCGCAAAAGTGCATAATTCATAATCATATTTTTTGTAGGATTAATATTACTGAATGTTTTGTTTTGTTACTAATTGGAGTGAGTTATTATACGAGAAATCAAAATGTCATCATATTGAAAAGATGAAAATTAAAATTTGTGACCATAAATATATGAAAATTATAATTGGGTTATTTATAATATAAAAAAAATGATTTTTGTGTTTTTCTTACAATTTTCTAACAAATCCTACCTTCTTCTTTTGATCCGCGACGAATGATAGAGAAAGTTGGGTTATCGGATTACCTCGATCGTAGCCGTCCAAAGTGTGGGCTCCTCTACTGGGCGGCCAAGATCCATCCTCCTTTGAAGCCGGCACTGGTTAGTTAACTCCAAGCAGCGGAGCACGTGCCTACTCTCACAGTTTCCGCCATCGTTCTAGGGTTCCAACTCCTCCGCCCCCAAATCGATGCTGAAAGGCGCAAAAATCTCCCCAATTTGATCGAAAATTTTCCTTGAAAGATCGCATTTGATAGAAGAGCTCGTGAGATAAGTACAATCCTATATTCTTCTCGTTTTGCCCCAGTAATTTTGCTTCGATTTGCTCGCGAATTTCAAGATTTGAGTGGTAAAAAGAGGAGCTTTGTTTAGCTTCCGTTTGGTCTTCTAAGATCCATGGAGAATGTCACAACCCTAACCCCAACCATGGCCTTCGACTCCTCCGAAGTCGAAACCCTAATCCCAATCCAACCCCAGGAATCTCACCTCAATCAACCCATCACCGTCGAATCCACCTCCTCTCTGCTCGCCGTCCAATCGGATCCGGCGTTAGTATCTGCTCCGCCGGCGGATTACACCGGTGATCACCGGGATCCGGAGGTCGGCATGGAATTCGAGTCCCCAGACGCTGCCCGCGCCTTCTACTCCGCCTACGCAGACCGCATCGGCTTCCGCGTCCGCAACAGCAAGTCGTTCACCTCCCGAGTCGACGACACCGTGATCATGCGCCGCTTCGTGTGCTCGAAGCAAGGCCGGCCGACGAAAAAGGACCCCTTTGACCTCTCCAAGAAGCGCCGCAATCGTCTTTCCTCAAGGGAAGGCTGCAAAGCCATGCTCCAGGTCAACCGCCGGGAAAACGGTTCGTGGGGAGTGTCAAGATGTGTTCTTGAGCATTGCCACCCTCTCGGCGTAATGCAGAAGCCGTCCGTCACCACCCAGAAGAAGCTGACCAAGAAGCCATGGGAGCTTCTCGTTAGCTCCACTGTTGAAGTTCATCAAAACGGCCTTGGACCTGGTGGTGGCGTCGCACAGAGCTTGTTGGAGTACTTCAAACGGATGCAGGCAGAGAATCCGGCATTCTTTTATGCAATTCAGCTCGATCAAAGTAATTGTGTAGCCAATGTGTTTTGGGCGGACGCTAGGGCGAGGATGGCATATAGCTATTTTGGGGATGCAGTTGTGTTTGACATGAGTTGCAAGAGAAATAAACGCATGGTGCCATTTGCGGTGTTCACTGGCATGAACCATCACAGACAGGTGATTGTGTTTGGGTGTGCTTTCATGACTGATGAGAGCGAGGATTCATTTTCTTGGCTTTTTGAAACATGGCTTGCGCTGATGAGCAGGCGGAAGCCGGTGTCATTCACCACTGCCTATGATCATGTCCTGGAGGCAGCCGCACTGAATGTGTTCCCTGATGTGAGACATAGGTTCTGTAAAAGGGATATCTTTAGCAAGTGTAAGGAGAAGTTGAGTAATGTATACTCTGCGCACCCGTTGTTTAAGGTTGAGTTGAAAAAATGTGTAAATGAATCACAAAGCTTTGAAGAGTTTGAGTCAAGTTGGAAGATGTTGATGAATAGATATAATCTGGTAGAGAATGGTTGGTTGCGAACACTATATGAGATTCGTCATAAATGGGTTCCTCTGTACCTTAAGGACAAATTTTTTGGTGAACTCTTTGGGGCTCCGAAATTGGAAACAATGTACAAGTTCTTCCAACGGAATTCCATTACGACAACTACTCTGCGTGATCTGGTTACTCAGTTTGATAAGTCCATGGCAGGGCAATATGAGAAAGAAATTCAGGCTGACTTCACATCCAGTAATACTAGACCTGTTCTAAAGACTCCATTGCCAATAGAAAAACAAGCATCAGAAATATACACAAGAACAATGTTCTCCTTTTTTCAGGATGAACTGGCTGAGTCCTCAAGCTTTATGACAGAGAAACTTGAGGATGGTGTGACCAGCAAATTTCGTGTGACTAAAGTTGAGAATGTTAGTAAAACATACATGATCCAATATAATGCTGAAGAGAAGAGCATAATTTGTAACTGTTGCCAGTTTGAGTATACAGGCATTCTGTGCAGGCATGTGTGCAGAGTTTTGACAGTACTTGGCTTTCTTTCACTTCCTGACAGTTATATTTTAAAAAGGTGGACAAAGAATGCCAAGAGTAGTATCTTGTCAATAGTTCCAAGCAACAGTAAAAAACCCTTAAATTGGAGGTGCAATGATCTTTGTCGTGATGCCATTAGATTTGCTGAAGAGGGTGCAACTTCTGCGGTGATATATAAGGTTGCTAAGGGAGCATTACAGAAGGCTTTTGCAGAAGTTTTTTCTGCAAAGAGAGGTTCTTCATTATTATGACGAGGTATGATGATGTTTCCAGCTAGATGGAGATGGTCATATTCTATTTGGTAGCTGCTATATATGGGAGTATAATAGTTTGGCAATGACTTCATAGTTTAGCTGATATAGCATTAAGCTCAGAAGTTTCCTTTATCATCTAACATAAACCATACTCTTTTTAAAGAATTTGATTGCCATGTAACCTTAATCTTTATGATTAAGTTTTCTAGGCAATGCATTAATGGGTGTTTTAAGCATGTACTGTTCCATGCCAGTGATGAAGAGTTTGCTGGTGCAGATTGGTACGCCTGTGAGATGACTGGTGTTGGGGATCACAATATCTTACTACATACACTTCTTATTTAGCAGTTTGTTATGACCACTTATATATGTTTCTGAAGTTCTTCCAGGAAATTTCTGCAGGTTGTTGAGACCTTTTCCATATTTCCTGGTTATGAAGATGTAGCTTCCAATGGTCACCTGGTCGTGTTTCCGTGCACCTGATTACTGGAGTTAATCATGTAAGATTATAACTGAACATACATTGTCAGATGGATCTTTTCCTTTTAATAATTCAGTCCACGTAAAACAGTCTTCATCAGCACTTGTTTGTTACCTGATTGCCAATTTATTGAAGATTTTGTTTTTAGGATTGACGTTCTTTACCCGAGAAACCTGAGTCTGTTCATTTCTTCATATTGATATATGGACCCATTTGTATGTATGTGTGTTTTTATCCACACATCAATATATATGTATAAGTATTGATTATTTTCTATTCGTTCAGTGATCTTTTTCAACTTGCGAATGGCCGTTATTGACGCATATCTTGAAATTTGTGGAGACCCATGGGTGAAGACTAAAGAAGAGGCAGTCGGCTGTAAATATCAGAACCTCAAAATTTTACTGTTTCATGGTTCCAGCTTCAGTCCCCGCGGCCCAACTGTCTGATGCTGAATTGCTGATACCCCAGAGGCACATCCAAGTGACGGCAAATGATAGCATGGAACATTACAATTCCTCATATTCAGAAAGGAGATTCATAGTCCTCCATAGCCACTGACTCTTTGGGGATGGCTTCTAAAGAATCTAAACTACTAATCTTTTGACACTCGTGCCTCTGAAGCTGTGGCTTGTTGGCTTGGGTTTACAGAGGACCATAGCATCTAAAAAATTGCAGATTCACCAAATTATGGTTATGGAACATCAAAATTTGTGGCTTCAGATCAAAATTCAGGGGCATTATCTGGAGTACTCTGGATTCTTTTCTGATAGATGTAAAGGCCGCCGTCAGAGTGGTCTACTCTATATTCTTGATATTCAATGGTGCACTAAGGATCCTCTAGTGAATTTTTATTTGGATTATATATTGTATCTTCTGAACCCTACACAATGAGATATCTGAAGGACTTGAAAGTAACTGTTGTCTTCTCATGCTTACAGTCCTTTGGTGTGTAATCATCAATTTTCGTTTCTAAGTTTTGAATTTTCACTTTTTTTATTATCCTTGGTTCTTTCGGGACTTATTTAGAAGAAGATTCAGTATTTAGATTACTGATTACTTCCCTCTTTCTTTGTTATGACATAAATCCCGGAATGTATTTGAGCATGAAGTATTGCAGATTTTATAGTAAAAATTATAAATACTCTTGTTGCAGCTTGATCTTGATCATTAAGCCCAGCTTTTTACATAGTAAGACTGTTAAAAAAGCTCGTGGGTTATGTTTGTTTAGAGCTCGGCTCGATTAAATAGTAGACTAGCAGTATATATCAATATAAAATATTATATTATATTATATATGGTCACATGAATTATTAGAATTTTATGTTAATTATTTATTTGTAGCATTGTATGTCTGTATGAGCTAAGTTTACCTTATAGGATTTATATATTTTTTTATTGTTTTGCTTTCATAATTCTTTTTAATCAATATTAGTCTTCAGTGCATCAAGCTCAAATGAGTCCATTGAGCTATCGAGCCGAGCTCGAGCCTTATCGAACTGAAATTGAGCCTAGCCGAGTCATTTTTTTTACCTTGAGATGAAATTTTTTGTATACATTTCATTTTTTTAGCATTGTTCTAATTAATACCCTATATTTGATGATTTTATAATTAGATTCTTTATTTCCGTACAATTTTAATATAGCACTTTATTAATATTTGACTAATTACTATTAACTATAGTCTATGATTTATGTAACTGTACTGATTAAATTGGTAAGATGCTCTTAGAAATTTTTTAATTTTTATCCCAAAATTTTAAGTCATATCTCACCTGAATAAGAAACAATTTTGTGAATCTAACCACCCTACCCATCTCACCTTTGTCAATTACTATTCTACTCTTAACATTTATCACTTTAGTTGACTATCATTTTAATTATTCTCTATTTTTTTTTCTCTCTTTTCTTTGTCCTTTTTATCTATTCATTAGAAAAAATATTTCAATTATTTGCTAAAATATATCTACTTTTTATATCACATAAAGTGTAATAATTGTACCACTATATTAGTTTACAACCACAATAGTAGCACTCTTATGCAACTTTAAATAATAAGCATAACTAAACTAGCATGAAAGGTATTTAGTAATCATAAATGAGTGCCCCCTAGCAGAATAATCATTGGTTGATACATTTTTATTTGAAAAAGATTAGATTTTACTTAACTTAAAGTGTTATAATTTAAAATTAGAGTGAAAAATAAGAGGTAAAATTTCAAAATCTTCAGAGGATGGTTCCGTTACTTTATATATTTATCTTGTCTGTGATTTAGTAATCCCAAAGTTTCTTTCTTATACGATCAAATAAGGAAAAAATGATCTTTTTTTTTTTCATTTTCGTACTCTTTCTTTCATAACATAATTATCCGAAAGAGACTGACTTCTAGTGTGGAAGAAAAATGGTTTGTGACGCTGAAATGTACTTCCGACACATAAGATAAAATCGGAAATAACCTTTGTTTCATACTACTATTTCGATACAAAATTTCATCTCATGAAAAAACAATAATAATTTGTTCAAGTGTTAATTACAAAAAATAACAAAAAAAAGGCAAGTGTTAATTACAAAAAATAACAAAAAAAAGAGGGTGTTATTTGAAAATATTTCCTCTATTTATTTATTAATGCTGGCATAACTATAAGCCAGTGATGTTTGACTTTAGACTTCATAGGCATTGGATAGACCCCATTCGTGGGGCCCACTCTTCTCTGACCTGGTACTTCCCCCTATCCAATTTTATTCCTCGTTCTGGTCTCAGCCAATGCCACACTGCCACGCAATCTTCGAAGGTCGGACATACTATATTTAAGCAAATTTATCATTTGGGCCCTGTCTTTTTCATTATTTAGAAACTATGCTCTGCCTTCTTTGTAAAGCCAGCAGAAGAAATTTGTTTGAATTATTGTAGGGTTTAATATGCAATAAATTACCTATTTTAGAAATGTCAGGGTTGAATGGGTTAAATTCCAAGAGATTTCCGAAGCGGTGAGCAGACCGCCATTGCCTGGTACGCGCGTTCCTTTAGCGTAGTAGCAAAACGTGATCCCCTCACCGTCCGTAAGCATACACTCCGCTTTGTTGAGTTTGTTCACAGATCGAACCAGGTCACGTGACCAAACGACACGGGCACACGACAACGAACGGCAACCGTCGATACTAATAAAAAATAAAACCAAAGGAAAGAAGAAATAAAACGGGGGGAAAATTTAGAGGAAAAGAAATCCTTTAAAAACCCTCTCTTTTCTCGTCCCTCCCAGCTCCTACTTCTAATCTATCTCTTTCTCCTTCCTCCATTCTCCAATTCGTTGGAGAAAACTCTATATCTAACTCTAATCTCGCTCTTTTCTAGGGTTTCGAGGGCGAATTCCGTGCACTCTTTCACTTTCTTGCTTCTTGCAGTGGGACATGGATGGGGGTGGGGGTGGTGGCTACAATCCGCGGACGCCGGAGGAGGTCTTTAGGGATTTCAGAGCAAGAAGAGCTGGAATGATCAAAGCCCTCACTACTGGTTACTACATCTCTCTCTCTCTTGGTTGTTGGATTTTTTGAGGTTTTGTTGGTTCTTTTTTGTTTGTTTGTTTGGGTTCGTAAGGGTTTCTTTTGGTTGTTAATCTTGGTGCAGATGTCGAGAAGTTCTACCAGCAGTGCGATCCCGGTGAGTTTTATCCTTCTTTCTCTATCTCCTTAGTTCTTGGAAATAAAAATATAAAAATGTGATTTTGGAGTGCTCTGTCTTCCTTTGGAAAGTGGCTTTCCTTGCTGGAAGTAAACTATGTAGGAGTTTATGAGTAGTGAGATGGTTGATAATTGATTAAAGGACATTCTTTCCTCTTTTTTTTGGCGTTCATTTAATTTACTCAAAAGTTACTTTATTGTGATCTGTGATGATTCCTATCATGGTTGTGCCATTGGATTGCTGAGGGAATTTTACTGCTTGTAGAGAAGGAGAATTTGTGTCTGTACGGACTTCCTAATGAGACTTGGGAAGTGAACTTGCCTGCGGAGGAAGTGCCTCCTGAGCTTCCAGAGCCGGCATTAGGGATTAATTTTGCTCGTGACGGGATGGATGAAAAAGATTGGTTGTCACTAGTTGCAGTTCACAGTGATGCTTGGTTACTGGCTGTTGCCTTTTACTTTGGAGCACGTTTTGGATTTGACAAGGAATCCAGGTACTTCTTTTGTTGTTTTATGTTATTAATGAGATAAATCGCCCTTCTTTGAGAAGCACATACTTATTTAGCTTATGTTACCGTTTGTGTATCAATGCTTCTGTTAGGTACACTTGGTAATGCAATATGTTGACTACAAATTGTTCCCTCTGTTGAACTTAGTGCTAGATGCCAACAACTAACGATGAGACTTTGCATTAGTTTGTTTCTTGATGGTTCCTTTTTCTGGTTGTTTCTGTTGTTTTAGGTTTCGGTTGACTACTTATTCCATGGGCCATAAGCTGATATGTGATTGATTGTTCAAATAGTTATTAACTTTATATTTGAGCATGTGATGTGAAATAAAACTTTTACACTTTGTTCTTTTGTATTATTAGACTAATTAGGATGGCTGCCCATAAAATAGTGAATCCTGAAAATTATGTGGGAAATGATAATAATGGAAGTGAACAATGATTATTTTTTTATGTTGTAATAAAGATGGGTGTAATTTCTTCAAGTATGGGCTAACTTGCACCCCATGCTTGCCTGTGAGGTGGCAGCAAGATGGACTAATTAGCACCCATGCTTTCCACTGATATATTGAATCTTTAGCATGGTTTGAAGTTTAGTCCAAAACCAAGATGCTTTGCTGAGATGTTTCGCTGGAACATTTCACATTTTGGTCCTATCCAATCCGAAACAAGCATGACAACCTAGTAACAATTTTTTTAATGTATGTTTCTAATTTTAAGTTGGATTTGACTTGAATCCAAATTGTACTAATTCAATATCAATCTGATTACTTAAATGCTATTAGATTTTGTGTGATGCATTGAAAAATAAGATAAATGAGACTATTTATTAAAAGAAGTCTGAAACACATACAATAAAACTGACTGAAAAGTTTCATTTCTTAACCAAGATGTAATCAAAACTGAAACTGAAACTTTGAACTATGACTATTAGTGATAGTTCTCACTTGATGTACTGTTAACTAGCATTTTGTTCTCCCAGTTTTTTATGTGTCCTTAGAACAGTTAATAATCCCTGCTTTTGCGGCTTTCCTATGCTGTTGATCTGTAGTGCTGTTTGTGCATTCTAAAGAACAAGTAATTTCCTTACTAATTGAATGTTGATTTGTAGTTAATCTTTAATATCTATGGTGCAATGCATAGTTACTACTACGAAAATGCTAGTCTCTTAAGTGGGAATTGAAATATGAGATGACAATCACAGAGGTTCATTTGGAGGTGAAGCAATCTTCCCATGAGTGTCAACTGCTATGTTGCATCAGATCTGACTAAAGATTCAACAATTGCAGTTGCATCAATCCGGATGTTATAGTACTATTCCACAAATAGTATACCTTCTGCCTATTTTTTAACCTCATTTGAATCTTAAAATTTTAATATGATGCTATTCACCACGAGATGTAGTGGTTTTATGCTGCCTGCACAGCTCTTATATAAAGCCAGATGGTGACATTGCTTAACGGAGAGTCCTATTTATCTGCATTGTTGCCAAAAAGCATTATTGGAGCAGCAAATATTTTTACTTTAATATCCGAGTGCCAAGAGGCATAGATTTAGACTCGGATGCTTTACTTGTTTTACCTTGTGATCTATAATTGCAGGAAGCGTCTCTTCAACATGATTAATGGTCTTCCCACCATATATGAGGTTGTGACGGGAACTTCTAGGAAGCAGTCAAAAGAAAGAACCCCTAATAGTGGCAAGAGCAACAAATCAGGCTCCAAAGTTAGTAGTTTACATCTTATTTTTTTCCACTTTCAAATACTGTATCAATTAACATTTTATCTGCTTTTGTTGAACAATTTTACTTTTAGCAATCTCGGCAGTTAGATTCCCACCCTAAGGCCTCAAAGTTGCCACCAAAAGAGGAGGAAGAGAGTCAAGGAGAGGATGAGGAGGATGAGGAAGAGCACGGGAATACTTTGTGTGGTGCTTGTGGAGACAATTATGCAAATGATGAGTTCTGGATTTGCTGTGATATATGTGAAAAATGGTTCCACGGTAAATGTGTAAAGATCACTCCTGCCAGGGCGGAGCATATCAAGCAATACAAGTGTCCTGGTTGCAGTAACAAGAGGGCCAGAGCTTGAAATGTCTGGAGAGCTTGTGGTTTATGCCTTAACTATGGATCTTCAGAAACTTACGGGAGGAGAACCTTTTTGGATGCTGCAGCCTTGGAGTCTGCATGCGTGTCATCATGTCAGTTTAAAACTAGTTTAGAGTTTAGTTTGTGTTTTATTGGACTTACTTTTTTGTTGACTGAATGGTGTCTATATAGTTTAATGTGTCTCCTTGATGTTAACAAACTGTAACTAATAGGCTGCTTCTTTAGTACACCTCTATGTGCTGTGTCTGGACCAGTGATCTTAAGTCAGCTATCTGTAATGTTGTAGGATAGCGATTGAAGGAAGTGAATCAAAAGAACCCCAGTGGCTGCACCTTGATGTTTTGGATATTCCTTTAAATGCTTTGATCTACTTGTGGTGTAAAGATGTCTCTTTGTGAAGGAGCAGGGACATGGAAGATAATTTAGCATCACTTCCATTAGGCATTCCAGATCTCATTGTCAAGTTGTTCCATTTATTTGTTTTATTGTATACTAGTACAAGGGATTGAGCTGATAGTATATGTGTTGATATCACAAAAGCAATGTATTCATTTTCTTTTAGATCTGTAAAGTTGGTCCTTTATTGATGGTTTGGCTCCTGGAGCTTTTAGGTTGACTGGTTTAGGTACCTTATAGAGATTATTCAGGGTAGTGTATGAGAAACTGAGGAAACAGAAAAGAAAACTTTTCACTATTTTGATGCATAGTTGTGACGCCTTGACTTACCATCGTTTTATGACTGATGTTTATACTACAGAATGTGACTAGTCTGTTGAGAAGCTTAAATGTTTTTCTTTTTCCAATTACAACAGTGTATGATTTCTTTCGCGCGCATTGTAATTATGTCAAAGTCTTTTCTGTAGGTTATCCATTATCATTATGCTGAGAAAGAGATGAATGTCAGTCTACCAGCAAATGGATGTCCTAGAAAGAAAAAGACATGGGGCCATCTAATTGCTGGTTGCTATGTACAAAGGTGTGCGGTTCCCTTGATAAATTACTTGTTCATATCTTTGACATTTTTGGATTCCTTATTGTCAGAACTTTATTATGCCTTGTTCATTATATATATTTTACTAAGTAATTAGATTGTATATGTTGGAAGATGGCCTACCTCATACAGTAGGAAGCATGGCCTCACATGGTCTGTCGCTGCAAATGGTTTGGATATCTCTTCCCTATTGGAGTCATTGACTCTATCTTTGATTCTCACATCTTTGTCTTCTCTATTGTGAAAAGTTCATGTAGAAAACTCGCTCAAGAATATATCCAATCCATATTTGAAGTGCAAATCATCATACACGATACATATCAAACATCTCCAAATCTAAGTTGGATTTGGTCATCATCTCTTTATAATGTGGGCCCAGTTCCACCCAGTCCAAGAAGTTAATTGATTCAATCATTGAGTTCCACCATAATGACGAATAACTTTGTAGATCAGTGATATGCCTCTGTGATCATTGAGGCTTTGACATTTGTGATATTAAGAAAATAAGTCTCATTTGAACATACGTTGGAATTTCATCTTTCCTGGATGTTCCATATTTAATTGCTTTTATTATTATTATTATTATTATTATTATTATTATTATTTTGGTAGAAAGGCAAATTACATCAAAAAGGGCACAAAAATACTTCAGGTATTTAGACGAATACCCTGAGTATCCCTATACAGGATTGCTAACTGATCATAAGAACAACAATTATGTGAGCTACCGAGATTGGCTAACAAATCTTGATCATATATATTGCATTCCTCAGAATATATATATATATATATTTTATAACATTGAATCATAACTTCTTATAGGCAATCCTCAGAACAATATATATAACATTTCAGGAGATGAGTAGGAAAGTTGTTGCCAAATCAAGCATTATTTATTGAGCAAATAACATGTTACTATGGTTGAAAGAATATCAGTATTAATATCAATTACAAAACCACCTCCATAACAGGAAGAAAACAAAACAAGTTACAGAAGCCAGCAAAAGGAAGCCAAAGAAAGCCATATATACTTCAGAGAACTATTATTTTGGTCTAGAGCTCAGACGAGAAGCCCATATTCTGGGTTATAACAGCGCCGTCGCTTGCCTGGTTGACGAATTATTCTCTTTGGTGACTATATTATCAGCAGCTCCTACTGAACGAACATTAGATTCTGCAAATGAGAAGTTTGAAGTTTGTGAGTTTTCTTCATCAAACTCAACCCAAACCGTGCTTATCGTAGTCTCCAACCTTCCTGAAAACAGATTGTTTTGATCGATTGCAGCTTCTTCTCTTGCTATTTTACCTTCTTTTATCCTGTCATCCTCAGGGGCTGCTGAAGGCTGAAGGTTGCGTCCAGTTGGTAAGAACTGTTCCATTGCTGAGATATTGGAGAGAGTAATGATTTTAACAAAAGGGTAGTCCAGACTCTTGCCCACAATGCTTCTCTTGCAATTGTGATAGAATTCTTGAAGGTTGGTTGTTTGGGTGCATGCTTTCTCGAGGATGTTGAGGGCTGGAACTCTTAAAGCTTTGTGGAGGTCAAAGGAAGATCTCACCATATCTTCTATTCCCTCGCGGAAGCTCTCATAAACTCGAAAGCTTTCTCTCAAGATAATGCTGATCGCCGACTGAATGACCTGGCCAGAGCTTGAAATATCAATAAGTGAACAATCTAAGACGCGATCAAGTAGGTCTTGGCACTTTGAGAGCCTAAAAATCAACAATTCGATGACTTCTTCTTCGTAAGATTGCGATATGATGATGGAAGATGGCCTACTTGGCTCCAGATTGCCAGCTTGATTTATGAACCAACCCATCCTCTCTTCAAGAAATGATGAGTAGCTTCTGAGAAAGGCATGCAAGTCATCTGAATGGTCCAAGCACCATGAGAGATCCAATCTGAGGTTCCTCGATGACCACAGGTTGCGTAAATCCTGCTCAAAGTACCGATCGCCGCCACGAAGGAGACGGTGAAGTAACACAAGACATTTGAGAGCAACCATCGGTTCCCTCATGCTATCAAGTCGAATGGAAATCCTTCTAGACAAGAAAGTGATCGACCCAGGAGCGTTTGAGACGAGGAAAAGGATTTCATGCACATACTTATCGTCGATGGACATGTCATGGCGGTCGGTGCACCTTAAAATGGCGGTCTCGATGTTGGTGAGGATGCTCCGGTCGGTGGTTGCAGCTTTGCTAATGGTGGTATGATCCATGAATGTGCCAAGAGCTGCCCAAAGCTTACTCTTCACCTTCATCACTCTACACTGTCAGCTTCCAAGTTCTGAAAAGGGGGAGAGAGAGAGAGAGAGAGAGAGAGAGAGAGAGAGAGAGAGAGAAGCTGCATGAGATTCATACATGCATACACTCATCAAGAAGAAAAAAAAGATTAGCCTTAAGGTCTAGAGTTGCACAAAGAGGTTCTTAAAGTAATTAATACTTGAGCATTACTCGTACCGTGAGGGAAAGAGCTCATGTCGTCTTCACCAGAAATAGTGGATGTGTTATTTTGGACCAAGAAATGTGTTGTTTGCCTTATGACTTGAGGAAAAGGTGTAAGGCAGTAAAGCTTCCACTTTGAGATACTTGTAATCATATTCCAAGGTCAACCCTTTGTGGGCTTCATTGGTGGGAGAATCACATCCTCTAGGAATAAGGTTCCTCATGCATTAACATCTTCCTCCATTGGCAACCTTCTAATGGGTTTGACTCTCTGCAAAGCACTCCTCTTTCTCCCTGGATGCCCACATCAACATCAACAACTGCTTGTGGGGGAATGAAGGGGAACAAAGTTGAAGTTGTTTACTTCCAACTTGAGAGTAGAAGTAGCACAAAAGTTGGTCATACTATTCCCCCTTCCATAATCTTTACAATCTATATTTCTCCTCCCCCTCCCCCCTCTCTCTCTCTTCTTTATCCATCTTTATGATGTGCCATGTGAACATGTTTAACACTATAAGTAGTAGACTCTTTGTCATGCATACTTGATTTATAACACTTCAAAGGTAGCATTTGTGAGAGGTTTGAAAACTTTGGACTTTGAATTATCTTGCTTAGAAAACATCGTGTCGACATGTTTTTTCTTCTCTTCTTTTTGCTTTTTTTTTCCTTGAGATAACTTAAAGAACATATTATGCTGTTCCCTACTTTGAATTGTTCCTCTGATGGTCTTCGTGATATGCATTTTTTGGTACGCAACGAAATGCATTGCAGGTGGTTCGACCAATCACATTGCGAAAGGTGTCATCGGAATAGGGAGATGACTTAAAATGTTGTGATGAGAAAAGGAATTCATGAGAAAGAAAGGTATCAAGATAGAAAAGGAGAAGAGGTAGGATTCTTGCCATGAAAAAGGTCCACCAAGGTTCATTTCATGTGCATTCGCTTGAAAGCTACTTTGACATGTTCTTTATAATGTGATAGCTAATGTGGATGAGATAAAGGTTGGTGAAAATTTATGAAAAGATTCAGATAATATATTAGGAGAAAGCAAAATATTCGAGTCATGCATTGTTTCTAGGCGCGAACTTTGATTAATTCTACTCTCAACATGCCCTTTGAAGAACTTTTGGTTAGTGACATAAGTGGTAATAGTCCAAGTGGAGTCAGGAACTTGTTAACAAAAATGTTTTGGTGATCTCCGATCATGCTACATATACATACAAGCATTATGATACTTATACTGTGTGTACCATAATGATAGCAAAAACATGTAAATTAGAGCATTAATTTCTAGCTTAATTAGAATCAAGATATAGAAGATATAATCTCTAAAATGCTTATACATGAAGAATCATAAGTTTTACCCTTTTTCCATTGAATCATTCCAGGAAACAATAATTTTACTACAAATGAATGCAGTACTTCTGAACATATGATTTTCACATGAGCTTTTTACACTTATATTCTCGAATTTCATGTGTTAACTCCTTATTAACTTTACCCTTTTTCATATATTATAGTTAGATGTCAATATAGTATCAGTAAGTGATTCTTGCTAAGAAATTTCAACTACTATAAAGCCACACTAAATTGCTTTTAATTTCCTAATGTAATTGAATCTGATTCTTTGGTAAAGTTGCACCCACTTGAAGTTTTTTTATGTCCTCTTCAGAAGCTATGGAGCACACACACACACAGTTTATCCCTAGGCTTTTGATGATTAAAATAAATACTCTTTTTTTTTTCCCTATGACATGAAACAATAAGATAATGTTAAGTGGGGGCCCTATTCCTAATGGTGCTTCACTAGAGGCCACTAAGACAAGGTTCCATCAAACAGGACTCCTCTCCTTTAGTCATGTCAAACATTTATCTTCCAACCTTCAGAATGTTCTTTTGGCACTAGAGTCTAGAAATGACATGCAAGCATAAACTAATTAAATAAAAATCTTATAATTTGTTGGAAATTATAGTCTTTGTAATTTTTTTTTTAATTAAAAGTTCTACAAGGGTAAGGTTACTTAGTATAATCAAGTCACTTACACTTCCATTATTAGTATAAACTTAATGCTAAAGTTTCTGCCAAGCTTTCTTTAATCTAAATGCACATCAATCTTTTTTATCTTAAACATGAGATAACTTGATGATTTAGATGATATTGCATTAGCAGCATATTCACCTTGAATTGCACTTATAAACTGATATCTTAGGTATCATCCAAAGGAATAAGAGAGGTATAATCTTTCTTTTATATGCTTAACTTTCTTTTCTTTTCTTTTTTTTTACTTTCTTCACCAAGAGAGGAATCAAGAAACCAGATGTATCATGATCACAAAAAGGACATTTTTTTCTTCTCTTATTTGCAGATAAAACAACTTCTAACCCTGCAATAATTAAGAAAACTATGGAAGATAGTCAACTACATGATAGAGGTTTAAAAAAAAATCTCACAAGTAAAATGAACATGCACAGATATGTAAGCTCACATGGTGCTAGAAAGGCTATGCATACTAATCTCTAATCTGAATATATTTTCTTGTCTTCTTCCACTGATCTGATATCATATAGTGACTAAAGAAAGGTTCTTAATATTTTTGTGAGATTGCCTCATGTCAAGGAGACATGCATGCATGTGAAACCAAAAGGCTCAATGTCTCATAGACAATAATTGTCAATAGGGGGACATATATAGCTCAGGCCAAGAAAGCTACTGCAGAGCCTCATGATCATCTTTGTCCTTCATATGCATCCAAGTCAAAGTTTCTTCATTTACTTGTCTTTATATGACATCCATTTATTGAATTCAGAAAGAGAGAGCAACTAGCATAAGAAAATTAAAGGGTTCAAAGCATCTACTTTTTATTTTTTTATATTTGAAATGCTTAATGGCAAGACTACTGCCTATGCTCTTTGTTTCTAAAATAATTTCAGGGCTTAGCTTCTTTTTCTAGATCAGAAACATTTTTCACTTCAATAAGAATTGGAAAAAGTTGGACCTAATGCAAACAAATACTCAAATAACAATTAATATTTATATATGATCCAAGTCAAACTTTTTCTAGAACTTGGATCATATATAAATATTAATCGTTATAGATCGTTTGGCTTC
Organism: Typha latifolia; assembly: GCF_019914945.1. Lineage (NCBI taxonomy): Eukaryota > Viridiplantae > Streptophyta > Magnoliopsida > Poales > Typhaceae > Typha > Typha latifolia. Next base: position 7,310,018 of record NC_133100.1, read on the forward strand.
ATGTAATTAAGAAAACTACATCTACACATATAACGTGTAAAAATAAAATTCAGTTTTTAGTTTATAGATCCCATGAAGTATCCTTTTCAAGGACTAAAATGGGTTAATATGCAGCATCTTAATTTTCACTTTAATTAAGTGGATGTCGCAATATATTCTCTCTATAAGCCTATTGTTTTACATTAGATTTTTATTTAACACTATAATGTTGCATTTTTAAATACACAAAACAAACACCTCTTTTTTTAACCTATAATTAGGTCTGCATCAAGTTGCAACGACTGAATTTTGCGAACAAAACTAATAATATAAATGACTAAACTATTCGTACCATACTAGACGCTACTATTTTATGTCGTAAGTAAGTTATTAATCAGACCGTATTTTTATAAGGGTAATTAAGTCTTTTTATATTTTTATTAACCGTTAACTAACATAGCAACTTGGTGGGGTTAAATACTCAAGTTTAAAATATATAAGAACAAATTAACATTGGGCCAAATTATAATTTACTCCATCTCTAATTGAAAGAGAATTCCATAAAAGTACAAGCTTAAGCCACACTATAAGCACACTAAAAAGGGTGAAAGGATGAGTTGTAGAATATATGGCACATGAGTGTATGCCCCATGCAGCATCAATCTTAGTCATGGATAACATTAATCTTTGCTTTAATAGTGGTGCTCAACTTCTCTCATGGCCTTGGGGGCCATGCAAGAATGAGTCCAATTGCATGGAGGGCAAAGATGTAATCTTGCATGGCTGCCAGATTCTTGAGCTCCATTTTTGAGAATTTGATTCATTCCAAATGGAACTTGGCAACCATTTTGCAAGGACATGGATAAAGTCCATAATGGTAGGGAATATAAATTAATGTAACTCAGATTGGATAATGGCTGTAGATAATTTATTTCCATTTGTAGACCCCTAATGCTAATGTGAACCTAATTTAGGATTTTTTAAATATTTATTATAGAGAAATTAATGGAATCTTTAAGATTTTATGGCAAGTAAGAATATTGGTATTCGAATTTGGTGCCTCTTCAACTTTAGAGTATGAGCATTAAAGAAAAATATCATAACAAAATCCCCAAAAATTAAATAGAAATAAACAAAAAAGAAAAAGGAAAAGAAAGAGAGATGATTTTGGGCATTTAAACAATGTTATTACCAAAATCTAGTGAGAAATTTTCGTTAGGGGCAAAAGAAAAAAAGAAATTTGGTGAGAATCTCGGCGGATTTGGGGGGGAAAGTTTTAATTTCGGCGCGTGCGGGGGCGCCAGCTCAAAACCCTAAAATTAATAATTAATACCATAAAACCAAAGCATCCACATGCTCTCCACTGTGAAATTTTTTTCCACCATTCCAAGATCTCTTCTTTCGTCTCTCTCTCTCTATACCCTCTCGCTCTCGATCACATTTGTTTCTTTTCTCTCAATTCGGGAGATTTTTAGGTAATTTTCCTCTCAAAAGGTGCCTCATTTTCTTCTCCTACCGCTTGATCATTTGAAAAAAAAAATGATCTTTTGATGCTACAATGCAGGAGGTTTTCGGCTTCATTTGTTGCTGAATCGAAAACCCATTTCGGTTTCTGATGGCTATGCATGGGTGGGAGATGCTTTTCTGATTCAATGTGGTTGGTAGCGGTGGTGAACGTTGCTGCTTGTGGTTGCTCTGGTGCGTAATTTGCAATGCCCATTCCGTTTTTATTTTTATTTTTTATAATTACTCTGGAGAAATTTCTACGTTTAATTTCATGTCAACTACCGAAAGATTTCTTCATGTGGTCCTAATTATGATAATTTTGTTACTCTTGGACCTTAGTAGTATGTAATCAGTGATAAGATCCAAACGTATATTTCATGTACTTGAACTTGGTATGCCGCCCCACCAATCATACGTTGGTGGCTTGGCATTGTATCCTGTGCTAAATCAGCATGATGTTGTGCATTCTATTTGGATCTTCATGAATACTCTACTTCTATGGATCTTATGAGTCTTAACAATGAATCTGAATTAGAGACAGTTTTAATTCCTATCTTCAGACATCATCATTTTCTTTCGACTATGATCTCTCATATCTAGGAGATGGTGATTTCTTCTATATCTTTTTTTTTTTCATACTTTGACCCTATTTTTAACTTTTACCGTCTGATAATGTAACAATTTCTGTATAGGTACATAATGGTGGAAGGTTGTGTTGGTCCGAGTGAGCTTCACTTGAAGAAGGAGCTTACTGCCCTCCAGAAAGCACGCTTCTTGCGTGACCCTGAAACATGTTCATCTTGGAGGTCCCCTCTGAGTTCTAAATCTCTTGCTGCAACTTCCACTGTTTTATCTGGAAATGGTGTTGGAGGGAATAAAAAGAAAAAAGGTAGTGCGGAGTCTCTTGTATTACCTCTGAGAAGTGAAAACAAAAGGAAAAAAGTTTATCTCTATAATTGGAGGCATCATTCTAGCAAATCTAGTGACAGTGGAATAAAGTTAGATGAGGATAGCTTGCAAGTATCGGTTGCTGGAAGTCCAGAAAGTGTAAGCAGTCCTCAGGATGTAGAATCCAAGAGTGACACATATCTTGAAGTTCCTATGAACATTTACAACATTGAAGGCTCGAATTCTGAGACTTCAGTCAAAAGAACTGTTAGAAGGTTGAGAAGAAGGTCAATTTTGGAGAAAAAAGCAAGTAAGCGTTTGGTGAATCAAAAGTTGGTGGATCTCCCATCCAGCTCCTTAGGTATTATTAACTCAGATGATCAGTCTGATGATACTGAGAATTGCACCTCTGAGGATATACGCCAGTTGACTCATGAACTTGCACGAAAAGCTGGTTACCTTTCTCACTCTGCGTCACCGCTCTTCTCTGGATCTGGATGTGGCAATTGGTCAAATTCCTCCAAGATCCTGAAAACTGCTAGAAGAGAGGAGTCATCTCATTCTTGTACTCCTGCATCAACTAGCTCCTATTATAGATATGGATGCCGGAAACCGAGTACTGTTGGTTCATCAGATGGAACTACTTCTTTTGATGGCGATGAATCGGATCAACCAGCTCTACCAAGGACTCAAGGATGTGGTCCTTGTTATTGGTCAAAGAGAACCAAAGATAGGGGATGTGGAGGTTGTTATTCTCCTTCTCTATCTGATACTCTAAGGAGAAAAGGCAGTAGCATCCTTTGTGGTAGCCAGAAATTGTATAATAAGAAGAGGTCATCTGATTTCAACAAACACAAGTATCTGGAGAAATCTTCTCAAGGAATACCTCTACTGGTTAATAGCTGTGATGGAGGTCGTTCAGCATTAGATTCAGCAAGCGATGAGCTTTCTACTAACTTTGGGGAACTTAATTTGGAAGCACAGAGCCGGTTGGATGGAAGGAGATGGTCAAGCTGTAAAAGCCAGGAGGGAATGGAACTAGCCACACGTGGAGGATTTGATTCAGAGATGCGAGAAGAGAGAAGCTTGAGCCAAAAGTATAGACCAAAGTCCTTTGATGAGATAATTGGCCAGAAAATTGTTGCTCAGTCACTTAGTAATGCCATCTCAAGAGGAAGAATAGCACCTGCATATTTGTTTCAAGGTCCTCGTGGGACAGGGAAAACATCAAGTGCAAGAGTATTTGCAGCAGCACTAAGTTGTCTGGCTGTTGAGGAGAACAAACCGTGTGGATTTTGTAAGGAGTGTACTGACATTTTCAGTGGAAATGCAGCAGATTTGGTTGAAGTTGATGCTACCAACAAGAATGGAATGGACAGAGTTAGGTACCTACTGAAAAATATTTCAGCAGCTACAACTTACTCACGATACAAAATTGTTGTTATTGATGAGTGCCACATGGTATCTTCCAAAATGTGGTCAACATTTGTAAAATTTATTGATGAGCCATTACCACGTGTTGTCTTCATATTCATAACAATCAATCCGGACAACTTGCCACGTGCCATCACATCACGGTGTCAAAAGTACACATTCTCCAAACTTAAGGATATTGATATAGTGTGTCGGCTGAGAAAAATTTCTCTTGAGGAAAAGCTTGACGTTGAAATGGATGCTTTAAATTTAGTTGCTATGAATTCAGATGGATCATTACGGGATGCAGAAACCATGTTAGACCAACTGAGTTTGCTGGGCAGAAAGATAACCACTTCTCTTGTAAATGATCTAGTAAGTTTGTTCTCCAAATTCTTTACTAATTACATTTATGGCTCCTTTCTTTTACATCATTAGGCTCAAGATACCACTTAGTTGTTGCTTATTTGGAAGCCTTTTGTATTAGCTTAACTAGCGGCCAAGCCTGCAGTGAGTGATAATGACCTAATATATGGATAATTGGCAAGATAATCAGATCCTAGAATATTAGTGATGGTTCAACATGGTGGGGGCTACTTAATTAATTGATAGATTCTTGATAGAACATTTTTTTTAGCTAAGATACTGATTTGCCAATATGTGTTATTTTATTACAAATACCCACTGATTTATTTATCTTAATCTTCCAAAAAAACAAGATTTGTTGAGTTACTTTCTGGAAGGAGCTTAAGATGGTTCTCAGTAGGTGCACATGTTGTTCTGCAGCATTTCTCACACTCTATAATATAAAACTCCAGGTTGGTGTTGTCTCAGATGAGAAGTTACTTGACCTTCTGGAGATGGCTATGTCTTCAGACACTGCTGAAACAGTAAAAAGATCCAGAGATTTGATGGATTCTGGTGTTGATCCAATGGCATTGATGTCTCAGTTAGCTGGGCTGATAATGGACATTATTGCCGGCACTCACCGGTTAGCCAACTCTAGATGCAGTGGTACAGCACTTTGTGGGCGAAGTTGTGAGTACTTCCATCATACTACATGCTTTCTTCCCTAAACCTGGTGCTTTTTAGAATAGTGCATTACATACGAGGAATCTCATCCTGATGCATAATCTCACTGGGGCATGTTTACAGAAAAGGGTGTAGTTAAACTTTTTATTATGTTTATATGCATTTTCTTTTTTTTCCTATTTTTTCCTTTTTCTAGGGTTAGGTTGGGGTGGTTGTTTTGTTGTTGATGAGCCTGTCAGGTGCAGACATTTGTCCATGTAGTGCTGCTTATGGATGCTGAATTGTCATCCTAAAATGAGTTTTGATTCGATCATTCATCAGATCTTCTAGAGGAAAATAATCCTATTAAAAACCAATCTTGAAGATGTTAATAAGATGCTTCTGATGGTTGCCGCATTAGTTCATTCGTTTTGGAGCTTGAGAAGTTCTGTGACAATAGCTTTATCTTCAACAAATTTCTGCTGCCCAGAAATGCCAGTTTATTAAAGATGTAATTGATTGCTTTATTTCCTCATAATTATTGATGGTGCTGATCTGCAAACTATTGACTGTTCCTACCTGACACTTTCTATCTTGCAGTAATTGAGATGCAAGATTTTTTTTTGTCTTTAGTTTACAAATCTTAACCTGCTCCTCTTTCTATCCATGGCCGAGTTCAGCTCATATGTATGCTTATACTCTTTTATCAAGTAGCAATATTCAAGTTCTTATTCCATTTGTGTACTTCTTTGGTTATACACATATATAATTGTCTGTTGCCATTAATATTCTGGGATAACTGAGCTCCCATATTATTTCCTTTCCTATGGGTATCTTCTGTAGTGACTGAAGCTGAGTTGGAGAGACTGCAACAAGCATTAAAGATTCTTTCTGATGCTGAAAAGCAGCTAAGGCTTTCGAGTGAGCGATCTACATGGTTTACTGCAGCTCTACTACAGCTTGGTGGTCAGAATTCAGAAGTAAATCAATCAAACAGTAGCAGCAAACAGAGTGCTAAAAAGACTAATGATAGTGCAACAGAAATAGTCAGAAACTCCTCTGTTGGCAGGAACTCTTCTCATCCTTTACACATGCTTCAGGAAACAAAATCAACTTTGGATTCCATAGCAACCAACGGGCGTTCAAGCCCCAATGGCCTTTCTTCGTCATATAGGATGCAGACAAATGAGAAAGATTGTGAAGTGTTTTCTGCAAACTTTAGATCTATTGATAAAACCATACTAGATTCTGCTCGGATAAGTGAATGTGAATCTTCTGAGAAGAGAACTGTCAAATGTTCAAACCCAGACAAACTAGCTGAAATTTGGAGAAGGTGTGTTGAGAGATGCCATTCGAGGACATTAAGGCAATTGCTTTCTGATCATGGAAGGCTAATATCAATCAACGGAAGTGAAGGTAATATTTACTTCAATCCTATTAACTATTGCCTGCTAGTAGATTTTACATGTAGATGACCTTATTAATTTTTTTTTTGCCTGTTCACACTTCTATTGCTTCATCATCTTTGTACCTGTCCTTGGGAATATATTTAGTTCTTGACGACCAACAATCATGCTTTTTATGTTATCTATTACCATCATTTATGTAGTATGTGGTCAACAATATCATTGTAAATCATATTTTGGATCTACGGAGTAAGAGTGTATGAGTGAGGACATTAGTTCACCCGGTGGCTACTTTTTTATTTTATTTTATTTATTACAGATAAAGAGAATCTCCTTTATTACTTAATCAAGTCATGATTCGATTGGCTCGGTAATTCCTATTGTGGACAATGTTTGAATCAATGTATTCAAGATGAGTGCCCTATTGTAGATTTTAGAGGCATTAAATATAATGGAATTATGTATCAGACAGTGGATTATGGGATTGCTTTTCTCAATTCCTTATGATATTAAACTAGTGTACAAATTTTAGAAGAACTATAAATGGAAATAGAGAATAATTTATGTTGATGAAGGCGCAAATCATAAAATAAAAGATACATATTTGCACTTTCTACATCAAAAAAGTATACTTGGTCATCCCTAATTGAGTCCCACATGCATACACAAGCATTGTAATGCCTTGATATCTAGAACCACTTATCATCTTTAGATACTTCTGTTTACTGTACATGTGCTATGCTCATATAATTGTTGTGCAACTTAATCGATCTTACAAGCATTTTCTTCTCTTCTTGCTCTCTAAATTCGTAAGGAGGTGAACATTACTTGAAGTATGAAATAATTCAGCGACATACCTATTTGTAATTATGAAGTAGAAATCTTAAGGGGGACTAATATTGTTGTACAAACAACTTATAGAAAGAAGCAATGATGGTTGTGCCATTATTGGTACAGGGCGTGCCAGTGGTACACATTTATAATAAAATTTTAAGATATCTAGATATGTTTTTGGGTCTTCGGTATATTAATATTTGATTTTTGATTTAAATATGTGGATTAAAACATACATTATAGTGTTTTATCTTTAGATTATTTTTGCAAACAACTTATTTTATTAAAAATAAAGCAACAGTTAAATATAAATATTATCAACACATAATATGAGTGAAGCATTCATTAAAACTAATAATAATGATTGAACACATTATATTATGATTAAATATTTTGTAATATAATTGAATACATAATAACATTTAATATATAATGTTAATTGATAATAATTTAATAATTAAAACTAATATTTAGTTGAATGTAGTATGACGAGGGGAATCAAAGATTTTATTTATTGGTATAAGAAAAATACGAGAATGTTGCACTAAATATTGCCGATAATTTTTAAAACTCATTTACTGATAGTATTGTTTGTTATAATGTTTCATGTAGTCTTTATACAAATAAGAATTTTGTAATTCTTCTATAATATAATATGAATAATGAACATGCACAGAGATTAAAGTTGATTTGATGATTATTGATGGAAATAGAAAATTTTTAATAAAAAAATGTACCTAGATGCCCAACTGGACGACAAGGGGCATGTTGAATCACAGTCCAAATGACAAATTGCACATCATCTTGGATAACTGCTATACCTTTCCTTAAGCTCTTTTTATACATTTAACTTTGATGTCACTTCTCTTTCACTTGTGCCATTATGACCTTCCTTCATTATTAGGAGTTTCACTGCCCACTATTTTCAGGTGCCTTAATTGCTCTGGTAGCATTTGAAGATGGTAATATAAAGTGTAGAGCTGAGAGATTCTTGAGCAGTATCACAAATTCAATGGAGATGGTCTTGAGACAATGCGTGGAGGTTAGAATAAGCCTAAACCCTGACATTTTTTCTGAGGGACTGGGACAAGAGCAAGAATCTCAAGCGAACAACCTGGCAGAAAAGCTAAGATGCTTGGACAAAGAAAGAAGAGTACAATCTGAGTTATTGACTGGGTCATCCAATACTGACAGGGTCAAGGGATCCTCTAACTTGCCTAGGGGAAGTTTGGACAATTCAGAAAGAACACTGCAGAGAGCACTCGAAAAATGTGACAACCTTCCCACAGCAGGTGAACGCTTTCTGGTTGCTGGTGTCCCCATGCTCCTTTCTGAAGGAAACAGTGGAGAACCTAGCACCAGACTAGATGAAGTTTCAGCGCAAACGACAAAGGCCGCAGCTATTGATGAGCAAAGGCTGGAGAGTGCATGGCTCCAAGCTGCGGAGAAGTATACACCTGGATTGGTAAGTCGTTTGAAACCTGAGAAGAATCAAGTTCTGCCACAAAATGGTCTTCGTCGCAATCAAAATAAGTCATCCGTATCACTTGATGAATCCTCAAATCATTGGGAAGAGGAGTTGAATCATGAGATCAAAGCTTTAAAAATTAGTCATAATCATGGATGCCAGAAAGATCAAACAGGAGTAAGAACCAACGGATATGCCATTTCACCAAGTTTGTTGCATAGCAACAGCTACAAAGCCAATTTTGACCAAGAGAACTTGTAAGTTTTCATTACTTCTTGCAGTCTTAATTAAAGCTGCTGCATCATTTATTTCATCATTCATTTAGCTCTCAGAGAATGCTGACTAATCTAGTGCTGAATTCCAATTAACGTCTTGGGTCTATTGAGCTTCCATGAAATTCTCATAATCATCTTGCTAATACATAGACAGCCAGTTTTGCTGTTTTGCTCTCTAATAAATTTATGCCTTGAGGTTTTAAGATCTAATATGTTAGAATTGTCAACCATAAGTCTTTTCCTAATGTTTGTCCATGCGTAATAATTTAAGGATTAGAGTTTATTTGACAGGAATTCACTAGTGTTATTGTTGTCTGTCGATCTAAATATCAGATAGTGCTAGATCCTGGCATTTGTAGACAAGTTAGCAGGTTGAAGACCTACTCATTGGGCCTGGCTTATTTTGGCTTATGTAATGAGTGAGCTCCTTTTTCAAAATCAAGAGTTAAATATCGTCTCCCAGTGCAAACTGTAATCATCCAGTTTTCAACAGATTTCAGTACCATCTCCAATTTATCCTCACTTATTTTACTTACCTGGGTTTAAACTGTGGTGAATTTTACAGAGGTTACGAGTCTGGACCTGGTTGCAATGGTTTCTTTTGTTGGAAAACACACAATTCACATGAAAGAAAGGTAGGAAACTAAAGTTTGTTGCTCCATCTATATCTTTCAATCGCACCATAAGACTAGCAACTTGACCAAGTTCTTTGCCAATATCAGATGACGAAAGGAGTGCATGTAAGATCAAGAAAGTCCCGCTGTCTTTCATTGTTTGGACAATGTGGGAAGTCAAAAGCAGAAAGCAGATTCAAGAAATGACTGAAGAAACAGAGGAGTTTGGGCCTCAAAATGCATCAAAATTTCTGTACATGCTCCACAAATCCATTCTTCTAGTATAGAGCTAATTGCTTTCCATTTGCTGGTTTTGAGGTCCTCTGGTGCAAAAGTAAAGCCTCCCATGTTCTCTCTTGAGGTTTGGCCATTTCCAATGGTGGGTGAATAATAGAATAAGAGAGTTAGTAAGAAGGCTACTTGAAGATAATCGATACAAGTTCTTGTGGGTGATGTGGTTAGAAATTTAATGAGAACATAAGACACTAGCAAGTTGGAAATAGATGCCATCACAGTTGAAATTCATATACATTTCAGATGAAATCTTTTGTTTTCCTGTGTCTGGTGCACTGAGCATATGCAGTCCCTGCCTTTGGTTTGCTCTCTCATACATGCATGTCATGTTCTATTCAATATGTGACAGATTGAGACCATGTAAGTAAATTTTGGAATCTGTGAGGGTGATTAATTACCTAATCAATACATAGATGAGTGTAATCAATCCTTTGTTCAAATATGAATCAAAATGAAGGTAAAACCTATAAATAGTTCAAAAAAGAATCAACATGCTGTCATGCAGAAGTCTTTTCAATTATTTTTTTCATGAGTAGGTATTAGTTCAAAGACATAGTTGTTAAGCCTACATTTTGGTCATATTATAACTTAAGCCTTCACTTTATTAACAGATATTTGACGGGATAGAATACTAAGTAGAATGTTTCCTTCATTTCAAATGATATTTTTATGTTCACCTAAATTACTCAACTCTTTTTTCTAATATGATCTTTTTAACTTTTGATTCTATGGTTAAGTTAACTTAATGGTTGGATTAGATTATATCTGTCTTATGGTGTGAGACTTGATACTATTTATCAAATTAAGGACTCTATCTATAGCAAACGAAGCCCTTAAGCTATGTAGATTAATCAATAAGCAAACCGCGTTCGAACGACATAATCTTTGTTTCATTTTCTTTATTTTTCTTGCATTTTGAGCTTTGCCTTGTATCATTATAGCTGTGTAATTATTACACTTAATATGACATAAAAAATAAATATTTTTTCATAAATGACTAAAATATATTCTATGATAATTTACTTATTATACTAGTACAATGAAATGTAAATAAATTTTTTGTTATTTTATAACGAGGAATAAACCAATATGCTTTCAAGATCCATATTCATCTTAATAGATTTCATTCGGATAATCCACATCTAGTTATATTTCTTATTATCATATCCTACTTAAAGTGACTCTAACATCTACTAAGTTCTAGATTAGGATTCTCATAGACTCTACTAATTTATTAATGGATACTAAAACGATCCACCAAATGTCTAGAATTATTCTATCCTATTCTACTCGGGCATAATAAATTAGAAAATTTTAACATAATTATCACTGAAATTTTCTAAAATATTATAATAGCCACTTTAAAATATTATAATTATCATCGAAATAGTTTTGAATTCTTTTAAAAAATGTCATTCCATCAATTAGCATAAGACCAATGTATAAATTACAAATTACTCATGTAATTACGCCTAAAATCAAACTATCACACTGAATTTTTATTTTCATCATTTTACTCTGTGTGGTTTAGACTAATATTAAATTGTTAACTCTTTTATTCATCTAAACTAATAGAAAAAGTATACATTACCATAAGATTCATATAGTATTAATAATCAATGAGTAAATATTAATCTTGTACCCATATTAGACAGATGAATATTTAAGGAAGCTATATTGTGATACCTAGATTTTAACTTATATTTGAGACTTATTATCTTAGATCAGAGATAGAAGAGATTAAGAGTGTATTTTATTTTAAATTTGAAGCATATGTTAGTGTGGATAAGTGCAACTCTAATACTTTAATATGTATTATGGTGAGAAATTTTCTATAAATTTTTTATAATTTTTAAGTTTAGGATTTAAGTTTAGAAAGTAGTTTATAATTTGTAATTTACTCTTATTTAAAAATTCATTCGATATTTATAATTTAGTGGCAACTATGATATTTTTAAGAATAAATAGTAATTTAATATTTTAAAAGTTTTTTAAGACAACTATCTAAAAAGCCTAATAAATTAATAATGTTAAAAATTACATGTCGCATTAAAACATTCAACAGAGGAAATTATAGTTTATCCCCCTTTTTGGTTAGGCATAAATTTATTTTACCCCCACTTTAGTTTTATTTCTATCACTTAGCATCCTTATTATTAATTAAAACTAGTATTTAATGCTCTCTAACACATTTAAAAAAATACCGATAACAAAGATATAATAAAATCATATATCTGTTCAATATATTTATCATTTTTTAGATGAATCACAAATATTATTCAATTATTTACGACAAAAAAAACAACGATTATATTTTAGTCTAAACCATCGGGCGGTAAAATGATACAAATAAAACTAAATTTAAACCTAGGTACATAAATTAGAATCTAATTTTCCATGTATGTAAATTAGGCATTTTGTCAATGTGAAATCTTTAGGTTCTCTTTCTCCAGCACATCTTGATAGCATTCAAAAAGAAATCTATAAAAAAAAAATGTCTTCCAATTGTCTTTTGACAAGATTTGAGGCGTGCTAATATGCTGTCATGAAAGGTTGAAAACAACCTCATTGGGGAGTTGACTTTGAAATTATTTTCTATCATCAATTGAGAGTTTGTACTCTTCCATGTCACTTCAAATATGAGGACCACTTGTTTATTTTTTTATTTTATTTTTTTCTATGCAATTAAGAGTACATTATGATATGTGGAATATAATAACTAAGTATAGAGTGCCCCTAAAGTAAGGTTCATTTAGTTAGTGGCTAAAGATTTTTGTTTTAAGAATTATTTTGTGCACATCTATCACATATAAATTAAGTGTATTTATAACTCTAATGAGTATCTTGAATAAAATTTATGTTTAGCTACTAAATTGTAGTTAAGTATGTTAATTATAATAAAAAATTTATTTACAGAACGTGCATAATTTTATACGACCGGACCTCTCTACATTCTACATGCGATCAGATTTTGTGTATAATTTGTGACCTGACTTATTTTATACAGGGTTTAATTAGAATATACATAAATACGTGTTTAGTTGTAAAATATATTTCAGGCAGACGGGAGTGACCACCACAGAGCTTCTAACGATGAAATCGAAGGAATATGGGGAAGGATATCATAATTACTAATATATTATTTAGAATATTATAATTACTATTGAAATAAAAGAAATTTATGTCTTACATTTTATATTTTACTATTGAAATAAAAAGAAAATAAAAAAACATAAATATAACAATAATTCTAAAAGAGTCAAAAAGATTATTATAAAAATTTCCATCGGCAGCTATATATATAAAAAGAATTCTAATTATGATTTACACCCTATATTTTATTATTTATAAATTAAAACTCTATAATTTAGTGAATATGCGCAGAAAATACTTTATCGTTAAATCCATAACCTAACTCTACCCAACCCAACTAAACTAAACCTAACATATAATAAGGGCATTTTAGTCATTTAAAGAGTAAAACATCTATATTCGCTAAATTATAGAGTTTGATTTATAAATAATAAAAATATAGGGTGTTATACGCCAAATGGTCGATTAGGATAACGTCACCTTCGTACATCCCTTTTAATATAAGAAGTAAATGCCGACTTCTTAAATAGCCGCCAAAATGGCATTACTTTATCGTGTGCCGCTAATGTCCTAGATTATGCCCCTAATGCGATAAATTAGCGAGTAAACCAAATGATTTAGCCCTCGTTAACTAGTATTCTGATATAAGCATTCTTATATTATTATAGAAAATAAATAACCATTAATCTCAATAATACTATTGCTATTTCTTTATTCACTTTTTTTCTCTCTCATCTTTTCATCCATCTATTCTAAATAATATTTAATTATTTATCAAATGATTATTTCAACCTTATATCACATTAAGTATAATAGTTTATACTAGTATTAAAAAATTTAGTGACAACTATAATTTTTTAAAGAATTTAATAGTGATTATAATATTTTAAAAGTTTTGGGTACATAAACCTTCTCTTCTCTCTCTCTATATATATATATATAGAGAGAGAGAGAATAAACAACGCTAGATAGGTGTTAAGAAAAAAAAAGGAATACGGCACCGACATTGTCCAAGTTATTGGAATACGACATCTCATCACAAGATGAGGAGGACTTGATTTTAAAGAAGCAAGAACAGGCCAGGGAGATTTTGACCAAATTACACCTCTTTTATACTTTATTTACTCAAATAAATTATACCAAAAATTTAATATCAAAAAGATTATATTTCACTCTAGTCGTAACAAAAATACTAAACTGTTAAGCGTTTTATCCGCTAATATGACCAACATTTTTATTGAAAGAAAATATGTGAATAATTAGAAAAAGATGATAGATATAAAATACTGAAAACTTTAGCGTTTTATATAGGGCGACAGTGCAGTAGATCTATTTTAGTATTAAATTTAAGGTAATTTTTACTTAGAAAAATAAGTTTTAAAAGAGGGCTAATTTGGTTGGAAACTCTCAGCTTAGGATTTTCTTGATGCCACTCAAACTATTCGCTGTCACAACTCACAACTCTCTCTCACTGCCACTCAACTCTCCTCTCATATATATAGTTTTTATATTCGTACTTGTTATATTGATGGGTGAACTAGAGTGCAAACAAATCACATCATTGGTGGGTCTTGGCAAAACCTTTAGAGAAGCAAAAATTTAATTGTAGATGTGAGGATTGGCCAAGTCAAACTAAACTTCCTTTTGCTGTTAGTCAACTTGTCTTTAAAAAAAAAAGAAATTCTGCAGTTTAGATCTGGTGTCTAGGCCCATGTTCAGCCCCAATTCCAGGAGCAGTTTGGCAAGATTGACCTAGAAAGGTCAATAAAACCCTAAGTTTCATGTGGTTATTAGTTTCTTTTTGCTTCCTTTTGGGGTTGGGGGTTTACCATTTAGCACCATGAGTTTTTAGTTTTGTTGCAAGGATAATGATCACTGCAATAGATTTTTGGAATTCAAATTGAGGATATTCTGGTTTCAAAATTTAAGCCGATAGAGAACGATGATTTTTTTTTAATCGGGCTTAAGACCTCTTGATAGTAACTCATAAGCTACTCTAAAAACTTAAACTTTTAGCAGATATGATGGTTTTTAATCTTAAAAGATCAATTGAATCCTTTTTTATTTTTATTTTCTCTTCTAATGTTACTGTTTTATCTCTCTATATAAACTGACTCAACCACCAAAACAACCTCCTTTGCTCTGTTCCAGCTACCGGTAACTACTCAGTTATGAGACCTCTTCTTCTTGGCCTCCTCTTACTTCACCCATTTCTTCTCCTCTTCCTCCCTGTTTCATCCTCTCAATGCAATTTCCCAGCCATCTTCAACCTCGGGGACTCGAATTCCGACACCGGCGGCCTCTCCTCTTCCTTTTCAATTGGCCCTGTCACTCTACCATATGGAGAGACCTTCTTCAGGTACCCGGCCGGAAGATTCTCCGACGGCCGCCTCATCATCGACTTCATCGGTGCGAATTCATCTCAACCTTATCCTATTGACTATGTACTCTAGTTGGTAATTGAGTAGATATGGCAATTGTCAAGCAATCACAGTGTGAATGCGAAGTTGCATTGCTTGCAAGTATCATGCCATATGAATTAGTGGCTATTATGGTTTTGTTGGTGATGCACATTAGCCTGATCTGATACCACTAGTGCATCTAATCATCATATTCTAATGGATGGAGTGTTGAAAAAAAATTTCAGCTGAAAGACTTGGATTGCCTCGTGTTAGCTCATACCTGGATTCACTAGGCACAAACTTTAGCCATGGTGCGAACTTCGCCACCGCATTATCGACGATTTCGCCGCAGAATTCGATACTTCCTCTCGGTTCTTATAGCCCTTTCTCTCTAGATGTGCAACTGAAGCAATTCTTGCAGTTCAAGTGGAGGTCTCAATTGGTCTACAAACAAGGCGAGCCACTATTCTTTTATTTTATTTTTAACAGTAACTTGGTTGTAATGTTCTAAATTTATCAGTGCTTTTGTTGCAAATGGATTGCACATAGGTGGAATTTTCAAAGGTTTGATGCCTAAAGAGTACTACTTCTCGAAAGCATTGTATACGATCGATATCGGGCAGAATGATCTCACTGCACTATATTTCCTCAACAAATCAGTGGAAGAGTATCTCCCAAGTGCTCTGAAAGAGTTCTCTGAAGTGATCAAGGTATGTATGTCATACTGTGCAATGTCTTCCATTCAGTAGTATGAACTAATGCAATTAGTATTGCAGAGCATATATAGAATAGGAGGGAGGTACTTCTGGATTCATAACACTGGTCCCCTAGGCTGCTTGCCTTATGTTCTTGTCCAGCTGCAACTCAAACCTACGCAATTCGATCGAATCGGATGCAGCATTTCATTCAACGATCTGGCTAGAAAATTTAACAAGATGCTCAATGAAACAGTGATCCAAATCAGAAAGGATCTGCCTCTCGCGGCGATTACGTTAGTCGACATTTTCTCGGTCAAGTACTCACTGTTTAGGCATGCTAAGGAGTATGGTAAGAGTTCTTCAATCTTTTTCTTTCAAAATTTATTTTCTATTGATGTAGTGTAAAGGAAATGTGATCTGGAATCAAGGGAAGATCTAAGACTTATGCACTGAGGTGGTACTATATTATTAAGCTGGTTATTCCTTCAAAGATTATATAGGTTTAAAGAAGATTCTTATTCTTTATACATATGCTAAGAATTTTCAGATCATTTCAGGATTTGAGCATCCACTTAGAGCTTGTTGCGGATTCGGGGGCGGTAAATACAACTTTAATGCGACCGCGAGGTGCGGCAAAACCGCTAACATCAATGGCATTGATGTTTTACTAGGAAAATCATGCAAGGATCCTCTGAAAAGAATCAATTGGGATGGAGTTCATTACACTGAATCTGCAAACAAATGGATCTTCGACCGGATATCTGCGGGTCGGTATTCGGATCCTCCGGTTCCATTAGGGTTCGCTTGCCATCTGAAGTGATCCAAAAGAACACAACACTGTAGTACTAGTCTAATACTTACTTACAAGCTACAAAAATTGACTCAGGATTGTTGCCTACTTTCTTGTAACTGGAATAATGCACAACAAATTGGCTCTTTGCAATCAAACTTTGGATAATTTCAGAGAAGACAGAATGACAGGTTGGGGCAGGTAGATACAATCATTTATTTCTTTCTTGCTCACCTAACTTTAATAAGTGAGGCTGAGTTATCAAGGATGGTCAGCTGGAATGGGGGAAGCTTCCAAGCTATTCCAAGAACTGGAATGAATTTATAACTTGCAAGCTAGCCACTTTGATCAAATTGATCCAGAAATTGATAGTTTCAAACAATTTATTTGTTGTGTCTGCGAAAATGATCAATAAGAAAACACTCGGCCGAAATGAAATAAATCGAAACAAAATAGTAACTAAGATTTACGCAGTTCGACTCTAGGCAAGTCCTCCTATTAGATTCTCACCACCTAACTTCAGATTGTATTTGAGATAAACGCAAAAAGACTTCCACTATTATGATCGAACTGTAGCAAACCAACATAAGTAGAAAACCTTAATTTTTTTTTCTTATCCTTTTTGGATTCAGACTTTAATGAGCGATAATTTATAATATACACACACATCACAGTTCTTGCCTTTATATGATTGTTGTCCTCAATCAATGAAGTTTATGAGCATTACTTTGCGGATCAACTCACAACTGAGGCAAGCAAAGTGTTCATTTTTTATGGAAAAAAACATAGAAACCAACATTCTATACTACAGTTGTACTCCTTGAATGCCACAAAGAAGTCCTCTAATCTTGCAATCATCAAAAGCAATGAGTCCCTCTCTCTCTCTCTCTCTCTCTCTCTCTCTCTCTCTCTCTCTCTCTCTCTCTCTCTCTCCCCCCTCTTTTTGTGAGCAAGATCAAGATCAAGTTGCATTATGAGAGGTTACATCTTGGAGAGAATCCATGAGTGCAACTTGGTTTATGCATCACTGCAGGGTAACCAGAACCTTGGGAGGTGGAAGGATTGGTCAAGTGAGTGTGAGTGTGAGTGTGAGTGTGAGGCACACTTGTTCCACATCCCAACAAAGTATATATATATATAATAGTATGTATACTTTTTTGAGTTTTATCTAAGGCAAATTGATATATTTTTAGACCAATAACTCCCAGGTGAATCTGTGTACCATTGGGAAAGTTTAATCAAGATTTAGAAGGAAGTTTAATCAATTTAAACATCTCCTTTTTCTTTCTAAACTTTGAACGTGGATTAAGTAACCTAGGGGCATATTAGTCTTTTCTCGCCAAAAGTCGTGTCTGAAACGTCGAGGTATTCTATGTAGAAGTTTTGGCTCGGGGGTAAAATGGTAAACTGAATTTTTTTCCCTGTGATTTTACCATAGTACCCCACAAATATTTATTAAGCCCAATCTGGTCAAGGCCCAATGGCCATATGTATATGGGCTAACTTTGCATTAAAAGGCTAACTTTGCAATTATGGGCTCATAGGCCTATTAAAGGCCCAATTTTGCAACGGGCCATCTCTATTATTAGGCCTGATTTGATTGTTGAAAAAGATCGAATACTTGCATCCAAGTCTCGTTCGAAGAATCTTAGAGATCGGAAGAGAGGGAGAGAGATGGGGAAGCCATTGGGACCAACGGGGGAGTTCTTCCGGCGGCGAGACGAGTGGAGGAAGCATCCGATGGTGACGAACCAACTCCGCCACGCGACCCCGGGGCTCGGCATCGCCCTCGTCGCCTTCGGGATCTACCTCGTCGGCGAGGCCGCGTACAACCGCATCTACCAATCCGATCCCGGCTCCACCCATCACTGAGAGGGAATCCAATCACCGGAGAAAGGTATCTTCTTGCCTTTGTTTAAATCGTTATTGTTTGATGCTCTTGTGTTTCTCGAAAAATCTGAGTTGGGTCGTCGCCCATACTGGTGTCGAGGGGAAAGATCTAGTTTTTAAATGGGTATTTGGTCGATTTTTGGGTTATCTGATGCAGATGGAGATTTTTGCTGCAGTTCTATTTTTTTTCGGGGTACATATGATTCTTCTTTTAGGGGAATGGATTTCTTTTGTGGAAAATGATGATAACTTTGGGCGCTTCGTTTCTCTATAGTTGATCAGTTCCTTGTCTTTTTTGTTTACGTGTAAAATTTGGATCTTGTTTCTTGTTTAGGGATTAGGGTTTATCTGAATCTTCCTATTACTTCAAATAGTAGCTTCATCCCGGCCTGCTTATAACTATTTATATATATATTCTAGAATTACATGCTGCTGAAGAAATTGGGGATAGTGCTTTGCATTTATATCTAGATTAGGAAGTTATCACAAATTGATATTTTATCAAGTTTCCCCTTTTGTATCCCTTATAAATGATTGTGTTACAAGAACTGATGGGTTATATGCAAGAGGTTTAGGGGCTGTTTGGTTTGTTGTATTTAGATATACATGTTTCTCTAGATGTTATTTCTAGAGAAACAAATAAATTGTTTGGTTGATTGTATTTTATAATGCTGTATTTGTTAAACGTATGTTTGGTTTGTTGTATTTCATAATAATATACCTGGTAAATAATTATTTGATTTTTGTATTTTATAATACTATTTTGATATTATAATTATAAGTATTTTGTTGTATTTCTTAGAAACAAAAGACTGCAACTATATTCTCAACTAAAAGAAAATTAAATTTCAGTTGAAATAAAAAATTAAATTTCTGTTGAAAATTGAATGAGGAAAGAGATGGGTTAAGTTATATGCTAGATGCAATCTTTTAACATCCACTGTATTTATAAAAAACTTCAAACCAAACAGCTCCTTAGTTATAACCACAACGTTTAAGATAGAGACTCTTGTTGTGGTAGGAATACTGAAATTTTGAGATTGAAAGCTTTCATTCTCTATAGTATATGATGCCAGGTTTGATCTTTGAATGTGATGTCTATATTTGATCTTGGAAAGGAAACTATCTTTGGTTTTTCACTTTTCCTGGCATATTTGTCAGCAGAGCTAGCAATTTTATAACCTAATTAGTGTGGATGCTCTGGAGATTTCCTTAAGAATTATCCTGATTAAAACGCTTCACGCATTTGTTGTGAATTGCAGGACTACAAAAGTTCAATCTTTTATACATTTTAGTGCTGAACCAATACTTGGGAAGTGAAGCCACCAATATTGTGAAATTTATTGGCATGGATAGGCAATCAAGTGAACATGCATATTATTTGAATTATAATCAACTAGTTCAAGATATTCTTATCCATCTACCAACCATGTTCATGATAGTTTGGATGGTGTTCTTATCAAGCAAGTGTAAATCTGGATGTGTGTATCTGCCATGCCAGTGAACACATAAAGACTCTACAATGTCTCGGAGTTGAAAAAGATGACAAATTTGCCTAACTGATATGGTCATGAGAGAGCTAATTTAGGGATTTACAGTGTTTTGAATCCTTTTGCCAAATTTACATATTGGTCTATATAAAGTTGTCCAGTCCTAGGAGTCGGTTCATATTTTACCCAAATTATAGCCACACAATCCCTTATTTTCATATTCTCATTGCCCTTCCTTAATTCTGAATGTGTTGACATTTTTTTTTCTAGAAAATCTGTCACTTGGCACCAGAACAAGTGAAGTAGGTGAGTAGAGGATTGAAGAGTACAAGAGTTTTAGATGGCCACTCTCACTAGGTTATGTCCGTTATCTAGAGTTAAAAGATTTTTTGATTGAAAGATTTTAAAGGAATCTCCGTGTTCAGGTTTTTGTGTGTAACAACTAATGAATAGACTTTCCTCCTATAATCCCGAAAGCTTTAAGTATCCTTAGGATATTGTAATCCTGATAAATAATTCACATCAGCTCTTAATTGAATAAGTTTCTGCAACATAAGTTAGATGTACCTTTTATAGTGAAAGATCTAATGGTATAGAACCATTGTTAAAGAACGAGAAAATTGCAAGGTATGTTCATAGCACAATAGAGGGAGAAAAAGGATATTAGATCTTGCTGTTGCAAAATTACACGTTTATAGCAAAGCTGATTCAGATTATTATCAATTGTTAATTAATAATATCTAACGTGTACTGTTCCCATTTTGGTCTACTGCATGGGAATTCGCCTATGGATGCTTTGATGTAGATGGAGCTATTGGACCATAAACCTAACCATGATCAAAAGGTTCAACTGTCTTTGGTTGTGTTAATTGATTTCCAACCTATTCAGTTCCTTTTTAGGTGATGTATTATTCAATGCTTACAAAGTAACTAAGAACTCTGTAGATATGGTCTGTATGATCTCTTTAGACGACAAATTATGTAGTGTTGGAAAGCAAATATTGATTGGGTGTGATTTTTATGAAGTTCTGGAACACAAATAGGACTTCTCAAGTACTAAGTTCATTCTTTTCTGTAATCAATGGTTCAGGAACAGCACGGTTAGGTTCATATATGTGGGAGCTTAAAGGTCTCTTTTTCTAACGACAGTAACTACAAAAGAAGGGAAAGTAGGGTACTAGTTGATGCAGTAAGGCCTTATGATAATATGCATTTGCTTGATTTCATGTGTGGTTTCCTCTGTGATATTGTTCTCTTACTATCGTTCTTTTCTCACTTCGGCTATACAATGTTGCCATCTGTTAAATGAGAATTTCAAGTGCTTATATAGAAATAATGCCACAATGACGGTAACTCCATCTCTTTAGTTTTTTCTCTTTCAGGTCAGCAGTATCATTGTATCTTCTACTATGGGAAACATATCTTCTTTTTAGTTTTTCTTTTCTTTTCTTTCTGGGAGAAGAAGTGGGGACTAAGCTCCAGTTATTTTATAGTTATCTTTATCATTCATTAGGTTGACAGTTTGTTGCTGAAAATGATATATTTCTACTAAGCATAATAATGTTTTGCAGGTGGAATAACTGAAAAGAAAGTTTGTCATCTTCTAGTGTTTCCTGCTTCCATCTGAATGGCACACTATCATTGTATCTGAAGTTCTGAACTAAGTTGTTTCCCTGAACCAGCTTCATAATCACCAACCAGGGACAAATTACTGGTTAACTTAGTGAGTTTATCTTCTATCAAGCAAGATATTTTCTATTGTCATGGTATGTTGTTGTGTTCTTCAGTTCTGCATAAGGCTTGTGGCGCTCGATATTTGGCCAACCTTGTATTCTTTTCAAGGAATCAGTTAAAGTGTTTATGTGGTTGAAACTTTTTATCGTCTTAACTGCTAAAATTTTTGGCTCTATCTCTGTCATGTTGCTTGTGCTAATCGGTATTCCGCATGTCGTTCGGCTTGTGTTACATGATGCATGTCTCAGGGTTTCACCTTCCTTTACCCCCTTTCCTTTGTGTCACACACCTGCTTCCTCCAAAAATTTCTTTGGAGAGAATGGGAGACCTTTGTTTAAGTTGGAATTAGAACTCCCAATCTTTAAGAACACTGCTATGCTTGCAGATACTTTAAAAATATTCTACAAAAAGTGATGGTATGATATATTTATACTTTAAAAATATTCTCACAACCATTATACTCTTGATGTCACACTGTTACTCTTGGTCCATTTGTAGGTATTCTTGAGCTAGGAAAATGAAATATGCCCAAGGCTTTCTCTTTCATGACACTAATTAAGACTGTTTTACCATTAAGATTTTTGAGAGCCTAATATTTGAAAGCACCATTCATTGTACCTACTGCTGGAAATGCCCTTTACTTAACTTTGGAAGCCTGTTCACTGCCCACCTTTTATGCTACAATTCCATCATTGATAAAAAGCTCAGCTTCTGAAAGATGTAGCCATCCATGCACTCATGAACTGTTGAAAGAAAACATTGAACTCATTCAACGCGTGCTCCCATTGCATAATTTTTGTGGGTCCCCCTGGCAGCAAATTTGTGAGGAAGGAGATGATGCTTCCATCTCCAAGTGGACTGAGCTGTCTGTGTCTTCTTCTCTTTATGTGGTTAGTATCTTGTGCACTTCTATGGACATAGAATTTTCTTTGAAAGCCCTCAATTATACATATGACCTTATACTTAAATTTTGAGTGCGTTTGGTTGATAAGAAGTGGAAGAAAGAGAGTAATGAAAGTTTTTAATGGGGAATAACTTCTAATAATTAATCTTGATTTATTGGTGTATGGTAAAAATTGAACGTGTTTATTGAAATTAATCATTGCATGCACTATATATAAAAACGTGATTTTTTTTTACTCTCCTTATAGAATAGAAATGAGGGAAGTAAGGTAGTTCTAGAAAAATTGAAGAATTTACTTCTCACTCCCCTTTGTCTATCCGATTTAAATAAAATAGTAGACTTCTATAAATTATTTTCTAGTTAAATATACTCTCTTATTTATTTTTTCTAGCATCTTGACCCCATAATTTTACTTTTGATTTTAAGGTATCTTTCTATCAATTTATACTCTCTGAGGACTACTTTGCTTTTGCTTTAGCCACCTTTTATTTGTAGAATAGGAATATGTTTATTTTAAAATAAGCCTCTTTATTCTGGTGTAGTAATTAAATAATATCTTATTTTATTTTAGTATACTAATTTAATATTCTCTCTCCTCTTATTTTATACAACTTTTTAAAAATTATTTATTAATAACCTAATATTATTATTCTACTTTTGGAGATGACAAACACATAATTATTAGTCATATCAGCTTCAATTACTATTTCTTCTCTCTCTTTTCCAAATGCAACCCCACATACCTACACAGAGCGAGGTAATACCCACACATCCGAGTGCGGAGTTATAATCAGAATGCGGGTGCATATCTGAGTGCAGGGTTATAATCCCATATAATCACCCAGTGTGAGATTATAAACCCACATACCCTCATAATGCGAGAAAGTTTTTGAAATATTGTTTCCCTCTAACTCAAATATCAACTTTATATCATATCAAATATAATTATTACTCCTTATACTAGTATTGAACTAAATATTAAAATAACTTATACTAGTATTAACTTTTTTTCTAGTATTAAAAACTATAATAGTTACGCCTATTCGACCTTTATTCTACAAGTGGGCATAGCTTTAGAGAAAAAAAGAGAAAAAAAAGAGAGAGAAAAATTAAGAGTAACGTGGTCTTTTGATATTTTTATTAATATTGTTATGAGAGCTAGAGAATTAAATGGTTGAGAAAGCCAAAATATCACACAAAATAGAGAAGAGATCTATGTGAAAAAAAGAATAGTAAAATTTTTGGAATAACTCACTCACTTATCTAAAGACCTAAAAAATGATTCATTTGCCTTCTTACTAATATAATATAGTAATATATTGTAGTTTTATATTTGGTTGAACGACAAAATGTGACAATAATATACTTGATAATATATTAAAATATATTTGCAGTTAAAAATTATCATATTTTTATTCTTGCACTTATCTATTTTTTTACAACTAAACACTAAATTAGAAATAAAATAATTTTTTTCTTTCTTCTAAAATAAAGTCTTGTTTTATTTTAATTCTAATTTATTTTAATATTATGTAACCAAAAGGAAGGTAGGTTGGATGGCGAAAATTACTTATTCAACAGATAGGTTATTCTAAGTCTTAGTTAATTTTTCCTCACTATACTCCTTTGAATCAATATATGAATTATGAAATCAAGTGGGCTAAGTTCTAATCATGGTCCTTTTCTGGGTTCATATGAATTTCTCAAATTAAGTTGGAAAAATTCCCTTGAATAATGCTAGCCACATATCATAAACACTATAACAGAGAGATGAAACCCTAGAAAGGGGATAAATTATTGCCCATTTCCTCACTATACTCTTTTAATTATGTAAAACTTTTAAAATGCCCGTTATGTTAGTTAGCTATTTATTAGATTTTTTTTTCATTAAAAATTTGCACCCAATAAAATTTAAAATTTTGGAGATCATATTATTAGAGGATTGAGGAAAGAGGAAATTAAAAGAAAAATTATAATATAATAAAAAATGTGAGGGTTATTAGATAGTTGAGAGAGTTAGAATATCACAAGAAAAATGAATAAAGATGTCTATATAAATATAGACTTTAATTCAGAGCCTAAATATACTTAACTCAAACAAAAACTCTATCAAACTAAACTTATCAAGAGAGAGATATCTCTAGC
Source organism: Typha latifolia (assembly GCF_019914945.1). Lineage (NCBI taxonomy): Eukaryota > Viridiplantae > Streptophyta > Magnoliopsida > Poales > Typhaceae > Typha > Typha latifolia. The sequence continues at coordinate 7,334,852 of NC_133100.1, forward strand.
AAATAAGTACTGATAGAAAGTACTCAAAAAGAAAAAGAAAAAGAGAAGCCAAAAGTAAGTAACCAGTGGGTCCTCTTGCTTCTTCCAATTGAGCCTTTTGTTTACCACCAAAAGGAGAGTTTTTGCTTTAGTGCTGCATGGGCTTCTTCATCATGGCATTACCATCAACTTAGCACTTTATATATTCCTTAATGTACTTTTAATGAAGGGATGGGAGATAGGCAACTTTTTTTATATTATAAAATATCTCTATCAAACTACCCACTTTGTACAAGATTAGATTCAGAGGCCCATAAAATATTTCCATGTGAGATAAAACACCTGCCATTGTCTAGCTTTATTAAGCCAGCAATGTTATATTAACAAACTATTTTTTAACATATTCTTTTACATAATTTTAAAGGAAATACTATTTATTAATAAATTTTGTTTACATATAACACTCTGTCTTTTAACAAAATTTTAATTTTGATCTTATAATTTTACTATTTGCAAATCGTGTCTTATAATCTAACGAATATGTGTAGAAAATACCTCGCTGTTAGATCTGTTCGTTAAACTTAATTAAACCACCTCTGAGTTAAGTTAACTATACTAAAAAATTATAAAAATATCCTCAACCAAGTCATACTTAGTTATTTTAAAAATAAAATATCTTTACTTAATGAAATATTCTTATGGTGTAATTTAAATCTAGCCGTTCTCCATGTATTCTTTTGATGAAAGATAATTCAGATATTTAATTTTTTTTTCATTTTTAAAATTAATGAAATATTCTTTATTTCGTCGTGTGCTATCAAATTAACTATAACTTAGAAATATTTTTGATGATTAAATTCATAATAAAAAAGTCAAATAATAAATACCGATAAGTTATGATATAATTGACAATAAAAGTAAACTATATGGTATGCTTTAAGGAGTTCGCGAGATTCCAAATTATCAGTTATTAAAATTATTGGACTCTTTTAGAAAATATTATTTCTGCAGTTTCGAATGTAGCTAAAATTTAAGCGAGATTGCAAAGTTATTATTTTCATCCTTATGTAAATTATTATTAGATATTTTGATGTCATACTCTTCCCCGGGAGGCAATTCTACCATTTTTTATCTTTTTTAAATAAAAAATAAAAAATAAAAAATCCTCCCGGGAAGAGATGACATCATATTTTCCTCTTTACGTGGATGAATAAAATTCCCCAAGTTGTATAAATTGACCTAAGTTTGACTTTGGGCCAAATTATTAAGGTTTTTATTTATATTTTTTATAATCACCGCTATATTAGAAGATCTTGGACTAGTATAAAATATTACTAAAATTTTGAACACGTTTTATTATTTTCTATTACTCTAATATTTTAATTTTATATAACATCAAATATAATTATTATTCCTTCGTATGTTAATATACAACTAACTAAATATTAGAATAATTTAACCTGATAATTAGCAAGTTGGCGTAATTTTCTAAACCAACCGCTTAAACGTCTTCGTCGTAAGCCAATAGAATTCAGCCATGAAATTATTGGGTGATCTAAAAATATTAAAATAAATTGGCTGGTGAGTAGTGACCAAAGGATCAGACGCTCCAGTTGAGCTTCTCGATGTGAGAGCGGGGCCCACAGCTCACCGGCCCACGTGGCCATACCGGACTGGTTGTGGGCTTGCCGACGAAACAAAGATTCGCATACCTACGTAAAAGCCAATGAGGGAGTAAATAAATGAAATAAATAAAAAGTGGGGACCTATTTCACTGTTTACCCCCTACAATTTCAGTATTTGCAGAAAACTGATTTAAAAAGAAAATAAATAATTATTTATTCCAAAGGGTTGTAATCGAGTAATCGCCTATATGATAATACGATATTCGGCTCACGAGTTTTTTTTAAGAAACTTTTTACCAAAATGCAACTATATTTAATTTATTCCAATATTACTATAATTTTTATGAGCACAGCATAACGTAAAAAATTAATTTTAATAATCGATTTATCAATCTTCTAATACAATAAAAAATAACTTTTTTTTATGAATAAATCAGCAGTTTATAAGTAAATCTCGTCTCATTTTTTATTCACATTTTCGTGAGTGTAATTTATTAATAAAAAATAATAATTTTTTTATTATTTTTAAAAACTAAAATATTATTAGATAGCAATTTTTCACGTAAATATAGTAGTTTTTAATAAGTTTGAAAATTATAGCATTGTATAAAATATTTACAGTAGCAACAGGAATTTTTATCAAAAACTATTTTTTATTTACCAAACTGAGTTTCCCGATGAACTCATTAAATAGCCCACCCAAAAAGTTAATATCTAAATAGTTCTTCACCAGTTTATGATGGCATATAGGCTTATAGCTTGGACCAAGGAGAGTTGATTCTTTATCTAATCATAAATGCTCTTAAATAATAAAAAAAAATTCATTATTTTGATAACACATCTCCTTGGAACTTATGTGGAGTCTTTATTATATTCTTTATATATATATATATATCACACTTTTTTTTCCTTGTGATTTGGATTGAAATTTGATATCTATATTTTAGTAGCGTGTGTTTAAAATTGTAGTCATTTTTTACTTATGCAATTTCAAAATTTTATTTATTAAAAAAAATTGCCCCTTAAATTTATTATCAAAATTGTTCTATTTTGTTGTAGCCCTAAATAAACTATTGAACTCGAAGTATTTTACTTATAGAGTAAAAATGCTACTTAAATATTTTGGTATAAATTTTTTAACTTAAGTAGTTGAAACAATAACTTAAATTACAACTAAAATGCTTAAATTATTCGGCGTTTTAGCGCAGATAAAAATAAACAAACTAGTTTCGTAATAAATTTGAGGGAAAAATTATTTTGATAAATAAAATTCGGAAACATAGGATAGTTTGGCCAGTCGCTCCTGTATCCAACCAAACTGCCCTCGGAGGTAACCACACAGCGGTGACGCGATACCTCTTCAATCTTCTCCTCTCTTCAGAACTCAACCCCTACTACAACTCTTCCATCCCCGCCCTTATATATAGATATAAAACCTTTCCTCCCCGTTTATTGAATCCACCAAGAAGAGGAAGTCCTACTCCTAAATCCACTCCTAAATCCACCAATGGCGATGGAGAAGGAGATGGCGGCGTTCCTCGCGGAGTGCGAGCGGTCCGGCGACGCGGCCTACGGCGCCCTCAAGTCCCTCCTCGAGCGGCTGGAGGAGCCGAGCACGAGATCGGAGGCACGCGTCTTCCTCGCCGCGGTCCAGCGGCGGTTCGCTACCAAGGAGTCCGCCGGCCGATGCTTCCAGACCTACCACTTCCGGATCCACGACGTCGTCCTCAGCGATTTCAAAGGTCTCCATCTCTTTAATCGGTTTCACTTTGTCCTGCTTTGTTTCCTGGATCGTTGATCGGCTCGTGGTTTTGATCGTTGCTTTGGATTAGATTCATCTGAGCGCTTCTTGCGGATTTTTGGTAGAAACATGATGTTGACGTTGTTTAGTTTTGGATGATTTATATAATGTTAATTACCACGTGATTCTATTTTTGTGTTCTTTTTGTAGATATAAAGGTACATAGAGTTCTGAATCGTTTTGACTATATTTAGAATTTAGAATTTAGAATTGAATCGAAACGTCAAACTCTTCTCCAACTCTTGTATTGCGGTTATTGATCACTTCTTTTAGGAGCTTGAGAGTTATCACTTGAATATTACCGCTTTTCTAGTAGTTGAATTGCAACTAACACAAGCTTGAGAGAGACAAGGGCTGGATTATTGACATTAGTGGACATACCGAATGGTTGATGTAAATTTAAGGTATATTATATTTGCATTTTGCTGATGTATTTGGTGTAGGTACTCTTGGCAAACATGAGTTAGTACTATTCTGAGGTGTAGGTCAGCTGGATATTGGGTCGCATAGAGGTCATTAGTTTCTGGTCTTAATTGTAGCTTTTGTTGAAAATAAAAAATGTTACAAAGAGGAAAGTAAATTATATCCGTGTGCCATCATATGATCCTTTCTCTGCATTCACGTTTCATTACTGTTGGATAGCTGCATTAAGAATGCACGCATTCTTATAACTTAGTAAATTCACTATAAATGGAGGATCTTGGTAGTTTGCTTTCTCAAACTTCAGAATATGAAGTGGATTTTCATGTTCACTGTGCTCTAGTTATTCTGTTTTCAAGTCTTTCACTCGCAGTTATCTATCACATGCAGGCTACCAGAAGAGGAAGAAACTGACAATGATGGAAATCCCTAGTATTTTCATCCCAGAAGACTGGTCTTTCACTTTTTATGAAGGCATAAATAGGCATCCTGATTCCATTTTTAAGGACAAGACAATGGCTGAATTGGGTTGTGGAAATGGATGGATCTCCATTGCAATTGCTGAGAAGTGGTCCCCTTTAAAGGTTTGTAATTAATATGTCGTACTAACGAAGGATTCTCTTCTTCAAGTTCACATCACTTGGATTCTTTTTTCTTTAGTTAAATTAGTAATAGGAAGTTGTTTTTTACCTGGAAATGAATCAGAGTCCTATGGTATCAGCTTTAAATTAAGCACTGCTAGTTAGTTAAAGCATTTACAACTGTTAGAAGTCTAATTCATTTGTAAAGATCAATTCTCTAGCAAGTCATGCTAAACCACCAATCTAAACGGAAAAAAAAAATTCCAAGGAAAAAGAACAACTATAATTTCCAGTAATTGATGGTTAACAAAGATGTCCCATAATGAATTATGTTGTGCATCAAATGTTGTCGAACTTCTCTGGAAGATTTATTTACTCTCTATCTATTAGTTTCTTATGTTGCATGCTGAATCCTGCACAAGGATGCATTTGATCTTTCATTATCTTCTTCAGACTACTTCAATCACTTCACATGACTCTTCACAGGTATATGGGCTTGACATAAACCCAAGAGCAGTCAAGGTTGCATGGATGAATCTATTTTTGAATGCATTGGACGAGAATGGGCATCCAATCTATGATGAAGAAGGGAAAACATTACTTGATAGGGTGGAATTTCATGAATCTGATCTTCTAGCTTATTGTAGAGATAATAGAATAGAGCTTGAACGTATTGTTGGATGCATACCTCAGGTAATTAGAGATCTGAATACAACTATAGTAGCTCCACAAATTTGGAATCCATGCTAGCAGGTCTTGTTTTATTTGAGGCCAAATTACTTAAGGTATCTTTTGCTCATATTCTGGATCTATTTTGTTGTGCAGATTCTCAACCCAAATCCAGAGGCTATGTCCAAAATGATATCTGAGAATTCAAGTGAGGAGTTCTTATATTCGTTGAGTAATTACTGTGCTCTTCAGGTTAGAATACAAACTCCAACTATAACTTTTGTTTTGTATGTTAAGATTGACTGTTGATAGATAGTAATTAATCTAGTTCAGATAAAAGAAGATGGATCTGCAAATTATCCCTAGCTGAAGTCAAGAGGTCTACAAAACTTGCCTCTTTCCTCTAGACCACTTCACCTATAATTACCATTCTAATAGATTCTGTATTTCTATGTCTAAAACAATCATGGCTGCAAGCCCGCAAGTCTTTTCATAATCAAGCTTTTGTTCCTCCACTGTACTCTCTAATCATTATTACTGTGACAAACTTATACCCAAGCAACAATCTTAGATTCATAAATCTGATACCACTTTGTAGGCAACTCCAGTTAATGCCAGTATACTCTATTTGAACCAGTATCACCCTCTTATGTCGTAATGCTATAAACTTATCATATCTAATACTTGCCACATTTAATATTTGGTGTAATGCATGAAGGAGATAGTCTCCACAACCAATTCTCCATAATAAAAGGACACCTTTATTCTTATGAATTGGTAAAATCTCAGAAATTCAAAGATGGAGGCTAACGTTACCAGTATTATGCGTATTTCTGATACCTACTGGCATGGCTCAACAACATTGTATTATATGAGAAGCTGTATGAAGGAAATAGTATAGTAATTTTCACCTGGATAGATTCAATAGCATAAAATTATGCGATTGATATTGTTTCTCTTGTAGCTTTCAAATCCATTATAAGCTGAACCTTGTTAAGAGATTTTTGCTTTCCATTTTAACTTTTTGTTCGTGCAATTTTTGCATATGTGACTTTTGTATATATGCAGCTATCCATACTTATTGACTTCTGCATATTTCATTCTATTCAGGGTTTTGTTGAGGACCAATTTGGCTTAGGCTTAATTGCTCGGGCTGTTGAAGAAGGAATTGCAGTCATAAAGCCCATGGGAATTATGATCTTCAATATTGGAGGCAGACCAGGGCAAGGTGTCTGCAAACGCTTATTTGAACGCCGTGGATTTCGTATTACAAAGCTTTGGCAGACAAAAGTCATGCAGGTGTTTAGCATTGAAAAGCCTTAGTGATTACTGTTAATCTAGTTTCCTGATTTTGTCCAGAGGATGGTTAGAGGCATATATTAATATAGCTACTGCTGAACATTGGTTTTCCTACTTTGTCATAAGCTTTTCTGACTGGCTGGGTTCTTCACTTATTCTTTTTTTTTCCATATATTACCTATTACTTAGTACCATTTAAATGAGTTACTGCAGGCTGCTGATACAGATATATCAGCCTTAGTGGAAATTGAGAAGAACAGTCGTCATCGCTTTGAGTTCTTTATGGGTCTAGTTGGCGATCAGCCTATTTGTGCACGTACTGCCTGGGCATACGGGAAATCTGGTGGCCGTATTTCACATGCTTTGTCTGTGTATAGTTGTCAACTTCGCCAACCAAATCAGGTACATCATGTGCTTGGTTTTCTTTCATTAGAGACATTTTTGTAGAAAGGCATGAAAGGTAGGATTCTAACGATGCAATGAGAATTTACAGGTGAAGAAAATTTTTGATTTCCTAAAAAACGGATTCCAGGAAGTCAGCAGCTCTCTAGATTTGTCATTTGATGATGATTCTGTTGCTGATGAAAAGATACCATTTCTAGCAGATCTTGCAAGTTTCTTGAAAGAAAATTCCTTTCTTCCATATGAACCTCCAGCAGGATGTGTGCATTTCCGCAATCTTGTTGCTGGATTTATGAAGATATATCATCACATCCCACTATGTACTGATGTAAGAAGTTATATCCGCTTTAGTTACACTTCTTTTATAGTATGTGCAGTATTAGAGCTTGTCATATTTTAGATGGGAATTATTTGAGGTTTTTACATGCTTCAATTATGATTATACATTCATTAACCAATTAATACTAGATTATACTCTTCTTTTCACTCCCTAATATAAGTAAAAAAATTCTGAGTAGTTAGCTTATTATTTGGTTAAATTTTTTGGGTATTCCTAGTCTGGCTTTAAGTTTCTGGAGTCTGGATAGTGATATATTTTGCAAGATGAGTTTCATTTGTCTAAAGACACTAAATATTAATATTTATTATTTACATCCTAAAAAATGGTCTCACTCGTACCACCCTCAGAGATTAGGCATCATTATCATGGTTTTCTTTAGGGATGGAGATAATCATGATTGTTTTTTACAACAGAAATATTTATTCATCAATATCTGAAGAACAATAAAAAGGAAATTTTGAAGAGAAGGCTCAGAAATATTACTAAAATGTGTACGGTATTAAAATTCTGCAAATTGAGGTTTTGCCTATTTACAAGAATGCTTAGAATAGTATAAAGTCTCTTTAATTGTTGTTTCCTTGCACATTTAGTGAAATTGTGGGGATTATTGCAGTGTAAGCATGTAACCTATTGTTTGTTTGTGCAAATTTGAAGATGCTGATGCTTAAAATGCCAGCAAAGGGACTAAATTGTGATATTGTTGTCTTTGCACATAATAGCCATTCCTAGGTTGACTAGTTGGCTTAACAACTTTGCTCAAGTTGATTTCCTTTCCTATTGGTTCTTTATCCAGTCAATTTCTCTTACCTGCTGCCAAAAAGTTTGCTTAATTGATTTCTGCATATAGAGTTCCCTACCGTCGAGCATGTGTAGAGTTTAAATTTGAACAGTAAAATAAGACTTGCAGTTTCCTTTTTTCGTTCAATTTTACTTGCCACTGGCAATCAACTGGTGCTATGCACTTGGCTTTAATAATATTGAGGCATACTACATGTCACCTTAAATATTCGTTATTGAATTTTATAGAATTGTTTTGTTGGTCAAGACTTGATGTTCATTTGCAGTGGTGCAATTTGCAATCACTTTTCTAATATTTGGTTTCTCATATAAGTAAAAGTAACTCTATTTATATCTGGATTCAAATTATGACTATTGAATGTGCAGAATAACATCTTCTTCTGTCAGAAATCTTTGGCTGATCACTTAGAATGTTTTATGAAAATTTTGAATCCAAATACTTTTATGCAAATGATAAAGTTCCATGAAATTCTGATATACTAAGAGATTCTGGAAAATTTTCTTTTGGCAATAATGATATTGATCACTGGATTGAAAGCTTTCATACCTTTGTCCTTTGAACTCTTTTTGAGAAAAATGATTGCTCATAAGTTGAAGTAAAGGCGGTTTCTGACATCTAATTTTTCTGATTCACAAGAATGTTACAGTATTTCCTTCAAGAGCTGTGGCAATAGAGAATGCTCTCCGATTATTCTCACCAAGACTTGCTATTGTTGATGAACATTTAACGAGACACTTGCCCAAGCAATGGCTAACGTCTCTAGCGATCGAGGTAGGTTACTAGCTCAACTGCTCTCTCTCTCTCTCTCTCGCATATGGGCTCTATTGGATAGATTTTAGCATGACAATATTGTTGCATGGAGCTCTCACGATAAAAAGTTAAGGCAATTTATGGATGCGTAACAGAACATATTTCTTTTCTAGGGAAATGCTGATGATGACAGAGCAGAGGACATTCTTACAGTTATTGAGGCTCCACGCCAATCAGATTTGTTGATTGAATTGATCCGGAAATTGAAACCACAAGTTGTTGTAACAGGAATTCCTCAATTTGAGGCAATTACCAGCTCCGCATTTGAAAATATATTAGATACAACAAGAGACATTGGTTCACGCCTTTTCCTAGATATATCTGACCATCTTGAGCTGTCCAGTCTGCCAGGATCTAATGGAGTATTGAAATATCTGGCTGGAAAGACTTTGCCTTCTCATGTAGCAATCTTGTGTGGTCTAGTGAAAAATCAGGTATGTACTACTGGATTGGTCTTCAGAGGATAGACTTGAATCATAAGTCCTTAATTTGTCTAAACTACCTTTTGCCTTGATTTTTTGATGATCATATACCTGAATTTTTGGCTGAACTAATGAACTTGACTTCCTTTTTAAGAAGTATATGTAGTGGTAGATTAACCTGAAAATCGACATCATATACTGAATATCTATTAATTCATCATGGTGAACTCTTTGGTGTTTATAGAGTCAGACATTTGGTAAAGTTGAAAAGAAACTGTAACAACTCAAAGCATCAATCAAATTATGTGTCTGCATATTATGTTGATCAACATTACTTTTTACTTTTCAGGTTTATTCTGATCTGGAAGTTGCTTTTATCATTTCGGAGGATGCAACCATCTATAAGGCATTATCAGAGACTGTTGAGCTACTGGAAGGGCATACACCTTTATTTAGCCAGGAGTATTATGCTTGTCTATTCCACGAGCTGTTGGCATTTCAGATAGCTGACCGTCATCCACTAGCAGAGGTCTTCCCAACCCCTTTTTCTCCCCCTGTGTGCCATGTGTGTGCACGCGTGCATACACATCTAAATATATAAATGTGTATATATGTATATACATATATATGTGTGCGTGCGTGTGCGTGTGCGTGCGCACGCGCGCATTTTGGCTAGCTATCAATTGATAAAATCAGTAAAGATAAGAAATCAAGTATACACTCTCTATATTCCAACTGTCAGGTTGAATAGTGTAAATCATGGACCGCAAAGTGTTGTGCAATGTATTTTTTTCACTAAGATGCTGATATTTATTTAATGATATATTGACCTTTATACTGATTGACATTTAAACCATTATCCTGCCACTCTAGCATCACCACCAGCAACAAACTTTACAATGCAAATTGGGATGACTATACTTACATGATAAGACATCTTCAAATATCATAATTTTCAAATCTATCAGTGTGTGTAGTCGTACTAGAAATATTCGATTGTTAATCATTTGTACAGTCTTCTTTAAATATTTATAGGTTTTTTAAGTCTCTTTAGAAGTTGAAAAAAAAATAATGTCAGCATGCAACAAAACATGTCTTGATGAAATAACTTTCATCAAAAGAAAAATGTATGTTATGGGTGATGAGTTTTACCTCATCCAATATTAAGTTGTTGGCTCAATGGTACTGTGATTGTGGAACTTATGAGAGCTTAGAAAATCAGTAGTAGATGAAGCAAACCCACTAAAGATAGAACATTGGAGTTTGAATGGAGACAGACAAAAGTGTTGTTCTGTTTATTTATATGTGAAAAACTTTTTAATAAACTGATAAATTTATTTACAAAGTTCAATCTCATTGTGCTACTTAGTAATGAAGCAACATCTGAATTTTCTTTATATTGTCTTCACACTGCTAAGCTTTTCTTATCAGAGGGAATGTGCTGAAGTAACATCAGCAGAGATGATAGGCTTTTCAAATTCAGCCATTTCAACCTTAAATGAAGCTGAGCTCTTCACTAATGGTTTCAACAAATCTCCAGTTCCAGTTATTCACATGGATATAGATCAAAGCTTCCTACCTATACCTTCTGCAGTGAAGGCCTCCATTTTTGAAAGCTTTGCGAGGCAGAACATGATTGAATCTGAAACTGATGTCCGTTCTGCAATTCAAAAGCTAGTAATGAATAGCTATGGCTTCCCATCTGACAGTTCTTCAGAGTTTATTTATGGTAACTCTCAGCTTGCCCTCTTCAACAAGCTTGTTCTTTGTTGCTCTCAAGAAAGAGGGACTTTGTTATTCCCCTCTGGCACCAACGGCCACTATATCTCAGCAGCAAAGTTTATGAAAGCAAACATTATAACTATTCCAACGCACTCAAATGCTGGTTTCAAGGTTGTGCCAGAGACTCTTGATGACTTACTCCAGACAGTAACAAGACCATGGCTGTATATCTCCGGTCCCACAATTTGTCCAACAGGCTTTCTTTACAGCGATGAGGAGATCCAGGAGATACTTTTGGTTTGTGCTAAATTTGGAGCTCGGGTGGTAATTGATACCTCCTTTTCAGGTTTAGAATTTCAAACAGATGGTTGGAGTGGATGGAATTTGCAACAATGTTTTTCTAGGCTAACTTCCTCGCAACCTTCCTTCTGTGTTTCCCTTCTTGGTGGTCTGTCATTTCAGCTGCTGTCAGGAGGGCTTGAGTTTGGGTTCTTAATTTTAAATGAACCAGCTTTAGTTGATGCATTTTATAGTTTTCCAAGCTTGAGCCGGCCACACATCACTGCAAGATATGCTATCAAGAAGTTACTGGGTCTTAGTGATCAGACAACTCAACATGTCTCTCATGCCATAGACAACCAAAAGGAGATTCTCAAGGATCGATCCAACCACTTGATGAAGGTTAGCTTTTCACAGCATTCTGGATTTAAAACTCTTATCTTTTAAAATTTTTAATGTTTCAGACTACATAACTTGGATACTTTTAATTCATACAAAAGTAGAACTCATGAAACTAAAAGGGCTCTATGTAAGTATGTCGATTGCTAATTGGTAGAAGTAAAATATAGACGAGTCCTTCATGTTTACCTTTGGACAATATATCTCAATTTAGCACGAAGATGTGTAGAACTCTTATAACATTTCTCTTATGTATAATTTTTGGAGCACGCGCTTTTGTAACCCCAAAAGCTAAGAATTATTTTTGTGGATGCAACCATATGTTAGTTATGTAATAATAGAATTTTTCAAAGCTTGCCAGACAGCCTGTTAAATCATAATATCTTTACAAAAGAAGAGATCATAATTTGGTTGTTCAGCAGAAAAATTTTATGCCTTTCCCTTTTTTTTATGTCCTCTGACTTTGCTTGATGTTGATTATTGGTGACAGACACTAAAAAGCTGTGGCTGGGATGTTGTTGGATGCTGTAGTGGTATCTCTCTGGTGGCAAAACCTACAGCCTATCTAGGCAAAATGCTTAAAGTGGAAGGTTTCGAGGCGAAGCTCGAAGACACTAATTTCAGGGAGGCTGTTCTTAGAGCAACGGGTTTGTGTATTAACAGTGGGTCATGGACTGGAATACCCAACTACTGTCGACTCACCTTCGCGCTTGAGAGTGCCGAGTTCGAAAAGGCATTAGAATGCATCACTCAATTTAAGAAGTTGGTTCTTGGGGATTGAGTTTGACAGCACTAATGTTATATCCAGCGCAATGACACTGGTGTTGCAGAAATAATTGAGTCTGTACAGGTTCAGCAGATCTTGCAGTCTCTTGTATCTATTTTTCTTTTTTCTTTTCTCTTTGTAAAATAAGAGCTGAAATCAGGCAGTTACAAAACCTGGCTGACTAACCATCAGAAACATCAAAAGGAAGGAGATTACACGACATCACATAACTCCATGACAAACCCATCTCCTGACCAATTTACCCCATATTGGCAACCCGATCTCTTTCAATGTTATTTAAAGGGTATGCATGAAGGTTGTTTCCTCAGTAAAACTACTACTGTTGCTTGGTTTATGACTGAATCAATAGCATTTATGTGTTCGTAGGGAAGTATAATAAAAAATAGCTTTTACTTTTGAGAGGCTGGTCAAGCCGTGTTTCCTGGTGGTTGTGGTTGGATGCTCTTTTCTTTATTAGTTGAGAGAACATCTCTTGTCTTTCTTGAAGAAAATTTCGTTGTTTATTCTTGACTTTCTTTTTCCCCCCTCTAATCGATGGTTGTCAAATTGATCGAAATGATCCAACTATTCACAAATAATTCAGCGTTAACCTTGACAAGTATTTGGCGGCTTATGAATTGTTATCTATTTGAGACATGTAGTACTCATTTATTTTTATTTTTTTTAATTCAAAATAGAAAGATATAAACCGATAGAAAATGAAAAACAAACAGGAGCCAGTCTGATTATTTCCAGAATCCATTGCAAGCTTCTACAGATATGGTGATGAGAAATATTCTATACATGCTTGACATGTAAAATTACTCCTAACATAATTATGTTTAAAAATTCTTGGGAGCTTAGGGCACTTTATATCTCAAGAAGCCACGCCACTGTAGAGCATGTTAGATGCCTTGATAAACTGATCTGTATGGCTGAGACACTAGTTGGCTTTCTTTAATGAATAACGTATTGACACACGCCATGGTAAATAGCTCACTTAATAACAGACTAATATATTTCCTTGTCCTTAATTTCTTTCTCTATGCGATGCAAGAAAGGAAAACTGAACTCTTTCAGCAACTTAACTGGAAGAGCCAGGTTCTGAAATGCCATAACACTGATCGAAGTTAGCATTTTCGAGGACATCGTTCCAGGGCCACTGTGACGTGAAGCCCTCCGCCTCGTCTGCAGCTAGATTTGTTGTTAGGTTTTCTCGCAGCTTTTTGCGAGCTAACAAATTGCTCGGTGCGAGAGAATCCAAAGGGTTGCTGCTACTGCTGTTGCCATTGCTACTAGAAGTGTTGCCATTACTGCTGCTGCTATTGTTGCTGTTATTGTTGAGGCAGTGTTGAAGCGCGACTTGCACACCGGTTATTAAGAAGCGCTGATGAGTTGATGCATAAGGACTTGCAGTGTGAACAGATACGTCGCAATGCCTACATAGAAGAGCCCGGTCCTCCAAACAGAAGAAATATCCAGGTTTCTCCTGTAAATGGTCAGTACAAGGATCAGTAACAATTTGCAACATAAGAGCTAATCTGTTTCTTTTCAGACATATTTTTCCTTCCAATGCCAAAAACTCAGTCCACCACTATTTCTTTCAAATACATCCTTCTTTTGTAAGTCTTACTGATTAGCATGAAACAGAACAGCTCTAATTTGAATTTGCCGCAACTGCTTAGTTGTTTGAATGTGCTTACTTTATTACAGAATAGTAACTCCTAGACACATCAAACATTGAGTGGTTATCCCTCTATGGTATAACACAAAGATCAAAATATATTAAAGACTTCAGATGGAATGAAATTGAAGCCATGATTTATAATTTAACAAATTCTTTTTTAGAAAGTAACTTTTCCAATCCTTATGGACAGTAGACTATTTTCGTCTGATAAAAAAAGCCTCTTCAACCGACCTAAAAAAGCTTAGCTCTCCAAATGCACCTAACAAAGCACTTCCAACATTGAGCTTTTATTATCATTATACAAGCGAAGCTATTATTGAATTATTTAGATGGACAAGACTTTTCCTAATCAAAACTAAATCATTATTTTGTAGGTGAGAAAGTACTTACAATATTCGAAGATTAAAAAATGACAGAAACATAGCTGGTGAGGTCACTTTTCTATTAATTCATCCATTAAACAAGAGTTCACCTCTTCATAGAGGAAATTGGTCACGATAAGCTCATGAATGCAGTGGTCCTCCACATAATCATGCAAAACTAATGATGTGTCAAGTGTCAACCCACAATAAAAACCAATCACGGAAAGGAACAGCAACATATCCTTGTCATCTGTGGCTTTCTTAGATGTTCCATAGCTATCAAGAACAGTGATTATGATGAGGAAATCTTTTGTAACGACAACTGTGATCCATCCACCCTATTCTAGAGGATGACATGAGAACAATATATGTTTTAGATAGTTTCATATGAAGAAATTGTGCGTAGATGGGCTCCTAATGCATCTAAACAAGAAAACCAAGTAATTTCTATCATATATCCTCTTTTCTTTTATTGGTAATAGTCAATGGAGCTTTAAATATGCTTAATATTATCAATTAAGCCAAAAGATCTAATATTCACAATGAAACAGAACATAGTGACATTTCACCAAATTGATGACACTAAGTACCATAGTTCAAATTTTTAGTTTTGGTTTTGGCTTGGTTTAAAAACGAAATATTTTGGTCAGTTTCGATTGGTTTCAGTTATAATTTTGTTATATTAATTTTGAACTTCTTTGAATAAATAGTCTTCTTTATCTAATTTTTCAATGCATCACATAAAATCTAATAGCATTTAAGTAATGAGGTTGACATTAAGATAAGTATAAATTAGATTCAAGTCAAATCTAGCTTAGAATTTAAAATATACATTAAAAGATTGCCATTAGAGTTGTTTCGGTTGGATGGTGGTTTTGTGGGGCAGTTTCAGATCAGATAGGACTCAAATGCAAAATGTTTGGCGAAACTTCTAGGTCTTGGATAACACTTCAAACCTAGCTAAGCACAACCTACTCATCTCGAAATATTGAAACATCCTCTTCTCGCAAGATAAAATTACCTTAATTTTCGCCAATGGGATGGTGCTCACATAGCTAAAGGGGCTCATGGTGTATGGGTGCTCTTGGGTTCTGACTCCCAAAGACATCCCTCTAACTGGTAAACCAGTAAGTTCCTAATTATCTAAAAAAAAACTACCTCAATTTTCCTCTTTGGACTTGATTATATAGCTAGATGTCACACCTCTAAAAATATTAACCATGTTTCAATGCTTCATTCTCATTTTCCACACAGCATCCATTTGCAAATTTGCTAGATTACAAAACTATCTTCGTTCTTGTTTCACAACAATAGGTTTCCAACTCAAATATTTCAAACAAAAGCAATAAATTCCTAGACTTTGGCAAAATGCATGATTTCCCCAATTCGCTATTACCTGGCAAATATCGCAGATGGGGTTGGAAGAGGAGGACGAATTGGGCGGCGCCCGGGGGAGGAGCGGGACCCGCTGGTGCTTTCCGGCGAGCTTGTTGGCGGCGTGGACGGCGTCGTCGCAGCTCCAACAGAGCGCCGCCTCGTCAGCGCAGCACAGCACCGCCGCCTCCGCCCGCTCGCACACGTCGCACTGGATCTTCATCTCTCACTCGAATCCCAAGCTATCTTCCATTGGAGGAGAGAGAGAGAGTAGAACAGAGAAAGGAAAGAAAGAGATATATATTGCTAAATTTAATAAATAAGAAGATCCACAAATAGAATATATTTATATATGTTTATTTACCTCCGACCAATCCGCTTATTTCCCTTTCTCCACTGTTCGATCGTGAGAGTAGAGAGTAGAGAGAGAGAGAGAGAGAGAGAGAGAGAGATTTGGGAAGTGAGCAGGAGGGATTGAGTGGGTTATTTATTATGGAGAGTAGAGGTGGGGGCGGAAAGTGGGTTTCGAGGGAAGTCGGCGGAGGAAGTGAGAGGGAAGGAGAGAGAAAGAAGGAAGAAAGCTAAAGAGATATTTTGTTGTCTATCTATCTATCTATCTATCTATCTATCTATCATCTTTTAATTTTGTATTTGAATTTGAATTTATGGAGTTTTTTTTTCTTTCTTTCTTTCCTTCTTTTGTTGTTGTTGTTGTTGTTTGAATAAATTTGTGGTTTTAAGACATGAGAGGACTAAAGCTATTGACCATTGAAGGAGGATAATCTTTTAAAAATGCTGAGGGGATATTCATATTCTTACTAATCTTTTAGAAATGCTGACGCGTTGATATCTGATATTATAATAAAGAATACAAATATCAGGGAATATCTAAAGATTGTATTCTAGTGGTAATATATTAGTTCTGTTATACCACCTTTCAGTTAATAATTACGGTATATAAAATTATAGGAGTATAAGAAGGATAGAAAAAAAATATAAAGTAAATATTATAATTTTAAAAAAATTAAAAACAAAATTAGAATAATTCTCTTTCAAATTTAATGACACTAATAAACACCCTAATCTTACTATTGGCATGCCAAAACCCAAATGGATATGGCAGTGCATTAAACAAGATAACAACAACACAATCCATAGAATATACTCATCAAATGAATGGCTTCTTTTAGAAACGTCTGAGAATGGATTGGTTCTATTATTGAATTCTGCTCAAAATAAACTTCTTTTTATCACCTGTCTAATTCATCTTAAAATTTAAATACGAGATTATATGAATTAAAAAAATTGATGATTGGGACAGTGACTTCCAAATATAAGTAATGACTTATATAAAAATATATAAATTGCTAGGAAAAGTACTAAGTCCTGGGGAGAAATTTTCATTTCATAATCAATGACTTTCATATTAAATGATTTCAGATTTTTATACTGGAAAATTTGTGTATAACACCTCTCTTTATATTATAATTATGGTTTACACTCTAAATTTTTACTATTTATAAATTGAGTCTTCTGATTTAGCGAATGTATGCAGAAAATACTCTAGGTTATATTTGAACTAACACCGTAAAAAATATTCCGTTAAGTAGAGATATTTTATTTTTAAAATAACTAAAATACCCTTAGTATGATTTAGTTGAGATTATTTTTATAATTTTTTTTTAGTTTAGTTAACTTAACTTAGAGATTTTGTTAAATTTAACTAACTAATCTAACGGCTGGGCATTTTTTTTGCATATATTTGTTAAATTATAGGGCTTAATTTATAAGTAGTAAAAATGTAAAGTGTAAATTATAATTTTATCAAAAGACTGGATGTTATATGCAAATTTATCTTTTATATAAGATTTATTAGCAAACCCATCAAATTGATTTTTTGCATACGAGGACACTTAATGAACTTAAAAATTTAGGAAAATTTCCCCCAAAAAAAATTAGCCTATATTTTATCTTTATTATTGTTCACCATATTATATGAATATATATTATTTGATCTCTCCTTTTTACTCTTAATGTCTCTTAAATATTCTTAAATTAGTTTTCTTAATAGACAATCATTAGATATATGAGTTAACTTAACTATCTATACAAAATATCCTTAATAACTTGAGTAACTTTTTCAAAGTTAAGAAAAAAAAACCAGAAGAGGAACCAAATTTTAAGATCAGATGAGAAGTATTTTGGATAGTTAGTTTTCCATTTTTCAATGTAATAAAAAATATCTTCTATTCAATATAACAGTTAGGTTGGTATTTTTGAGATATTAAATAGAAAACATAAGCATATATATGTATGCCAATGATGTGAAACTTTAATCTTGATAGCAATGCGATATGCATCACTATCATGTAGATCATCTACCTACCAACCTTCCACAATGTCCCAAGCTGGATTTTTTGGTTGGCTTTATCTTTCATTGGGTTTCCCTCTTTATGTTTATGGCTTTATGGGTCATCTGATATTATTGTCCTCATGGATGCCCTACCAACATATTAAATGCATTTATTACTAAATTTAAGATGCCTTCCAACTTCTTCTATGGAGTGTAGATGTTCTACTGAATCATATAAATATTAGAGAATCTATTTTATAGATTTAAATATAGCTTTCGTAGTTTTAAAAAATGCGCACTCTTCTCCCCGTCTCTCTCTCACAAAGATCTCATAGTTTTTAAGGATTAGCACAAGTGCTAACGCCTAAGAGTAAATTTTATCGCACAGTATTAAAATTGAGTGCGTGAGGAGGGTTTGAAACACCTCTAATATAATTTGTTATGTGGCTCTCACATTGAGATTAGAAGAGTTAGCAATATACGCATCATCACTATATACAATAAAAAATAGCGGAAACAACATAAAAATTTGCATGTCAAAGCAAATTCATCAATAGTATAAAAATAGGTAGTGTCATCAAATACAAGAGTATATGCTGAAAATAATGTACCAAGGAAAAAAATATGTCCATCTACACTATTATAAACTTAGTAATAAATAGACATATGCATTTACCCCCCGACATGATAAGTGCATGAATAACCCCAAAAAAAATGTTGTTGAGCAATTTCAACTCTCTCCATGTTATATGCAGCTCATGCTAAAGGATCAACCAAAGAAATAATGTATAAATGATGTACGCATCTTCATTCATCTATATATACGACATAAGATATGCATCGACTGATATTAGCTAGCACTGTTCGACTCAAGTGTATGCTAACTTTCACTATATTCACAAGTCCATCTGATTCACCTATCACTAGGCCTATCGACCAACATTAGGCTCATAGATAGACATCTGTACTCGTCCTAAGTAAAAGCTCCCAAAAGAGATAATATACTCTAGAGGTAAAATCACATGCTTATTATCAACCGAACAACTGACTGACCGTCTGCCACCAAAGACTAGGGACCTTAATCATCGACCCATATGCTCATCTCCATCATCACTGTCACCGCGAGATAATCACACTAAGAGAAAATAATGAGTCATCACTCAAGAACAACATAACCTTATGTTATCAGGTACCACTAAGTCTACCATATCATATCTTTAAATCTCTAATATGAATACCCCAAATAATTTGACTATTATCACTCCATAGTATAATTGCTCGTTTAAGATCAGAAACAACATGTCTGATTGTCTAGGATCCACAAACTTAGGCCTCAAGCATAGTAATACTATAATATAATACCATCTTCACTTACTCCGGGCTAGAGAGGTGTCAAGTACTGTTAGAAAGTAGAGATCATACCCCTAAAGGTAATGTATGTGTGCTAGTGGCATGCTATCATGTAAGCATGATATTAATAGCAAATTAGTAAATATGATAGCAACAATATTATCATTTAAGTATATATAATCACTGTAAACTATGCTATCATAAGGCCCACAACCATCATGACTAATGCAAGCAATGTGAAATGTGTGAGGTTTAGAAAAAAGGAGAGCACCAAAGAGAGAATCGCATCGCAGGTAACCCATAATAGCCAAATGATTAGGTTTCCCGACCTCAGATGAAAAGAAGGTGGTGCACCCAACCACCTTTGATGGCACGGACAACCGACTCAATGATCGATCGACAAGAGAGAGATAGACCCCAACAACCTGTAGGGTCTCGTAAGGGCAAGTTTTTCGTTGCAAGGGTCTAGGGCATGTGTTGGGGGAGGAGGCATTTTATATCGAATGTATTGTAATTTTCTAATTAGAGTTAGCCTATTATGGCTCACTTCTGTAGTGGGTAATTAAATTGTTCATCCTAAATTGTCAAAGAAGGGTTCACGTCATTGTTCCAACCTATAATATTTGAGCTTTAAATTATATATTAAAAAAGACAAATTTATGAAAGACAGTATGCATTTTACTTCTTTTTTTTATCTAACACCCTACCATATGAATATTATCACTCGAACCCTATATTTTACTTTTCATGCCTAAAAAATAACCTGATGTTAGTCTTTTCTAATGGGCAATTACCATATTAATGAGTTATGTATAGATGCAAAATAATCTTAATACCTTTGAGTAAGTTTTTCAAAGTTATTGAAAAAATAAAAGAGAAACCAAATATTTAAGTAAAATGAGAGGTATCCTTAGATTTTGTTTCCAAAAATAACAAAATATTCTCCATTTTTTAAGCTGTTGTTAGATTAAACTTAACTTAAGGTGTTTTTAAGATATTAAAAAGCAAAAAGAATAATTTCCTTTTTACCCCCTGAACTATCACCGATTTTCACATTGACCAGACCTCTTGAACTTTTTTTTTGGTACACACTGACCCCTTAAACTATCATAAATACCTCATCCCCCTGACGTCGTTGACAAAATTAATAAATTGACCAAATTACCCCTCAATTTATAATGACGAGATAATTAAGTGGATTAACTAATATTAATTTTTAAAAATTTTTAATTCCTTCATTACCCTCTCCCTCTGCCTTAATCCCCTTTCTAAACAATCCTTATTTCCTCTCCTCTCTAACCACATCCCACCTCGCCGTTGATTTCATCTCTGTCGTCTGATCCCTCTCTTCTCCTCCCCAATAGCTCTTGCGACCTCTTCGGTGACACTGGGCTTGGAGAAGAGGGCGACGTCGATGCCGAGCTCGGAGAAGAGGGACGCTAAGCTCAGAGAAGAGGGCGTGAGGCATTTGGAGAGAGAGAGCTTGGCGAAGAAGGCAACGGCGATAGTGGGCTCAGAGAAGAGGGTGACAAGGACGCCAAGCTCAGAGAGGAGGGTGATGGGGAGAAGGATGAAGGCGGCAATGTGAGCAAGGCATTTAGAGAGAGAGAGAAAGGGCTCGGAGAAGATGGTGACAGTGACGTTGGGTTTAGAGAAGAAGGCGACGCGACGCTGAGTTTGGAGAGAAGGGTGATGCCGACGCCGAGCTCGGAGAGAAGGGCGACGTCGATGCCGAGCTAGAAGAGAAGGGCGACGAGGAGGAGGATGAGGGCGGCAATTGGCCGTAGGTCTTAGAGCAGTGGACGGATCTATCTTGCCTTGATCGGCTGCAGTTGTCGGAGGCAGCAGCATAGCTGCCGAAGATCTAGCTCCGACAGGGTCCTCGACGGAGTTGAAGTCAAAGAGGATGCAGATCTTGCGGTGGATCCGAGCTCAAGCGTGTTGCTCTTGATCGACGGTAGGCTGCAGAGATGGCAGTGGGTTGTGGAAGAGGCGATGACGGTAACGTCGTGGAGGCTGCGATGGGTTAGGTTGTGACCGCAACAATAGAGGGAGAGAATGAGAGGTATTTTCGTCCGCCTAAAAGTTTCTCATGACTTAGCATGTGTCTTGCACATCTATAAGAGTAAAATTATCATACATTTGTTAGGCGATTATCACATGAATCTTTTGGATGGAAATTGGCAATGGAACTATAACGGAAGGAGTCAAGTGAGAT
Organism: Typha latifolia; assembly: GCF_019914945.1. Classification (NCBI taxonomy): domain Eukaryota; kingdom Viridiplantae; phylum Streptophyta; class Magnoliopsida; order Poales; family Typhaceae; genus Typha; species Typha latifolia. The sequence continues at coordinate 7,356,509 of NC_133100.1, forward strand.
ATTTTTGATAGTTTAGGAGGTTAGTGTGTACCAAAAAAGTTCAGGGGGTCATTGTGGAAATGAGTGATAGTTCAGGAGGTGAAAAGAGAATTATCTCAAAGCAAAACGCATAGGTTGAACTATAAAGTAAAGTAAAACGTAGAGCGTTTTTGATAAAATTTCCTTAAAATTTTTTGATAAATTTCCTTAAAAAAACATAAAATTTTAATAAATTAACAAAAGAATAGAAATCAATAGTAATTAAATAGTATTTACACCATACCATATGTGCATGATAAGAGCTAGAGATCGGTTGTAGATGCATGTTACTATTTAATGAGGTTGGCACTTTTGGTTGCACTTGCACCAAGTGGGCGACGCCATGGAAGAAGATCTTTCCTCCATAAGCTGTAAAGGTTTCGGAGCCTCATGCAAGTTGTGGCCATGCACATTAAGAGGACCACGACACTAATAATGGCATGGACTGCTACCATACAATTGACCTGAGGACATGCATTGCATGTATATCTCTCATGGAGTCATGGGCATGAGAGTGAAAGAGAGAGAGAGAGAGAGAGAGAGAGAGAGAGAGAGAGAGAGAGAGAGAGAGAGAGTTTTGTGGTGACTAGGTTAAGCAAGTAGGATCTTTAATCGACTGCTTCTTACTCTTTCTATTTTCCTATGTTTTATTTTTATTTATTTATTGTTCTTTTCTGATATTTTGATTGCGATAGGTAGAAGATATTAAGATTTACTTCTCTTTTCTTTTCATTTTTATTTTAATAGAAATATTGAAGTAGCCTAATATGACTTTTAATTCTTTTCTAACTTGTTATATATGAGGAGGAGGTGGGTGAGTTTTTTTTTAGCACCCCTGTATATTTTAGTTTGGTCATATTTTGGGATATTAATATGATAATATGGGTTAGATAGCACAAGTAACCTTAGTGGAGTAACAAGATTACTGTTCTTTAATATACATATGGGCCAATTCTAATAAGAAAGTGCATATGATGCAACTTCACCGAATCATACAACATGATGCCACACAATTTCATTGAGTTGGCTCGGCTGAACTCATTTGATTTTAATCAGACTAAGTCTGGCCCTAATCTTGTGGGATCGACCTAATTTAGGCCTCAGATAGTGATGGGTGGTATGAGCAGTCTTTTCCCATCCGGCTCAAAAGTCTGTGACCTGCTATGCCCACCTGTGGCACGATCCATTAGGATCGATTAGCTTAAAAAGCTTAGACCCAGCTCGTCGGATGATCACCTCTAAGTGTCATCGAGCAGAGCTCTAACTAATCGGGCTTAGACGAGCCAATACCTAAGCAGATTTAAGGTTGAATCAATTTAAACTTAAATCGAGCCTTATCAACCTTAAAAATAAAACATGATTTAACGACAAAGATATAATAATTAATATAGTAATATTATGAGCCTTTAAATATTAATCTAAAAATTCATATTAGTCGTATATATTAGATATTAAGCTTAAAATTGGCTCACCGTGGAGGGAGGCTATAGCCCGTTTAAGTCCAACCCACTTGAGTCTAAAAAGGACATGTATGCATGTCACCCTCCCTTATTCTGCCACGTAAGATTAATATGAAGAATTGTTATATTTTTTAGAGAGAGAGAGAGAGTCCATAGACTCCCAGAAGCTCCCAGAACCCTCTCTCACTCTATCCTTTCCACAAACTTGGAGAGAACTCTGGAAAGAACTCCTCCCCCATCCTCCTACTATAAAACCCCACCAACGCCATTTCCCCTTTCCCAATCTAAAGATCCAACCAAGAAAGAGAAGAAAAGAGCAATTTTGCGATAAAGTCCAGTCCAGTCCAGTCCAGTCCAGTCCATATTATAGACAACTATGAGGGCCTCGTTGTTAATTTTAATGGCGGTGGGCTTCTTGGGCCTGGCTCCCGTGATGGGCCTGATGCCGTACTCGAGGAGCCTTTGGGATACGATGTTCCCCAGCGACGACCCGTTTCGGGTTTTAGAGCAGACCCCGCTCACCGTTCCCAAGGCCATGGACACGCTCGCCCTCGCTCGTGCCGATTGGAAGGAGACTCCGCGGGCTCATCTTATCTCCTTGGATGTCCCAGGTGGCCTCCTCCTCATGTTTTTATTAAGGGATTTTTTATAAATTATACTGTACATTTTACATATTATGCCATTCTCATTCGTTTTTAAGGATTTTATATCTCAATTTTTTTATTCTTTATATAATTTTTATTAAATACCTTATTACTATTTTAATTAATTAAATTACTAAATATATTTATTATTTTCTCTTATTTTTTTATTCCTCTACTATCTTATCTATTTATCTTTTTCACTATCGTCATCGTAGTCGTCACCATCTTTTCTTATCTTTCTTCTCTTCCTTCTAAATTTAAATATTTATAAATTAATTTATATATTACAATATATTTTTTTTTAATACCGTCGTCAAATTAACTTAAACAAAAATTATAAGAAAAAGAAAGAGGTTGTCTTATAAAATACTTAAATATAATTATGTGAATTATAAAATAAGTAAAATATACGGTGTAATTTATAAAATTCTCTTTTATTATTAAGTTAGGTATCCTATAAAATATTTATTTATTTAGATAAAATTATTATTAAACTATTAGTACAGTGAAAAATCCAGGGTTTAAATTACAAAATTACTAAGAAATATTTGATTCAGGGGTGAAGAGGGAAGACATCAAGATAGAAGTGGAGGAGAACAGGGTGTTAAGGATCTCAGGCGAGCGGAAGGCTGAGGAGGAGGCGGAGGGCGAGAAGTGGCACCGGGCCGAGAGGACGACCGGCAAGTTCTGGCGACAGTTCAGGCTTCCAGCGAGCAGCGACATGGATTCTATTAGAGCCCATCTGGAAGACGGCGTGCTTAGAGTCACCGTGCCGAAGTTGGCCGCCGAGAAGAACAAGAGGCAGCCTAGGGTGGTGAACATAGTCGAGGAGAATAGCAAGGGTGAGGATATCAAAGCTGAGATGTGATTAATATTAGTGTTTTAATATGAGAGATTACTGGGTTTTTAATTTTAAATGAGAGATCCTTTGCATGTATACTCTACTATTGTCTCACCTGAAATAAACTACCAAGTGTCGAATATCTATTTATAAATTGGTCTATTATGTTTATTATTTTAATATGTTAATGATCTTCCCTATTCCTTATACTGGGCTGGGCCATGTTGATCATAATTTGGGCCGTAAGACAAAGAGAGGCCCGTTGAGCCTTGGGGACGATTTGACCGTGGTCGTGACGAGGCCACCGCGGTGGAGAGGGAGGGGGATGGGGCCACCTGGAAAGGATGCTGCACGAGAGGTACACGTAGCGTAGTCACAATTCGAGGTCCACTTTCCCTTTTTTCTCGGTCGTCGGATGATGTGACAAGACCGCGGTCGGCTTGCGGGCCCCCCGGAGGGCATCGGATTCAATAAAGATTTTGTCGCGTAGCAGATAAGGCTTCGCCCCTCCCCTCGAACAGAGGTGGCGATGCACGCGCCGCCTCGGATCACTCATCGGCCCCACCGCACGTCTCTTTGGGTCCCACTCTCTCCCCCTTTGGCCCCCCTCTCTAATTCGCCCAATTGAGATCCACTCTCTCTCGTATTCTAAGAATGATTTTATGATTCAACACCCGATTTATTTGTAATTCTATTTTATAATTCTTACTTAATACACTCATTAATTTAAATAATACCAGTAAAAAAATATTTTATTACAAGTATATAAAATAATTTATAAGTACATAAATTACTCGTACCTTCTTAAGAGGAGAAAAAACAATTGTGAGAATATTTTAGTAATTTAGTTAATATCAGTGAGTGTTAATAAAAATTATAAAGATAAATGAGGGATTAGATTACAAAATAATCCAAAACGGAGTGTGAATCATAAAAAAGATAAAATATAGGATGTGATTTGTAAAATACCTATATATATAATAACTTTTTCTATACATAATTTAAAATATCATAATTATTAATATGTTCTTAACAAATACAATAATTATTAGTAAACTATTTAGGCTCTTTCAAAGTAAAAATTTTCAAATTTATATAAATGACTTTTCTTTGAAATTTATTTTCTGGCAAAAAAAGATTTTTCTATACTGCAATATCGGTAATGTTATATGGCTTTAAATATATTTAAAGTAATTTATACAAGAAGAAAATAGTCTTATGTTAATCTAAATAAGGTGATTAGTTTAGATTTAACTGATGGAACTATGTTCCATGATTTTATATGGCAATTATAGTATTTTTAAAACGTATTTGGGTTTTTTCTGCAACTGATATATAATAGGGACATTTTTGTCATTTTGAAAAGACAAAAGATTACTCTATTACTCTATTATTTTCCTTTTTATATGAATTATACCCTCAATACTCTCCTTACTAGTGTGTGCCTTTTAAATTTTTTGTAGTTACTATTATACTTTTTAAACCTATGATTTTGCGTAAATGGACTAAACAATATGCAAAAAGACACAAATGCCCTTAGCTCTTTTTTTCAATATTTATTTATCTCTTTCTCCCTATCTGACTATAAGCATTATTCACTGGTTGTGGGGGAAGGATTAAAGCCAAGGTGGGAGCCAAATTGGCATGCTTTCGATCACTTTACCATGAAATGCAATTATAATGTCTAATCTAAAGTAAATTTCTAAAATAACATCCAATATATTAAGGATATATAATTAGTCCTCTCTTGTTAAAAAATTAATGTCAAATATATCTATATTTTACTTACTTCCCCCAAGTCTTCACAATATATTTTACATAGAATTAATATAAAAAATGTACATATATAATAATTAATTGCTTTGCATCTCTCCTTTTAAGTAATATCAGTAAGGTGGATTAGGACCATGATAAAGTTATGCTCAAAAGCTTATTTGGAAGAATGTTTGCTTCTCGTTTTGTGAAATTTTTAATTATTAATTATTAATTATTAATTTTTGGTGCAAGGTATGATGTTTTCCTGCCTCCTTCCCTCCCTTTGCACTTTATTTGGGTCCTCTTAATTAGCCTTTAATATATTCACACCCAATTGTAAGATTTGTCTGATCACATAAGTCAATCAATTGAAATAGGAAAGGCAAAGGTCTATTCTTTGACTATTCTTTGGCAAACCCTTGGGGTCCATCTTTCCTCTTTATTTCTCTTTAGCCCTTTATTGGATCCCAACATAGAAAGAGGACAGGAGTACTAGGTTGAGGGGCAAACCACTATAGTCTATAGTAGATGCCATTAGTATTTGATTCCTGTTTTTGAAGATATTCTAAGTCAAGGGAAGGCATTTGGAGAATTCCCCATGGATGGACCCATTTAAAGACTCAATTTATTAAGTTTGATGTTGACCTCCTAATCTTGATATTCTTTTGTGTTGATTTTACAAAATATTGAGAAAGTTTTGATGATCTCATCTATGTGTCATCTCTTTCTTTTTCTTTTCTTTTTTAATTTATGAAAAAGCTCGTAGGCAAAATATTTATTTAAACGTAAATAAATTTATTATAAATTTGATAAGAAAAGAAAAAGAGAGGGGAGAAAATAGAGAAGAAATTATGTAGTGTAGCCCTCTGAAGTCGGACATTGACCCAATAGCTAAAAGCGGGTATAAGATTAGAGGTGTAACTTGAGCCGAGTTTGATCAAAATGAGCTCAGCTTAAGTTTGACCTAAAATTAATTTCGAGTCTAAGCTATGAGAGCAAGCTTGAATAGATAAATTTCAATTCGAGCCTATTTAGAGTCGCTTGTCAAGAAAACTTAAGTCTATTTTAAATAATCAAGTTTGAATTAAATTGATCCAAACTAGTATGATTTTCTTCTTCTTTATAGTTAGATAAAATTACGACCACTCATCCAAACTACCCCTCTCCTCCAACTAAGCCTCACCGACCGATCCAATAGAGGTCGGATGGGCTTTAGGAAGAGAGAAGGGGATAAAGAGAGGAAATGTAAGGGATCTAGGAACCCTCGAGGAGAGACGGGAAAATGCCTTTGCTATAAAATTTCAATCCTACTATGAGTGATGTATTAGTAAATATCCCAGTAATTAATACTCAATTTCTCACTGAATTCGACGAGATATTGATTATAAAAAAGTATCATTGAATATCCTATTTTTTTTTATGTATAAGCATTTTTGATCTAGTATTTGACGCTAATAATAAAAATTTAGAAAAGAAAACTCTTTATGGTCCTTTGAATCTTGCCATGAAGAAAAAGAGTGTCTTTTCCATCTCAAGACAAAATTTTAAAAGGTGGAAGGAATTTCCCAAAGTATATTTTGCCTCTCTCTTTTCCCTTGTCACTCACTTTAGCTTGTTAAGAGAGCCCAAATTAAGGAAATGTTGTTTGTGTAGGGAAAAGGAGAGAGAGAGAGAGAGAGAGAGCATCTTATACCATCTTTATGAGGTCTAAAATTTTCCATTCATCATCCTTATTTGTAGTCTAGTTCATCTCAACTTTGTGAAATATAATTTGCCAAATTTCCTAATAGGCTTTTAGAAGGTAATTGGAAAATTTGCATTTAGGATATTATTTATTATATATACTTGGTTATTTTGTCATATGAACTTTATTGAGCTAATGCAACATAATCTTTTCTATACCCCTAATTAACTATTTTTACTTGTTCTTCCCCTAAACTACTTCTACCAATGTATATATCAAGAAATTGATGGAGAAAACCAAAATGTGAAATAGATGAAGAAGCTACAATGCTTCATGATTTAAAGGTGAGAGAGAGATTCTTCCTGTTATTCCACCTCTGCCATGAGATGGGCAACCTTTTAGAAAGAAGATTGTTTATTTTAATGCATAATTGCATGCTGCTAAAGTGAAAAAAAAAGGGGACTATTGAAGAGTGACTAGTCAAGAGACCAATCTCTGACATCTTAGAGAGGGATTGCAATTGGTGTTTTGCTAGGGCTTTGAAGAATATATTCTTTTGTAAGGGTACTTAATTATGTCTTCTGTTCTTTTTTTCTCTTCCAATTTCTTCTCTTTTAGCTCTCATTTCCTCTTATCTAAACTCAAGCATGCAAGTCTAACCACATTTTGAAATTTATTCTCTTGATGTGAAATAAAACACCAATAAAAGAATGTCTTGATTATCCATCAAAATATTCTTGTTCTTATTTTTATACATTACTTTCGGTTAAGGATATTCATGTCTTTTTATTTGTTAAATGACTAAGATTTTACGGAAGAGTAACATGAAGGGCATGCATGTAAAATCTATAATACACACAAATAAGGAATTTTGAATATATATATATATATATATATGCCAAAAATCCTATATTTAATCTATTATCAAATATTTGGTTGACAAAGTAGAATTCTATATAATAATTGCTATGTCAAAGACTCGAAATATATGAGGTTAAGCTTTTAGAGTGAACTAATTAACAAATATTTTTGAGAGAAATAATTATTTCAAACTAAAGATTCACTTCTAGCTTCTACATATAAACTATAACTACTAGACTAGTTAAATTGATTTTAATTTGAAAAATATGGAGAAAAAATATATATAATAAACTAACACTAACACTTTAACTTAACAACTGCTGACGGACTAGAATTTTTTAAAAAAATTTAAAAACAAAAAGTAAAGTTGGTTCATATGTATGGTAACTATATATTAGTTAGGGTAATTGTGAGATATTACACACAACTAAATAATGCACACTATATATATATATATATATATATATATTGAATAAAAATAAAAAGTAAAATAAATGTGGCTTAGGAGATGGCAACTCTTCTACGGTCTTCCTAGTGATGAGTGGAGAACCTTCCACTATGACACCCATTAGCAGCCAAAAGCCTGAGACAATCCAGTGACTTCCTCTCTGTCTAAGCTAGAAGAAAAGCATCAAAGCATACACATATACACACACTTGTGCAGTAAAAAGAGCAGTACTGGGGAAGGGGGGCAATGGGCATAATATAATTGATTGCTATGCCAATGGTGCAAGTCTGAGAGGAGAAGATCGACTCCCATATGCATGTATATCTTTGTGCAGTTGATTAATTACAAGGCATGAAAGTTGGATTTGAATGATAACAGAAACAGCTCAACAAAGCAACAGTGAGTGCTTGGAAGATTACTCTCCAAGAAAACGGAGTCTGTGAGTGAGTTTGTGAGTGTTTTCTGAATCCATTTCAGAGGATTTAATGAGAGAAGGTATGGAGAAGGAGGAGTAGTGGGGTTTTCAGCATTATGGCATGGCAGAGGGCCAAATGCATGCAATACTGTGCGTGGGAGCACGTGCTTTAGAATGTTGTGCTTCTTTTTTACAATTGCCCTCCTTTTTCCCATATATTAGAAGAAGAAGAAGAAGAAGAAGAAGTTATGCTTCATTAAAACCTAGCTATTAACCTTAGGGACATTTTTAAATAAAACCCTCTATTTTTGTTATTTTCTGATCTTTGAGTTTTTTTTTTAATTTTTTTTTTTAATATAACACCTTACTGTTAGCTATAGTCCAACCAACAGTTCCCAACCCCACCATATTTCTTGGATGATACTCTTCTATTTAAAAATAGTTGAATTTAATTAACTCATGATGTTTTATAAAAATTATAAGAAAAATAAAATAAGGGTACAAAATCTCCGAAGAAGAAGAGAGGTGTTAATAAAAGAATGATGAGAACGAATTTTATTTATTATCATTCACGCCCTTTCATTTGTAGATACTAATAATTTGAAAATAAAAGATAAAAGTATCTAAAATGTTTTTTTTTTCTAACCTTAAAATTTGATACCTCTTTTATTTAATATTAACTTAAAGAACTTACCCAAGTTATTTAAGGTTATTTTCTTATCTATAAGTGTTTTAGAAGTATTAAAAGTAAAATGGAGGGTCCCAATGATAAATTTCCGTACAGTAAAAAGATAAAACTTAATGTATTTTTGATAAATTTTCTATATATTTTTTTAAAAATTTGTTGTTTTCCTGCTTTGCAAATATATCTCCTGAAGAATATTTTAAAAATAAATCATATTCTGACTGTATTACCTAGGAAAGTGAGTTTTTAATAAATATTCTCATAAAAGAAGGATTTCTATTCCAAATATCTAAAACGGAGGAGGATTTTAGCAATAAATCAGAAGTTTAGGTAGTTATTTACAAAAAACCCTCCGATCATATGAGGTGGGTTGTACAAACGAGAGAATGATGCCAACCGACGTCACTAGAATTCACCGTAAACTCCTCGAAAAGACTAAATTAACCTTCGCACCCCCTATATTATAATATTATATTATACCTCTTTTATTATTTTAATTTTCAATAGTACCTAAAAAATAACCAAATTAGAAGTTTTAAAATTACAGAAAAAAGAGGGTGTAAATATAATAACCATATAAAGTAGGAGGTGAAATGCAAAAAAAGAAACCCCCCCCAAAAAGAGGCCTTTTTAATTAATTCACGTCCATCTATCAAGTAAACGGAACAGGATGTTTTAGATATAACATCACCTACTAAAATTTAAAAAATAAATTTTTTTTACAAATTACACCCTATATTTTGTCTGTTTTATAATTCATACTTGTATTAAAAAATTTTGTAACCTTACCCTTACTTTTTCTTAATAATTATCATTTAACACTCTTTATTAATTTAAATAGTTAGTCAAAATTATTAAAAATATAAGATGTGATTCGTAAAAATACCCTTAAAAAAGCAACCCCAAGCAATCCCGATGAGAAAATTAATCTTAATTTAACCCCCAAATCGACATCCCTTTTGTCTCAAAACAAGTACCAAATCACAATTAAAAAAAATGATTAAGGTGTCTTAAAGACAACGGAAAATCCAACTCAAAGCTCACTGCTGTCCACCGTTCCCTTCCTTGGAAGCAACCCTTGTACTTGCTTTGCCTCCATAATTAATTAATTAATTAATTAATTAATTCAGTACTTTTGTAGTTTAGATTTAAAACTCTTAATTGCTTTTGTTACAGCAGACAAGTATTAAAAAAATCTAGCAACATCGTTAAAGTTATGGAGGTACAAAATCCAACATACCAGGTAAGAGCTGCTAGAAAAATGGTAGCCAAAATGACAAGTTCCAAAGAAGCTTTTCTAATGAGACAATGGTAGTTACGGTACTATGCATACTAAAAGGAACGCCAAAGATTAAGAGGAAACAAAAGAGAACACCTAAAGGAGGGGGAGAGGGGGAGGGATGGAGAAAGAGACCTATGGATGGATGGGGACAAGTTAACAGATTGGAAGATGATACAAACCCTAGTGTGTTGCATGTTGATCAAGTTGGTCCCAGAATCCAATGCCCTAAGGGAACACCACTACTGCTAATCCAATCCCATCCAATGATCCCCAGATGGATTAGCTTCCTTCCTTCCTTCCTCTCTTCAAGGCCACCAAGATCATGGAGAATCTGATCATGGTCCACTCATAAGTAGTACACCTGGGATTGTGGTCCAAAGGATATAGGGGTTTTTTTTTTTAAAAAGTTTTTTGAATTTTTTTTTTAGCAAAGTTTATAGATTTGAGAAGGTGAGAAAGGATTAGGTTAAGTAATAGGCATGGCTTTGATTAGGGTTTGCTCTGGCATGAGTTCGGGTATGCACTAATGTATCAATCTGTGAGTTGTGATGGGTATGCATAGATCGAAAACTAGGGCAACATTTTTTAGTTTTTATGAGTGAGTTATTTGTCCCATTTAATCACATTTGAGGATGTTTTTTTTTTGTGGGATTGAAAATCCATGGAAAATAGGAATTTAAGCTCCGATTTTCCCTAAGAAATAAAATGAAAAGGATAAAAAAATGAATGGACAATAAAGCAAAGATAATTTTATTCTTTGATCGGTACATATTTTTTCTGATAAATTAAATTTTATTAAAAATTACACCAGGTTTCGGTTTGTTTGCATAATAGTCTACAAATTTAAGACTTAAAAGAAATAAATAAGACAAACAACCCTACCAAACCTTTTTGCTTTCTTTTCCTCTCCCACATTTGAAAGAGTTACTAATTATCATTGAGATGTGTGGAGGAGTTAGGGTGGTGAGGGGATAAGGCATCTAAAACATAACCAAAAAGAAGAAAGAAAGAAAGATAGATAGATAGATAGATAGATAGATAGATAGATAGATAGAGGAGAAGAAAAGAGTCTATGGCTTGGCTTCTGCTGTCACTGATTGAGATGGCATGTATTTGGCTAAGAGATCCTGAGTTGGGTTGAGAGCCTTTGACATGTGTGTGATCAGTGAGTCATCAAAATCCCATTTAATTTGCTGCCATCTCTGCCTCTCTTCTTCCCTTCTTGCAGGCCATCAAAATTAATTCCCCACCACATGCTTTTCTATCCTAATCCCCCCTTCTCTCTCTCTCTCTCTCTCTCTCTCTCTCTCTCTCCACACAGAGGAGCACATCTTTTTCAATTGGCATTAAATGTGTAAAGCCAACAAAAGCTTGTGATTTATTCAATGGACAGGGGCACTTTCCTTTGATTGTAGGGTCTCTCATATCAAGTTTTTAGTTTGGTATCTTTTTTTTATTAGAGATAATAGAGAATTTATGGCGGTCCCAATTATAAACCTAAATTATCACCGAGGAAAGTCGAACTCCTGATGTTTCTATAAGGAGTGAAGCAATTTTGGCGGACCTAATTAAACCCTAAATCATCACCGAGGGAAGTCAAACTCCTAATGCTTCTATAAGGAGTTTGAACTTTCAATCTCTTAATATTGATGTTTTGATAAGAAGTCTAAGAAATTCATAATAAAGTAGTATTTGCTTTATTTTCTTTTGTGATAATCTAGACCTTCTAAAGATTCCAATTACCATCAAACATTTGAGTGTTATGTTAGGATGAGTTAGGGCAGAATAAAGATGAAGATAGTGAAGAATAAAGTGATGGGGATGTCAAGGATGTGTAACAAAAGAGAGAATAGTAATTTAAAGGCACAAGTTTGTTAAGACCTCTTTTCTTTGAGAAATATTCAAGGATCTCCCCTTATCTCACTTTGAAGCACAAAGTATCTAAAATGGTAGAGAGAACATTCTTTGAGGATCAATGAGACATTCAGATGATAAAAAGCTAAAAAGGTAATGTACCTTAAGGATCATTCTATCTGCACTTTGTATGGCTTACACTTTATTCATCAAGAAAGTGATTAAGACCCCTTGCTATCCTTGCCTCATCCTTCATATATGAATCTAATAACCCATTAAAATCAACTAATCATAAGATGTTTGAATATGACTCTCATCAAACTATGAATCTCAAATTAGCTACCCTAAAGTACAAAGTACCATTGGCTCAAGCTAGTAAATGTAATATAAAGTAATCAATCTTCTAGTATACTCTCTCCTCTCATATTATGGTCTCATTCATATAATCATACTTACCGTCAAGCTAGTTACCTAAAAACTTAAGTTATTAGTGTCTGAGTGTAGTGTTTAAATATAAAAGAATAGCTTTAGCATTTGGAATAATTTGGTGGCCTTAAAAACTTAAGCAAACAGTATCTCGAGTTTTAGAAGATAAAGATTTATGGTTTAAACTTTTAGAATAGTTAGTGAGTTAAAGGGGAATATAAAATGAGATTGTTTTTAATTCTGCTAAGGGCATTTGTGTATTTAAGTAGATGTAGATCTTATTTTATCTTTTCAAATTCTAGTGTGGGGACTAACTGTGTTTCTCCCCCTCCTCTGCACCTCTCCCCCTCTCTGACACTACAGTTCTCTCTCTCTCTCTCTCTCTCTAACTATGGCGTAAGCTTGATTCCTGATAGTGCAAGCAAAGCAAACACCCCACGCTTTATTTTTTCTTTCTTTCTTTCTTTTTTTTACTTATTACACCCTCCTAAAACTCCCTCTGTTCTCTTTGTCCTGCAAAAAAAATTTCCACTTTTCTCTTTCCATTTGTTCCTGCCTTTGTGCTTCCTCACTATTGTTATAAGCCTCTTGTTAAGTGTCTCACAAGCACTACTTCTCCACCAAATTCTCCTCCTTCCTTCCTCTCTCTCTCTCTCTCTCTCTCTCTCTCTCTCTCTCTCTCTCTCAAGTCTCTTCAAGTCTCTTGTTTGTATATTTTTCTCATGGGATGCAAGATTGGAGGATTTATTGAGTCTTTCAAAGAGAGAAACTGATGTGAGTTATCTCAAGCTTAGATTAAATATCCATATGATTTCCTTTGTTTTTCTTTTTTGTTGCTTTCAGTCCTCTGCAGGCTTTGTAGTAGTTGTAGTAGTAGTAGTAGTAGTTAATCTCTGGTTTACCTTTGAGCCACTAAGTCGCCATCTTCCTCTTGTCTCTCACCACAAGAGAGAAAGAGGAAGGTGGGGGGTTCGTTGTGTCTTAGGTTCTCCAGCATTCTGCATTGCTGCATGACTCCAACCATTACATGGAGTTGTTCTGCCTTCCTAAGGTTGTACTTTGGAGGGAAATGAAATGGGCATAGAGCCTATTAGGGGGTCCCTGGCCACTGTAGAGAATGTTGTTGCTTTCTTCATGGTAAGAAAAGAAGTTTTTAGCCCTTACTAGGTGTCTTCTATTGTTATAATTCCACTGTTCCTGTTCCTCTCTTCTTCTTCTCTACCTCTCTCTCCAAAGAGGTTTTGCAAGGAGATGTCTCAAAAGTTTGGAGAAAAAAAGAAAAGAAAAGAAAAGAAATAGTCCAAGGTTTACTGTTTTGTTTCACCCTCTCTCCAGTGTTCTTTCCACCTAATTCATCAAGAAGCCCAATGATCTGAGCCATAGTGCTTGTTATCTAGTTTCCACCTCTATCTTGCTCCACTGTTTCCTCCACAAGGTTGGAAAGTAATTGACTAGTGTCTTCTTGATAAGGTTATCTAGAAACCTCAGAGCTTCCAATTCCCCAGTGTCTTTCTGCCAAAAAAATAAAAATAAAAATAAATAAATAAATAAAATAAAATTGCACAACAGCACAAGTGGGTTCCATTATTTTCTTTTACTATTATTCTATTTGGAGTCCCAAGAAACTCAGACTCAAAACATTATATCTGATTAGTTATATAATTTTCTTCTACATTTATGTTGTATGAGTAATTAATTTGGGTGGTGTAATTCTCTTGTCCTTGACCTTTTTCTTTTTGGTTTCCAGGCCAGAAAAGAGCAGGATAGGAAAAAGAAGTAGCACAAAGATAGAGAGAGAGAGAGAGAGGAATGGATCTTTCTGGCCATGAAGGAGAGATCCCAATCCCAATAACCAGCACATATGTTGGTGGACATGGTCAGCCCCATAACCATTCTACCATCCATGACAACCCTCAGCTCCACCACCACTCCTCCAATGGCCCTCCTCCTCCTCCTCCTCCTCTCTCCACAGCCAGCTCAGAGGAGCACCACCACCACCACTCACTCACCACCAACCCCTACAACCCCTACAGCAGCAGCAACAACAACAACAACAACAACAACAACAACAACAACAGCAACAACAACAACATTAGCAACAAGAAAGTGGTGGTGGCCAAGTACAGGGAGTGCTTAAAGAACCATGCAGCCTCCATTGGTGGGAATGCCACTGATGGCTGTGGAGAGTTCATGCCAAGTGGTGAGGAAGGCACACTAGAAGCCTTGAAGTGCTCTGCTTGCAATTGCCACAGGAACTTCCACAGGAAGGAGGTAGAAGGTGAGCCATCTCCATGTGAGTGCTTCCATCCATTCAGAGGAGGTAGGAAGGTGATGGGCCAAAAGGGTCTCTTGATCTCAGGGTCAGATGCATTTGGGTACAGCCCAGGGAGCAACAGCCTCATCCCCAGGCCTTCACCTCACCACATGATCATGCCCCTGGGAGCCATCCAGACCTCTGAATCTGATGAGATGGAAGGGGTGGGTGGCATCATGGCAAGGCCGCCCATGGTGAAGAAGAGGTTCAGGACCAAGTTCACACCAGAGCAGAAGGAGAAGATGCTGAGCTTTGCTGAGAAGGTTGGGTGGAGGCTTCAGAAGCAGGAGGAGGGTGTGGTGCAGCAATTCTGCCAGGAGATTGGGATCAAGAGGAGAGTCCTCAAGGTGTGGATGCACAACAACAAGCACAATCTTGCCAAGAAGAGCCCTCTACAGCTTGAGTGACCAAAAAATAAAAACAAAAAAGTTTAATGTCAGATTACTTCCTCCATGGCTAGATGCTGATTCTGAGAGGTGGACTTAGGAAAAAAAAAACTAGTAGAGCATGTCATGTCCATCTCTTTCTTGTGTTACTGTTGGGATTCTCTTTCTATGTCATGTCTCAATTAGCAAGGTGATGTAGGTTAGGGAGGTTGGTTAAATTTTAAGACATTGATCCTTTTTGGGTCTAAAATTAGGCACAGTGGTTTAATGTACCTTTTACAGCTAATGAGTATGCTAGATCTTAACTTTCTTATCCTATGTAGAGATGTTTATTATGGTTGTACTGAAATTTAATAGAAGCAATTAGGTTTCTTCCAGTGAATCAAATCTAATAAAACTGGCCCATTAAAAAACTCAGCAGATTCTGGAATCTTGCTTTATTGAATTTAACTAAGTCTGAATGCTAATCCTATTTGGCCTTTATTTTAATGTCTGTTTTGACTAGTAGCTACAAGCCCAAATCATGAGCTCTGATACTACTTATTGGACAGGTAAAGAGAAACTGGCTTTGACATTCATATTAAAACCCAATTCATCAAAAGTATATGCTGTTAGAAATAGAGACCTTAGTAATTCTATCTCTATGTAAGGCTTTATTGGTTCACTGATACTGATCCAATGCAACAGTGTAAGCTCTTGTTAGTTCATAAAAAATTCCATCATTCCAGAGCATGGTTTATGTAGACAAATCTTAGTAAATCTGCGCAGTTACCTTATTTTGTTTTCTCCTCATACTAGTCTCATGAAGCATAGAAATATATATAATATGAAAACTCACCATTCAAAAGCCAAAATACTTTTAATAGATCTGCCTGTTCACTTAATTTCAAATTTAATGGTTATAAAAGATTGAGAGAGAATAACAAAATTTTGACGGGCTATTTAATATGGTTATTCTGAGATGAGTTTATAGGCCACAAGCAACAAATATATAGACAAAACATGATCCAGATGCTCACCCTTGACCATCAATTTGCCGAGAAAATTGTGATAGAGATTCATATTAAGCAGGCAAAAGGTTGATGGAGAAATAGGAGCATAGCAGGGGCTGCAAAAGGATAGGAATCACCAAAGAGTTGAGGAGCAATTATTTGATCTACCAGCCATGTCTTTCCCTGCAATAAAACCTTTGCCATCTTTGTTCATAAAAGTGTCTCCATTGTTGTAAGAGCTTCATGACTAGTTCAAAGGAAAGCCATGTGGATGATGTTGCTGTTAAGGCAAGCCTGCAGTCCTGCATGTTCTGAGCATGAGGCTCATTCTAGGTAAAGGGAAATGGAGAAGTAAAGCAGCAAACTACCAAGCAGTACAAAAGATGAAATCCTTTCTTCCCTATTAGGTCAAGCATTTAAAAGAAAACTGATGATTTCATATAGTATCATAGTGAAGATCCTGAGTTCAAATACCGACAAATCATCTATGTAAGAAGTTCGATACACGAAACCTCATCGACTTCTCTAAAAGCTTAAGTTGTCAGAGAACGGTGATTTTCTTTTGTTAACTAAATCTTTCGACACAAACCTCTAACAAACTCTAGGTTTTCCCCTCCTATAGCCCTTGGGATGATAAGTACTGGATTTCTGCCCCAATCCCTTTGGAGAAGCATAGCAGGCATGCCATGCATTTAATGACATTTATAACAAAGTATATAGACAATGGTGAGTGCCTGAGTGCCAACTGCAGAGCAGCTGCTATGGTTGGCAATCACCTTAATAAATGGACCAAGAGTGGAGGTCTAATGTAGCCAATATGAGACGACCCAAAGTGTGACAAGTATGTACTGTTTCTCAAGTCTGAGCTTTGAGTGATCAATGACCTCAGAGTACCCTCATCAACTCCCAACCATAGAAACAGACTGTCATGCATCTCAATTTCAGCAGTGTAATGTCTTTTCTGGCCTCAAGTGCTCAGTAGTAGGAGCACATGAAGAACTATGTTGCATGTTGGCAGGAGTTTCTGACCTTTCTAGGCCTACACATTAAATATTGTATTAAATAGCTGAGTTCAAAACTTATTTACAGAATTAGATGACTGATTACATCAAGGAAAATCGATTTTTAATAGCTGCATTAAATTAAAATGTTATCGTTGAAATCTGTCGTAATACTTTTTTTATCTACGCATACTCAAAATCACTCACGGAGATAACAATCTAATGTTAAATAAAATCTCAAACTCATAACGCGAATTTTATATGTGAATAATTATGTTACGCGGCATAAACATAGACTATAAGTCATATAGCCTTGTAAATAAGTTTGTAACTTACCTACTTGCTACATTGTTAGAATAGTCAAAAACTTTGTTTAGGGAGCAAAGCATGAAGAGAGAAAGAACAGAGATTAATGTAACAGTTTTCTGGATTGCCCCCTCCAAAAACTTAAATATTTCTTGGTTTGATAGTATCACATATTTTTTTTGTTTTACTCCGCGGGACATAAAAACTGTATCTCAGTCAGAAATTTTTTTTTTTTGCCGCTGGGATTCAAGCCTAAGAATTTTCAAACATTATGAGACTCATTGATCATCTGAATTTAGAGAAATTGTTGGTTAAGAGAATTTATATAAGAAGCATCAAATTGGTTGGATTCTTTTGCCTACATAAGGTATAATAAATGTCACAGAAATGGATGGTGGATACCTTACATGGGATATGCCTACTGGGCGGTGGGCATTCAATTGCTACCCCAGAAGGACATGATTTATAAGTACATCCCTAGTTTGTGTTGGTACTTCAACCCTGGGGAAAATGATTCATCTAGAGACAAAGGATTTAGGATTTTTGTGCATGAAATTGTTAAATATGTCATCAGAAAGCTTAAGTACGTGGGCCATGCGTTTCTAGGTTGCATGAAGGATCATTCTATGTGGCTAATTTATCTTAAAAGACCAAAAGGAAAAGGGAAAAAAAAAATCATATGCATTACATCTTTCCAGATTTTGTTTTTAAATTTCTGATTGCACAAGTTCTTCTTCTTATTTTCTTTTTCCAATTTGTTTCATTTTGAAGTGTTTTCATAATAACGCAAAAAAAAAAAGTCTTGTAAAAAAGATAATAGAGCAAAGAAAACAATAAAGAACCCAATGATGCCAAATACTTCCTTCCTTGCCTTTCTAATATTAGATGAGAGGACATTAATTGTGCCTGTACATCATATTTCTTTTGTGCAGTTTTATTCATAAAAACTTTTCATGCACTTACATTGTTACATACCCTGATTCTCTACTTTGTAAGAAGCAATTCAGTGGCCTTCAAAAAGTTGACAGAAGAATCAATCTGTTGTCCATTCTTGATTGCAATCCTTAAAAAAGGCTTGTCAAATGAGAGACCAACAGCATATATCACAGGGAAAAGAAAAAGAAAAAAGAAAGAAAGAAGAAAAAGCTGCTTACATGATGATAATAGATAAGCATGAGAAGTAGAATGCAGTCTAGGGGACAATAACCTCCTTATGCTTGGACCACTGGAACCAGTTACCTCTCAAGTTGCAAATTTTCATTGTTATGGCATGAGCTATCAACAGAGAGTTCAGTAACCAGCTCCATACAATTTGACTGCAACATCTAGCCAAAAAAATTAGTCACTGTTAGGCATGCCTCTTTCTTCCTTCATGATATTTAGAACTTTTTTGTATACATTACAACTTGATAAGACAATTTCTTTGTTATTGTGTGAATCTTGGTTCTTCAAAAACTTTAAAAAATTTCAAATAACCTCCAAGAGTAGGATAATATCAATCAATTTCTTTAGTAGAATAACTTGGGCAGGTTCGACAGACATAACCTCCGACAGCCATGGAGAAGGGACAAATGCAGTTGGATGTTCTATGTACACATTATATCAGACATTACTCAAGGGTCAAACCAGTTCAATTCATCCATCCAACTTAGCCAGTTCATCTGAATCATAAAGATCTTGTGTGCATGTCTGAGCAAGGGTCAGAGCTGGTGGTCCATTGGATCTCAGAACAAATTCATAACAGATATGTGGGCACACAGCTGGGTTTGCAGCCCGCTCCTAGGAGAGAAAACCCATTTGAAAGTTACATCACAGCAGCCGATGTCACCGCTGTATCTGAACCAGACATAGGTCCACCATCTTATGTCACCACTGGGACAAATCAACCACAGCCCAATTGAGGACTCCAGAAGATAATTTCACCTGTATGCCATTGCAGAATTAGTTTCATTAGTTTGTTTCCTTTCAACTGAGTCAGACAAACTTACTTTGGCAACTTGTGCAACTAGCCAACTATAGACTATAGGAAAGAAGAATGAAGAGGCTGTGATTGTTTTACACTTATTTATGACAATCAGTATAGATTCCCATGGTATCAAAATCAAATTGTAACTACTACTGCTGGTGGAGGAGCGTCAGTAGGAAAAACAAAAAACTTGCATAGTATCAACCATCAAGGTAAGATATCACCCATAAAAGAAATGCCACAAATATTAAATGCTTATCGACATATTCAAAGCTTTTCTTTTTCAGTTTATTACACAAATAATCCTTCTCTTCTTTTGGGTTGCTTATTACTCATGGTTCATCAATTATTCTCTGAAAGAAGCCCAAAGTGAAAAATTACTAAATTATTTTGATGTTTGTAGCAGAATGGTTATCTCCCTGTAGCAACCATATAACAGTAATTGATGCTTAAATGTTATTCCTGCAGGCGCTAATTATCTTATAAATTTTGCTAGTTTTCATAGTTTTCCAACATTTTCAGTTAAAATCTCCTATGAAGGCATACAAATTAGAAATATCTTATATATTAGAAAACATAAGTACTAATATAATGATATGTGGTGCTTCATTAGCATGTGTACAAACATGTCTTATCTTGAGAGCATTGTAAAAATTGTCTCTATTTACAATGCATAAGCAGTACTTTACTCGTGCTACATAGTAGATAACCGGTGCCTCTAAGTGTATACAACAACCAACTTCTAGCCAGATGCACATAGAGATGGATACAAACAGTGAATGCACTCAATTTACTTCACTAAAGACCACACAGAACTATCAATCATTTATTGTTCAAGGAGAGAATTGACGTAAGTTTCTTTTAATAGTCAGCTTCTGGAAAACTGCACTGTTGACTATTCCATAGATCTCAAATAACATATTGTGGAAAGGAGAGGAGTTCCAGATGGATAGGGTAATAGGACTTCAAGAACCATAAAGCTGCTTTGGGAAGAAGTTGCAGCAAATATAGCTATCGAACTTCCGAGTTCTGGTTCCGTTTGAATCAGACCATACAAAAAGGAGTCTTCACTAGTCTACATTGATAGGTCCGATAAAACTGGAACAGAAAGAAAACTGAAACCACTGACAGTAGGTTCTCTGCCTCTTTCAATCAACTATTAAACTGAACCTTCATATTGCATCAATACATACTTAAGTGAATTATTCATGAGAAAACAAAAAGAAATTTACATATACTATAACCAAAGTTTATCTTGCTTCCACTGAGAAACAGAAAGATCCCTTTTGTATGTCAATAGTAAAAACACCCAAATGGAAGAAAGAAAGAAAGAATGAACGAAAGAACGAAAGAAAGAAAGAGCAAGCAACCTCTCTCCAGAGACTAAAAGCTTTCATTGGCAAATCAGAATGCAACTGAATTGCCGCTTCAGAGGCCAGCAACTGACTTGAATTACTTATAAGGTCCAGTTAATGCTAACAGCACTTATACTAGCACTATTCTTATTTTCCCAAAGAACACAAAAGTGTCTGTGTTTCTATACAAAGAATTGCCGGATGGAATATGAAGGGCATTGGCATAACATGAAAAAAAATCTAGGGAATGGCAAGTGAAACACATTGTTTATATTTGAAAGTCATTAATGCATGCCTCAATTATTAATATTATGATATTCTACACCAGTACTGAATGTCTTAATGCATACCTTTGGTGTCAATTCTCCATATGTGTTCCACCGGGAGCGGGAGCAACTTACAGAAACATTTAAAATGACAAAATTATGTACAGTAGTGAACTATAAAGTTCTTGAAATGCTATAAACCATCGGACAGCTAATTAAACAGCTAAGTAAGTGCCACATGCCTATTCTATATTTTTGCTGGGAGATCATAAGTAGTTAAGTACAATATCATATATGTCATTTTTAACTTTTATGTGAAGGATTTTGTCTGCAATACTGATATTTAAAAATTTGAAATTTAGAAGAAAATAAAATACTTGATATTCTTTCTATTAACAGTCATTACTGAGCAACCATGCAATTGATTCATAATTCTTTGACACACATATTCAGCTATAGACTGTGTTAGCTCATGGAAGAACAAACCCTGGGGTACCTCGGAAGTCATTGCAAATTTCTTTCACAGGACTGATGAGAATAATCAACTTGTTTAGCATCACTTGGTCTCAAAAACTAAACTCCACATTCATCTAACTATGAATTCCTACCAAATTTCAAATGACAGGATGGATTTCATTTCTGTATCGTTATTCCCAAAACAGTGGAATTCACTTCCGAACAAAATCAATTGAATTCCATCCAGAATCGCTTGCAAACGTACCCAGCGCATTGGGTTTTGATCATCAAAATACAACCAAGATATTGCAACTCTAACAAACGCGAAAGAACAAGAACAAGAACAAATTATTCTGGCTGTCAAATTTACTTACGGATAGATGCGCAGAACTCCTCCTCTTGATCTCTTCTCCAAGAACCCTAGTCCACCGCATCACCCTTTCCCTTCTCTACCCGGCGCTAGAAGCGCCACCTCATGCAACCGTTAGAGAAGCCGCTGGTAGAGTCGGCGACGATTATATGAGAAACGCCGGTTAGGCGTCGCGCGCCAAATTAAACATAGTTATACTAAGAATAGGTGACTTTTGCGTAGTAGTAGCGAGAAGATATCGGCCATTTGCAAAAAGAACCAGAGTGGCGTTTTTTATTTTGCAGTCTCACATACCTTATGTATATATATATATATATATTATTTAACTTATTGCATCATTAACTTAGCGCAGTTTTGATGCAGAGTAGATTCATGCACACATGCATTTAATTGCTTTGATTGTGTTCGAAAGAAATTAAAGTGAGTGCAATCCAACTAATCATATTACATTTTAATTATTTAATTTCTAACTATTTAGTCAATAATTAATAAATAATAGAGTGACGATAGACTCTATAAAACATATTGGGGAGATGTCTTGCCCGAATTAAATACTTATATATATATATATATATATATATATATATATATATAAAGATAGATATACGAGAATAGGTGACCTTTTGCAAATTAGGACCATAGGGATGTTGGTCATATGCAAAAAGTAATCAAAATGGTATTTGATTCTTGGTTCGAGGGATCCAATAGTACGATAAGGTGACTACCAACTATCGACATCGAGTCTAATCCGAATACTCGCGTCTGATCTGAAAACTCCTTGCCAGCACGAATCCCAAAGCGTCAAGGGCATCAATCTGACGGTCCGTGATCTACCTCATCCGGACATCGGTAATTCCAGGCAAAAAGCGGACACCGCAATTTTCCCAACTCACCTCCCCCCCCATCTACCCTTCTTTCTCTCTCTCTCTCTCTCTCTCTCTCCTCGATCCCGATATGATGTCGGGAATTCTCCGATTCAAGAAGCTTCGAGACCCCGTTACGCGCTTGGCCCGGAAGGCCACCGCCGCCGCCGACGCATCCGAATCCCTCCACCGCTATCGGACATCCTCCTCCTCTTCATCTGCCACGCCATCCTCCGCCGCCGCTGCGCACCGCCACCAGCAAGAGCGACATAAGTGGGATGGTGGCGGTGGTGCTGGAGGCGGATCATCCGACGCGTTCCCGACCCGCCGTATCCGAGCCGAGGCGCACTGCCCGCGATGCTCGAAGCATATGGACGTCATCTTCTCCAACCGTCCACCCCCTACGCCCGATCGGGGCGGGGGATACCAGGCGCTTAACCTTTGCCCTAGCTGCAAGACCGCGTACTACTTCCACCCCAACAAGTTGGTCCCCCTCCAGGGGACCTTCGTGGAGATCGGCCGCGTCCGGAGCCCCGATCCTGACAAGGGTGAGGAGAATTGGGGGAGAATTAGGGGGTCTTCGTCATTTTGGGAGGCGTTGAGGTCTTCGTACGGTGGAGAGCCACCGGATAATTGGCCGCCGATGCCGGGGAATACGGTGGAGGGAGGCGGGAATGGGATCGCGGTGCATACTCCCCCTGGGCCGCCGTTTCCGCCGAATTTGAACGTTGTTAGGGTTTCGGGCCCCGGCGGTTCGGGCGGAGGTGGAGGAGGAGGAGGAGGGGGAGGGGGAGTGGGTGGTGGGGGTGGCTTTGGGGTCAAGGAGGGATGGGGTGGATCAACTTTGGGGAAGGATTTGCCGACCCCGAAGGAGATCTGCAAGGGGCTTGATAAGTATGTGATTGGACAGGAACGCGCTAAAAAGGTAGGATTTTTATCGTTTTCCTGTTCATTAATTGAAGTTTGATTTCTTAAAAGAGTGAGTTTTATCATCTTTGCGGGTTAGCAATTTTAAAATTGAGTGCTTGGGAATGGAAGGGCAAGGTGGAGGACAAGTAATTACTATAAGGCTAATAAATTCGAACAGAAATTAATTTATCATTTGAAACCCTGGAATGAATATAATACATTATGAATTTTCTGGGTTTTCTTATCGCAATTTACAGATACTCTATACTGCAGGTGCTCTCTGTGGCCGTGTACAACCATTACAAAAGAATATACCATGGATCAGTGAAAGGGTTAGTTCCTAGGGAGCCTTGGTGTACACTTTGTTCTTGTGTATGAATCACCTTTTATTTCTGGCTGGTGCTTTTCTTTGATTGCTACTAGTGAGCTTAAGTTCAAATAAATAATGCGTAGGTCTGGAGCTGATTCAGGTAATTTTGAGACAGAAGCTGATGATGACGATAACGTGGAGCTAGAGAAAAGCAATGTACTTTTGATGGGTCCTACTGGCTCAGGTACAGTATCTGCCCTTTACTTTTTCGTATATTCTGTGCAGAGGGATTCCTACTTTCCTCTGAACAAAAATGATGTTTAGATTGTATCTAGCTTAAGGAAAATGATTGGGCAGTCTTCTGAATTTTTTTGGTTAGCTGACCTTATTTGATTCTTTCTGCAAGGACAGGGAAGACATTGCTCGCCAAGACATTAGCTCGGTTTGTGAATGTGCCATTTGTAATTGCTGATGCAACAACACTGACACAGGCAAGTCTCTTGATATTTTAAATTTTCTAGTATAATGCTATATGTTTATCTATTCAGTTCTTTTGCCTTTTGTCTATTGTTCTTTAGTAGTACTTGCAGGGACCTCGTGTACTTCTGTATTCAATTATTCTTTGGTAAACGAATTTGCTTTTCATCTTAAGATCTTGCATTTGGTTATATAACTTGTAAAGTCACTATCTACTGCAAGATGACATTCTTAAATTTAAGTCACTATTCTACAATAACGTAGCATATAACATTTTCTATTGGCTTGCATTGACTTTATATTTTTTGCTTGCACATCTGTAATATCTTTTTGTCACCTGTAATTCTATAGAATACACATGATTTCTGATGCTTTGCCTTGTGTGTAAGGCTGCAATATAATTGATGGATGAGATCATAGGCTGTTCTTGTACATACACAACTTTATGCCTGCTCGAACTTCTGGACAGTTATGTAGTCTAAACAAGTTGCTTTTAATAAAAGCAATCCCAAATGTTTTAATTAGAAAAGAGGATTGGTATTGTAAAATTTCTTACAGTTAAATACATTTTATCTTCTTGTATTTTGGACCAAAATCACTGTACTCCTATAAACTTAGTTTTGTATTAGTACGCCTTCCTACACTTTTGACTAAATTGTAAATACAAATACCATTAACAGAGATGACAAAATGACCATGCTTCTGTTAAATAAATATGTATTTAAAAAGAATGTTCAGGGTAATTTATGTACAAACTAAAATGTTTTATAGAGGTAAAGTGATTTTTATTTAAACCGACAAATAATTTTAAAATTAAAAATGCACGAACATTGTTAAACAGTTGCAACATAATAAAAAATGCAAGGAGGCTAATAATACAAAACAAACTTCAGGGTAGTAATTTTGGTCCAAACAGGGGTTTAAAATAATAAAATATTTAACCTAATTTCCTATCATTTGTTCAGTTTTGGAACGGCCTCCAAAATATGGACATGCCTGATATTTAACTTAATACTGGAGTACCTTGCTGTAAACCAACAGATAATAGGACAATTGAAGTATCTTTTTCTTCAAGATGAAGAACTTCCTCTGGGTGTGATCTATGATGCAGTTTGACTGAATGAATTTAATAATTTCTAAATAACAAATTTATTGATACTTTGATTGCCAAGTCACTAACTTAATATATATAATAATTGAAAATGATGAACAACTATATATCTATGATTGGATAATTAAAAAATGAACTTGTCTATTTTTGTTATCTTGTGCATACTTGTTATCTCGTGTGTGTCTTCTTATGATTTTATTCCTTTTCTATTACCAAAACTGAATATACAATGTTCTTGTAGGCAGGCTATGTTGGAGAGGATGTTGAGTCCATATTATACAAGCTACTGACGGTACACTTCTGAAACATTCCTCATGCATAATTTGTATCTCGGTTCTAACTTCTAACAATGTCCTTGTTATAAAGACGGTGGAATGTGTTACATGATGAGTTGCAATGCTTGAGTTTCTTTTCGATTCACATGCATCAACTTTTTTCTTGTGGCTGCATCATTATAGATCCTTTAGTTGTTTAGAAGATATTGTGTTTTTTTACCACCTTGTAGAAAAAATTGTGCAATCCACTAATAGCTCATACAATTTGAAATATGTAGCATTGTGGGGTGTATGCAATCAGATCTACAAGCTGAAAAGTTCCTCAGTGTAGTTGTCCTTGTGATCAGGGCTTCCTTTGCTTTCTTAATATATGCTAGGAATATTAAGTTGTAGCATCAATATGAAATAGGCCTTACTTTGTTTAGGAAATTCTTTTTCCCCTTTCTTTGAACCAATGATGATCCGGCGATAAGATGTTATGCTTCAGTTTTGATTCTTTTTCCAGAAATGTCCTAACAACTGTCAGATTATTTTATCTTATGTGGATTATTATGAAGATCCAAGATTCTAGTCCGAATTTTGGTGCATGCATTAATGATAAATTCTTTTGGCTGCTAGTGATATGTATTTCCCTTCCATGGTTCTGAACTTCCAATATCACCTGCTACTAGTTGATTGATCTTCTAGTTTTGCTTCTCTTTGAAATTTTGTATTTGATGCTTATGGTTTTACTTTTGGCATATTTAGGTTGCTGAATTTAACGTGCAAGCAGCTCAACAGGGAATGGTGTACATTGATGAAGTTGATAAGATAACAAAGAAGGTTTGACTTGATTAGATCTTTGCTTTCAATACAGGTTTATTTACTGGGAACAATCTTCGTCATTTTTTCCTTTTACATGCAGGCTGAGAGTCTTAATATTAGTAGAGATGTATCTGGCGAAGGTGTTCAGCAGGCATTGTTAAAAATGCTAGAAGGCACTGTAAGTGATACATTATATTTTGTTTTCAGTTGATGTAGTTTCTTAACTTATACTTAAATATTAGATGTATATTGCTTTTAGGATCTTTGCTTTGGATTTATGGGGCCCTTATGAATAAATAATTTCAAGTCCTTAAACCATGCATGCATTTTCCTGTCCTTCAAGAATTTTCTACAGGTTGTGTACTTCCCAGTGGACTATATACTCTGCATTTATTAAGAGAATCATCACATGTAATAATAGTGCTACACAGAATTGCAGTAACAAATGGATTTTTTTATCATTTTTTCTTCTAATTACTTTACTGAGTAGTTGTACTTGATTATTGCTGCTCCTCTTTTGATCTTTATAACTGTGAGATGGACAACTTCTCGTGAGGCTTGTTCCTGTGATTAGATGAAGTATCTTGTCTGTGAACAAGGGCATCAATAAGCTATGTATTATTCTCCCATGCTTGAAAGAAGGCATCTGAAATCAAAACATGGGCCTTTCAATTTGCTAGTTTGATTGTAAATTGTTTCATATGCTTTTCAATGTCGAATGTAGATAAATCTGCTTCTTTTGCTAAAAACAGCTGTCTCATCAAGTAACATAGCTCTTACAATATTTGAACTTCAGATTCTAATTCATTTTTGACAAAATTCTTGTTTGCAGATAGTCAATGTACCAGAGAAGGGAGCCAGGAAGCACCCTCGGGGTGATAATATACAGGTAACCAAAAATGATGTGTTTTGCAAGAATATGTAGCTTGAATCATATATTAGTTTTTGAATATTGAGGCTTCATATTATATGTTCTGTAAAGTTATAGTGCCACATTTGATCATTTTTATTCTATAAAGTGATCTCCATGTGTGCTTCATATTTTTTTTTATTGTACTTGTGATTTTCAGCTAGTGAAGTTGTGCAAGTCACCTGCAAGGTAAGAACATCTCATGAACATTCCCAGGCTTGCAGTCTAGAGAATTATCAACTTTAAATGCCAATTTATTTCCACAATAAGGCCTATAATCTATATGCATCCATAAGGTAGTAAGGTACACAAGTGAGAGTAATCAACTGCACCAAATTTGTCCATTTTTGAAGTTTTATGTTTCTGGAGGTAAGGCTCTCCTAGTTCCCTTGATGTTGATGTGTAATCAACTGCACCAAACTTGTCCATTTTTGAAGTTTTATGTTTCTGGAGGTCAGGCTGTCTAGTTCCCTTGATGTTGATGTGGTATGTTGTATCAACGATGGTCGTGCCGAGGGAGAAGATGAGATCCGGATCCGCAACTTAAATTTTAACCGATAACCTTATCTCTCTCTCTCTCTCGATCTCATCTTCTCCCTCGGTCTAGGGCACCCGACGTGCTCGGGCGACGGTGATCGGCGATCGGCGATCGGCGACGGCGATCGGCAACGGGTAGCTCGACGGCGAGCGGCGGAACTATTAGGAGGGGTGCCGTGCGGCACCCCTCGTGCCATGTGCTGGTACGCCGCCGGCACGGCAAGTGCCGACTGGCACGGCCATCCTTGTGTTGCATATCACCAGATGTAAAACAATAAAGAAACTATTAGGTGCATTATTTCTATAGTTGACACGTAAGTTTTTATCTAGTCTCAATCTTAAAATTGGAGGGAGAAAGAGGAAGCACTCAGTGTTGGTTTGATATCATGCTTTTGAAATTTATAAAATACCTATGTTTAACTTCTTTAGGTGTGATGGGTGTGCTTAAGTAATTTCATTTCTTTAACCAATGCTTGTGTCAATATGCAGATCGATACAAAAGATATTCTTTTTATATGTGGTGGCGCTTTTGTTGATTTGGAGAAAACAATTTCAGAGAGGTAGCATTATTTGAACATATATGGGCGTTTTCCTCATTATTTCACTTAATATGCAGTTTTGAAGGTGGCCTGACCTTTAGACCTGAAACAGACGGCAAGATTCTTCTATAGGTTTTGGAGCACCAGTACGTTCAAACATGAGAAGTGGTGGCTTAACAAATGCTGTCGTGACATCATCCTTGTTAGAATCAGTAAGCATAGAGCTGATAGGCTCTCAGAGGCCAACTCTTGAAAACTGTATCACTTCAAGATATGTTTGATTTCAATATAGATGTGCATGTTTAACTCTTATTTCAACTGTGACATATCTCCCTATGATACTTCTATTCTGTTTTCACAGGTTGAGAGTGCTGATCTTGTAGCATATGGCATGATTCCAGAATTTATTGGACGCTTTCCTATACTAGTTAGTTTATCGGCTCTGAATGAAGAGCAACTTGTTCAGGTATAAGACAGTTGGAGTTTTTTTTTTTTTTTTTTTTTTTTTTTTTTTGTCTTTAAAAACTGATCTGAGGTCCACATCATGATTTGTAATTCTGTTGTTTTATATGAATTTTCATTTTCCTCCACTCTGATGTTTTATATAGCAAATGGTCTTATTGGTTTACACTGTATGTTATATCTCTTCTTTCCACATGCAAAAATAATTCTTGGTTTCCTGCAATAAATGTCGTATTCAGCATAGTCAAGCTTTTATAAAGCTTATCATACTCAAATTATATTTGTAAACTTTTTTTTTTTAATTTTCTATTGGTTACTTAATTGTTTGCTGTAATCTGATGATTGGAGGTCCTTTATTAAGTTTATATATTGATTTTTGCAACACTAAGAACTTATGTTTTTCTAACTTAGGTCTTGACAGAGCCAAAAAATGCCCTCGGCAAACAATACAAGAAACTATTCAGCATGAACAATGTGAGCATGCCTATTCCATGTATCATTCTGTGTATGACTGTATGTCCAAACCATCTTTAGTTACACCAGTTTCTTCCAGGTTAAGCTACATTTTACAGACACTGCTCTTCGGTTAATTGCAAAAAAAGCAATGGCCAAGAGTACTGGTGCACGTGGTTTAAGGGCTCTTTTGGAAAGTATTCTTACTGAGGCCATGTATGAGGTATGCTTCTTGACTATCTAGATTATTTCTTTCTCCTTGTTGAGAATTAAATTATGTAACAAAATCCTGAAAATTTAGAAATTAAAGTTTGAGAAAGAAGCATGAACTATTCTCTAGACTCTTTTGCATTATTATTAGTTATAACAAAATTATCTCTATTATTTGTTATTGTCTGATTGATTGCAATGATCCTCCATCAGATTCCAGATATAAAAACAGGAGATGAGCAGATAGATGCAGTCGTTGTTGATGAGGAAGCTGTTGGCTCTGTACATCGACCAGGTTGTGGAGCTAAGATTCTTCGAGGTGATGGCGCTCTCGAGCGCTATATCTCTGAAAACAAAGAGAAGGATACTGTGGTATGTTTTATTTGTCTGTGGAAGTTACTACTAGTCCAAAACATGATGGAAGCTTTAAGTAGAACTAGAAGAACAATTTTGTAGATACAATATTAAATTTCAAATAAGGTTTTTGGATAAAATGTAAATATGTAAGCTACCTTATATATATTACAGCTGAATGGAAGAAATTTATCCATATAGCAGACTCTAGATAGATGGGATTTATCTCGTTCTATATGCTTGCTCTTTGGGTCAAACAGCTGATGCAATCCAGCTTGCATATCTAAGTTTATTATTTTGGAATGATCCAAGACTGCAAATTTCTAACAAACTGTATGCTGATTGGCGAATCTTTGCAGGGGAAATCTGATGTACCCGAGGGTGAATTGGAAGGAGAAGCTGAGCTCTCTTCGAGAGCCATGAGCATGTAATTCATATAATTTTAATAGGGTGGAAGGAGAAGCTGATCTCCGCAGTAGAGCCCTGAGCATGTAATCCCCACCAGTGTTGATGTATTGTGAAATCTCCAAATTAATTATGCTAATGTAATTACTTATCTCTCAAAAAAATAATTGTGCTGATGTAATTATGATCCTTGTAAACAGCTGTTCTCAATGAACAGCACTTGCTAATTTAAGCTCCTACGTGTACTGTGTTCCTATAAATATGTTCATAGCTAATTTATCTATGGTTAGATTTTCTAGTAGAAAGGTTTATAAGGAACTCTTGCAAAATCAATTGTACAGGGACTGAGGAAGTAATTTTGGCCTTGGGTCATAATTACCTAAAAGGTATGTGGCCTTGCAATTTTTCTTTTTATAATAGCATGTTTAATGACCTACTTATATGAAACTAATCATTTTATAAGCACAAATTTTTTGTTATAAGAAACAAATTTTTTATAAAACGTACCTCTTGTTTTGCTAGTGATAGTGAGTTTTTATTCAAGAAAAAGAATATATATAATTTTCCTTTCTTTTTCTGTAAACTAGACTGTTTATTGGAAGCTCATTGTTAAATAACTTCCAGGCAACTCATAAAGCATTCAAATTTTGTTGAAGAAAGACAGCATATTCCACGAGCTATAAGCAATAAGACTATAGATACCCAAAGTATAAGACTATTTTCTTCACCTTTAATAAACCATACATAAGAACTTGACAATGAATTATTTGTAAAACGCTATCACGAAGTGAAATGCTATATTTTTTTCACTTCATTCAAGGTACTCTCCATCTGGAATGATCAGATGTGACATGCTTTCTTCTTTAATTGCTAAAGTTTGCCAGGGAACAAGGCATTGCTTAAATTACTTCTAGCAGCTATCATATTCCGAGCAAATTTGAGTCTTCTATCCCTTGCGATCCTCTGAGTTGCTTCTTGCAATTATGTGGAACCTATGTTTTGATTACATTAGGCAAACTGGATCAGAAGATCAAGCTAACTTTGAACTTCCAAGTGAGCTTACTTCTCACGCTGAGCAGCATAGACTATACTCCAATTATGGTCTTCACTATTCAGCATATAAAGTAATAAGTAGGGACAGTCCACTTGAAATTTTAATGATAATATTGTGGATTTTGTAGTCATTGAAGAGGCTATCTGAACTACAATAAAAAGATCAAGAATGATAGTAACAACATTCAAGTACATCAATCCACATTATTGGAAGTCGATGTCAGCAAAGACACTGGACAGATCAGATCAAACTATAAAAGGTTACCTCTTATTGTGCACGGCCATACTTTGGCTAAACTCAGTTACATTTAAGCTCCTTAGATCCCATCTCCATCATATGTTTTCCATCTTTCAATGACAACATTGAACTGGTTATCCCTTCTCCTCACCTGTAAGATATGCTCGTCAGTTAATCGATCTACATTGTAGCTGGAGTGGAAATCAACGAGTTCTAGAATCAGACATCCAGCATTAACTTCTAAGTAATAACCACATCTATTTTGGCAATAGCTCATGTTACATAGCTAGATCTTATCAGGAGTGAGAGTAATATGGTGTGGCGAAGATACATCAAGAAACTAGTTTATTAAAGATTAACCAGAGGACAAGTTAAAGAACTTCTGCTCAATGGCATACCTCAACCAATGGCTTCTTACCATGAAGCAACATATCAACACTCCTCTCTGTCTGCACAAAGGAAGTAGCAAAAATATTAAAAATTATGATAAGTTTGCAGGATCCAGTAAAAAATCTCTATTTCATATTTAATCTAAAAATAATTTGGAAAAATTAGCATGATTACAGGAGACCCGATTTATCAGTATTTTATCTAAGATTAACTGAATGCTGCAGATTTGCAAGCTGAAACATTTCAGTCAAGGCATGTCTCTGCTCTATTATATGTGGGAAGGTTTATCATGCTCCACTCAATGATGTGAACCCTAAGTTTGTGAACTTTCAAACTTTAATACACTAATCATGTAGCCACATTCTAAGGTCACTTGTCTAATTCTACACGATCAATTTTGAAGAAGCTATGATAGTGTAACAAAGAGAAGATTCTGAAAAATAAAGCATGTAAATGTAAGTGGAAAGCAAAAAAACAAATCAACACCAATATACAGGGTGGTCATATGAA
Organism: Typha latifolia; assembly: GCF_019914945.1. NCBI lineage: Eukaryota > Viridiplantae > Streptophyta > Magnoliopsida > Poales > Typhaceae > Typha > Typha latifolia. The sequence goes on from NC_133100.1 coordinate 7,389,104, forward strand.
AGACCAGTAAAAGCAAATTGCAGTGTTTGCCAAACAGATAACTCAAGAACATCTTGATTTAGGGAATTTTCAATTTCCATTATGCCACTCCAGCTCTTGCCAATTCCAAAAAGTCTTCTTCACACTATCAAGACAGCCAGCTTTATTAACGTCCGGATGCAATTCTCAACAAACAATTTTGTTCCAAGCATCCAATATAATTAAACCTCCACTCAGCAGTCTTAATCATCTAATACGGAGAGCCATGTTCCCAAGAATCTAATCAAGCTTCACAATGAAATGCCCAACTCAGTTGTGGATAGTTTTGAATGGCACGGTCTTGCTCTAATGCAATTGATCCTACTAAAGCTCCCCCTTACCATCTTTAAGTTTCCATTTGCATAGAATTGAAACATCACATTTTCATAATGAAAAAGCACATACATACCCGATGAGTGACCCAGTAGTTTCGTTCCCTCATCTCAATAAGAAAAGGAAATGTTGGAGGAGCCTTCCTCTCAAGAATGCTTTTCTGGCTACGTCTAGCCCGAGCTTCATCGTCACCTAAGGTAACAGTTTCCACTCCCCCAACCTGCAATTTCCAACGAAAGAATGACAATGACATCATTGCACTTTAACTAGCTAGAATCCTAAGCTCAAAAACTAAAAATATGATCAACAAGGGCATGGCTAGACAACCTTCTGACATCTCAAATTCAAAGATTTGTAGCTAATGAGTCTACTACATAGACATGTAGAGTAAATATGGTCAATAAGTTTGAAGCTTGTTACGTGTTGTGATGTTGCTATAGAGTAGAGATCTGCATTAGGAACTTAGAGTAATGCTCTCATATATAGTATGCATGTGTCAACAGATCATTATGGGAAACAAAATCCTGAACACGGAACTTTTAGGGCATGAAAGCAATGAAACGTCCAAAATAGCTACATATTAGCCATTCAGCCCATGATGTTCAACAACCAGTTGTATCAGAATCTAAAAGCTAAAAGAGATGCATAACAAGACAAATTGAGCCATTTAATACCCTTAAGTACATATGGCGATGAAAGCAATGAATAATTAGGAAAAATATTGTGAAGATTCAACTTGTAAGGTGTAAAAGGTTGCATGTCCACTGTTATACCAAATCAGATAGAGTGGGATTTTTTATGATGTTTCCCAATCTTTCTCCATGGGCAGTGCCAATAAGCATCACTCCCCTTTCTGCAATAGACCGACAGGCAAGGGCCTCAGCTTCTGTCCCAATCTCGTCTACGATAACCACCTCAGGCATATGGTTCTCGACTGCTTCAATCATGACTTTATGCTGCATTGATGGTTCAGGAACTTGCATTCTTCTGGCACCTCCTATTGCTGCATGAGGAATATCCCCATCCCCACCGATCTCATTGCTTGTGTCCACAATTACCTATGCTAATCATCATAGACTAATGAAGAATACAGGGCATCACATATTAATTAGCACAAAAAAAAAAGAAACTAAAGCACTACCAAAATGGCAAGCAACTTATCTTACCACTCTCTTTTGAAGTTCATCAGCTAAAACACGGGCAATTTCACGCATAACAGTCGTCTTACCTACTCCAGGCCTGGTAGATAAAAGGTTAGAAATACCCCATTCTAATGCTGATGCTAGAATAGAAATAATTAGATCAGCCGTAGGAAGGTAGAACTTCAACATGCTAAGATATTCAATAATGTCAAAACAATGGCTGGCAGCCTGGGAATCTCATATTATTGGCAAATGACTCCCCCCAGCCAAGAAAGGGCAATATAGGAATCCTCACATTACCCCTATTGCTAGAGAGGTTATGACATTGATTCCAAACATAGGTCAATAGGATGAATGGTGGAATATAATGTTCCTCTTCCTTAAAAAGAATAATATGTTTACTACTTCAAACTAGTAACAATAACATAAATAAACATGAACAAAGAAGTTAGAATCTTAAGAATACAAAAACTCAGAATCTAATTTGTGTATCTTATTTGAAATATATGATTGAAGATGAAGGTTTCTCAATGAAAAGAGGACATCCAAAAATGGGTTCGTGTACACAGTCAACAGGACTCCAAAACAGCCTCTGTTCAGAGCCAACATACAGAGGGGTCTGGTTCTGATTGTACCACAAACAAAGTCAGACCAGTTATTCTGATCGCACCCAAAGTATAAGATAGGTCATGATAGATCAGATTCAAACTTATTTTCAGGATTTAGGCCAAAATCAAGTCAAACTCATACTTCAATATGCAACGACAGACACTGAGTAACAGATGAAGAGAGCAGCAAGCAAGGTGAATTCCATGAACCCTGAATAAAGTTTACATCATATAAGATATAACCCAATTAGAAATAGAACTTGATAATCTCATATCAAAGAATAAGCTACTCAGATCACAAGGCCAGTAAATAACTGGAGAAAAGGCAGAGAAGAATGAGGAATACAGATTAACAACCATCTGACAAGTCCTCATCTTATATCAGGCAAGAAAGATAAGAGCAACACACCTTCCTAGAAATAGGATACTTTCTTTGTATTGAAGGAGATCACGAACCATGTCAACATGACCCGTAACTGCTCGGCCGACTCGACAAGTCAACCCGACAACGATCCCTTTCCTGCTCCTTATTGCAGATATCCTGTGTAAAGTACCTTCAATTCCTGCTCGGTTGTCTCCTCCAAATTCTCCAAACGATTTCTGAGCCTCCTCCAACTCTTTTAGTGAAATCTAAAACAAAGAAATAAGGCAATCTATCAGACTCCTCCTCTTAAGCTGAACTAACAGCAATGAGAGGTCAGGATAAAATAATTCAAGTGCTTACCGAGATCAGATGACCATTGTAATGGAAGTACAGGTAATTAAAGGAGCCATACCTTAAATTATTTATGTTACCTCTGTATTCCTTAGATACTGGCCACCAGATTCACCAAGGAAACGTGCTTCAGGCCGACGACCCAAGTCCAGGACAACCTAATAGCATGAAACAAGGGCAAAATTTAAGCAGCCGCACATAAATTTGAGACCTTGTAGGACTATTCTGTATATTTTTAACAGCCCTTTCATATCAAAAAATGATGGAAGATGAGAGCTACGATTCTTAAATTGAATAAAAAAAAGTGGCTTTTTTTTGTTTCAATTAGTACATTATCAAATCAACAATATTATCCCATGTTTACCTCCAAAAGTTGAGATCTTCTAGGTTCATTCTGTAGATTCTCTCGCAAATCTCCGGGCAAAATCTGCAAAATACAACTCAACATTCCCACGCATTACTCAGCAACAAACACCCAAAATGGCACGATCCAAAGCCGAATAACATCTCCAACTCCAAAAGATAAGTATAAGAGGGTGGGTTGCTCACATCGAGAAGCGCGTGGAGGTCGTCCTCCACGACCACAAACCCATCGTCAGTAGCCTCGCAGGCGGCGGAGCACCGAGCTCCGGTAGAATTCCTCCGCCGCCGGAGAAGGGAATGGGATTTGAATGGCTTTTGGAGGTGGAATCGAGAAGGAATTGTTGGCGAACAAGGCCGAGGATAGAGCGCGAGCACGTCCATTTGATCGCGCGCAGCTAGAGAGGAAGAAAGGCAGTGCGTGCTAACTGCGAAGCGATTGTGGATAAATACCTCCGACCCGGACGGACCCCAACTTAGCCCCAAAAATGTTTGGACTTGGCCTTGGCTCACAAGTACTTGATTCATCGTAAATTTGTCACTTTTTTTCAATATATATATATATATATATATATATATATATATATATATATAAGATCATAAAATGCATTAAACTGAAGCCATGGGTTGCCTCAAAAATTACACTGTTGTCGTCGGTAGGAATAAGTCATTCGGCTGCTCGATTAGTCTCTCTATATATTCGAAATAAAATTTATAAAAATATATATATATATATAATTTATACTTAAATATAAACACTACATCATAATTTTTGTACCGCTCATATACAAATAAGAGTTGAAGAATAGTATCTGAATTAATATCTATATACCTCGATAGTATGAAATAGTATAAAAAATAATAATATAAAAAACTTTTTATATTTTTTAAATTAAATCTCTACTCTGTTTTTCTATATATTTACTAATCGTGCTATAAATTACATTAATATCATAAGTTCTTCCGGATTCAAAAAGGAAATACCAAATTGGAATATAATTTTACTACTATCCGAATTGTGATTAATTAATTTGCACACTAATCCCTTTACTATTCCAAGATTATATATATATATTTTTTAAAGCATGAACAGATATATAAATTAATCAAAAGCTATAGAAATGATTAGATGTGGACTAAAGATGAGAAAAAATAATAAATTATTATACTAAAATAAGTTAAGATATTATTTAATTATTATATCAGAATAAACTAAGGGGCCAAAGGTTTTATAGTGACAAATCCCATCAAACGTGGCAGAAAGTGACCTATAATTGTATAAATCTATGGTGGTATTAATTTTGGAATGTAGCATTTATAGGTTGCCCAGTTTGTTCAAAAACTCGGACCTTGCAGAGGTAATAGCGTATACACTAAAAAGCCCTCTCTATAAAATTCTCTCGTCCGAAATCGGAATCATATCATATTCTTGCTAGGGTACGGTTGTTGAGGTATTGAGATTGAAATCGGAATTGGAAGCATCCATCGAGGAGAAAGCGGAAGCGGAGGAGATGGCCAAATCGGCGGGCGACGAAAGGGGCCTTCTTTGGAAGCTCCCTGAGTTGAAGTCGAAGGATCTCGGCAAACTCGGCCCCGCTTTTGGCATAGGCGCCGGCTGCGGTGTAGGCGCCGGCGTCGGCCTTTTCGGAGGTAAGCTTGTAAGCCTCTCCTCTCCATCTCATCCCCGGCCCCTGTCTCCGCCTTAACTATAAAGTTTTGTCTTTACTACCACTTTCCTGCACAGTATTTGTTGCACGTTACCAACTCCATATTTAGATTCGCCAATAAGAGGTAGATAGGCTAACCTTTCCAGTCTTGGGTAAAATTAGAGGTGAAAAGAGGAGATGAGGATGTCATTTATGTCGAGTTTGAACAATAAGAGGACTGAAACATGAACAACTGTTACCTAAATTTGGAAAAATTCAAGTCCTAAAGGTGTCTGCTTTGTTTTCTCTTGTGATTTGAAAGAGAAAATTAAGGATAATGGTTAGGTTATTGTCTTCGTGCACCTTATTGTAACCTCTAAATGGTAGAAACCATTGATTGGTACTGGTACTTTGCTTCATGAGCTTTCTTAGCTGGTCTTCTTAGGCAGTCAATATACCAGCAAACATTATTAATTGGTGGTAGTCTAGAAAAGTTGTCTCTTTTCTCATTGTTTGACCACTTTCTCCCTCTCTCTCTCTCTCTCTCTGGGCTTCTTTTTTTAAAATTTAGTTTTCATTTCCCCCCTTTTGCCAATCTTCTATAATTTATTGTTTGATTTGCTTGACTTATATTAAGGCATGCAAGTGAAGGAAGATGTCTTTGAATCTGGAGGCAAAAGAAACGCAAATAATATTCTTGCATTGCTGCTTGTTGACAACAATGCAGTTCATCTATGCTTATGCAAAGATTGTACTGTTTGTTTGGATGCCGGGATGGAGGCCTTTCATTTTCATTTATCTATTCAGGTGCAGGCCTTGGGGCTGGATTTCCTGGTCTACAGATTGGCTTTGGAGTTGGTGCTGGATGCGGTCTAGGTTTGGGTTTTGGTTATGGCATGGGTAAAGGAATTGCTTATGATGATAAACAAGAGTACACAAATGTTGGCAAACTATTCCAGGGGGCAAGAAATCTGCCACCTCAGTAAGTACATCATGTACTCTGACATGGGAGCATTTGAATTTGGCACGTTTTGATTGCTTCTTATGCATAAATGTGCATGCGCGCATACATTTTCAAATGAAATTTGTTGTCATATTTCTTAAAGTAGTTTTCCCCAATGCATCAGTTAGTGTGGTTGTAAATCTTGACATTGTGTGCTCTAGTTTCATGGGTTCCTAGGCAGTGTTGGGAGTAAGGACAGTAGGACACATTACATTTTTCCATCAGATAGAATCCTTTTTTTCTGGGATGCCATTTAATAATGTGATCCAGGTCAGATCAGACCATCTTGTGGGACATTGGACTTGTTGGGTTGAATCACTTATTTTAATTAGCCTAATTTTATCTTAGCATTAGTCTATTCCTATTTCAGCACATAAAACTTAAGTGGTGGGTTGATAATGTGCGCCTAGACCAAACCCAAAGAGAGACTGACCCACCCTAGGGTAGTTTTTAGTTGATTTGGAACCATGGTTTAATTTAATAAGCTTGTATTTCATTTTAAACCCTGAGGTTTTGTTATTTGCACCCAAGTCCAGTTAATTATCAGTCGGTTTGCTGTTTTGTGATTGAGTCAATTCGATCGAACTGAGTCTAAGAGTAGCCACCTTGAAATATTGTGGAGTGTAACCAGGTTAGACATGAATGGAATAAATTGATCTCCTTAAGCCCTAGCTCTCTTTCTCTATTTCTCAACTCTTGTTCTCTTGACCCACAGCAGCAGCCACCCACAACTCTTCCACCTCTAGCCCTTGTTGACCGACCAACTATCCTAGTCCCTTAGGGGTGGCTCACTCTTACCCCTTCTTCTCTTCTCTCAACTGATGCACTATCTATTTTCACCATCCGTAACATTCCACTACCAACATCCCTATTGGCGCCACCCCGCCACCTCCATCCGACACTTGGGAGTATATGCCTTCACCCACAGAATCCACAAATCAACTCAAGCTTCAACCTATAGGTTTGCCACCTCTCCAACCTTCGATCGCAGTTCAAACGATAACTCCATATCTAGCTAACCAAATCTTTAAACCTTGGATTCATTGGAAAGCATTCTTCCAGAGCGACCAAGGATAGATCGTTCAAAATCGCCCTTGCAAGTTCTGCCCTAAATTCTGTCTAGAATTGGTTGCGGATCGGATCGAGCCGCTTCGAAGGGAGTTTGTATCATTTAGCTTGCCACAACTTGGATAATTAATAACTAATTTATGCATCTAACATTCTTTTAGAATTTGTGAACTACATAACTTCATTAATGTGTTGTATGCATGGTTTTAGTGAGTTAGGCAGATTAGAAGCATCCGGGATTACCATAAATAAGTTACTTAGGTGAATTTTATTTGAATCATTAATGGATATGATAATCTTTGAGCAACCCATAGAAATTGATATACTATACTGAATTCTCTAAACAAGAGTTAGCAAACAGTGGGCCCTCTAAGTTGATCCTCCTTGCAGAGATCATCATTTTCTAATGCACTTGTCTTATAGATGTTTCCAAGTAAAATTCTTGCTTTTGTTATATACTTATATTACATTTTCCGCATACCCTCTTTTATCTTTTTGCTCTTTCTAATTTATTCGCTAGTGAGAAAAATTATTTGATGAGATTTCAAGTAGGAACAATTTAAAATCTCATCATTAATGCTCATTTTATCTATCTGGTACTCATAAATGTTTTATTACATACAATTTAGAGACCATGTGAACTATGATATTTTTCAAAATTACATCTTTCACGCATGTAAAATCTGTGCTACGTTCTTGATTTCTTGTCCTTGTCCATATTAATCATCGCTATCAATCTACTTGTGCATGCATGACTCTTTTCTTACAATATTTGCTTTTGGTACAAATATGCATGTGTTGACACCTGTTTTTTGGTTTCCTATTTTACAATATACAGAGAGCGTATTGCTGCATTGGTTGATGAGATTGCCATTAGTACCAAAAAGCTAGTCAAGGCAACTTCTAAAGAGATTGAGAAGTGGCGATGAGGGATCACAAGCTCTCATCACTGTTCACATAATTTGGTGCCTAGATTGTCGTCAACTTGCCACATTAAGCTTGCTAGCTGATGCAAACTTTTATAGTGCCTTAGGATACACTGATCTGTACATGGGTCTATTTGCATTTTTCATATATTTGGTGGATATAAACCAAGTAGTATACTTGATAATATTTTCTCCATCTGTAACTTGTGGATTAAGTGAATTGTTATAGAATAGATTTCCATGCTTTTTAAGTTGCAAGTCTGGTGTTCTTAAGCCACTCGTGAGGACTGTGAAATCTACAAAGCCAGTCTATGGATTGGGATATATGTGGTCAACTTGAATCATGGCTTAGCTGTTAGCCCTTGACTGAATTTTTCGACCTTCAATGAATCTCACATTTTCCATGATGTGCTGCTTCTGGTTTTCTCATTCTTGATCTGTTCTTTATCGGGGATTTTGATTTACAGTTACTCAGGATTGTGCCATATTAATTGTTTTCCGCGACTTGCAAAATGCTTGAATTTTTTATGTCTTCGATGATTAACCGTCGCCCCTGGAGCTGCAACCTATGGTTTGGTTGATGCTCTATTGACTAAATATATACACAAGCATATCAAACACTTTGACTTTTTTTGTAGCTATTGTGGAGAAGAAAATGACGCTCCTTGTGTTTGCTGCTGCAATCTGGACTGCATACTTTTGACTCGTTTTATGAGTATTTTTAAGGTGCTATAATGTGACACTTGGAAGGTGCTTGTGATTAATGATCAATCAGATAACATTACAATTAATTTGATGATATTATCTTCATGATATAGCATGCATGTAGATGATAGATAACATATGCATGAGGTTTAGATTGGTGATCAGTTTTGGGCATCATCATTCTCTAAAACTAGTATTCGAGTATGATAGATACTTTTAAGACCTTCAAATGAGCAAATGGCAATACTTGTTTGATGTTATTGTAGTCTTTTATTACTAGCTGTGTGGCGTGGCTGTGGCTGTGGCTGTGGCTGCTGATGCTTCTACCTTTGGGTGGTGTTGGATACTCCTCGTTCTATCCAACCAAAGTGGACCACAGGCAATGACCCCGCCACGTCAGCACGTCATCTGCCACGCTATCACAAGCCGCCCAACCAAATCCCAGCAACAGATCCCCATCCTGAGCACTCACCAATCACAGCCCTTCGGGATACATCCGACGTGGACCCACCACATCCACCAGGCCAACCATTTAGTCTCCCTCTCCTTCACTCAACGTTCATCAACTGCTACTCTCCTCCTCCTCCTCCTCATCCTTCCTTGCTTCTCGTCGGCCGGCGACCATGGCTTCCCTCGGCATGTCGGAGATGCTCGGCACTCCCATCACCTTCAACGGACCGGCCCGCTCGGCGCAGCCGGCGACCAACGCCGCGTCCCCGAAGATCGTCGCGCTCTTCTCCAAGAAGAAGGCGGCCGCTCCGGCCAAGGCGAAGCCCGTCGCAGTGTCTCCGGTCAATGAGGAACTCGCCAAGTGGTATGGTGAGTATATCTAACCCCCTCCTTAGATGAATTAGATTACTTTGATGCTTAATTCTACTTGCTTAGTAATGTGTTTGATGTTTTGTCTCAGGCCCTGACAGGAGGATCTTCTTGCCGGAAGGACTGTTAGACCGATCAGAGGTGCCAGAATACCTCAACGGAGAGGTCCCAGGAGAGTAAGTTCTAACATTTGTTCTTCTGGCTAAATTTTCTATCAACCTAATGATGAATAGCAGTAGTGAAGTGGCATTAATATATAAAATCACTCTATTAACAACTCTGCATGCTGAATGGCTTTTGCTCTCATTTTCTTGTAGCTATGGTTATGATCCTTTTGGGCTGAGCAAGAAACCAGAGGACTTCAGCAAGTAAGTGAATGTAAAAAAGTGCAAAAGAAACTAACCGGAATAGCTACCTCTTGTTTTTTTTTTTTTTTGCCAGAATTCCTTTGATCTTCTTTGTACTTAACTTCTATCAAATTTACATGCAGATACCAAGCTTATGAGCTCATTCATGCAAGGTGGGCCATGCTTGGAGCTGCAGGCTTCATCATCCCAGAGGCCTTCAACAAATTTGGTGCTAACTGTGGCCCTGAAGCAGTCTGGTTCAAGGTATCAGTTACTCGAAAAGCTTAAGTTATTAGAGAATAAGAGCTGAGAGCACTTAGCTTGCAGAACCTAGTTTAGCTCATGCATATCAACATTTCTCTTCCATATGATACTCTTTAGTATTTCTCTATAAAATTAGCTCTTCAGGCTCATCCTGACTACAATGATAAATGACTGTACATTATGCCTGCTAATTAATTATAAAGATGGATACATATTCTACAAGTATTTCTCTTCCATTTTTCAACCTCTGTAGTAAGTGTCTCTAAATTTGGTGGTTTGATCCAAATTTGCAGACTGGAGCTCTTCTCCTTGATGGAAACACATTGAACTACTTTGGAAAGAACATCCCCATCAACCTTGTGCTTGCTGTGGTTGCTGAGGTTGTGCTTGTTGGAGGAGCAGAGTACTACAGAATCATCAATGGCCTGGTAACTGAATCTCCTTACTAACATTAACTGCTGTACAAATATATCTATAACTAGATAACTGAATTGCCAAATACTTGTTGTAGGATTTGGAGGACAAGCTCCACCCAGGAGGACCATTTGATCCCCTTGGCCTGGCCAATGACCCAGACCAAGCTGCACTGCTCAAAGTGAAGGAGATCAAGAATGGGAGATTGGCGATGTTTGCGATGCTCGGATTCTTCCTGCAGGCCTATGTCACTGGAGAAGGGCCTGTGGAGAACCTCTCAAAGCATTTGAGTGACCCATTTGGAAACAATTTGCTTACTGTGCTCTCAGCATCAGCTGAGAGAGCTCCAACTCTGTAATACCTCTATATCACCTTCTTCTCTTCCCAGAATTGAGCTCATTGTTGGCCATGTAAATCTATGAGATCCTTCTCACTGCTATGTAAAATGTGTTTGGACTTCTAAGGAATGCTTGGTTTTGCAAGACCTTTCGAAAAATGTTCTCTTTAAAGAATTATCTTGCTGAGTTGATATCGCACTCATCCTATCGGTACCTCCAATTCGATATGATTTAAGCAATCCTTTTAACATAAAAAGGTATGGTGTTAAATGCAATTTTGTTTTACGATAATTAATTAGAAAACTAATTTTTACATAACAATATTTTTGTCTTATGCGTTTTTAGTCTCAATTTTTCTTACTTTTGAATATTAGAAATATTCTAAAATGAACAAATAAAATAGTAAAAGATTAATATTTTCACATAAATTAGAATTACAAGGGGCTAAGTGCCTTGGGTTCTTCGACACATGGAGTATCGTTCCCTTTCTTTTTGAACAATCCCTTCTTCTCCGTTATTCGAAATTCAAATTTCAAACCTTTTCCTTTGGGTTAAAAGTTTGTAGGACTAATTTCTGTATGTGATACATCATAATTTGGTAGATCTCTCGTTTAGGTTAAAAGTTAACTCGTCTTGATCTAAAGATTTCTCTCTATTGTGTTTGTGGAGGTGGTGGGTTTTGGAGAAGATGCTATTTATCGATTGATGTGATGTCAAGTCGTATCTTTTCCTTTCTTTCTTTTTTACTGATGCTATTTTATTGAGATGATGCCGTAGTAGGAGGATAAATGGCGTGTTGTAGGTGTTGCTTGGTTTTGTTATTTGTAAGTTTTGCTTTTTTAGTGTGTTGATTAGATTAATAAAAGATTAGTATACTTAAGAAAGAAACGTAAATTAATCATTGTCATGCATTTTGTTAACTTTAGCAGCTGCCTGTTAAAAAAAATATATGAATATTACTTTAAAAATTAACCACCATGTTGATTCTGAAGTAGAGCCAAAAAATAAAAAAAAAATTACGTGGGATTCACTTTGTACATTACATTATTTTTTTTACAAAAAAAAAAAAGTGGCAGATTTAAAAGCACCAAGCTTCCCACATTTTTGCAACTAAAATGTGTCTATAAAAAACTAAAAAAAAGTAAAAATAAAAAATAAAAACTTAAAGTCTTATAGTAGTGTTTTTTTTTCATATAGTTACAAGAAATTTTTTTGACATAGATACCATAGATAATAAAACATATCTTTCAAAGGGTACAATAATTTTTCAAGACCTGCCTTGCAAGATCTGTTGCTCCACTTTTCTTGTAAATCAAGTGCAAATTGTAAGCAGCCTCCCTTCCTAGGTTACAATAACCTGACCTCTGATCCTGCGGAGTATTTGAATCTTCGTAAGGGAGCTTAGGAATTGGATGGTCCTCCTCCTTCAATGTCAGCACCTTCTCGTAATAAGAGGCTGCTAAAGTAACAAGGCCTACGTGCTGATATGCTCGGGCAATGTTGTACAAGGCTTCCTGCAAAAGAATATGTTATGAGATCAACCTGGAAATCATCACAAGCCAAAAGATCGGTTGCGATGCTAAAAATGGTTGGTCTACATTAACATGAAAGCGTGTAATATTAGCAGGTTTCAACTGAGCCATTTCACAGTACTTTATGGTCAACCTTGCTTTGTTCAATAGAGAGAAAACAGAGAGAATTCTCTAAAAGATGCACAATAGAGCGGATGGAGGAGCTCGTAGAATTTTAAAGAACAAGATGCAGTATATGAAATCCGAGGGAAGAACTAGAGAATAAATCAAACCTGGCTATCACCACAGATACGTAAATAATTATAGAGGAATGCAAAACCTTGAACGACACACTGGTGCTTATTCTGTAGCCTAAAACCGAGGGCCAAGTTAATCAAAGCAGTGCCTGCAAGGAAAGAGAGAAAATGATGTAACTATCTTCCAAATGAAAACGATTGACCTGAGTACATAATACCATACCAACACAAAGACTGATAAGAGGATTCTCTGGCTGCAGCTTATAAGCTTCCAAATAATCCCGAGCAGCTGCCTGGTGCTGGCTAATGAGAGTGAACTGATGGCCACTTATAATTATCGGTGGTACACAATCTCTCCTCGTTGCCCTCATATAGTGTAGAAATTTAACATGTCTTGTATACCGATTCTCTAGTCTGTAGAAAGGATATATTACTTGTATGCAGTATTGTAGTAGAATCTCATATTGACACACCAACAGATTATAGCCAAAATTATAATGTTTACTATTATTACTAAGAAAATATAAGATTCATGTGATACAGATTGATTTGTGGAAGATAAGAAGCATAAAGGATCAAGAAATAAAGATGAAGATAACAAGCAGTAGTATCTATTATGGTCATTATCATTCACCTTATTATGTTGATAGTAGCTTAGAGGTTGCCTAGTTTTCACTTCCCATCAAATTTCAATTAAGGAAGACTTTGATCCATGGCTACATCAGCTCATGCTCTACTGAGAATAAAATGTTATCCACACTATTTCCTTTACGATGTTCCATGGCAAGCCAAACCCAGGTGGATCTTAATACCTTATCACATCAGATCTTTCATTTGACTTGATGATTCATATATGCTACATTGTCCAAAGAGGCTGGGCATTGAGAATATGATACACAAAATTTCAAGTTATCTAAATAATAACAATATTGTTCGTCAAACCCTACTTATGCAACAAATTGACAAGACAAATTGTAGAGAATATGCCCGTGCTGGAAAACATAGATTAAGTATACCGATAGATTATCCATGTGACAGATGAAAACCGATAAATTAAAAAGATATAAAAACTTTTGGGGTCTCATCTAGAACATGATGACATGGTCCAAGATCTTATAAACAACTTCAGTGAAAAGATCTAACTATCTGACAAGTTTTGCGGTTAACTATGTGAAGTTCAACTGATATAATGCCACATTCACATGGAAAACTCACTGGCAAAATTCTACCCATTTAACTCACCAACACAGACTCATCCCATTTCAATAGCAAGTTATCAACAACTAAGCCATGTCATACATGAAGTACAGAAGTTTTTAAGTTCTAACCAGTCAAGCAGTGCATGTCGAAATCAGAAAACCATGAAATTTGAGAAGAATAAATATGTTGTGGTTAAGGAAACAATTTGGTCCAAAACAACATAAAAGTACATATATTTAGGCCCAAAGACTTAAAATTATGCATAAAACATATGTTGCTTGCTTTAAGAAACTAATTTATTTGTATTTTCAGACACAGTAAAGTAGAGCATCAACATCAATTACCTTGAAACGACCTTGTAATAGCAGTTCCATGCAGCGATGCTATATGGATGTTGCTGAACAATATAACGAACATAATTGAACCCATGTTTAGGATCTCTGGTACTATATGCTATTTCTGAAGCGGAAAGGGACAAAGATATCAATAAGATATTATCTACAAGACATCCAAAGGAAAAGAAGACAAACAAATTCTTCTTAGAGTAATTCCAGGAGCCGTGCATTGTAAAATTAGAAAATTCTATAGCCCATAAAAAGCAACCAATAATTGTTAACACTTTTTCTTATTAGTATAACAAAATTAATTATGAAAAAGAAAGACTGAAAACTCTTACGTGCTCCCAATGATCGAAGCTCCTCTTTTTGATCATTAGATACTGCATTATATGCTACTTTGAGGGTGTAGTTGATTATCTCCAATGTCTCCCAATATCGCCGCAAGGATGCCAATGCTTTGCAAAGCTAAAAAATGTAACACCAAAAGAAAAGGAGAGATTTTGTTATCCTGATTTTCAATTTTTTTATTTATTTAATAGGCTATTCAAGGACAATGGGGAACTGGCCCTAACCAATTAATACAGGGTCATCAATGCCCAAACTTGAGCAGAAAAATAAAAATATAGAGAACTAAGTGCAACCAAACAAATGCAGCAGGGAGAGTTTATCAACTCGTTTAGCAAACATGGGCATGTTAGTCATGATTCTATACTAAATTTTCAAAGAATGAAAATACTAGGTAATTTAACCAACTACAAAAGGGTTTAAAATAAACACAGACTATGTTTTTAGGTATGTTCTGTTCAGCAGGATGTGAAACTACAGTATTGTCTTATTCTTACTCTAATGTACCATAACATAGAGGTACTTAATTTAAGGGTGTTTGCTGCCATATATCGGCCATGCAATCTGTCATGCAACTATATGTTAGAAGATACGAAGTTAGTTTAAGAAACCAACCTATAATCTGGATAAACTAATTCTGTCTGTCTTGAAAGGATGTATGTACATAGATTTAAATATGTTGGTTATAAACACATACATATACATATATACATATATGTAGTTCATCTGTAAGAATAAGCATAGTTTATGGTTTTAAATTTTGTACAGTAAGGAAGCAACATATCCAAAGCAAGAATGTACTTGAGATATGAATGCTTGAATATATGACTTCTATTAATAGAAAAGAGGGAAGAGAAACAATATCTTTGTGGTAAGTAGAAGTAGCAGAATTTAGGATAAAAGGTAAAAAAAATATATCTAACCAGCTGAAAATTGATATAGATCCAGTACCAAATCATGATCTTGATAACTTTAATACTTAAGTTCATCATTGAAAGGGCAATTAATATCTTGGAAGGGCAACAACCTATATTGGACAATAAGTGGAAGCTAGATAGAAACAATCAAGTATTTATTAATCAAGGAGATCCCTTCCAGAGCTAAATTTGATCCAGATCAAATCCATTTGATTATGGATAAAGATATAGGCTTATTTTTATGTTTGGGCCATGTTTTGTTCCTTAAAAAACTGAACAATGTTCAAGCAATCTGAAAACCCTTGGTTTCAAGATAAACATCTGAAAATATCTAACCTAGTAGGAAGAAAGTTCTTAATGACCTAAAGAGACTGCTACTTGTTATGAATCATGATGGTTAAAGGCTTGTTCCATGTATTATGTATCTTGTTGGGTTCAAGCCATGAAATCAGCCTCTCCGTCTCAGTTAATGGGACAAGGTTGCACATATTGACCTATAATGGCAAGAGCCACATGTACTGAGATGTCATTTTGTAAGAACTCTGGATCTTCAGTTGTCTTATATGATACCAACAACTGCAAAGAAATTCTGAACATAGAGAAAACTTCAAAGTTCCCTTATATTGTTCATCTCATAATTCTGAAAGATCATCTATAAGATAAGACTCAATGAATAAAAAATCCTTATATATGTCACATCTTACCATTGCAATTTTAAAACACAAATTTTACATATTTTGGAGACTAATTATGCCCAGTCGCCCAGGTATACTAAAAGTGACAATAAAACGTGAAAAACAAGCAGGTTTATACATAATTTTCGCATACTCTGGACCTTATATACCTGTAAATTGTCGAGAATCAAAATATTAAATTGCTTTTTTCCACCAATATTATATGTAACAAAAGATAGGTTTAATAAAATTTAATCTATGCACTTGTGAGTTAACCTATTAGTTAACCTTGTTTTGTCGTCATAAGCTATTTTTCAAGTTTCATATATATGACTCAGTTATCCCACCATTAAGACCAACAAGAAAATTCCATGTATCAGGCCATCAGACGCAGCTATAGGAACATATAAGATAAGATACATATTGGATTATAGTCTACCATAATTATCCATGTTGGATTATTCGCTATCTCGGTCAATACTTCCATGTGAAGCAGTGGTTTTCAAATATGTCAAAAATCAACAGGCAGACGAGCAAATAAGAAGTTAGGGAAAACTACTAACATCTAATATAAGCTGATGATGTTCCGGATCCTTCAAAAGTCCCTCCAGAGGAGGTTTTTGTACTGCCTTCCGCTAGAATGTCAAATTTAAAAAAAAAATCTGAATAAGTCAATATAACGGGAAAAATGAGTAGCAAATATATAGAAAAAGGCAGATTATTTTTTCTACCGGAGCTTCATCTTCAGAGTCTTCACTTTGCCAATCTAAACCAGCTGCTATGGCTGCTGCTTTCCTTTCTTCCCTCAAAGCTGCCTTTTTCTGTAGAGATTTAATTGCTCTTGTTGCTTTGGCCCTAACATCATTATTAAGGGGTCAGAAAAATGAAATAAAAATACGATAAGTTCTGAAGAAGTGAAGAGATGTCATCATGATTAAAGATCAAGTATACAGCACGAGGACATCCATGCATTAATAAGCCATAAGCATGATAAATGCAGATTGCGCAGGTTGGCACACCCCCATTCAGGAAAATGCATGCCAATTCGACATGTAGAGACATGATCTTATGCAAGGGACTGTAAAGGGTCAACACGGGAGAACATCGTGATATTTCCATGTATTGTGGAGCAGAAGAAAGTATTGACATGGTACATGCCAATTTATGCCAACTAATGTTGATCAGTAGCTGAACATGGAGAATCCATGATCATGATAATTAAGCGAATAGACTTGAATATGTACTATGCATACAATGAAGCAACACAAAAACAAGGAAACAAGTAAACTAAAACTTATATACATAAGATTCTATGAAATAATAATGATTACATTACATTTGCTTTTCATGACCAACGAATATAAGACTCGCCCTCTATCTTTTCAGGAGCAAAAGTTACCTATTACTCACTCTTAGAAAGGAAACAATTATTACTGTCTATTTATTATCCTCGTTACTATCCATATTATGCTAAATGAAACAGTCAAAGGAACATACTCAAAATTATGATTTTATTAATATGTTGCTTTTATCCTTGTTCCTTCCTCATGGGATTTCGCTTCTCTTAATATAAATGATCAACCAAGGAATAAAGAGAAACTAATTGCAACATTTATAGCTTGCAATTAATCTAATATCATTTAGTCTTTAGTAGGGAACATAAATTGTTTGTTTCATACTGTTTTTATTACAAAAGTTAGAGCAATAGGATTCGCAGGCCTTGGACTAGAAAATTTTCATATGTACCAGAAAAAGGATCAATACAAGTTCAGAAATCTCGGAAACTGATAGGAACTGCTGATTACAGTAGATTATTAGAGAGATAAATTTGACACTTGGAAGTTCAAAGATATGAGAAGTGCTTATTGGCATAACAGTGCTTATGGTTTATCTACCATGTAAATATGATGCTTGAAGTGTTTTTAAATGAACTGATGGTCAGTAACACAGGTATTCTTACATTCTGAAATCTGAATAGCATCATTAGGACAAGACTGCTTTATTCATTAAGCAATATTACATCAGAGCATGTTAGACATTGACAATGAAAATTACACCATGAAATACAATTAAATCAGTCTGAGAAAATTGTAAGGACATATTCAGCCCTTTAGCCACATAAAACAATAAAATCAGAAGCAAAAAAGAAAAGAAAAAAATATGATATTTTGCAGTTAATAACTTTAGTCTGCTTTAAGTAAACTAATTCATAGTTGAAGGTGCACCACTAAACATTTAAGTCCATTGCATCTTAAATGTAAAAGATAATTCAATAAAAATATAGTACTTACAAATCTGCTGATGTTGCAATTGGTTTAAAGCCATGAAATACATTGTCAGGTTGTTGTTCACTCAATAACTTTGCTCTTTCAAATAAAACAGTTTTCGGGAGCTTTTTTGCTGGTCGAACCTATTTAAATAAAATGTAAGCATAAACTAAACCATGAAATAAAGAAAACGAAAAAAGAGCAATCAGGAAATTCAAATAGTGCCAAGGTATACACACCATGTTGATAACCTAATCAAGATAAAGGAGGAAAAAGTAGCGTCAGTAAAAAAAATAGTTAAAAACTAACTTTTACCACATTTGTAACCAGAACAGTAGCCTTTATCTTGACTTGGAACTAGAAAATTTGGGTACAGTGGAACAGAGAGGAAAAATGGTACATACTTGTCTTATTGACTAATATAAGTAACATAAGACATTAGAAAAACAAGAAATGCTTGAATTATGCTTGTTCATGTATAGAAATCACCAGATAGGAATGTACAATTTCCATCTTCAACACAATGCATTCCAAACCTGCAGGTCACTGCTGGCACTGTTTTTCCAGGTCGAGCTACAAAAAATATTCCTGCCTCAAACATGCCATGGCATCAGAGAGTGTTATTTTGATACAACTAGAGCTGGATCAAGTTGTATCAGAAGAAATAAATTTTCTTTAGAAAATAAGGTTTTTTGCTGGAGGGTGTTCGAATGCATGGGACCGCGTTCGGACGCATAATGCGAACGCCTGCACGCGTTCACAAAAATAGAGAACGGAATTTGTGCATTCGAACGGCCTTGGGCCCATTTGAATGCGTCCGTTCGAATACCTGTATGCGTTCACAAAGACAAAAATCGGGATTTACGCATTCGAACGGCCTTGAGCGTGTTCGAACGCGCCGTGGCGAGAACGCTTGGTTTTTAGAGCTTATTTTTGTTGTTTGGGTCCAAAATGTAGCCTCTAAGTATTGTGGAGTACACCCTAGTTAAGTTATGTTATGAATCCATCTTTTTTTCCCTATCTCTCTCTTCTTCTTCTTGCCCTAAATTCACATCATCCCCTAGCCTACATTGGTTAAATCCTACTCCTCGTCTGGCGCGGCCCCTACTTCTTCTAGGAGCGACCCTTTTTTTTCCCTTCATCTTATTCTCTTCTCTAATCGCAAATATCCCTATCCCTATATCATCCCTCTAATAGCAAATATCCCTATCGACGACTATGGCGAAGAGGCTGAGGGAGATGTCACAGAGAAGGTAGTCGAGAAGGAGCTTGAGGAGATAGTGGAGAAGGATATGCAAGCCGAGATCTCAATGCATGCATACTTTGATACTAGCGCCCCAAAGACCCTACAGGCGGATGGGCTCGTCCAAAAGCAATGTGTACACATCCTCATTAACACGGGGAGCACGCATAACTTTCTGGACGAGAGATTGGTACAGAGTATAGGACTCAAGGCCCAGCCTACTATCAAATTTGATGTGACCATCGGCGATGGCACCCGCCTTAGAGCCGACAACGTTTGTCGAGGAGTGGTGGTACGGGTGTAGGGACATAGCTTCACCTAGGACTTGTACCCGCTAATACTTCGAGGAGCTGACATCGTGCTAGGCACTCAGTGGCTATAGAGTCTCGGTCCTATCACATTTAATTTTTCACAGATGACTCACATTTCAGAGAGATGGACGTGTGTGGTACGACTCGAGGGAGTTCGCACGCAAACGAGCCCCTCCTTACGGCTGTTGGTTGGAACTCCACGGATAGGCAAAGTTACCTACTTCTTTCAATTGGCACCTACGAAGCCTGGGATCGTCTCTAACTTAGGTACTCGTCTTGATTTGGATTGCTTATTAGCTGACTATTCTGGACTTTTTGAGGCTCTACAAGGGCTGCCACTTGTCAGGCATGCGGATCACAAGATCGAGATTGTACCAGGGGTCGGACCTGCCAATGTACGGCCCTACCCCATCCAAAAAGAAGAAATCTCGAGGCTGGTTGCGGAGATGTTGAAGCAGGGCATTATTCAACCAAGCTAAAGTTCCTATTTCTCACCGATTTTATTAGTGAGAAAGAAGGACGACAGCTGGCGTTTTTGCGTCCGCGCACTGAACGCTATAACCGTCAAGGATAGACACCCGATAATAGTCATAGAAGAGTTGCTGGACAAGTATTGTGGAGTGCACCCTAGTTAAGTTATGTTATAAATCCATCTTCTTCTCCTCTCTTTCTCTCTTCTTCTTCTTCTTCTTCTCGCCCTAACTTCACATCGTCCCCTAGCCTACATTGGTTAGATCCTATTCCTCGTATGGCGCGGCCCTATTTCTTTTAGGAGTGACCCCTTCTTCCCCTTCATCCTATTCTCTTCTCTAATCGCAAGTATCCCTATTCCTATATCTTCCCCTTCGTCCTATTCTCTTATCTAATCACAAGTATTCATATTCCTATATCATTCCTCTTCCATCACATCAAGAACTCCCTTCAATCTAAATACCCAATCTAACTCTCTAATTAGTTTAGTTCGTAACATATTTGAACACAGACTGATGTTGTAGAAAAGCCAGGACGACAGATCATATAGTTATGCATACTGTTGGAGGAGGAAACTTATGTTAGGTTGTAGCATAATAAAATACGCAAGGATAGAATACTCGAAAAAGTCTTTTGCCAGATGGACTAAGAAGCTAATAAACACCTACTTTATAAAGATTATAGAATAGAGAGTCTAATCACACATAACTTGGACGACTTACAATATGGCCATGGCAGTGGCTAAATTTTCATGTAGATTTTTGTAGTTTTGTACAGTTGATGAAATAACTTATAATGAGATACAGTGAAGCACAATGCTATGAAACAAAGCATAGTTGTATGAGAAGTTGTTCTAAACCATCCTATTCTGTTATGCAAGTATGGCCATGCTGGTCTTCGTACTGATATGGAGCCTTTTTTTAAAAAAAAATTTATATTTTTCTCAATCATTATCAAATCAACTTTAGTCATTTTCTTAACAAATATAATATAATATATAGAACAATTTTTTTTTACTTTTTCTTAATTCTACCAATCATCATCAATCAATTTTAATATTATGTGTTGAATGTTAATATTATGTCTTCAATTATGAATTATTCAATTATATTATAGAGTATTCAATCATTAATATTAATTTTAATAAATATGCTCAATCATATTATATGTTGAATAATATTTTTATTAAAATTATGTTAAATGTACGCTAATGACACGTCGCGTGCTAACCCGCACATGCCGTGCACAACCATTGTTGTTGTTATGTACCATGAGGATAAACACAATTTAACAAAGAGATTCAAAGTTATATTTCCCTAATATAATCCATTGACATAACACACAAACATGCAAGAAATGCAGCAAAATTACTATCCCCTTGATGACAAACATGTGGAAAGAATACTGTCTTCAAGTAAATTCCAAGATTTTCTATTGTGATTGCTGTAAACAAAATAAGGTTATAATAGTGCATGGTTACCTTCCTTTGGCAGCAAATATATATACATCAACCAGAAAGATGTTACAATTTTCAGTATATTGCAGCATTAGTTTACCTTTTGATTCTGAGATTCAACAATTAATGTCTCACGAATGGATGAATAGATTGTGTCAGCAAATTTCTCCAGCATTCCTTTGTCACGATAAATTTTGGCAAGCTGCATTTTGATTTTCCCATTAAGCCACCAGGGCTTCGATTGTGCAGAACATAAAGCAGAAAATAATTCTACAGTGCACATAAAAACGTGACTATGAGAACAAAAAAAAAAAAAAAGTTGATGCCACTGATCTCAACAACCATTTTGGCGCTCATATTACCAAGTGAGTGACTTACCTGAATTTTTAGGAGGTGAAAGCAAAATAATAGCTTCATCACATTTCTCTTCTTCTAGAAGGAGGGAGGATAAGGTTATGCGGATATCAACATTGCCTTCCATTTTGGATAAAGCTGAAACATAAATATGTCAAAGTTGCAAACATGTTTGTAAAAAACTATTGTAGAACAATGCAGCAGCTTACATTCTGCATCAAGCATTTAAATCAAATCTTCTTAAGATAACTAATTAATAGGTTCATTATCAGTACAAAGTTGGGAGTCAAATACTATTTAAGGAAAAAATAGAAAAATTAGACTAGGTTGCATCAATATAAGGAATATAAGGAAATGCAATAAGAACCTAATAATCAGGAGCAAAAGGAAAACATTTTGAATTTTCTAAATAACATAAGAAACAAGAATAAGAAGATTGCCACTTAGAATGACAAATTATTCAAGATAACTCCATCATATTAATCCCATGTAAGAGAAGTAATAAAAAATATATAGGCAAAAATAAATCACAAGTATCCTTGAAAAATCATATCTCTAGAAAACATTTAATAATCAGTATTCCTATCTTCTTCCAAAGATTAATATGAGAGAAATTCCTAATGATTCCTTTCGATCATGAAGAAAAAGTTGAACAACATCCAATTTCATTATGGAGCAACCATATGAAGTTGGGCTCAGAAAATTTATATGAAAAGATAATGCGGTAGATGATAAAATAACAGATTGAGAATTTGAGATACATGAGGTAATCTCCAACTGCTCTACATCTAGTTTCATTGATCCCAATTTCAACCGATCCCAAAACACATCATGATTGGCCGTAGTCAATCCCAATCTTGACCCGAAACTAGTTTGGTGACTGATTTCGGTCTAATATTTAGGATCACATTATTCTAGCTTAGGTCTGTGAGCAGTCAACCTCTGTTTGATCTAGCTTAAGCATGAAAGCATGTAAATGATATATATATGATGTATCTATTATATATATATGTTTAGACTTTTGTATTATCAAAAAATAAATTTTCAGAAAAAAGGATTTCCATTTGGCTTTCACTAGCATGTCTCTCCATTGCACTACTACACATAGAGCCTCATTTAGTTCAAGTGATAGGAAGCACTGCCTTCCTCTTGTTGCACCCTCCATTGAGATAGGGTATTTTGTATCCAATCACAATATAGTCAGTGTCGCCAGTAGGCACATTGTTTTCTGTCTTCCCTCACTGTCTTACCATCACACCTACTAAATTCTCTCTTCCTTACCCTGTTATCTGTGCTGTGATTACCTCTCGCTGATATCTTACCTTTCTTCCTCACCATCCTTATTTATACAACCCTTTACCTAACAAATGGGCTCGCTTCTGCTCCAAGCCATAGAAGAATATAAATAAGTTTAATTTGATCAATTATGTTTATACTTTCTAGTGCCATAAACCATTTCAAATTTATTTTATGCAGACCATCTTAAAGCACTATTTCTACTGCATGATACATAGAATGCCAGACTTTGGAATAATTATTGTTTTCAGTCTGTGCTGGTTAGTTACTTAACATAAATCCATTTTGTCCTAAGGCAGTCAAGACAAGCATCATGACAACCTGTACTTCTTCTGATCAAAGTATCAATTTGAGAATAGGTACAGATATGACGTGCCTTCACAGTCTTGACCAAATAATAAATTCTCGAACCCTTAATATAGTGTGGAAGAAACTTGACTGAATAATCACATATAAACACATTGTCAAGCTAAGGATCTTACTAGAAAAATTCTCGTGAAATTTTTCTACTTGATGGTTGTAATGATGCTCAGAATGTACTTCTCATAAGTGGGACATACAACTAGAATTTTCAAACTATCCGTTTCAATTAATGTTAGGGATAGTGTGGAATATCTTCGAAGGGGAAAATGAATATATAAAGACCAGTGCACCAAATGATTTCTCTACTATTTAAAACAAAAATATTAACATTTAAGAACAATCCCAATTTGTACTCTTTACTTCCATGATAGAGAAAGCTGTAAAAGAAAAAGAAGAACCTTTATAGAAGAAGGGAATAGCTTTTCCTCTTTCCTTCATGGATATGTAACACTGAGCAACTTTCAAACATAACTGACCCTGTAAATATTTGCAACCACTAAAGTTAACAAAGGCGATTGGTGGAGTACAATAAGTATTACATGCAGAAAAAAAATAGAAAAAAAAAAGGATCAACTTCTTTATCTTTTCTCCATGATCAAACTCGTCGGTAATGCTTTTTTAAAGACGTTTTGCAACAAGCATTAATCAAAAAGGAATAATAGCGGACTTGTATAAATGTTTCTTAATTCATACTTGCCCTGATACATAATTATTTCCTCAACGTTGTGATAGGATCTGGAAGCAACTAAAATTACAAATGACGGCTTAATAAGTTTATAAATTGTTCCAATTCTTCCTTTCTAGTTTTTATAATTTCAGTTTCAAATTATTCCTATGTCAATTCACTATTCACTACTCTCTCAGTAAGGGTACTTTGTAATTTGGAAGTACTGTTACCTAATTTATGATGGTGATAATAGGGTTTTTAATTAAATATTTTTTGTAGAAGGCAGGGTTTTCTTTTCAGAAAAAGTGATGAGGTAAGATTCAAACCATAAAAAGTACATAAAGTAGGAAGGGTTTTGAAAAAATTTCAATAAATTACTTCACTCACCACCTTCTAGCAATCAAGAGTAAGAATGTATTCTACATAAATAAGCATGACAGAGCTCATCTTACATTGTCATCAGCAGCAATCCCCTCTAGCATTAAGTAAAACTTTAGTGCACAATCATATTGCGCAAGATTAGCAAAGGAGTCAGCAACTTCAGCAATCAAATCGCCTTTATCTGGAGAAGATTCCCTTTGCATATCCTGAAGCAAGACCTGGAAAGAGGCCAAGGATCAAAAGGATAAAATATCTGAATTAGATATGAAGAAACAAGATAAGAAGATCGTTGAAATCAAAACTAGGTTATTTTCTTGCTTCTTAAGAAAATTAATAACTGTAATGCAGAAAAAAAAAAATGACCACAAACCTCGGCATGTTCCATATTTCCAAGATGAGCATGACATATCACTGCTTTCACTTTCAGATATAGAGGCAGTTTCTTTTCAGAGCCAAATGCTGAGAGTACATTCTCAATCTGCCTAAGTGCTTCATTATGTGCATTGTTGTCCATATACAGAGAAATGAGAAGATCTACAACACTTAAGTCAGCTTTAGAATTATGAAAACTGGTATAATCCTCCATTACATTTATAGCCTTGTCAATTTGACCACACTTCCTGTGCATCTGAAAGAAAGCAAAGCGAGGGAAGCAAAACTCAGGAAAAAAGTCCACATACCATAAAGCAGTCAACAAAACAAATATTAAGTTTATTTTGTTTTTGAAGAATATACAAGGTAGAACATATGCAAATATTTGAAAGTAAGGTCACGCATGTATTATGTAGGGCTAATACCATGAGGATCATATACCTTCATCAAAGTATTATTATGTTGCATGAGTTATGATCCATGAGATGAAAACGGATCGAATACGGATCGAATAATGCTCAACTCACATCTGAATCCATATTTTTAATCTGAATACGGATATTGGTCAGATAGCAAAATTTAAAACAATACCCTAACTAAACGGATACAGATAATTTTCGGATAGAAGATCGGATCTTAAACGAATGTTGATCGAACTAACTATTAAAGTTTAAAATCAAGCTACAAAGTTCTAGATTCCTATGACAGGCATATCATGTTCTTAGAGCACAACAAAGTATGATAATGCAAAATAACTAGCAGTCAAGTGTTGCACAGACACCAGAAATCAGCAGGAAATGTAGTGTTAAAGTATCAGCTCATTTATTAATAGTTTATAATAATGCCAACCACAGGTAAGCAACCTGGCCTATCATTTGGGTTCCTCACCTCTTCCTGAGGTGAATAACTGCAAATGATAGTCAGATGACAGTTTACAACTATTACCAGAATCAGATAAGTAATATCATTAAAATAATGAGTGGAATAAGTGTGACCTTTGCAGCCATTTTTCGTGCTTCAATGTTGGCAGGTTGAATCCCTAATATCTGCTCATATGATTCTGCTGCTTTCTGATACTCCCCAAGTTCAACATATAGTAATGCACGGTCAAACTTAAGGCCTACATCTTCAGGATCTGCACTTATAGCTTTTGAAAGACAATATCTAACTTGGCCAGTATTTCTCTGTTCACTGTGTCAAAACAAAACGAAAAAAAAAAAAAAAATCAGAGGTATTGCAGCAAGTAGTTAGTAACATTAATTAAAACAACTAGTGGCAGAATTGACATCATGAGACTGCAAGTTGAAAGTGTGGATATTACAGACTATATTTTATTGCCATCCAAGCCTGGACAAGAACTTTGGAGAAGCATAACAAGATATGAAGAAGAAAGGCTTACATTGACCAAGCTATGAGCTTCTTCCACAAAGATGGATCTTTTGGTGTCAAATGTGCAGCAATCATATGAAAGTTAAGAGCTTTTCTTCTGTCACCCATAGCATCATATATTTGACCAAGAAGATAATATGCATCAGACAGATTTGGTGCAAGTAGCACAACCTCTTCCAATAAATGAATAGCCTGTACCAGTAGAAAGATCGGCATTACACATTGGCTATAAATTTGGTTCCAACACTAATGGCATCATTCCTTAAGAAGAAGAAAAAGAACATCGGATGATAGTTGCACTGACCACTGGTTAGTGTCAATGATGGCCATGTCGACCGGCATGCCCTGTGCCGATCAACATTTGTCATGTTGGCACAGTACCGACACATGACACGAGAGGTGTTGCACGGCACCCCCTCCTCTCGCCTCTTATGGTTCAACGCAAAGCTGTCACTATCGTCGAGCTCCAAAGTTGCCCGATCGACTACTTAAGTTAGATCCGTAAAGACGATCTTTTTATTTTCGACCCATTTGGGTCATCGTCTTCCCCATTCACTAGGGCATCATCAAGAGAAGGGGGAAGGAGGAGATCAACAATGGTAATGATGACAGAGGAGCTCGACAGCAGTGGCCATGACTCAAAGGTGGCACAGTATAGTCTTCCTCTCCTCTCTCCTTCTCTTTTTCCCTTTTTCTTATGGCACAGTCGGCACATGTCATAGGCACGACTATCCTTGGCTAGTGTAATGATTGTCAACTGATGAAACGACAGAGAATTGATTGATTGACTTAGGTATATTGATCATGAGTACAACAATATTATATAGCTTTTATCAGTGACAGTTTTGTTTTCTCCTGAAAGATGGTCATACCATTTCATAACCAACTCAAGATTTTCTTGAATCACTCTTGTAATATCCTCTTTAGTGATCCAATATTAGTTAAATGAAAGCAGCATCAAAAATATGAATGTCTATATAGCTCATCCACTAAAAGGAGAAAGTTCACTCTATTCTTTTATTGGGAAATGAAATCTACTTTTCTATAGAATTTTCGTGAGAATTGACGGCAGAAATATATATTAAAGCAATGCGCTAAACTTCAGAAGGTCAAACCTCATCGTACTCTCCAGATGCATAATGAAGAGTAGCATCACCAATTCTCCGGCTGACTTCAGGGCTGAGTTTATTCCTTGATCCCTTCTTTCTTCCCTTCTTCTTAGGCTGAACAAAGAACAAAATTTGCCTCAAGAATCCACAAGAGAAGAACATAGAAACCTCTCTCAATACATTCGACCAATACTAATTCGTTCTGATTTCAAGCAACTTAAGAGAAAAGGAAACCCTTAGATGAGAACAAGATCAAGGTATAAGATCATACACCGCGTGATCTTCTTCTCCGCATTCCAAAGTTCATCAGTTCATTGATCTCTTCAATCGTCGCACCCAAGAATTCACCTTGTCTCGGCTTCTTCGCGGGCTCGCCGCTACCATAACCACCAAGAACGACCAAATTAGCTACAGATCGATCACTGCATTTAGCGAAATGTAGGGT
This sequence comes from Typha latifolia, assembly GCF_019914945.1. Classification (NCBI taxonomy): domain Eukaryota; kingdom Viridiplantae; phylum Streptophyta; class Magnoliopsida; order Poales; family Typhaceae; genus Typha; species Typha latifolia. The sequence continues at coordinate 7,417,176 of NC_133100.1, forward strand.
TTTTACCGGTCTCTTTGCTCGTCGAGGGCCTTGCGCTTCCTCTCGGCGAGCGCCTCGTATTCCAGCCGCTCGAACTGCCGGTAGAGTTCGACGCCATTGGAGTCGCCTTCGACTAAGTAAAGAGGGTTCGTTTCCTCATCGAACTGTAATATATACTCCTCGTCTTCCTCCTCCTCCTCCTCCTCCTCCTCCTCCTCCTCCTCGGCTTCGCCTCCGTCGTCGTCCTCGCCGTCGTCTCTTTCTTTATCGCCTCCTCTTCCTTCTTCGCCTAAATTATCTCTTCCGGCTTCGTCCACCTCCATCTCGTCTTCCGGAGCGGAGGGAGAGGGCGGTCGCTTCATCCACCATAGAAGCGCTCGAGGAGGGTTGATCAAGAATTAAACGGGGGTTTTAATAAGACATCGGAAGCAATACGATATCGGTGGTTTTCTTACTTCACCGCCGACTTCGGATAGTCTACACCTAAACTGCCGTATATAAGCTACACGGCTTTGGTTCATATTTTTGCCTGCATGAGTCCTGTGTAAGTGTACCACACTGTTTGGAAATCCCAAATTCATACAATTCAAAAAAAATTAGAAAAAAATAGCTGTTTCAAATTAAATTCAAAAATATTAATTGATTTGAAATTTAACTTGTTTCAAGAGATTTCAATTGATTTTAGTGGATTTCAATAGATTTTAGCAAGTGTAATGAAATCCAATAATTTGATATCTTGTTTGACTAAAATTCATTTCTCACTTAACTTTTCCAAATCTAAAAACTAGCCTTTGTTTTGTTATATTCTAATTGATGCAAAAAAGGTAAATAAAAGAAGAAAGAAATATCACTAAATGAATTCCCACTCCATTTGCAACATGTTGCATGGTATATATTCATGTGAGTTGACCAATCTTCATTGATCCATAAAAGTTGCACTTTGATACATTGCCTTTGCCACAAAACTATTACTAAGCACACCAAGATCAAATTTGGTTCCTTGTAAATAGTTACTAGACAACAACAACAACAACAACAACAACATTCCCAAGTTTGCAAGAGGAATACAAAATCAGATCAACAAAAGTGTGTGACAGTACTCGCTTACTAGACTGCAAAGCTCTTAGCTGAATGTCCACTCACTTATTATGCAACTGAGTCAGCTTTCATCTCGAAACCTAGATGCAGTGTCGTCTGATCTTGACGATGCGAATAGTGCGGTGTGGCCTCCAACATATTGACATGGTAGTAGTTCCTGGAATCAAATGTTGGAAGAGTATCAAACTCAGCTGTGGCAGATTGTGTTATACTTAGTTGCTGCGCTCGCTCATTCTCCGCAATCTGAATGCATGAAAATTTCAGAAGAGAATTTTTTTGACATCAGAAGATATGTTCGTCCAACTAAAGAAGGATTCAGATTAACGATTACCTTAGCTCTGAGATACATATTGTCATTTTGAAGCTCCACTTCCTATGATCATACATGGAAAGTCAAAATGGAAGGGGTAAAAAGAAGCAAATATCATCTTAAAAAGAAGGGGAAGTTAGATCATGAATGCACAGCTTTACCCTTCTCTGCATGTATTCAATTTCAGCAAACAGCAACTCATGCTGACAGAATCAAAGTAACAAGAAATAGTTAGCTAGAGATAGATCAATCTGAAAGATAATGAACTACAACACAACTCATATCTTAGCTTAGACTTCAATTGAGCTCACTCACAACCGAAAAATGTTTTATTCCTTGGCTTGTTCTTCTTTTCTATGTTTTGAGGAAAGTTCTTATACTTAGGAGTAGTTTAAAGAACAAACTCTTTCTCACTTCAAGCTTGTAAACTAGTGCCAAAGCTGAATATTGATACGGATAATGATGCTCACCTTCTTGGATCTGATCCTTGTGATGCCTCTTTCAAGCCGGTTTTCGAGCTGTTTGAGCTCCTTTACAGTCAGAGAACTCAGAGCATCACCCATCAAGTGCCTGAAAACCAATATAGTAAGGTAGAAATTGTGATCATAATGTGTTACACTGCAATTGTGGTATTAGCATTTTATCCACCTACAAATAGATCAATTATAGAAATGGATCTAATGCATTATGTGACAATCACTCACCGATTAGCATTCTGCAAAATTTGGATCTGATGGCGCAGTTTTGCAGCTTCTTGCTGATAGTATTGCTTCAATAGATAAAAGAAGAAAAGGAGAAGGAAACAACAGATGATCAGATGAACGTTTCGTTCGTTAATGTAATTCTATGAAGTCATTATGTTCTACAATCCTAAGACGTAGAATATTAAAGGAAAGAAATTAAACAGCATAGTTGAGAGAAATAGAAACATAATGATGTCCTCTTAGAAATTAATGCACTTTAGTTCTCATATCAAGAGAAACTTCTCTAATATTTATTAGGTGCGTGAGAAACAGCATGTCAGAGCAATGTAATAGTCTCTTGTCTATCCCTTCTACTGGTCCACATATATCTAAGTATTCTAATCCAAATATCAACAAAGTGACATGAGAGCCTAAATTTGAAAGCGGACGTTCTTCTTTTTTGAAGAAAAAGTAAAGGAAATATGGCTCCCGTTATAAGCGGTAACCATGGTGTTACACAATCTACTCTTCCAATATTTGGTGGAGAAAATTATGATTTTTAGAAGATCGAGCTGAGAATTTTACTACTCCAAAGTCTATAGAGTAGAGTGGAAGCAGGCTACACAAAACTTGAAGATGAGAGCCAACTCAAATGCGGAGAAGGATATACTTAACGCAAATAGGAAGAAGGATGCAAAGACATTGTACCTCATCCAGGGATTATTAGAGTCAAACATCTTTTTATCTTTTTTATATCTAACCAGGTTCACTCTCTAAAAAATCAAGACTAAACAAACCAAACAAGACCTTACTGGACATGCAAGATCCAAGGCAGAAGAAGACCAAAAATTAGTTGGGACCACAAACACTTATCAGGCTGGATGTCTTGATGACATGAACATGAAGAGCACTTCTGATTATGTCTGTACTCTTGGATTTGGCATATGTTCGCGAGTGTCTAAGAAGCAAAATATTGCGGCACTTTCATCAACAGAAGCTGAATATGTAGCAACAGCAAAAGTAGCATCACAAACTATACGGTTAAAAAGGATACTTGAAGACATTGGTGAAAAGCAAGGGAGAATGGTATTATATTGTGACACTAAGTCTTCCATTGCTATGGGGAAGAATCTGGTGAATCATTATTGAACCAAGCATACAGCTATAAAATAACATTTTATCAGAGAAGCAGTTGAAAGTTAGAATATTGCAGGACTAGAAAACAAATGGCCAATATCTTCAACAAAGCACTTGCCAAAAGAAAATTTCTTCCATGTATGAGAACTCATTGATGGAGTTGTGAAGAAAAATGCATTAAAGGGGAGTGTTAAAAATTAATGCACTTTAGTTCTCATGTCAAAGAGAAACTTCTTTAACTTGTTTATTAAGTGCATGAGAAATAAGCATGTAAGAGAAACATAATAGTTTATTGAGTTAATATATTTTATCTCTTTGTATTTATGCGTAAAATTATTTTACTTTTTATATTTTAAAAAGTCTTAAACCAGTCTCTAACCTACGATTAAAGTAAAAACAATCAGTTTTTCTGTCAAAGTTAAAAGGAGCTCACCCAAATAATCAAAATATCCCTCCTCATATTTATTAGGCAAAATAGATCGATTTTTAACCTATATTTGTCTTGTTCTTAGATATAATATAACTATTAAATTTTATAAAAAATTAGGTTTAATAAAATTTACTATATAGTTGGCACAATTTAAAAAGTAAAAAAATAAAACATGTGGGTATTTTTTGAACAAAAAGAAATACTTATATAAGAGGAGAAGGGCATTTTTGTACATAAAAAATTTAAAAAATGTGGAGACAATTAAGACCGCCATTTAATTTTTGAAATTTTTTTGGACGTGCTCTGTTAATTTGGATGGAAAAACTAACGATCTCATTTTAGTATTAAATATAGGAGCCGATTTAAGACTTTTTAAAGTATATGAGGATAAAATAATTTTAAACATAAATACAGTGAGGTAAATTATATTTAACCCTAGTTTCTTTATGAAAGAGAAACACAAGTAATTATCAAGTTAATTTGGGTAGCATTTACTTGTTAGAGAGCTTATAAACGCAAGCCTTCTAGTATTTGTAAATCAAGCCAAATCATCGAAAGCAAAGTTTTATTAAAAGCTCATAAAAGCAAGTCTTCATTTCTTATCTATCCCTTCTATCGATCCATGTATATCAAAGTTTTTCAATCCAAATATTAATCCACTAAAAAAGATGCTCGCATATTCAATGCTCCATTTGGAGGGAGGAAATTCCATATTCTCAAATCTCTCTAGCAAATCTTTGTTATTGTTTGTTGAGATTTTTTTTTTTTAAATGTAGCATGCTATATTTGAGATATTAAGTTATTTCCAACTTTTCATGTCATTGTGGCATACTTTGTTAGAGTATAAATATATAAAAGCTTTTAGAGTTGTTAGTAAGTTATCATGCTATCGGATAAGAGGCCTCTATTTGTTCTGTTGTATTATTACCATCTCCCCTCATTACTTTTTGGAGTGTCCCTAGGTGGTTGCTATTGTGACGTCCTCCTCTCACTCACTTATCCTATGTACAGTTGTAGCTCGTGTTTGTTAGTGCCTTAATAGGATATAAGGCATTTGACATTTTGTGGGATGTTTGTGTTTTATTTTATTTGTTTTGACTCTACTACAAGGTTACAGCTCATTCTTTTATGTTTCAAATTAGGTTGATGATCTTTCAATCTTCTTAACTTCAGAGATTTATGAGGCCCTGTCTGGGCTTAATAGAATCTATAAGCTGATTTGAGATTCTCCACTCTTGTGAATCCGTCGGGACACTTTTTCACTCTTGTTTCTCTTTTGCCCACAGAGTTGATACTTTGTTCTACAGTAATATTAATTGTAAACTAAGTATAGATCTCATATCAGAAAGTCATCGCTCTATCTTCTTTTTATTCAGTATATCAAGTTTCGTTAGTGTATTCTCTGAAGTTAATAGATTGTGCTTCCCTACGAGCTTTTTCTAAAATAAATGTTTAGAATTGAAACCATGCCAAGCTCATTTATTATTTAAAATATAAAATATAAAAACTATCGACCTAGAATAATCTACCATAAAGAAAATCCCTAATAATTTGTCCCTTTTCTCACAAGAAACTTAAAGATGTTTCCTTATTATATCTTCTTTTCGATCAATAAAAGTACAATTAGCTATTTGGGAGCGAGTTCTACAATCAAAGGAAATTTACAAAAGGGCCCCTATATGATGGGCTTTTTCTATTTTGAACCCTACCTTATCATTCTTTTATAAAAATCCTATTTTATGCGAAAAATATTTAAAAAAAAGACCCTAGTTAATTTTAACTCACATTAGCCAACAGAATAAGAATACTCTGTTCTATTTATCTCTTTATCTTATTATGTTTCAAGAGTTTTAAATAAGATGACGACAGTTACTTTAGAATTTTAAAAATATTTATTTAAATAAAAGAGCGTATTTTGGTTTTATTAGGCTAATGGGAGTTAATATTAACTCATGGGCTTTTAAAATATTTTTGGTAAAAGATGGGGATTTTTTTAGAAAAAAAAAATGATAAGATAGGGTTCTAAGCATAAAATGTCTATAATGTAGGGGCTTTTTTTTAGCAATTTTTTTTATAATCAATCCTACTTAATTATTATTTTTAGATAATTATAATTAACTTTATATATTCTTCCCGATTTTATCTCATCTACTTCAATCTTAAGCACTTAACCTCTTGCGTAGTTGAGACGAAGTTGCAATTGTAAGTTAACTATTAACTACAACATAAAAAAAAAATTAAATACCGCTACAAAATTATAATCTGATTGCAGATAGTAGGGATAGTTTGATTATTTTATAAATTTATTCATGGCGGAAATTATTAACGTGAACAAAATACCGTTATTTTTGGATGAAAAATTTAATGGTTACAAGTTGATTAAGACCATAGGGATGATGAGTGCTTTAAGTTTGAAGTGCAAGATAATAGGTTTAAACTTTGACTTAAACTACATGGAAAGGCCTCGGATTGATTCATTCCCAATGAAAGACAAAATCAATACTTAATATTGTTGGAAGCTGCTAGATACATCAAGACATCATGATAACATTTTGTTTATGTTCCATATGAAAGAAGTACAAGAAGAAAGAAGATGAAGGGCAAAGTTTGTATATTATACTGTCAGGCTGAACTTTGTGTCTTATGACACCGAGAGATTTCTAGACCTAAGAAAGAAGTTGAAAGAGCTGGAAAAGAAATGCCAGGCTTAGAATTGCTTACCTGAGAATTGACTTCAATCAAAGGACCTGAGTTTGAACTGTCAGCACTCACCTTCTTGTACCTATCAATTGTTGATTTTATGCTGAAAAATCCAAATCAGATACATGGACAGTAAGAACATTTGCAGCATAAAAAGAGAAATTTTTTTTTTTTGATATAATATTATAAACTCAAATATCCTTGATTTGATATAAAAATTTAAGTTCAAGTGTTAGAAGATAGAAGAAAAAGATAGTAGAATGGTATTTTAGTTAAACTCAAAGCTACCAATAACCTAGAAGATTAAAACATATCAAACATCAGCAGAATGGTACAGAACCCATGCTACCTAGCACCTAAAAAAAAAAGGCTACTCATAACCTAATAACCAATCAAATGACACAACGATCTTTCTTTCCGCTTCTTTCTGAGCAAAAGCGATGTGTGCTCCTTTTTCTCCAGGATTCCAGCAGTGATGTGATATGATATTGCTTCTCTTCTATCATCTCATATCATCTAGACATCAACCACCTAACACTCATGGGGATCACGTCTAGGATAAATCATAAACTATGCAGGGTAATTGGTAATATGAAGAGGTAGCTACGCAATCATTTCTACAAAAGGAGAGCCTCTCCATGCGCATCTTATAAGACTTTTACGTACAACTCCGAAATATATATATATATATAAATAAATATATAGGGGAGTCTGCTGAAACCCTCTTATCCTCATTGGATGACTATAGTTTTAGGAAAGGCACAGAAAACAATGGTGCCTCACTAGAGAGGAGTCTAATTCATATTGTTTATATGTCTAATTCATTCTAAAACTTAAATACCAGACTAGTCAGCAACTTCTAATTTATTTTTATATAAACTATTTTCGATGTAATAATTTCTAAATATTATAGAGAAATGTTTTTCTCAGATTGAGTAATTTTTTATAAAATTTTAGATTTTTATATACATTTAGAGATCGTTTGGTTTCATGCATTTAAAGAAATAGCATGTATATATATATATATATAGTAAATGCATTATGAGAAATAAGTTTTTGTTTCATAGATGCCATAGCATAGCCTTTCCGGGTGTTAAACAACGCTCAGATGCAGCATCTTGACCTACTCTACATTTGTCTTTTGTTCATGTTAGTTTCTCATTTAGACTATAGACATAACAATTTAAAATACATAACAACAGAAACCCCTAAATGTGTTAAGAAACAGTGCACTTAATTCTTGTACAGCTTAATCCGAAGTTGAATTCAATTCACAAACCCCAAAAAAAAAAATCAGTATTCTAATAATTAAGCAATCTTTTTAATATCTCTTCCACTCCAATCTACCCCAGGTAGCAAAATGAATTCAGTTTTAGTCACCTTACGACCTTAAATTTTATTATCTAGTGAATGATCAACCATCCATCAAGATAAAGAAAATAGCAATAAAATGAAGAATTAATTTCTACCCCATTGTGATTAAAATCTATTTGATTTATTATAACTTATTCAGTGTAGCTGGTTTTGCCTACTTGACATGATATACCTATAGATTAGCATGTCAAAGAAACTAAAAACTATACAAGATTGGACAAAAACAAAAAACAAGAAAATAACATACGTAAAGCTTGAAGTTCACATGCAAACAAATAGCAACAAGGGAGAAGGAAAAAAGTTCCAAAACTTTCAATTATCTAACCTTAATGTTAAACAAATAATTATCTCTATATATATTAAGGTTTCGTAATTTCAAAAGGTCCCTTACGTCAATGCAATCATCACCACCCAGTACACATATCCGAAGAGAAAGATAGGAATTAAACGACAGTACGTGCAACGAGAGAGATAATAGAGAGGGAGATATGAAAGGGATATAGCACTAGAAGAGAAAGATAGCAGGGAGAGGTCACGGTTTCCCTACTGGCATATAGGAAGGCAAATGTCCCCAAGTTACGATGACTAGAAAGATTAAAACAAAAAGGTAAGAGTGACTCAAAAGAGTCAAAGGTGAAGGACTCGAAAATTTTATCTTGCATGTGGTTTGAAAGGCTTATAGCTGGAAATGGTAGAGGTACTTATCCAAGTAGCAAATAAACACCTTCTTGTTATATATCCAGACACTAATAAAAAGGAAAAAGGAAAATTACTTTCAAGATTTTGGTTCTTGAGATATGCTTGAAATCTAACTACTAAAAACAGATATGTAGTAAATGGATGGAATCACTGAAACCCAACAGAACTATGCAAGAGAGAGAGAGAGAGAGAGAGAGAGAGAGAGAGCATGACCTAAGCATTAACACAAATGGAGGTATGTCAAAGAGGAAGGAAGGAGGAAGAGAAGACCCTAAATATAAAATCACCATAGATAAGCTTCTATCCTACTAGATTTTTCTGCTTGTGAAACCAAGAATTTGTTTCCATCCTAACAAGAATATTAAATGCACGCGTAAAGTTTGAGAATCTCTAGATGATATCAGAAAAAAAAAAAACTCAATTATCTCTATAATAACATTCACCAATTAGGAGTAGAAGATCACAAGACACAAGAGAAAGCCAAACAATAATATATATAAGCTAATACTATTTATATTCCTTCTCTTCTTTATCCATTAATACTTCCATATATATGAGATCACCTAATCCATTGTCAGAATGCCATCAGGAAACAAAAAGGTGGCCATGCCACTCAAGCTTTACTTGTAACATCCGTTCTCTTTCTCTTTTTCCCAAAAGACATAAAAGTGAAACCACAAGCAAGTTTGCAAAGCTATTCAAGAATATCAACTGGCTGACTAAGATCTTACGATAAGATTTCTCAAATCGAGAGTCCACTCCTTAGGTTACTAGTACACAACTTCAAGATCAAGAACACCACGAACAATTTAAAGAGGACTGATCGTTTCATTCTTATTTTTTTCATTACTCATGAGATTGTATTTCCTCGACATAAATCACACATTAATTAGGATGGATACTTCGGTAAAGATCACAGCGAAGCCATACCTGTTATTGGAGTACTCGTAAAGGCGTCCGCGGCTCGAGAAGACGATGAGGGCGACCTCTGCATCGCAGAGAACGGAGAGTTCATATGCTTTTTTCAGCAGCCCATTCCTCCGTTTGCAGAAGGTGACTTGGCGGTTCGTAGTGTTCTCAATTCTCTTGATCTCAATCTTACCCCTTCCCATGATCTTCCCTTCTTCCTCTATGAACTGAGCTGATAAAAATAACTACTTTGCTTAGATACATATGTATATGATTGATGCAGAAACATTTGATCGATGTAAGATATTTACATTTCATGGAACAATTACCTCATTTGATTCAAGCAAAAAAAAAAAGGAACAAAAAATCAAGAAAAGTAGCCCATTTGGATAGATCTTAAAGAGAAGAAATCCATGAATTATAGTGATATCAACTCATTCTTTGTAAATCATCAGCTGAAATCCATGCCATGCATATAATTATGATAGAAGATCCATCTAGCAACAAAGTTATTTTAATGAGAACAAACCACAAATACTCAAAACCTTTGATGGTTAACAAAGAAAAGGAGACTGGAAGACTTGGTTTCTAACTAAATGAAATCGTTGCAACAAGCATCTATATAAGCAAGTGGAGAAAGAATGATAAAAAAGATGAAAGGTAGGGCAAACAATTAATTAGATTGGAAACACTGGGGAATTAGACTTATTGACTTAGTACTCATGCTTGTTCTTATTACTCGAAATTTTTTACTCCTACTTACTACTTAATAAACCAGAAACTTCAACACCGAAATTTGCCGAGGAGGAATAAAAACTTCTAAACAAAAATAAAAAATAAAGACAAGGTATTGGTAGGAAACCGACATAAAGAGAGCAGCAAAGACTTCCAAGAGACCCTCACAATTCCTAAACCAACCCAAGAGACGAAAAAGTAAAGCATGAAGACCAGTATATCATGAATACTAACTCAAATCCCAATTCAAGAAGACCACCAGAATCATCAAAATAAAAAAATAAAAAAGAGAGCATAATGAACAAGTATATATATTATAACCTCTAATCAATTCCCTGAAACCCCTCCTCTTCCAAACCCGAGTCTTCTCTTTCTTTTCTTGATCTTAGACTTCCAAAAGCTTCATTTGCTCAGAGAGAGGGAGAGGTGAGAAAGGAAAAGCTACTGCATGGCCGCTGGTGAATTGTGGACCAGACGCTGTACCCTTTTTAATGTGGCTTGACGTTATCTTGTCCCTCGCATCCTCGGAAAAGCTAAACCTAAACCCAATCTTTCCCAAGGAAGCATTTACACATTTGGTGCTTCTACTGTGTATAAATTGTGCTAGATATAGACATAGATTTGCATATCTATCTATCTATCTGTCTTCATTTCTAGATTTCGGTTTAGATTAATTTGGAGAGTCTACTTGTTATACAAATAACCAATTTGTTTGAATCTATATTATGTATTTATTTACAAGTAAATAAACAAAAAAGTTTAATAAATTGAAGGGGGCAAGCATGCAAATATAATCCAAGCATATAATCTATCAACATATGTTAATATACAAAAGAGAAAACTAAATACAATTATATATTGCTATCCTCCAATATTTATGAGAGTGCCACTTAGCTTGACGGTAAAATTTACGCCTTTGCACTGTAAAAAGTTAAAAGGTTTTAAGAAGTTTTGAAAGCAATCTTCCGAAAAAATAAGAATAAATCTATAATTTTTAGGAAACAATATAGATAAAGAAGTGCGGACGAAGAGAGTAATGCTACTAGTAAGTAAGAATGTGTTGAATTATAATTTAGTTATGTTATAACGATAGAAGTATATATAGTAAAGGCTAATTAAGGTGAAGCAATAATACATAAAAAGGATCAAATATGTTAGTTAAACAATAGGATTAATTTTTGCATGTATATCCTTTAAACATCTCTTGTTTATATGTACAATTCTCAACAATTGATATTTGTATGTATACTTCTCAAAACACACTGTTTATATATATATATATATACTCCTTAAAGCTCTTATCTTTTACATAAATACTATTTAAAGTTAACTAGCAGTTAAATTTATATATAAAAAGATAAAACTATTCTTATTTGCTCCTAATTAAGTTATTTTAGTATTTTTTTTTCTATTAAATAAATGAGATTAAACTTTACATTTGTTAAAATGTAAACCAGAGTGTTTATGTGAAAAATAATATATATTTTGAGGAGTATTATAATATCAACTTTGGATAGGTAAACACAAAAAATCCCTAAACTTTTTAAAATATTATAATTGCCATTGTGCTATTAAAAAATATCAACTAATCATAATAAAAAAACATGATTTATATCCAAACAAGAGTATTTTCCCTTACATAAATCGTTAAAAATAGTTTATAAGCTATTCAATATTATACTCAATACACTGAAATGTACCTTATTTTATGTGAGACAAAAAATTATTGATAAATATCTTACATTCTAAACTTAAAAAGGGGAGAGGTATTTAAGTTATTTATATATATTTATTAACTTTAGCAATAATAAGCTAGGAATATTTTTATTAAAATAAATCATAATAGCAATTAAAAAAAAAAGCATAATGAATTCAATGGCATTTATGATATTTAAGAAATTTTCCGTGGCAATTTAAGTGAAGTTCCTAACTTTATATTGATAGTTCTATTCTCGCTCCATAGGACAGGCTGGAGGGGTAATGGTGCGTTCCAGTGTCCCGAAGGAAACGTCAAGCTTAACTGGGGTAATCATCAGGTGTGGCCTGTGGGTGAATCAGAGCCGTCCGCTCGTTGGACAAGTTTTGGCTAGACCACGGAATCTGAGCTAGAGACCGAATTCGGTTAAAACGGGTAAGATGATGGCAGTTATGGGAGGACGTGCGAGTCAATTTATCGCCGAGATTAGAAGCCAGAGTTAAAGAGATCGGACGGTTTGGATTGGCTCGGTATCACATCACTTGACGTCAATAATTCCAGGGATTTATTAGAATTGCATGCTTGTTTTCTTTTTAATTTTTATTATTATTTTTTTGCCGTATAGGGCGGCATAAATTGAACAACCCGATAATTCAACACGATAGCTTGAAATTTAAATAAGTTTATATTTAATTTAATCGGATTTGAATCATAAATTAGATAACTTATCAAACTTGTGTTTATAATTACTTTAATTAATTTAACTTGTTTATGATCCGACGTGTTAATTTGTTTATGATATGGTAACTCATTTATAGCATAAAAATTTTTATAATTCAATTGACTCATTTGTTGATTGATTAACCCGTTTATAATATTAAAAATTATAAAAAATCTCGGTTAATAAATGGGTCGTGTACGTGTACGTGTTTGCAATGTCATAACCCAATCCAACCCAATTGTCATACCTACTATTAGCTTCTATTGGTCATTTATTACAAAATCTTATTATTTTTTAAAATCAAAATGTCATGCATTGAGACGGACTGTATAGTCTAGTGATCATGGTTTACTAATCCATAATAGAGATTTCATAAAAGGTGTTGATTCTGTGCGAAAATATTGGGGTCGATAATTCCTAAATTTTCTAGTAGAACGCTATACAAGAGTGTGGACACAAGAGTTTATTGGTCTTTGATAATATCCATACATATATTTATTTATTATTTGAGTTATATCGGGTCGAACATGATCAAGTTGTGTACTCATTTATTAAACAAATGAGTTAATGCTGAACAAAATTTTGAGCCGAAAATGAGTAGTTAGTGAACAATGAGATATATTGATAACCCTACTGCTATATGTGTATTGTTTAGGCTCATCATGATCCATATTGTGAAAGATTGCCCTAGTTATTCAATCTATCTACCCGGATGAGCTAACACTTTAATATAACTTATGATTAACTTACAGACTCGTGATCTATAAAGATAAATGCAATATAATAATCCTAAATTTGAGAGTAACTATCCTATCTCATGTGATAAAAGAAAACTGGCAGAAAAGAACATAATTTAGGATTATTACTTGCAAATATGCATAATGTTCAGAGCCTTATCTTCCTCAGTACTCTAATAAAGAATATTTTCATATTTGCTCAAGAATTGCTAGTGATAGCTTTACTAGTTCTGTTCATAACCCAAAATGGGACTCAGTCCTCAACAGTCTGGCCCCCAAAATTTAATTGAGTTGATCAAAGTCATGCCCAACTATAATAATATCATTAAATATGTGGGGATTAAACTGTACCCAATAGAATGACCCACCATACTCCATGAATTATGAAAGCACCTGTGTTATGTTTTGAGCTACAAATGTTCATGCAACAAAAAAGAATTCATGTTAAGATACCACCCTTTCTTGTAGAATTTCTTAATAGTCAATGCTCAAGAATTTTAATTTTGAGAAATTTAGAAGAAGAAAAAATTCATCATATATTTACATAAAATACCTCTCAATAAAATTGTCTATTAAAAGGACAACCATACTACAGATTAACTTACATAGATGCTCTTTAAAAAAAAAACCTACATAGATGCTTCATCGATAACTATCCGTTAAATGAATTAATGTCTGAGTAATTTTAAAGCGGAGATTCGAATGATAAATATCAACATGGTAAAGTTTTAGTAAAAATGAAGCAAAATATAAGGTGTTTTACAAATTCCTTCTTCTCTCCATCTACCATGATCTAAAACTTTGGACCACTTCCAACTTCCATGAATTTAATTCTAGCTATATCTTTCCTTCCACTTGAGTGCATATGAAGGAGAGCCCATTACTAAACACAGGCCATGCCATTGGATATAAGTCACCATGAGTACACCTTAACTTATGCAAGATATCTCTAATCCATGCAATTAAGGTAGGCAGTTCAAAGACCCCATCCCTACTCATTTATTGCACATGCCACGGTATTATGCTGCTTGAATGCTACTGGACTTACCTTCTTGCTCTGTGGTCATTAATGGCAGAGGTGGAACATTCCATCCTAGTGAAACTTCTATGATGGTGTTAATGTAAACATCCATCTACCTTACTAAGTGATCTTTTCATGCTAATGGCAAAAGTAGATAGATATTTTTATCCTCCTTTTATTTTTCTCTCTTTTTCTTTGATGAGACTGGAAGAATATAAAGAACTACAGTGGATTAGAGTGATGTATTGACATTAATTTGAATGAATGTTATATATATAGGTAAGAGGAGAAACTTTGCTTTGTTACTTAACATTTCAGATGCAAGGTTGAATGTAGCCATCCATCTCATTTACAGTTCATCTTTAGCTGAACATCCCTCCTCAAATGAGACCAATGTTTCCTTAAACAATTTCTTGTGAGTTGAAATTTCAGAAACCCTATGCTGCAGCTTCTTTGCAAGCTTCCATGCATTTAATTTCAAGTATGGCTTCAAATTGAACAAGGATCAAAATCAAAATGATATGTTTGCTTGAATTGAAACTTACCGCAACCTGCAGAAAAATTAAGAAAAAAAGAAGTTATTTGAGCATGTGGAAGAAGTTTCTACACCCAAATGGAACAAGAATAGATGCACAAATAGTTGCACTCTGTGTCAGCAATTCAATTGCAGGTAAAAGCACTGCAAGAGAGCTTGTGGTGTCTCATGTCTACTAAGTCAATTTGTTCACCGAACCACAAGGATAAGAAGAACAACACCATAACTAGATTCACTTTCACATACCACAACAACCACACTAGAATAATTATCCAGAAATAGCAAGACAAGATCTTGAAAAGATTCACTAATCTACAGATGTTATACAGTGCTGCATGCTCTCTCATTTAATCTGCTTCTTTCTCTAGATAAAAGGAAGGTTGGAAGAAATAAAGTGCTACAAAAGTTTTTTTGTGGGCTACAATTGTTCCCCACTGTCTTGAAGGTGATCAAAGCATACAAAAGGATAGGAGTGTTCTTCTCTTGTCCACAACATCAAAAGAACAATCAAGGAAAGCCACTAGCACTCAGAGCATTACAAGAATAGGAGTGAATTAAATAAAAGAGCAAACAGTGTAAGGAATCCAAATGAGCAAGATCCATAGTTGGTAATAGAGTTTTCAAGCACACCAACTCATAAAAAGCAAAATTCTAAACACTTATAACAAGAATAACTTGAAGAATATATTGATTGTGCTTTGCTTGCTTGCAGGCTTGTATGTTACTATATACCAATTTTAATTTTTACTTGATTTCGGCTTCAGAGTTCAGACTAATGTTGATGAACTTGTCTTCCTTGGGAAATGGAGCCTCCCACTTGAATATAGACACACTTTTTTTGGTCTAATATTTTGTGTTCTTCTTATCCTCTCTTCTCTCTCTCTCTCTCTATCTATATATATAACATATCTTCTCATTTGTTTCACAATCTTGCTATTCTAGCAAATCAGAGTACATGCGAGTCTTCTTCTTAAATCATCTAGTTTTATTTGGTCAGGTCACGTAGGTTATTTCTGGTATGCATAGTCTCTGCTTATGATCTTAGTTTAAGGAGCTAGCTCTATGTTATCATATGATCACATACTGTAAGTATGTAGGCTTGCTCTGTTTGATTTGATGTATGATATTGCCTTCTTCCTTGAGAATATACTTCTTAGATCATTCTGAAGCTACTGAAATTTGCCAAATAAGATGGAGGAGATTCATGACATAGTTATAGTTGGTGGAGGAATAAGTGGACTTGCCACTGCATTAGCTCTTCAAAGGTTTGAAAAAAAAAAAAAATTTACAATACATTGCAACTGCTGTAGCTTACTAAGATTGAACCAAAGTTCTTATCTGACATTATGCTATCAATTTTCTTTTTTAATGCAGGAAGGGGATAAAATCCATAGTTCTTGAGAGGCATGAAACACTGAGGTCTAGTGGAGCTGCAATTGGTATGTTCATCAATGGTTGGCGTGCTCTGGACGAGCTTGGCGTCGGTCGGCGGCTCCGAGAGAAGTCTCTGGCTTTGATGGAGTGAGTTTATTTCCTGCACTCTATGCTGATGCATGAGAAGTAACAAAGAACACTAATCAGAGTGGTTTCTTTTCAATCTTTGCTTATGAACTATTTCTCAGTGGTGGTCTCCTCTGTTTTGGTTTGTATCCATGCAGAATTCAAGATGTGTGGATTCACAAAGATGTATCAAGAGTGACACCATGCAGGTAGTTAGTACCTCTATTTCTACAAATTTATAGGAAATTTTCAATTTTACACCTTAAAATTAAAAATAACGAAAAGAGAGGGTGTAAACTATAAAAAAAGTTAATAATTAGAAGTTATTTTAATTTATAGGAAAGAAGGACTGCGATGCTTACGGAGAAGTGATCTAATTGATGCCTTGGCTTCGAGCTTGCCGGCCGAATGTATTCGTGTCGGTTGCCAAGTGGTGCGAATTGAGCCAGATCCTCTCACACTCTTCCCTACTCTTTATACCCGAGAGGGTGAAATTATCAAAGCTAAGGTAGATAGGAAATTTTCGATTTCAACCCTCCTTTTCCTCTTTACATATCTATTTAACAAAAGCAGAGCCATTAAGTTGTTTTATTGTCTCGGTTGATGATATTTGTAAAGCAAAGATTATAAAATATATTTAACCTTTAAAAAAAAGAAGGAGATATTTGCATATAACACCCTACTTTTTAATAATATTGTAAATTAAACTCTATAATTTAACCAATATGTGCAGAAAATAATCTGGGTAAGAATATTCTGTTAAATAAAAATATTTTGTTTTTAAAGTGATTAAAATATACTTATTTCTATAATAACTAAAATTCTCTTAGTAAGTCTTGATTAAGGGTATTTTTATAAAATTTTTAGTATAGCTAATTTAATCTTACTCAGAGTTTTAGTTAAGTTTAACTAACGGATCTAATAGTATTTTTTACACATACTTATTAAATTATATAGCTCAATTTACAAGTAGTAAAAGCATAAGATGTGAATCATAATTACCTTAAAAGATTGGGTGTTATATACAAGTTTCCTAAAATAAAAACATGTTCATATGTGCAGGTTCTAATTGGCTGCGATGGCTGGAACTCGGTGGTTGCCAAGTGTTTGGGGTTAGCGGAGCCAAAGACGCTCCGAAATCTGGTCATCCGAGGCGTCACAGAATTCTCGAAAGGCCACCAATTTGGGGACTCCTTCGTTCGCCAATTTGATGACAAGATGCTCTTCGGAATGATCCCAATCGATCACCAAATCATCCATTGGTTCGTCGATTGGCTTCCTACAAGCACTGGTAAAAAAAAAAGAACTTTTTTTTTTTTCATATCAGAGCCTGCGTTTTAGGATTATTATATACCACCTCCTTTTTAACATCCAATGGAAATATTTTTCATGCATTGAAATGAAAACAAAGGGCAATTTAGGTCGACAAAGTTAAAATATTATTAGAGTTTTTCTTTTCAGCGTGTATACCCTTGTTAAATTTCTTATTTATATTTGTGTGCTTTTGTTGTTATGAATTTTTTCAAATCATACTCTATATTTTATATATTTTATTTTCTCTACCCCTCCATTAAAGAAGATAAAAATAATTTAGGTATTTAAAAATAATTATGTATATTATAACGAAATAGTTTTTTGTTAGAATTTAATCTTGAATATTAAATGAGAATTATAAAAAAAAAATGAGAAGTCGAACTACCAAATAATCAAAGACGAGGTGCAAACATAAAATAAGTAAAATATATAGTGAAATTTTTCCAAAAAATACTACATTATTTTTTAAAATTAAAATTACATAATATATCTTTTACTTAGACTTTAGAATCTAGTTCTCCATTTATTTTTATTTTAATATAAAATTATTTAAGGGTATCAAGTTTATTCTGCATCGGGCTTGATGATAAATATCCAGGTGTTAATATTAATAAAGGCAAAATAAAGGGTCTTTTTCATAAATTTCCTAATATTTTTTGACAAATTTACTGATGTAAAGATAAAATTACTCTTATTCTTATTTGTATAAATTCATATTAGGGTATAAAGCAAATAAGAAACTTTCGAGATGTATTAGACTTAAAAGAAAGAATCGATCTACAGGTCTTTTTTGCAAATAAGAATAAAGTGTACGTGGTAATTTGCAAAAATCACAAGTCTTAATCTTTACCAGATATGGAAACCTCAACAAGGAACCCCGACATGATCAAGGAATTAGCAACTGCGAAATTACGAAACCACCCTCCTGAAACCCTCGAGATGGTCCGGAACGGCGAGCCGGATTCCCTGAGCCTGGCGAGAATCAGGTACAGATCTCCCTGGGATCTACTCCTCTCCGACGCCTTCCACCGCAGCACGACGTGCCTCACGGGCGACGCGATGCACGTGATGGGGCCCTTCCTCGGGCAAGGAGGAGCCGCCGCTTTGGAGGACGCCGTCGTGCTCTCGAGAAACCTGGCAATGGCGCTGCGGAAGGGCGAGGAGGACGACGGCGAGGTGACGGTGTTGTCCGATGAGGAGATCAAGAGGAGGGTGGGGCTTGGGATGGGGGAGTACGTGAGGGAGAGGAGGAGGAGGATCGCGTTGCTTGGATTGCAATCTTATCTCATGGATTTGATCTATTCGGGCTCCAACGTTTACAAGTTGGTCGGTTTGGTGGTTTTGATGGTATTTTTCCGAGGAGAGATGCTGAAGCACACGGAGTATGATTGTGGGAGACTGTGAGGACGAGGCTTGTGTTTTTCTCTTTCAGATAATTGCACTAAGACCCCTAAACTATTACCTATTTTTATGCGTACCTTTCCTTAAAATATGGAAAACACACCCTTCCTTTTGTTTTTATTATAATATACACCCTAGTGGGTATTTATTATTCAACCCTTGTATTTTAGGTTTAATTTTCAAAAATATTCCAACACTAGTTTTCTTTTAACTGAAAATAATCATACACATTAATTAATTTAACTGTATGTGTAAAATAAGTCAAAAGAGGAAAAAGAAATATTAAAATTAATGGATTTTTTTTAATGTCATGTGCTGTCAGGTTAAATTAACAGGGTGTTTTTAAAGATTAAACTCGTAATATAGGGTTGAATAATGAATTATGATAAAATATGGTCTAAATAATAATAAACAAGTTGTTTTCGATCAATTTCCTTCTTCTTCTTTTTTTCAATATAGAGTATCTTTTAGCAAGATGAAAGAGGTATATTTTTGGAAAATCTAACAAATTTTTTTTTTCTGTATTTAAAGTGTTTTTCTGAGAATAAATTCCAAAATATGGAGAAACGTAAATGTGTAAAAATGCAGGGTGTGATATGTAACTTTCCATACATATAATTTCATTGATGTAGTATCCACTCCAGGAGAAGATTTGAACCAAGGAAGAAAAGACTTCTATTACAAGAGTTCATGAGTGCAGAAACAAACATTGATGCTGAAAGCTACAACTTATAACAGCAGAGAGAACAAGCATTGGTGTAATTAAAACTGCAAAATTAATATGATAAACAAATTCATATCTCAAATTTGATCTCACTCAGGCCATTGCAAGCTGTCGTATGTTCATAGGACACACATCAGATGGAGATGTTGAATTGTAAGCCTTGTTGGCATAGACAATGTTTGCAGCATCTGTAGGGTGGAATGCATCCCAAAACAAGTAGCTCGATCGATCTTCGCAGGGTGTTTGGAGTGGTAGACATGTTATTTGCCCATTGTTCCGACCTACGCCGCAGCATCCTTTGTCGATCACACTGAAACCTGATTCATTCACATCAATCTTAGTAGTAATCATCAAAATTTTATTGATTCAGAACTATATCTAGTTTAGGCTGGTGATCGTCGAATGAATACCGTAAGATGCTGCATTTCCAACGATATCTTTTGAGCTCTCGTAGGTGTTAATATAGATGAACTTGGCATCAGGAAGCTCGCTGTTGAAGCGATTAACCATCTGAACAAGGCCAGTGTTGAACATGCTGATGGCTTTGTTGATCTTCTCATTGCAAACGGTGCCTTTAGTCTTTTTATTGTTGTTTCTATTGCTGTTCCGAGCTAGCTCATACGGTATGCAGCCGATCTGTCCAATGCCGGCAATTGCTATTTTACGAGCACCCAAATCATACATGTCCTGAAATCAGATTAAAAGAAAAGAAGAAGAAGCTATAATCTTGTAATGTTTCAACTTATATCTGTTTGCTGAAAAATTTGATGAGATACTGAATGCTTACTGTAAGTTGTCGCGAATAATCTTGGAGGAGAAGAGTAGCATAAGTTCTGGGGCTGTATTGATAGCTAGTGGTGTACATATCTGGCATGAAGTAGTTGTTTAGATAGTCATTGCTGCCCATTCCTACAAAGTAAATGCATTTGCTGAGATGATCACTAAGCCTAGTAGTGTTTCCTCTGAATATTCTCCTCATCAGCTGCACTGTGTTGCGAAAGTGGTCTACTTGCTCATAGAAAGGGTAATGCTGACCCTATTGTCAGATAAATAACGTCGCGAAAATTAATTACAAAACTAATTCTGAATATGTTCTATAGACAGATAGAATCATTGAAACTTACCAAGTTGTTTCCAGTTTCTTCTCTAAGTCCAGCAGCTCCTGATGCAAAATTCAGGCCTCTCAACACTTCAGCACCGCGCGCTACCGCATGCGGAGGAATTAAGTCTCTGAAACCTAGTAATTGCGCTATCGAAGCACACAATACATCAAAAATTAAGCTAAGTAAGACAAAACATTTTGAAACATAGCAACAATGGCATTGCCATATATGAATCTAACATATTGAAAAGGACTTGAACCTAAGATATCGACCATGGTGTGGCCATTAGTGAACCTCCCTGGTGCAGCTCGAGGGAAGTCAATGCCATAAGGCCTGTAGTTAGCCCTGGCAAGAGTTAGGATGTTGTTGTTGTTGCCATTGTCAACCAGAGAGTCTCCAAAGATGAAGAAGCAAGGCACCTGGGGCTGGACAACTGACCATGCCATTGTAACTCTTAGCAAGGCTAGAATGACCAGCATTACCTTTTTAACTTCCTCCATCTCTGAAATGGCTCAAGAACAAATCGATAAGAAGATTTCTGTGACCTTGTAGGGATATATAGAGTGTTGGAGTTGGAGGGATAGTTGTTTGGTGTGTTACAATTGATTGAGGGTCGGTTGAGATCATGAAGAAAAAGAGAGAGAGCTCGTGAGGAGGTTGGGTTTTATCCAATTGGAGAGGTGGATCATGCACCTCAATTGGAGAGGTGGGTTGCAATAAATGCTAGTGGTGACGATTGTTTTAGTGCTGGAGATGCAAGAGTTGCACATAGATGAGGTCCCTGAAGCAAAATCTCTACTATTTCAGGTTATATTTGCAAATACCAAGTCATAATGAATATTCTAAATATTTTTTTCTCTCTTTTTTCCACCATGTAAATAAGCTCTTAACTGGACTACATAGACCCTTTTATTTATATACTTGGGGTATAAATACTACGAAAAATAGGGAAGAGTTCATGGTCAAAAAAGAAATATATTCTGACTATATTTCTAGGAGGGTGGTTTTTATGAAAATATATCCAAATAAAGGATTTGATTTGCAAATATATAAAATGAAAGAGTTATTTCATAAAAATTTCG
Organism: Typha latifolia; assembly: GCF_019914945.1. Classification (NCBI taxonomy): domain Eukaryota; kingdom Viridiplantae; phylum Streptophyta; class Magnoliopsida; order Poales; family Typhaceae; genus Typha; species Typha latifolia. The sequence goes on from NC_133100.1 coordinate 7,439,064, forward strand.
AAATGTAGGTGGTTATTTTGCAAAAGGAACCCTTCATAATACTTAAATGCATTCACCTCTCTCTCTCTCTCCATAGAAGTTAAAACTTAAATGGGAAAATGACAGTTTAACCCCTGTAATTGGTGGCCATTTCAACCGAGTTTTTAACCAAACTAGCCCCCTCTAAATATCATATCCCGAATTAGACCCCCACCATAAAATTAATACCAAAAGCGTGCTAATTTTGCCACATCAGCATCCATATCAGTACAACACTAAATTTATCACAGTTATATCTAAAAGATAAAATAATAATTACTTCAGCATATACCTATAGAATAAAGTGCTATTTTTTTTAATATTTTATGTAAAAATAAATAGTTTTTTTTTAAACGATGAATTATTTAATATTTTTCTTTCACTAAACATAATAGCATTCGCCAATTGTTGATCAACCATTACAGGGAATGTGAAAAATATTAATTACTCCATAGAAATATAGTCAGCATTTAAAAATACCTTCTTAGTTCATCCATAAGGCATACTATTATTATATTCTATTAGTATGCTATTGTACTGAGTTCCTACTTTACTGGTGCATCTTTTACTCAACCAATTAACAAGACCTAATAAGGTCACCATGCAATGATTTGGTTCTATACCTAGATTCTCTCCATAAATATTGAAATTGATATCTAATAATATTTTTTTTTTATCTCAAAATTATATGCATATGATTTGAGCTCATTTATTGAGAAGATTAGTACAGTTGCCTAACCTATACATTAAAAGATTAGTCTCTTTATTTAGTTTATAATAAACTTATGAGTGCATAATTTATTTTAAAAAAATAGTAATCATTAATAAAACATTGAAAATTAAGGGTTGCCATAGAAATTAAGATATATTCTAACTTTGACATTTTCACTTCATGGATCTCCACTCTTCAGAGATATCTATCACTCACTTTTATCCTCTTTTTCTAAAAAAAAAGAAAAGAAAAAGGAAAATACTATCTAAATGAACCACATATATATATATATATATAGGGTAACAAGTGAGTGATTGATGCCATAATAAGACAAGCACTCAATTCTCCAATAAAAATAAATACTATTGCTAGCTTTTCACCAATCAATCCAAGTACTTAAAATGAAAATATAATCCACTCATGAAATAGTAATAGGATTGAAAAAAGAAGAAGAAAATTTAAACCTATTCTTGCATGAGAGGGCAAAAAGGCTTCCCCTCATTAGCAGCTCTATGGCTAGGAATGGCGAAATGCCTCAACCTCCCTTCCTGCTCCTTTAGATACCCATCACATAAGAATGCCATGGAGAACTTATCCTCCACAACCCTATTCACATCATGCACAAAGACATCGGTGACCTCCCCCTCTCTCCTCCCCCTCGCCGCCATCCCCGCCGTGTATATCGCCGCCATCCTCCCCGGCGCGTCCAGGAAGTACCCGGTCGGCGCATCGACCATGATCACATCCCAGTCCACCTCGTAGAACACGCTCGGCAGCTCCTTCAGGGCCAGCTGACACGTGGAAAACCTCGTGTCCCCGACCGCCATGCACTCCGGCAGCCGCCCTAGCATCAAGAGGTCATCGGCGTCGCGCACCTTCGTGCTGTACTTCACGTGGTACGCCTCCAACGAGGGCTGCTTCTCCCGGATCGACTTAATCCACGCCTCGTCTTCCTCGAGGAAGATGGTGCGGCCGCCGTGGTTGAGCGCGGTCCACATCAGGCTGTCGTGCCCGAGGCCGAAGACCAAGAAGTTGCACGGCGACCGCTTCTCCAGGACGCGCGCCGTGACCGCTATCTCCTTGAAGGTCTGCTGAGGAGTAATGTTCGAGGTGGTGTAGTGGATCACGGTGTTTGCCAGGGACTGCGGGACCTTCGTGCATGTAGGTGTTGATGCAAATGCCTTCGAGCTAACCGGCCGGCTTCCCTGCGGCGACGAAGACGGTTGCAGCGATGGTCTTAGTACGAAGAGGACAGTGAAGAGGAGAAAGAAGCCGAGGAGGAAGAGTTTTAGGTTGAGAAAGCTCTGCATCTTGGCCTTCATGGCTAACAATTTAGATGCCTTCCTAGAATGCATTGTGGCATAACAAAGTTTTAAAGTTTTAATAGAAGGAGAGAGGTATAATAAGGTGGTGGTTGAATAATTGTCTCAAGGATACTTGAGGATGCAGTAAAGGAGGAGAGTGATGAAGACAAATGACCTAATTAAAGGGTTGGTGCATGAGATTAGATTGTTCTCCAGAATACTTGAAGATGCAGTAAAGGAGGAGAGTGATGAGGACAAGTGACCTAGTTAAGGTTTGACACCCATGATGAATGATTTTCTTTGTCTTCTTCTTTCTGTGAAATATCTTTATTTTTTAAATTTATGGGAGGAATTAGTAGTTAAAAAAGATTCTGATATAAGTTTTTTTTTCATAAATTAGAATAGTGTATAATAATTATATTTCATGTGATATAAAGTTGAAATATAAGTTACCAAACGATTAAATTGTCTGTTATAATGGATGAATGAGAAGATAAAAGAAAAGAGAAAGATTGAAATAATAATTGATTAAAGTGATACTGTTTTAAGAGTAGTATAGTAATATTAAATATAAAAATATTGTATGGAAGAAAAAAGAAGTTAATATTGAGATGAATGATTGTTTAATTACCTGCTATACTAATATAAAAAAGCTTATAACAGAAGAAAAGTTTTCTTATTCCCTAAAAGAGTATCAAAGTAGAGAATCACTAACCTTGATAATTATTCAGCAACAGGGAGAACTAATGGAGTTCCAACAAAATCATAAATTTTCTTGAAAGAGAGATAAGAACTCCGAAACTCTCAATAGAAAATTCAAGTAATCAACTACTAAGATATCCTTCAACAGATCATTAAAGAAGATTTAAGAAAGGATCAAACCTTATTATAGTTTTTATTATAAAATCACCAACCAACCAACCACCAAAACTGTCCCACTTGTTGGTGATGGTGGGGCCTTGATTACTTTTTATTAGGTAATAATTTTACTAGTCATGTTCTATTGAAACTATACTCTGAATCCAAATGAAAAGGAATCGTCATTTTATAGAATCTACCTTTCTATATCATAGATTTGTTTTGGAAACTAGATTGAGTTTTTCTGAGAACCAGGAATACATTGAATTATTTCTCAGATCCAAGGGGGAACAATTGGTGGCATTAAATAGAAACTTGTTTACTATGATTTAAGAGGATATTAATAATTTGGCTATCTTGGCCCCCTTAGTATTACTGGCTTACTGCACTCCATCTTTCTTAGATTATATAAACATTTATTCAAAACATCATACATTTTTCTTCAAATATCTTAAAACACCATGTCGTTCCTTAGATTTTTTTATGAATAATTTTTTTTGGTTCAAATTTATATGAATAATTAGATTTTTTAAGTCAAATATGGAATGTTTGATATTTTAATTAATGAAATATCTCTATTCTATTGGCTATTGTAAAGATAAAATTAACTTGAGGTATTTTTCAGACATTAAATACAAAATGCAAATGATAGACATTCATATGGTAGAGTGTAAATGATAATAAAAATAAAAACTATAGTGTTTTTTTTAATCTATTTTCCTAGATTTTGTTTATTCATAGATTAAAGTGAGATAAATGGGGACTTATATGTGAGGAGAATGGTAGTGTCTGTTAGTTCTCACATCATGTCAAGAATTAAGATTGTTGTCCTTTAAGCACATCTAAACCTATCTCTAGATAGTATTTATAGCGGTCATTTAGTGCCACGCATATTGCATTTATAACATTAAATGAGAAATCATCATAAACAAAATAAATTAATACATATTTTTGATATCCACTTAGTTTAAATGGATCTCAAGATACTGCATAGCCATAGAACCCCTGATTTAGAACATGAAAAGAATTTCTATAACAAAAAAGTTATAAATTTTTTTATTATTTTCTTATCGCTTAAACTTAACATGCATCATTGTTAGTTCATCGATCGATCGATCAACTGAACTAAGTCGATTTAATTTACTTCCAAATATTGTGTCCTTTTAGGGCTCAAAATTAAACCAATCAATACCAAAGACATTTGAATGACAAGAAACTAAGGTTTGGCCACATTGGAAGCAAAATATCAACACAAGGAGCAAAATAGAGGACACCAAAAGACATGGACACTGGAACAACCAGAAAGGCCAAGAAACTATAGACGCTAGCGTAAGATATCAACTTCAACTATTCTTCTTTCTTTCAGCTATTCTACTGGGACGTAGTCATGGATAAAAAACAACAACCTTATTCTTTTTAGTGTAGTATTTGTACAACAACCAATGCTTATAAACATTGGTGATGCCACATATCAACTACCATTCTCGTTTTCCTAAAGGTTGTTTGGCAGACGGGAATAAAACAATCAAAGGTTTACATACATTTTATCCGGATTAAATTAGTTTACTCTCTTAAACTTTATTTTATATTTTACTACACCTCTGTATTTTTGACCGAATTACAGCCGTTTGATTTTCCTCTAATGTTGACAATATCGATGTCTTTTTCTAATTTAAAAAGTATTACTAGTTTAAACAAAAATAAATTTATTCTCCTAAACTTTCCCCCAAAAGACGTGTGTTTAATTTATATGTTATTTTATTTTATTCATTAACGTTGTGTATATTTACAATCTAGGAGATTTAGTGATAGCAAACAAAATTCATAACGTAATGATTTAAATACGGAATTATTATTATTATTAAGACTCAACCATAGAGGTATTTATTATTCGACCGGTGCTCTTAGTTACTTGACCGAAAAAAGATCTTACTCTAGTGGATTAATAAGAACTATTAACGGACAAAATGATGCCACATCGTTTTTGTTTCTAAAGTATTTATAGAGTGTTTGTGGTCGTAAGATTACTCTTAAATTATTAGGTCTTTTTTATTTCTAAAATACTTACAATAACTTTTTTTCATGTATAATAAAATAAACCATTATTTTTTAGCTCATAAGAGATATGGCCAATAAGGCAAGAGTACAAGCTTTACATTTAATCCTTATAAAAATATTTAAAAGAAAAAGGTATAGTAAAGAATAGCATAGTGATACTCATATTGATAAGCTAAAGATAGAAAATGAAGTCCCATTATATTTTAGATATTAAAAAAAATATTTTGCAATGGATGGAAATTTTCTTTTTTATGCCAACCAGCCATCGTGATAGTGTTAAATTAATCCAGGGTATTTTCTGTAAAATAGTTTGGTAAAACGTATGGCTTAATTTGAAACTATTGAAAATACTGGGCTTAAACCACAAATAGGTGAAAATGGCGGGGTTAAATGCAAACTTTCGCCCATGAAATTTTTTATCGGGCCTTAAATGGGCTCAACAACCCACCTACTAATGGCCCAAGCCCGCGTTAAAGATTACACTATCGAGAATTCGACGGCGGCCACTCCGACGTCGTCGAGGGATCGAGGATTCAGGAAACGGCGATGGCTCTGAGCGCCGTGATTCGGGAATGGGGGAGGAGGAGGAAAGCCTACCACTCTCTTCTCATTCATCGTCTTCTTCCTCCTCCTCCTCCTTCCTTCGCTTCCTTCTCCACCGGCGGGGATGGCAATGGCGATGGAGATGGGTTCCAGAGTTCTCGAGTCGAAATCTTTGACAGAGATCTCAAGAGGAAGCAGGTATGATCTCCGTCTTTCTCTATCTTCTGTTCTTCCTATATGCTTGGTTATGACGGTGGATGGTTATTGCAGAGGGATCGAGCTGCGTGGTTGATGCGAGGTAAGGACGACTTCGCCGATTCCGTTGCCGACAACCTCCTTGATCGGCTTGAGGTACCTCTCTCTCTCTCTCTCTCTCTCTCGCTAAACATGCTGTATCTACCGATCTCACATTTGTCCCCTTCTTGATTATTAGGTGATTTTTGGTGGATTAAACCAAATTCAAGAAAGCAATATCGAGAATTACTCGAAATAATTTGGGATTAGAGACGTTTAGCCTCTGAGCAAATAGAGGGAATGAGATACAGAGAACTGTAACAGATGCTTGTCTATGTAAAGAATGAGGAATATTAGCGTAGGAACCGAAAGAGGGTCTTTCATCCCTCCTTTTTATTTCAAAATAGAAAAGGTCGAATAGAGAACTCTTTTTTCTTCTGAAAATGTTTTTTTTTCCTAATCTTAATATAATAGAACTGTAAGGTGGAATTTAAGAAGAAGTATGTAGATCATATGGGCCTTTCATGGCCATTATATTGAAGTAGTTTGAACAGTCATTTTCTTTTGCAGCATCTTTAGTTTCACAATGTCACTAGACTTTGAAGCATGTAGTTTGCAAAAGGATTTGTTATGGAGATATTTTGTGCCTTTCAGGATTGCAAAAAGATGTTTCCAACAGCACTGTGTTTTGGAGGCTCTTCTGGGGCTATTAGGCGTTTGTTACGTGGCCGTGGTGAGTTGATCTTGTTCATTGTATTTTAGTGTCTTCTGTTGGGATTATCTGTGCCTCCACATTGTGTCCTCAGCAAGATTTTGTTACATGTTAGTGCATTCCTGTTGATATTAACTCAATGCCTCTAATCTAGAATACTTCAAAAGTATGTTATTAAGATTTTATTCCTGTCACCTAGGAACTCATCTCTCTGTTGTTGATCTTCTCATTCTTGAATGATGGTAGTGATACTGCATTTGTATTTTGCACCTGCATCTATCTACTCATATTCTTATTTGACTAGAAACAATTGAAAGCTTGAGTTTTCCGAGTAAAATTTAGGGAAGTATGTAGTTCAACTTTCTGAATCCACTCCCTGATATTAGGTGGAATAGAAAAGCTGATCATGATGGATATGTCATTTGACATGGTTAAGAAGTTGAAGGAATCAGAGAATGACAGCCCTAATGATAACCTTGAGACATCATTTGTGGTTGGAGATGAAGAGTTCCTGCCGATAAAGGAAAGGTAAATATATTTTGCCATCCTGATGGAGCCACATTGTACAAAGCATACTGTTAGATTTGGTGTGACATTGTGTGCTTCAGAGATAAATTTTATTTATTGAAGTTTCTCTTATCATTTACAACACTTTATTTTTTTGGCTTTTGAAGCTCAGTGGACTTGGTGGTCAGTTGTCTGGGGCTTCACTGGACAAATGATCTCCCTGGAGCAATGATACAAGTATGTCACATGCCACTCTTGTATTATTTCAGTTTTGTCTTTGAATTAGGAGATTATAGTTGTTGAATAATGATTTGGTATTATGGCAGTGTAGATTAGCATTGAAGCCTGATGGCCTATTTCTTGCAACTATTCTTGGTGGAGAGACTCTAAAGTTGTTATTCAGTCATTTTAACCTATATGATTTTGGACATTGAGTATATCTCTGCTTACTCTTGTTTCTGATAAAATGTATTCTAATGAGCAGAGAACTGAGAATAGCTTGTACGGTTGCTCAAATGGAACGAGAGGGAGGCATAAGCCCTCGACTTTCTCCATTAGCACAAGTACGCATTTTGAACAAGATTCGAACTTTGGCTTCAATAGTTCAAGTTTGATAGAATTTGAGGTCATCGTGTTGAAGTTTTATTATAATAGACTAGACTTGAAGAAATATGATTTCTTTACTTGTTTTACTTCCGAGGGACTGTCTACGAACTAATATCTTTATGCTTTTTGTTTAATTCATTCTGTGCCCAATGCTGCCACTGTTCTGTCTTACTATTTTTGTTGTATTTGTCAGGTGCGTGATGCAGGAAATCTTCTGACAAGGGCAGGCTTCACTCTCCCTGGTGTTGATGTAGACCAGTATACAATAAAATACAATAGTGGTTGGTGCTAGAGAGATATCTCAATTTTATCTAATGCAAAATCCTTACTTTTTAATTTTGATGTTAATCTAGCTTGGTGCCTTCTTAAGATAATAAATTCAGTAGTGATCAGACTCTATTATTGATTTCTGACAACCGGATCCCCACCCACAAGCAAATTGTTGATAAAAATCCAAATAGCATTTTAGATCTCGTATTAACAATCGAAATATGATCAAAATACAAAAACAATATTTGATGGGTTTTCTTCCTATATCTATGAACTCCTTCTTGGCAGGGTAATCTTATTATAAGGCTATAAGCCTAAACTCCTTTTATCTCTGTAAAATTGAAGCATTGTCTAAATGCTTAGTTGCAAAAAATGTGATTAACTTTTATATTGTGGAAGTTCATCCCATTGTTAACTTTGCTCTATCATGTCTAATTGATCTTTATATTTGGAGATTGCCAGAATAAAATGCATGACTTTGTAGTTTGTAGGTAAATTCAGGAGTCAGCCTGTAAAGAAGATGCTGATTACAATCCTATGATTTAGATATATAGAAATACACTGATGCAGATTTTTGTTTCTAGTTTGCTAGATTTTATATCAGTATATATTATTTATTCCCTTATTCTACTTGTTGCCTGTCATTGATGATTGTCATGTATTGTGTAATTATACTGACTTTTCTTATGGAATGTTTGGTGGCGACAAATATCTTGGCGTGAATTTCAGAAGGGTACTTTGAATTTGTTATAAGCAAACAGTTTTTTTTGGGAAAACAGAAAACGAACATTTAATTTTGCATATTTCCTACGTACTTTCCTTTTCTGTCTGAGGCATGAGTGAGTGTTATTATATTAACGATTGATTGTGGTGCCGCTCTTTCCTGTCACTACATGGTAGGATGTACCATGCAGATCACATATGGAAACCAGTCTGCAAGACTATTGACGATACCCTCGTCAATCAATACTATCTAGGTTTTATGCCACTTATGATCAGGCAAATCACCTTCCAAGCTCATAAATCATTAAATGCATAGGTGAGTAGAAAACCAAATTTTTGAAAAGAATGACCTAGAGGCAAATGTTTTTCCAAACATCTGAGAAAATGTACTTATGATCGTTGCAATCACTTCCTCAATGAACAAGCTTATCAAAATTTAGGTCAAATTTTGGTTTTGTCTAGAAAATTTTTGGTAACTACCTTCATGCTTTAGTGCTTGTTTCTCCTTACTTCACCTTCTATATGATTTTTGTGTAGCTTTGGAACTTGTTGAACATCTCCGAGCAATGGGTGAAACAAATGCTCTTTTTCAAAGAAGCACTGTAAGTGTTTTCCAAAAACAATTGCTCCTTTTACCCTTTCTTAAGATTGTAAAAGTCCAACTACTAGATTCCACTCTTGTCTCTCATATTACTAGATGTTTCTTTAATGTTATCAGATTCTAAAGAGAGATACAGCTTTGGCGACTGCTGCAGTTTACCAGTCGATGTTTGGTGCAGAAGATGGAACAGTGCCAGCAACTTTTCAGGTACCTGTACCTATACAAGTTTGAGCTCTATTTGTTTCCTAGTTGCCTGCTCGTGTATTTAGATGTCTTTTGACCGTGCCACTGATCTACATATTTATCTAAACATATGCTGAATACTGCATTGAATTATTAAACTAGATTCAGACTTTGTGCTATTTCTTCTTTGGATTTCAGTGGCAGATTCATACTAATGACTGTGACTTGGGAACATAGGTTATTTACATGACAGGATGGAGAGAGCATCCATCCCAGCAGAAGGCCAAGAGGAGGGGCTCTGCCACCGTATCATTTAAGGACATCCAGAAGCAATTTGGTAGCAGCGGCTAATGCCCTGTTGAACTTAATGACTACAAACAATGGTGTGTTTGGTTTCTTAATCATTTTCTTTTTGAAATACTCACAGTGCCTGTTGCTAAGAAAATGTTTTAGCTTTTGATGCTATACTTTCTTTTCTGTGTAGGAGGAAGCCAGAAATAGCATACAGGTTGATATAGAAGAAAACTGACAGCCAGATCAATAAAGTGCGTCAAACCTGGACTAGATAATCTATCCCCAGGATAACAATTGCCAATATCTTGTTATTTATTTTCCACTCCACATCCTTGTTAACTAGTATATTGTTCCATGATGTTGAAGACTTTTGGGAGTCAATTTTGTTGCCCATTTTGGTCGATGATATGACTTCCTCCTGAGATGACTAGAAATGGATGGATCTTCTGAGAGAAGATTGACAACTATGTTTCTGAGTTTTCACGGAGCTGCATTATCTTTCACTTTTATCCGCAACTTCTTCCACATCAATTTCTAGAGCAGATACTATAGCTTCTCCAGACATGTATTTCACAAGTTTAGGGCAATTCTTTTGCAGTTTTTGGAGATAGCTCGTATACAGCTATTGAACAAGGGACCTCATGCTAATAAGTAATGACTATAAGGAAGTTTGTTTGGGGATGTTGATTGTTACCATTGCCTTTTCTTCTTCTTTTTTCTTCCTTTTTTTCAGTTCTGGTTGTAGACAGCATTGCAAAGAATGCATACTCAAGATCAAAGCTACTATTTAGGTTTAGCAAATTATGGTGCCTTATCTCAGTGTAATTCATAAGGATGCTGTGATATTGTGTTTTTATCATGTACAATTGTGTTAGGAAATAAGAAGCCATTTGGTTTGATGTGGTTCAAGATTGTAGTGTTAAATGAGAAATTAGTGTAAATAAAAGTCCTATATCTTTCCTCATATCTTGCCATAAAGGTTGAGTGTATATTGACATCTATTTAAATGTCAAGATGAGTTTAACTTAAATAATTCGAGAGGAATTCATAGGATACATAAGCTAAAAATTAACTTGTACAATTGCAAACTTGAATGAGAGAGTTTAAACAGGTTTAAATTGAAGTGATATCTTTTCTAAATGTAAAATAATATTTAGTAAATATAAAAATATTGAATGGAAAAAAAGAAGAAGAAGAGAGAAGTATTAGTACACCAATATTAAGATAAGTCATTGTTTAGTTATATATTAGTATAAAAAAGGCTAATACTGAAATAAATTTATGTTTATTTCACAAGTTAACAAAGTCATATATATAGAAGCAGTTTCCCTGAAAACCATCTGTAAATTTAATATACATACATCTATATATATATATATATATATATATATATATATATATATCTAAAGATTAAACAAAATTCTGGCTTTCCACAACCAATTTTCTTGCTCTACACGCACATGATTTAAAAAAAAATCAACATGCTTATCAAGAAACAAGTACACCGGCAATTCTGCTATAACTTACAAGCTAACACAAGTCTCTAACAAGACAAACTGTCACACTGCTGAATTCAGTTTTAGAAGTAGCTGCATCTGTTAGTAGACCAACTTTGACAGCAGTGCCCAAATAATATTCTCAGCAGCATTCTCAACTGCCATTCTATATTGAGTCATGCAAGTCCTTTGGAGTGTTTCCTTTTCAGATCAAGTTCTTGTTTGTCCTATCTTTATCAAGGCGTGCTTTACGTACTGCCTGCCGAATCTGCCTCTCGTGCTCTTTAAGCATGTCTTGGATATCCCCTCCGGGAGGCATCAATGGTCCAGAATAGTGTATTCTCTTGTTCTCATCTCCATGACCCTGAGTTATTAAAACATGAAACGATTATTAAGAATGGAAATCAGTCAACTGCAAGAAGATAGCAGATTCCAAAAATCTTCAAAGGTCCAGCTTCTGACTATTCCAGATCAAATGCAGTCACACAATATACATATAAGATGCATACAATGAGTGCATATACAATTGAGGTAATTCAGATGGCATAATCTGTATCTGGAAGCTGCAATGCACTCAGTATTTTTGCTTCAGATTTAACTAAAACAACTGCCATTTACTTGATAACATGAAAAGAAACAAGCTATTAGAATTTAACAACTTACTACTGTTGGGTCCTTGATTCTCAGTTCTTTCTTATGAGAAGAGGCAGGCCTGCCAAGAACATGCTTCTCAGAAGGATCAGTGGCATCAAGCCGATTGTATCGAGAAGTAGATGTGCTTCTTGTTACCACCGCCATGTCTGTAGCCCTATATTGAGGGTTATACGATCTCTGCTTCCTTAATTGAGGTCCAGTTGACACCCTTGAGAAACTGTATGTGCGACCAGGAACTCTCTGGCGATCATCCCGGTTCCCTTTATACCATGAGGATCCAAATCCATCAGTATGCATTTCTGCTGGTAATCCAGGAGGCACAATTGGGAATCCTGACCCACTATCCTCTTTTGGATTATACTTGTCATTATACTTGTCACTGCTGCTTTTGTGATTCGCTTGTACCTGTCGTTTCTGCACATGAAGTAGTTTATAAAAGATAAAAGAAATGTTTAAATTGAACACACAAGTATAATTTAATATAGACTACATAAATATAACCATGTTAAATAATTTTCCAGTTTGACCCAGCAGAAAATAGCTAAGCCTCTATAGTGTAAATCTTTTATTCCCTTTGAATATACAATGTAAAAAATAAAATGTTCACCTAGTGATAGTTATCCAATAGGACCAATACTACCCAAAAGCTTCTATCAGGAACTTCCTTTCTTCATATATTTTTAGCACAGGTAGAACTTCGTATGAACTGCTGACAGTTGAGAATATCTGATCAAGTAACACGTTGAGTGAACTAAATTATACTAGATTGCATTTACATACTAGCTTGAATTTAAATCCAGACATTTGTTGGGTAACAATATATATACAATAGAGGAAGAAATTGCAGTTAAATATCAGAATGGAACACTTTCTGAAGGTTCCTTTTTCTCTTAATAATTTGACAATATAAATGAGAAATCATTTATTCAATGAAAGTAAATGTGCCAGTACCTGCAGTTCTACATTGGTATCTGGAGCTGCACTTGCTTTGGATTCTTTTCTCCCTGATCGCTGAGGTTCAGATCCTCGGCCACGGATAGCTGCTGCTTTTTGCCTATATGTTCCAGGCCAAAAATGTGAACATCAAATTGTCCAACATGCTATATTATTTCTTCTATACTTCCAAAAATGTCCCATAAGTTCATTAACAGTTAATATGGAAATAAAAACTCTGAAAAGTATCCATGTCGACATAAAAGAAAATACCTCCTAGCTTCCTCTTCCCGAAGTTTAACATCATACTCTTTGCTTGGTGGATACTTGGGCAAATCTGAGGGTTCACATGCGAGTGGGTTAACTCTGAAAAACTGAAAATTTTACGTCATGTGTTAGCAAGCAGTGAACAGAACAGGATAAAAGACAAACGAATTGATATCTGGATTTAAGTTAATAGAATCAATAAAAAGAATAAATGTTATAGTCTATAACAAAATGCATGATCGTAAACAAAAGGATTGCAAAGTCAATTCTTCTTGAATAAACAAGATATTTATTTGTAGATGAAAGGAAGTGGCATGAGCTAATATAAATTGTTTGCTTGGACATAATACTTCTGAGATAAGCAATTAGATCCAAAGTCCTCCAGTATGGAGTTATTATAACAAAGAGTACACGCAGGTTAACTTTAATAAAAAGTGAATAATTTTTTATTATATGAGCATTAGAGTACATGTACAAGAAGCCAAAGTTTAATTAGTAGAAGAGTATTAAACCATCAGACAAAAATTTCAATTTCAGAAGCACCAAGAAAAGTACAGCTCACTTCACTCTGAAGAGCAGAGGTTGTAGTTCCCCTGGCAGCAGGTTCTATTGCAAGTAAAGAATCCAGGAGAGCTAATGCTGAAGGGGGAAAATCTTTATATGTCTCAGCAAAACAGCGCCTGTATTGGTGCTGAGGCCTGAAAATAGTTGCATGTGGCAACTTTGATTTCTTCCAGTATCCATCTGATGGTGATCCACAAAGTTTGAAAATCATGTGAAGTTGCTCCACCTAGACGTGGGATAGTGAAAAAGATCAGTAAACAAATCCAATTGTTAGAACAGGCATCCATCATTAGTATTTATCTCAGAGGCAAGAAAGATTAGAACTCAAGAAGGAAATAGAGGCCTTCAAGGAGAAATGTTCCTCTCAAATATTCAATAGAACTAAAACTATCTAAACTCAGTTAATCTACTAGTCTGATTTATTTAGTTATTATACTTCTTTCATATGGCCACAAGTCTGAGTTCCAATTTAAGCAATTTCACAAGGTCTAGCTTTTAGAAACTAGGCAATAACAACTAACTACAGAGAGGATCATGCATCCCATTATCATCTTGCAACAGTACTTGACAAATTCAATGAATGAAATGAATATATTTTGCAATTTCGGGTTATACCTCAGTTTGTCCTGGCATGATCGGCTTCCCAGCAAGCAATTCAGCAAGGATGCAGCCAGTACTCCATAAATCAACTGCAACACCATATTCCATAGCACCTAGCAAAAGCTCTGGAGGACGATACCACAATGTTACAACACGACTTGTCAAAAGCTCCTTCTGATCAGGACTGAAAAATGTTGCGAGACCAAAGTCTGCTATTCTAAGGATGCCATTATTATCGATCAGAAGATTTGAACCCTTAATATCTCGATGCAAAACTCCACGACTATGGCAGTGATCAAGCCCACAAAGCAACTGCTGCATGTAACACTTGACCTAATATTCACATTGGTGAGAATGTGTGTAAATAAATGGAAAAAAGCTCTATAAAGGGCTACTAAAATGTTGATATAATTTAGTACCTGTGGTTCAGTGAACTTAAGACCTGGAGTTGCTGAAAGTCCAGCAAGGTCATGCTCCATATATTCAAAGACAAGATACAAGCTGCATGACATCCGGGAAGTAACTATTCCTTCAAGCTTTATAACATTTGGATGATCAAGACTACGCAGAATATGGATTTCTCTTGCCATAAAACGGACACTTTCAGCATCCGTATTAGTAAACCGCACTTTCTTGAGAGCAACTATTTTACCAGTTAAACGATCACGGGCTTTGTATACATTACTATAAGTTCCTTGTCCAATCTGCAGAGAGAATCAATTATTTGATAAATAATAGGAAATGGTTAAATCACAGTTAAAATGAAGCAATTTGAGCACAATACTAGATTCCTGCAACAGGTAAAAGAGCAATTTGCACATAGATGGACAACGAGACATAACCTCATGAAAAAGTGGATCATACAGGACATCTCGCATAGTTTACCTTGTCCAATTTTTCGAATGAATCTGCTCTCCGTGGTAACCAGCCTTTTACTGCTTCCCCAGCCACAGATATGAGCCAAGAAGGCCAACCTGCTACAACATGCTGGCCTGAGAAACCATTAGGTACATCAACAATCCCTGGCTCCTCCTTATTTGCTTCATCTGCAACTCTCGAACCATTTCCTATCCTATTTCCCCCGACATCCACAGTAACCTGTCTTTGGTGCCCACTCACTTTCCTGATCCTATCGACGACAAGTACCACCTTCTCTGCTTCATCCGATGGTAGAGGCACAGAAAGGACTCCATTTTCCTTCAGCTTCGTATTAACTCTTGTTGTGGTCCTATCAGTTCCAGGCACAGCATCAGCACTTGGTACCACGGCCTCCTTCCTTGACAGGGTAACAAACTGCTGTAAGGACTTGCTTGGAAGAGAGACTTTCCGGAGGTTCCCAACATTCTCGTCTGCAGCAATTCCTTTGGAGCAAATGCAGCCCATAAGCACAAATTATAGCATCCCTTCTGTAAACTACAAATTGAGAACTTAGTCACATGAATTCCAGCCCAGAAGGAACATTTAATCAAACACCTTTGCCGGAACCATCAAACTCTGAAGAAGACCGGAACTACTATCTATGTTCCCCTCTAATCCCTCAATGCCCAAACCCAACATTTTACAAATCAAAAGTTCATCTAGCGCGCCGATCTAATCCGTCCGCAAGATGTAGAGTAAAACCCAACACCTCAATCTCGATATCTGATTACTCTGAAGACTGGAAACCAAATGCCAATCCCACCGAGACCCAGATCAGCAGAAATCGAGAGATAAACACCAAAATCATATCAAAATCCAATCTTGGTGGAAGCGCTCCGACCAGCGCCCATGGAGTGCCTCTTCCATATAATATTCAAACATGGGAACCCTCCCCTCTCACGCCTTCCACTCCGTTCTCAGAAGAAGCGGAGGAAAAGACGGAGAAGAAGAGTAGAACGGATAAAGTTAACGACAGAATCATCAATGTCGGATGTTTTATTCTAGAAAAGAAGCTATCGTTATTATTACAACAAACGAACACAGAGAGGAAGTTTCGCTGACCGCAACGCTGAAATTGCGCCGAGCCGAGGATTTCGATGCGTTGGATGTTACCCCACAACCACGATATGAGTTGTAGAGAGAGAGAGAGAGAGCACGAAGCATTGCGTGAGAAGGTGGGAGAGGAGTTTACAGTTAACGTGCGCGCCAAATACGCAGTATTATATGCCGGGAAGGGAGTCGAGAGATTTATAGAATGCCGTTTGAATGCAACGGTCCCAACTAGAGACCACCGTGTACTATTTTATCCTTTAAAAAAATTTATGAAAAATATCTCACGTTTGCCGCCGTTATTATCATTCGCACACTATTTATATATAGATACTTATTATTGGACTCATAGATTTCATTTTTATAGTCTCAAAATCACCCCAATTTAATTTTAACCTCTCTGTACTCTTTTATCCTAAGAAAATTTAAGAACACTTCTACTTGGGCTCATAAACTATTCCATATTTCTATGTACATTTCTTGAAATGTTCTTTTAGTACCCATGGTGCTCCTAAACTATTAATATTTTTAATCCATTAAGAAAAATATGAAATGATGAAAATGTCCCACTATATTAACACTCATTTTTTTATTCCCCCCCCCCCCCAAAATAAGGGTATAAAGATTTTTTAAAAAAAATCTAAATATAATGGGGAACCAACGGAAATTTGACCGATAATTTTACGAGGTCTATGTATACCGAAAGAAAATTTATTCAAAATAGTTTACAATTTGGTTTTATTATTGTTCACACGATTACACTCTATTAAGTGAATATTTATTATTCGACTCGTATATTTTAGTTTTATTGCCCGAAAGACACTCAAATTAATTTTAACCTAATAGCAGCTAACAAATATAAAAATATTCTATTACTTCTTAAAATACAAAGTAAAATTCCGCTAGTTCGATCTTAATTAATACCCATGCAGGATTCTTCGTTAGTCTCCCCTCCGAGTTTCAAATTTTCCATTAATTTTGAATATTAAAATATTAAAATCTGAATTATCGTAGATTTGCAGTTGTAACTCAGATAGGATAGATCTTGCTTTTGAACCAATTCCTGAATTATTTTCCTATCTCGTAGACACGATCCAGAGTTCCAAACCACTCAGTTCTTCATTGACACATTGCATGACTATGAGTCTATGATAGATTTCATTTCAGATAAAGCTCAAGAGCAATACTCATGAACAACTTCATGTTCAATTCGTTGTGAGGAGGACACCAGCTATCATATCCATCATTGGTGTTTCAAACCGATCACAAAGTGTGCTTGCTCAAAACAACAAGAGAACAAAAGAGAGCAAAGAAAATGTTAAGAATCCTATTATGAAAAGTAACTCTGGAGAGAAAATAAGAAAAGGAAGATCAAGGAAAGTAAGCAAATTCCTAATACCGTTAGTATACGACATTAATGCCATGTCGAGTAATTTCAAGTACTCAATGGGAAAATAACATCTGATCCAAATCATCAGCTCCCAAGAAAGTTTTAGCATAGTTACTTGTTTTTAGTCCTTGAAAACATCTCGAGGTTTGCAAAAACTCATCGATTTAGACAAATATTTGCAGAATAACGGTCTTCGAGAGCGGTAGACAAGTAAATAATGAGAAAACAAGATAATTGCTGAATAATGGTGACTTCAGTAAAATTTTAATGTTTGGAGTATCTAAATGACAATTATCAAAACTTCTTTTTAATTCTGATTATGAGTTTTTTTTCTTTTATTGTATTGAATATGTCTGTCAAATCTCAATGAGTATGCTTGGTTTTTCCACAAATACTTTCCAAACTGCATCTAATTTCAGATAACCAGTGACTGAAATAAGTTAACAGAGATAACAAGACAAATTTGATCCAAGTGCTAATTACAAACTTTCACTTAATCAAGAAAACCAACTCTCTCTACCATTTGATCATGAAATTTAATCCTACATCATTTGGCACCAACGCAACGATGATTACAAGACTCTGTAGATGTTTCAAAGTTTTGGAGAATATTAACCAACAATTCATGGACAAAACATGGGAGATCGCAATGCTCGCATTAATGTCCATGGTATGGAGATCGCATGAACACAACATGATAAGGAATCTTGGGAAAATTTTAAACTAACCATCTCCTAAATGATGAGAGAAAAGAAAGTTTAAGCATGGCTGGGCTGCAGGCAACTCTGGATCTCTTGATTAAAAGAGAGAATCAGATGCACTTCTACTCGTGTTACAATAGAAGAAAACAGCTAGAAGAGAATATACCTTCTAAAGCTCTAAATATGTTTGCAATTTTGTACCCCTTTCAGAAGGGAGGAAAAAAGAATGTCTACAAGGAGTTCAAAGCCTTCGATGCTGCATATATGAAGTCCAAGAAACCAGTTCCCTTGAGTAGACCTTTCCCAGTTAATAATTCAAAATCTATCAACAACAAAAATCCGATAATAGCTGCTTTCCCATTTATCAGCTCATTTTTTCCAGTGAAACCAAAACCTTCAGAATCTTCATCAACAACCATTCTCACCTGAAAAGGGCAAATTAGGATGAAACTCAGAATAGCATCAATATGCAAGCATGTCTAGAAGATAAATGAAACTGACTAACCAGATTTTTCAAAAGTCTCATGAGATGTTGGGAAAAGGAAAATGCTTTCCACCATTGAATAGGTAGACAAGAATAAACGAGTGTACAGAATGCTTGCCAAGGATGTTATGGAATTCAAGTCAGAGAAAACAGAAAGTAAGAGGAGGATTAAGGACCTTCGATTTGCACCTACCACCTTGCGACTTAATCAGAATATACTCTAATTTTAGGTTTTTGTGAAGTCAAAATTTGATTCAGTTTTGCTATTGTTAGAATGGAATTACTTGTGATGCTTCTAGTCTTCAATAACTTACTAAAGATAAATATATAATTTCATCAAACATTTACGCTTCGTTTTCCTCTCTGCTTATTTGAGCCTTCCAGATGAGTGCAACTCTCTAAAAGATATCATTTTTCCTACTGGGTTAAACAAGTCTAGAAAGCCATCTCAAAGGAAGCTGTGCATTATAAGTAACGCTTTCATGAAACACAGTTTCTTCCTTGATTTCCATTTTGATGAAAAATGGAAAACCAAACTCTGAAAGGTAAATGTTTGATTGCCGCTAGTGGTTGTAATTTATTGTATCATCTTATGCTAGATTTTGAAGGTCTACCTATTCTAGTTTCTTAAAATGCTCCACAAATCTTCCAGCACAATATCACATAAGTTACGTACTATGTTATTTGAGGACAATATATGAAGGTTCAAAAGAAAATAAAATTGTAAGACAAAATGAAAATTGACAGGAAGAGAGAAAGTTACCTCTTCCACATTGACATCAGATGCAGTAGCTCCAGGTTGAGCTCTGCCACTAAAAAGGATCTCCGCAGATACTCCAGAATCTGTGGCTCCTCTCATGTTAATATATATGTTCTCATTGTCTGTTTTCACAGGATACACGAAAAGTGTCCTCAGAACAGGTGTAAGAACCCTAAGAACAGGGTTCTTTGGGTACCAATCCTTTATTGCTCCAGTCCGAAGATCAAACGTGCTATCTGTCGACGGGCAAATAATACACCCATCCTGAAAATAAATAGAAAAAAAAATAAATTTTTATTTGTCAAAGGGAGCTTTCTCAAAGAATTTGAGTATCTTGATCAATACTGAAATGAAGCTAAAAGTTCTTTCTTTATGCCTCTCTACATCTACATGCAAGTTCTCAGAAAACTACTGCATCATCTTTTAGTCCCTGATGCATTTCAACTAGAATTGGAATGCCAAATGACAAGAAGAATAGGTAACATTCTCGGTCAAACTGGGCGAAATTTCAAAACCCCAAATTTCTAACTAGAAGCTCTAGTTTAGACAACAATGTCAACAGTTCCATTAAAGTTAAATTCTTCTAGATAGTTACAACTATAAGTTCTGAAAAAAATTAATGAATAACTGGTAAGGTGGTAAGAACCACCTGAGTGAGTTTAGCATTGATAAGGCCTTCGCTGTACGCCCCCTCGGCCGGCGACCGGTTCTCAATCGCAAAAACCTCATCTTTGTACCAAAGCAACAAGATGGTCTCCCCATTTTGCACGATCACCCGTCGCTCCCCCTTCGGCAGCGCCGCTATCGGAACGGGCACCCAATTTCCCCCATCACCACCCCCGATCCCGCCTCCGGGCACCGCCGCCTTCTGCTCCCCTCCCTCTATTTGTGACAGCTCGGTGGCCTTGCAGATTAACCCAAGAGCTCTTGGAACATGGCGGTGGGAAAGGAGGAGGTGCTGCTTGGGAGGGAGGAAAGGGGAAGAGGAGAAGAGCAAGGTAGTAGCTGTACGGGAGATCTTGGATGCTATGGCCATTGCCATTGCCATTGCAATGGAGAAGAGAGAAATCAAAACCCAAACCCTAACCCTAAGAGGGAAGATGAGGTTGGTGGAGGAATAGAGAGGGAAGTGCAGCTCATAGCCACAAGATTGGAGATAAAATGAGAGAAAAAAAAAATTGGGGGATGGGAGTTTGGGGAAGAGGAGGTGACACATTTATAGGTTTCTGTCCAGTAGAGTCCCAGTCAGCAAATCTAAATGGGATTCAGGAAAGGATATATATTTAAATACATTTGGAGTTTTTGACCAAACTAGCCCAGTCTCAGATTAATTTTATGGAAATAAATCACACTCCAAACTTAGTACCAAAAACTTTTATCTACTTTTTGGTACCAAGTCCGGAAGATATAATGTAAAGTTTAAACTCCATCTGTGATGATAATTCGACCGTTGCTTCTCCTCCCATTTCCCTCAACTTTTCTCCCTCTCCTTCCATGGCTTCTTCCACTGCTCTGCTCGCCAAATCCCTCTCTCTCCAATTCCAAACACCAAACTCCAACCTTAAACCGATCCAATCTCGAATACAATCCCCAAATACTCCATCGCAAATCCTCCGAACGCATCCTCCCAAAACCCCCAAATTTACAGAATCCCAAGCCTTCCCCAACTCCCTCCCCCTCCACTCCAAGAACCCACATGTCATCTACAAGGAAGTCCAAAACCTCGCCCGCCTCGGCCGCCTCCGTGAAGCCCTAACCGTCCTCGATTACCTCGAGCACCGGGGCGTCCCCGTGAACGCGACCACCTTCTCCTCCCTCCTCTCCGCTTGCTCCCGGAGTAAAGCTCTCGCCTTTGGCCGCCAAATCCATGTGCACATAAGAATCAACGGCCTCGAAAGCAATGAATTCGTGGTTTCTAAGCTGATTGAGATGTACGCCTCCTGCGGCGCCGCAGAGGATGCCGCGGCGGTCCTCTCGGTGCTCGCGCCCAAGAGCGCGTACCCGTGGAACGCGCTTCTCAAAGGACACGTGGTCGGCGGACGGCGGTGGAGCCAAGGTCCGGTCGCTGTGTTTCAAAAGATGCGGGAGGCTGGGGTGGCGGTGAATGAGTACACGTTCTCTTGCTTGATTAAGAGCTTCGCGGGATCGCCGGCACCTACTCTAGGGATGAAGGCGCACGCACTTTTGATCAAGAATGGGTTCGCCGGTGCCCCAGTGCTTCTACGGACTTGTTTGGTTGACATGTACTTCAAGTGTGGGAAGATTCGGATGGCGATGAAGATGTTTGATGAAATTCCCGAACGAGATGTCGTCTTGTGGGGAACAGTTATTGCAGGGTTTACGCATAGTGGGTTAAAGAAGGAAGCATTGGCATATTTGAGGTTCATGGTGGAAAATGGGTTAGAGCCAAATTCAGTAATAATAACGTCGGTTCTGCCAGTGATTGGAGAAATATCGGAGCGTGATTTGGGTCGGGAGATTCATGGGTATGTGTTAAAGAAGTTCCACGATTATGGGAAGCTTGTTTCTATCCTATCCGGATTGATTGACATGTACTGTAAATGTGGTGATATGATATCGGGAAGGCGGGTGTTCTATGGATCTGCTGAAAGGAATGCAGTGTCATGGACTGCTCTTATGTCAGGGTATGCCTCAAATGGCAGGCTTGAGCAAGCACTGAGATCAATCATTTGGATGCAACAAGAAGGCATCAGACCGGATGTTGTCTCCATTGCTACAGTTATTCCAGTCTGTGCTAAACTGAAAGCATTGAAGCAAGGGAAAGAAGTCCACGCTTATGCCGTGAAAAGTTGGTTTCTGCCCAATGTTTCTATATCCACTTCTTTGATAACAATGTATGCAGCGTGTGGAACCTTAGAGTATTCAATCAGAGTGTTTGATGGAATGTTGAGGAAGAATGTCATAGCCTGGACAGCGTTGATTGACTCCTATCTGAAAAATGGCTGCCCATCTAATGCTTTAGATGTGTTCAGATCTATGCAGGTAGCCAATCGCAGGCCAGACGCTGTTGCCATTAGTAGGATGTTAAGTGCTTGTGGTGAATTGAGTGCTTTAAAACACGGGAAGGAGGTACATGGCCAAGTACTAAAGATGAAGTTGGACCTAATTCCTCTTGTTGCAGCAGAAATAGTCAACATGTATGGTAGATGCGCAGAAGTTGAGATGGCACAAAGGGTCTTCGATCGAATCCAATCAAAGGGATCATTGACTTGTACTGCAATAGTAAAAGCTTATGGATGCAATGGTCGATATATGGAGGCACTAAAACTCTTCGATTGGATGCTATCGAATGGTTTCATTCCAAACAATTTCACTTTTGATTCAGTCTTTACGATTTGCGACAAGGCAGAGCTGTACGATAGAGCTGTTAGGATATTTGATTCCATGGTTCGGGAGTATGATCTGAAGCCATCGGAAGAGAATTATGATTGCATGATCCGCCTGCTCACTCGTGCAGGACAGGAAAGGGAAGCACAGAGATTTATCTTTCTGAAATCTACTCTACTCTAACAGAGAATTATGATTGCATGATCCGCCTACTCACTCATGCGCATATTTTGCTTCAGAGAAAGGTAAAGATGTTGATTCTCCTCTGCTCAGTGTTCATTAATTATTGGTCCACTTCATGTCTGAACAACTTAGAGGGGAGAATAATTAGTTTCTGCTCTGTAGATAAACATCTGAGATTAATTCTATTGGGCCATTTCTTTGGTGTCTTTTGTTCCACTGCAGTTTTTCTAGGATTATGATTAATAGATCATATGCAATTACTTGCAAGAAATATAAGAAGATGCTGTAATGGCTAACGAATAGAATGTTTGATGCAATTATGTAGGCGTCAAGTAGTCTGGTCAAGACCTCAAAGATGAACATAACAGTCCAACCCAATAGTGCAAATCGGCCCAAGATAGATAAGATTATGTACAGCATTTCAAGCATTCCCCTAAGATTAGCTATTTCTAACTATACTTTCCTTGTGTGATATTTTCTCAAGTATTTATTGGTAAGCAGATGGAAGATTAGCTACATTGGACGAAATTTGGACTCTTGATCCTTAGAAAAACTAAAACTAGCTATGATAATATGTTAGATAAATAATTGACCTAAAAACTTAAGCTTTTAAGTAATAGATTATTACTACATATAATGTCTTAATGAGATTGGGATTCTAACCTCGCACGATCATGGACAATGCGATCATCTGATGGTCCCATCATCATGCTTGTTCAAATTCTACGATCTCTTGTGATGCATCATGTATTACTCTGTAACTCTATCATTTATGATTAGAGAAAATTATAAGCTCTGTTGAATAATTGCTTATTCCCAATGTACCAATGTGAGATTATGCGTTATCTTTGATGCTTAATTTTCTTTTATAAATCATGAACTCGTAGGTTAATTATAGACCTTACTTATATAAACTATTGGAACAACTCTCCTGGTAAACAAAAAATTCTATTAAACATTAAACTCCAACATCCACAAGGGATTCAAACCCATGAAATCTGTGCTAGTAGAATTTGAACCCCCCTGTTTGGCCTCTTAAAAGCCTAAGCTGATAAAAGAATAATTACTTAATATTAGAAGTTATTATGTTTCTCAAAAACAAAAACAAAAAATCTCAAAAATATTAGAAGGCACCTTACTCAACCGATAACTGATTCTTAGACTTGAATTAAGCAATACGTATTAGTAAACTCCCACTTTATTATTATTATTATTATTATTATTATTATTATTATTATTATTATTAAGAATACATACATATAGTCTCGATTTCGATTTTATCCTTTTAAAAAAATAAAATAAAATTGAGTCGAAACAAATTTAGTTTAAATCCATATGATTCTGAAACCAAAGTCAAAAGCAGCAACCCCCAACATAGGTTTTCGGATAAATAGCAGCATAAAGAATTCGGATAAGTAACAAACTGTCATCTTATTACTTATTCATATGCGTATCTATCTATCCAAGCTGGCTCCATGGCTCATCTCATTAAAAATTAAAAAAATAATTAAAAAAAATTAAAAAATCCTAATTTAAAAAAAAACACCATAAAATAAGATCCCCAGGATCAGAGTATCTGGGCCCCACACCTGTGCTTCCCAAATCCAGTATCGGTCTCCCAGGCGTACACGTAAGCGTCACTGTGCGACACCTGGGCCTCAATACTCGTGCAAGCATCCGACAAGGATCCGGACCTCCCCCGCGTGTATCAAGCTCCCACCAACTCGGTACGGCCTGCGTCCGTGCTACGGCGCGCCTACACGTGGCGGTCACCTGCCACACACGAGATTCGGACACCCCCCCCGCCCCCCTCTAGTCCTCTTCGTGACGTAGCTACCATATAAAAAGTTCATTAATTCAATATTAAAAATTGTTAATTAAGCAAATTATAAAAATTATTTTTAAGAAATTGATACCTCTTTATCATAAGATTTGTTTTTAATCTAACTATATAACATTATTAACTCACAGAGCCATTTTTGTATCACCTAATCACTAAAAATAATTTTTTTAATTCACCTATTTGAGCATATTGTTTTAATGTGCAGATTTAAAATAGTCAAAGACTCCTCTTTAAAATTTGACTCCAAATTAGGTGAGCTGGAAACCAATTTACAAAGAGCAATGTGAGTTAATTTAAATAAATAAAACAGAAAATATTACTACAATTAAAAATATATTGTACAAAAAAAAAATGAATCATTTTATTTTTATAATTTATTCTTGCCATGTCAAATTAGATACTTTGATATTTGTTATAGTTAATGGATCAACTATATTATAAGATTAATCTAACTAGTGTTAAAGGAGGGCGTTCTATTATTCTATGACAATAGTTTTTATAAAATTCAATACAAAAGTAAAATATTTAAAGTTATAAAAAAATGTTAATTATTTATAAAAAATTTTGTGTTAATTATATATATATATATTTATCTTTTTTTATTAGCCAATTGGGATAGGAATATAAGATTTGATTGTCCCTGGGAAGGGACCTTCCATAGACTCTCTGTCAAATTTTGGTCGGGTGATCTATGGGAACCATGGTGACTAAGTAATAGAATTATATATATATATATATATATCATATATATAATTCAGATGAGATAAAATAATTTATTAAGAAATTAAAAACTCATTCAAACCTCAACCTGACGTACGTACGTCTTTAATGGAAGCCAGCCCGTCCATCTCAAAGCGTGTGATGGCGACCTCTCTCTCTCTCTCTCTCTCTCTCTCTCTCTCTCTCTCTCTCTCTCGCTCTCCCTCTCTCGTTCACTCTTACAGCTGTACACTTCCAGCTCGATATAGCTACTCACTGCCCTCTCTAACTCAAAACATCCCCCACCATATCCTCATCCATCTCTCACCTTCTTAAATTATTATTATTATTATTATATATATTCATCACTTCCCAATCTCAGTAGCTACCAGGAAACTCAATCACCTCTCATCTCCTCCTATATATATACACACACACCTCACACTTCCCTAACACTACTTGATCGTCTACTCGATCTCGACTACAAACTACAACAATACCCAATATTTTCACTGTTTTCGTACTAATGTCGACCAGAGATAAGGAAAGTCCCGAACACTTGCCGACGACGACTGATGCCCTGGTCACTTACCGGGGAGTCCGCAAGCGGAAGTGGGGGAAGTGGGTTTCCGAAATCCGCGAGCCGGGGAAGAAGACCCGGATCTGGCTCGGCAGCTTCGAGTCGGCGGAGATGGCCGCCGTGGCGCATGACGTGGCGGCGCTGCAGCTCAAGGGCCGAGCCGCGCGGCTCAACTTTCCGGGATCGGTCGACCGGTTCCCCCGGCCAGCCAGCTCCGAGCCGGAGGACATCCGAGCCGCCGCGCTCGAGGCGGCGGCGCGGGCCCGGGTCGGGTTCGGTTCGGCGTCGGATCCGGCTCTGGCGGGATCCGGTTGGGAACTGCGGGGCGAATGCGACGAGTTGGGCTTGGAGTCGCCTGCGCTGTGGGCTGAGCTGGCTGAGGCGATGCTGATGGACCCACCCGTCTGGGGCAGTGCCTTCGCTGACGTGGAGGACTGGGGACACGTGTCTCTGTGGGACCCGCTGCTGTGAGCCTCCCTGGCTGAGTCCCCCACCCCCACGTCGAGACGTGGGCTTGTATTATTACTGGGTGTAGCACGTGACAAACACGCGAATACAAATGAATGTATTATTATTATTATTATTTCTACAGTTTCTACTTAATGGGTGGAATTAAAATAAGCAAGTATTCGTATACAGCATTATAGTATACGCGTGATTCTATTATATATGACTAGATATTTAAATATTTAGTCTACTCTAAATTGGATAATATTCCTGAATTAAGTTATCTCAAAATTTATTTCTTATTCTTTTAATTTGAGTACTTTGATTCAAATTAAGCATATCTCGTAAGTCTTGGAGAACTCATTAAATTGTTTGTAGTTAACATTAATGGCAGGCCAAAGTCTGGCCTTCTACATTCTCAAGTGGGTAAATGAAGATTGAATCATGAGCTAAAAGGAAATAATATGGAGAAATAGTTTATAATGGTGCCCAAGAAAATAAAATTATCATCAAAATAAATTATTTTTGTTTTTTTTTTGGGACAAGTACAGCTTTACCCTTCTTTAGTTTGCATGTACTTTAGATTTAAGTACTTAACAACACTCAGCATCATTAGTGTCGATATTTTGTAATGCATGCGAGTTGCTAAATGATTATACCTGTGGGGGTAATGAAGTCTTTTCACATTCTCACTAGCATTTTATTATAAATAAATAAATTTAAAAAAAAAACTTATAACAAAGTCGCCACCTCGTAGGAGACACGTTGATCGACGTAAACACTAACATTGTCGGAATCTCTCTTTATTTGTTTTTTGTTTAAGGATTGTCGGAGTCTTTGGAAGGGAAACCGCGTAGGGTTTGTCACATCCCTGGGATTTGAGATGGATTAGTGAAATATTATAACACTTAAACTAACCCACCAGAATAATACTTTAATCCATGCATGCCCAAAAATTATTCTCAGCTTCCTTTTTCTTTGTTCTTGATCAACCTGCATTCATATCTTGCTCAATCTTTTTGACGATCCATTACAGAAAACACCATCACAACTTTGACTTCCAACGGATAGATATATTATAATTCCCAACTTGACTAAGTAAAAGAAATGTGGAACTCGTGGAGCCATGAGTGCATCATCTCTTTCACTCTCAAAGACAGCTAATTGAGTTGCAAAGAAAACAGAGAGATGCGAATTTTTATTTTTTTTAATTTATTTTAAGCCCAATAAACCTCATGGTCTAGATGATGGATGAGAAAGAAAAAGATAGTGATGGAAGATTTAGGATATATTCCAATGGGATTTTTGGGTGTCGGAGAAGGATCAAGCGATGCTGGTGGAACGTCAAACAGCTTCATCCTGCCAAATTTTTGCATGCAAAGTGTCAGATTTAGGATCTGATCTCTGTGGTGCGGTGCGGTGCGGTGTGATTGGTGATTTGGTGTGGAGTAGCACATCTTGACTAGTCTAGTCAACAGTGTGAGTCAAAGACTTCAAAGTTACTGGTCAACTGGCCCATAACAAATAGGAGTGTTGATGGATATGGGAGTTGGTTGATGAGTAAACAAAATGGTGGACAACTGGGAGGATGTGGACTTCATGGGATTTTTTTCTTTCTTTCCAAGAGTTGTAATACCACCGTCTGCAAAATTATTATTTTCTTATGCGGAAATATTAAGGATTTAATCTTAGTTATATTTGTGTGTATACCTTGAAATTTTTACTTTTTTATTTTTTTTGTGTATATCCCTCTAAATTTGATATTTGCACATGTAACTCTGAAACATATATTTTCTAAATTACTTTTCAAAATTAATCTTTTTTTTATAAAAAAAATTGTCTAAATTATTCAAATTTTAACTGTTTGTTAGCTTCAATACTCCTAGAGGTATCATGGCAAAATAAAGGTCTAAAAGGTGTACATGAAAAAAATCGTATGTTTGAGGGGTATACATAAGATTAATATTAAGAAGGGCCAGGAGATTTTTGAAGGGAATAAATCCACACAGACAAAAAAGAAAAAGAAAAAAAGAACGCCCTTTAATCCTAGTGAGCCCTATCTTGACTATTTGGAAAAGAAAGATAACAGTAACAATTTTGAGTAATTTACAGAGCAAAGAAGGACAAATAGCACAGGCATAGCATGATGAGATTAGACACAAGGCACACCAAAAGATCATCGATCACACAAATATGCTGATAGATTGCTGGCACATACAATGACATCAGACTTAGATCCTTTAGATGAAGAGCAAATGATTCTACCAAGAAATATATAACGAAATAAGATGAACAATCTCGAAAGCTTCGATGGTTAAAAGGGTTAGAAGTTGAATGAGTTTTCCCACTCTACCCTCGTACAGGGGAGTGGAACACAAAACTGCGTCATAAGAAAAAAGAAAAAAAAGAGCACTTTCACTGAAAAAGAAAATATTACTTTCTTAAAAATTTGTTAAAAAAATTTCGGGACACACGCATCAAATATCACATGCTTTATGTAATGGTTGTAAGTAAAAAAGCCAATCTACAAGCTTCTAAATCTCTCCTGGAAGTTGCATTTTGAAACACAGCACATACTTCCATCGTTTCCATCCAACATCGTTCTAGTGTTGTGGTCGTCGGATGAGCCCTGGTATCTGCAGAAATGCATATAAATAGGAGAGAAAAATCATATGGCTGTTGACATATAGCACATCCTTTAATTTATTGAGAAAGACAACAGAAATACCAGGAAGCATAAAAAAGAGAAAGTCCTAACAAACAGGAAGCTAATAAAGAGAGAAATATATCTCTAGAAGTTAAACATGGAGAAAAACTTGTGCTAGCTTGCACTACTTCAGCTGTGGTAGATTACAAACCTCAACACCATGAGGGCCTATTCGATTGCGAGATATGAAATTCAGTATGAGTGATGCAAATTCCTCTGGTACATCTTCCTGAAACAAGCAATTTAAGCAAAGCATCAATTAGTGCACTATAGTTAAAAGCCCAGAAAAATTCATATTTCAACATCCATCATATGCCAAAGGCCAGAATTCAAGTCCAAATTCCATGCTACTGGATTTAGTTTAGTAATACTGATAATTATAAATTACGTGGTATCAAAACCATGCCATAGTTCACAAGATCTTCCTTAATAGTTTCTAGCTATTATCAAACATGTTCTGACCCTTCAGAAATTGCAAAATTCGATTAAAAAATCTGTTGATTTCTATCAGTTTACTTCTCAGGTGCAGAACTAAGATCACAAACAATTGCAAAATCTATAACATTCTGTCTAGTGAGCTTTAGTTTGATTTAATAAGCCTGAAAGACCACAGTGAGACTTCGGTCTAAGAAGAAGCATAATTCAATGTTTGGTATACTTTCCAGCATCTTGTATTTGGAGTTTTGATGACTTGCAGAGGAAGTTTTGTGCATTAGTTTAGGGTATTACTTAAAGCTCAATAATTTGAATGATAGAAATTAGTTTCCAACCAGAGCCACTTTCATCCACATACAGTTTGACTTCTTGAATATGTCCAAGTAAGCAGGCCATAATCATCTTCACTACATGACATCTCACTTCAGCATGGTGTTATACAAGTGCTAGAGTACATTTACATCAGCCTGTTGGATGCTGCCAAGTTTGAGTTTCTTAAATTTTCAATATATGCATCACATCTGTTGCTGGCTAGACAAATTGATATTGAGAAAAGAAGTAACCTGAATTGCATGTCCAGTGGCCCGAACAATAATCATTTGAAACTTGCCTTGCATTTGACCAATTGTTAGAGCTCTGTTGCAACATAGCCAACACGTTACACAATCGGTGATAAAAAAAGGTTTAACCAAGCTATACAAATTGATGCACCATCCATTAAACTCAAGGAAAAAAAAATCGAACTTTGACATAAATCCAATTCAAAATAACATTCAAGAAAAAAAAAATGAATGGTCTTACAAGAGAAGTTAACTAAAAAGAGCATGTACCGACAAGTGATTTAATTAGAACCTGTCTAATCTGTCTGTTCCAGCTAATAGCAAGAGTTTTGGAACTGGACATGATAAGAACTTATCAGAGAGGCCTTCATACCTGAAAGCATGTAAATACTAAATAATGAGTTCCTCAATTTATGATCATGCTGAAAATGAATTCATGAAAAAGTAGGCTGAATCCAAAATCTTGTCAGTAGATTTTCTAGAAAAATTAATTATCATTTTGAAGTTTGTCTACAAGAATTCAAAGTAGGACTCAATAAATTAAAATAATAGTAAGTTATTTGCTGAACTTGCTATTTCAGAAGTTAAATTGGTCATCTTGGGAAGTAATTTTTTATTGATCCCACTAGCCGGCTAAAAAGATTAGGCTATACATTCTATGAATGAGAAAACTTTTTTGGCCACATGAAGTTCTTTATCCGTCTCTATATCAATTCCACTACTGCATAGTAGGTCTCACTCATTTATCATGCATCTAATTTGTATTGAAGTGTATTTCATAACTGTGTATCATATCGTTCCTTCCTTTATACTCTCTCTCTTGCTTCATTTGTTCTTATTCTTTTCCCAGGGTTTCCAACCCTGAACTAATCTCAAGGTTTCACATTTCCGCTACATCATTAGTGTAGTAAATGTGATTTCACAAGATGTGTTGTTGAATAGTGACCATAGCAAGCTTCATAAAGTTGGGTACTTGGGTAGTCATCTTCGAGCCAATGCAAGATACTGATCAATGATACCGATGAACACTACCTTACACTCTGATTAATTCTTATTCATGATATTTCAAATTTAAACGACACGAGTGAGCTTTTGTGTTAGAACTTCAATGTGTTAAGAAGGCATTATGAGGTGATTTTCCATAAAGATGTTACCAACTTTTCTGCAAAGATACGGACATACCAGCCTTTCCAATACTTTTCTGATTCTTCAAGAGGTGTACGGTATGTATAACTGCAAAAAAACTGAGGTACAGTTAGTTCATGATAAATCAGAATATATGAGCTGCAAAGTTATTGCTGTCATTGATTATTTAATGAAACTGCAAAGCAAATAAAAAAAAAGGTTGTCAGATGGAATTGCTTACCATTTTTTTGATTCAACATACTTTAAAGTTGATGGAACAGATAGACGGGCAGATTCAGCATTCCTCAATGGGCCACCTCTGACACTCCATTCGACCTATGAAAGAGAATAATATTTCCAAATTGTATAAAAGATAAAGAAATAGTATTTATTTTTAGATGCAAATCAATAGTTCTGCACATCATATATCAGATATGGCACCTCACTTGGCTGTATAGATCGAACTTAATTTGATAATTCCACTTGCCAAATAATAGTAAGCAAATGGTATTGATATTAATAATCATGAACTCCCATTACATATGATCAACAAGAAAACAATATCTACTAATTTATAAATAAAAATATCCCAACAAAAGTAGATTTTATGTTTAGGCTTCACTTTCCAGAGTGCCAAAATAGCAAGTATGTTACTGCAGTATCATATTGTATTTGAAATCAATATTAATCCCATAACAGTTTCACTGTTTGCTAGCGGAAAAAAATTCAATCAAATGACATGCTCTATCATGCAGTTTTGGTATGTATCAGATGTTATACCCAAGATTATTTAGCTCTTTGATACTCAAGAGTCAAGACTACATATCAAAATTTCCTAAGACCCTCAGACAAAAGATCTAGGAACTCATACTAGTATCAGTACTTGCAGCAAAAATAACTCCAATAAAACATCTACTCATGAAGTGAGCATCTATTCCCTGATAGGGAACTCAAGAGAATTTCACACATCAAAGGGACCAGCACTTACTGTTAAGGAAAAATTAAATTCAAGTAGGCAAGAGATTTGTTGCTATATAAAGGGTTGGCTTCACATTAGAACCAAGGTCAAACCTTGCCATGAACCCTCCAAAAATTTGATGCAAAAATCCATAAGGAAAAATACAACTATTCTTATGCTGAACATTTTTGAAAGTCAGCCAGCAGCTACTATATAAAAAGAAGCATCAAATAATTTCCGCTGATATTTGAAGAAAGTTGATAGTAGATATTGCTGAACATACTGCTTTTTCAATAGAAGAAAAGTATTGCATTCGACTTGATAGAATCTTCTGCATATGAACCAACGATGACATGGCAGTTCCCTATTTCAAAAGTTAAATGAATTAGAACTAAATGTGAGCAGTATATGAAATGAAAATGGACCTCATGCTAAGAATATTTTCGAGTGTGAAAACGGACCTCAACTACATCAACGACAATAAGTCCTGTTATACTGGAAATGGCTTTTCTTGCAGCCACATGTACAGCTACTGAACCTCCCATGCTGAATAGGAGGAGAACAAAACCAATAAAACAAGGAGAAAAAGGAAATAGATTCATCACTTGCAGATTATGGCACTACAGATCAGCAAGTATGATATGGATACATGTACAAGTTTATTTCATGTACTTGTGGCAAAATAGCTAATGTCCAAAAGGAAAAAGAGATTATTTCTCTCCAAGATCAAAATAGATGAGCCTTTTTGCTTATTGTGGTGTTAGTTTGCATGTAAAAAGGTTCTAACATAGTGACAAACCAAATGAAAAAAACACCAGGGAAAAAAGGGAGGAAAAAGAAATATTGTTCGCTCCTCACTTTTAGCATGTTGTTCACACACATTTTAGCATAGAATGCAATTATCATATAGGATAGTAACTAGTTGTCTAAGGAGACTTCCCTCGTCACATTTTCAATAGCACTTCCGCTTTCATTTTTCTTTTTTCTTAATCTTTACTAATATCCTGTGGTTAAGAAATCAGGCTGACCACTCTTCCCTTGTTGTAATGAAAATTTAATTGCTTCCACTGTACTGTTAAGCATGGATCCACAAAAGACAGTCTAAGAAGAACACTATCTCATGCATATTGTCCCCAGATCTAACGTGAAGAAAATGTTCTATAGGAACTTTTCTTCTTTTTCAATGGTCTTTTCTTTCTAGTCTTCTAGAGGTTGTGGAAAGGCGTCGAGGATGTTCATCATTACAAACTTATAACATAGAGTTATAAACCACAATTGCACGATGCACATTCTGCAAGAGACAATATGAGTACATCTGTAACTCAGAAAATGCAATATCAACTTCAGTGAAATAAAGTTGATGATTGATAAAACCAAAATAATTCAAGCAAACAATGTCTCCAAGTGGAAAACCTGTGGCCAACAAGTATGATTGCTGGCGCAGAATCTCCATACATAGTCCTCAAAACATCCAAAACATCGTTGCACAGAGTCTGTGAATGGAAAGAGTTGCAAAGCAAATTTTAGAAGGATGTCGCTTAACAGAAAAGGATTCTCAAAAGGCCAAGAAACCTAAGTGATTAACAGAGTGATGGAAACAGATCTCACAGAAAAATATTTAGTCAAAAATATGAACTTGTTCTACACAAACAATTACCAAGATTCAAGGAACATACTTCAATAGATAAATCCAGATTATTGTCAGTAGAGGACTTTCCATGCCCTCGCAGATCCATTGCAACAACACGAGCCTTTTCCTTGATTCTACTTGCTGATAATGCAAAAGAAAGCCTGGAGCAGAATGAAATTTTAATAATCATATTGAGAATAGCAAGTAAAAAATGTCAAGAAATATTTCCTTCTAACCTTTTTGTGAAAGGTTGGACATATCATATACTGTTTCCACAATAATGCGTTGATAAAATTAGAACTCTAATAACAGATATCAGTAACATATTAGGTACACTAAAGATCTTAATAACATGCAGAAAGAGATCAGAAATCGTCCATCAGTGACCAAATTACATTGAGATCCATTCTAATCACAAATTAACCTCCACTGATATCTGCAATAAACTCTCTAGAAATTTAGTAGTAATGCGAATCATATTGCTTTAATAGACTATTTAGAATTACAAGCAACAATACAACCATCTGCATTACATAATTTGCAAGGAACCTGAACATTCTATTAAGATTGTAGATGGTCAGATCCAAAATTTACAGATAGTAATTGCAGTGAATTTGAGGAAACTAGAAGTGTCAATCTTCAAGGGCATCCATTAAAAATTAACAAATTACTCAATTCGGTACAGGCATACCCTGAATAGCCACCTCCATGCAAACAAAAAACAACTGGTCCTTCTGATCCAGCTTTGTAAACATGAAATACCTGAAAGTGAGAAAGTGAAAGAGATACAATGTGATTCAACTTTTCATGCAATAAAAAGCATAAATTACGATACTAATGGCGATAACTATAATGTTACTCACATTGTCTGATCCCTGAATTCTTACATCTTCTTCTTCATCAAGATAACCTGACCAGTCTAGAGGTGCATACTTTTGGAGTGAACTACTGTAGAAACATTTCAGAAATGCAATAGCTTCATTCATTTAAAAGCATGCAACCAAAACTATTGGCATCGATCAACAAGTCCTTTCTATATCTAACCAAGTAAAAATACACATAGCGGATGTTGCAAGAACCTCCTAAAAATTATTACCTTGAATAAGTTTCATATCAAAAGCAGCAGTGAGTTTACAACTTGACAAAGTAAATTATAAGTAGATTAGTTAATTAATAATTACACTTTTACGTATCAATACATGCTATTTTCTAATTAATTTTGCTATCTATCTGCAGACTGAAACTACACTTTTCCACGATATGGAAGGTATCACTATAGTTGGTATGGCAAGAAGAGCTAAATCTCTTTCAGTCCTGACAGTCAAAATCTAGATGGACAACGAGTCTGGAGAGATATACTTACAGCATAGTCATGATTTTTATATCAAGTTATAATGTTTGTTAATTATTCATAAGGTAAACTTTAGAAGCACAAATACCAACTAGAATATAATACTTTTCACGCACTCCTTTCACTGTAAAGACAAATCCAAGTAACTAAGAACCCTAGTTTGCCTATTCATCAACTAACGATACAATTGAAAAAACCAGTTACAAGTTCCACCATTTCAGAAAACTTTTGAAGCATTTCCAGTTCTCCACTCGTCTTGCATAAGTTTCTTCCTAAAATCATCTCAAGTAACTATAATGCAACATTGCAATGTAAACGAGTCCTTGATTTCTCCGATCCAACTAATAGAGAACCAAATCGAGGAAGATAAGCGATGGATCGAGAAATGGTTTCTCACCGGGAAGCGGGGCGCGGGGGGACCGAATCGGGAGAGAATGGCGAAGAAGAGCCGACAACCTCTTCCGGCGCGTCTTCTTGGAGGGAGGAAAGATTGGAGGGCTCCATGGATTTCGTCTTCTTCTAGGATTCAATTCTTCGCGAAGGAAGAGGCCGATAGAGATGGGAGGAGTGAGGAAAGGAAGAAGAATGAAAGAAAGAAGGAAAGAAAGAAGGTGGCATGCACCGCTCGTGCGGAGACTGGTGAGCGAGAGAAACTTCTTGATGGAGTCCCATCACCAAGTGGCAGGATCCATGTTAATTACGCCTTACCTGCGGTCTACCAGACAATTTAGTAATTTTGTGTTTAACAACCCCATTTAAAACTATTTGTAACCTGACCCCTACTTTTTGCTTCATCAGAAAATTATTAAATTATAGGAAAATCTATCAAAAACACTCTACTTTTTCTTTATTAGCAAATTTTTTTAGATTAATAAAATAAATTGAGAACTATGTTAAGGTCAAAAGTAACGAACAATAACTAACAGTAACTAAATATTTTCAATTTCATTAACTGATAATATGGTATGTGTTTTGAGGCATTTAAAACAAAATGCAGGATGGAATAATAAATAATCATATAGCAGGGTGTAAAACAATAATAAAAGTAGGAAAGGGGTATTTTTGATCAATTTCTCTAAAAAAATAAAGGTGTTATCTAGAAATTAACTTTAAAAGGGTAATTTTGTCATTATAAAATTATATAATAGGATTAAGGGTTAAATATATTTTATCCATTTGTACTTATGTCTAAATTTCTTCAAACTATACTTACAACTAAAGGATATTGTTAGATTTTTTATTTAAATTAACATAGCAAAAACTGAATTGCAGACTCATTTTCTTTATTTTCTAATTTTTTATGGACAAAAATGCCCCTCCCATATCTAAGCACTTTTTTTATTTTTAATACCTAACTTTTTTTGTCTTATTTTCTTTTTCACACATGGCCGCTTCGTTACGAATTGGCCTAATTCGATTCGCAATGGTTCTGGACTCGATGAAACACGTAATTTTTAAGGGAATCTGCGAACAGTCTAATCAACGGATCCTCTTGAATTTTGGATATGTTGTTGCTCTTGAAGAGAGCTTTCTAACAAATCTAAGATCACGGAATTCGGACAGTTAGATCTCAAGATATCGACCAAACAGTGGCCGAAGGTCAATTAGATCCTATCTTGATAGCCTAGATAAATGCTAGGTTTAGTTTTTAGTATGAAAGGGGAGAAGTTATTGTAGAAGAGGGAGGTTAGAAGCTGGAAGAGGCCGACTAGAGACTTGGGTAGTAGAAAAAAGGATGTGAGAGAATACACCAATGGCTGGAGAGAAGTAGAGAAGGAGATAAAAACACCAAAACTAATTCCAATATCATCATCTCACTCCAATTAGGATTTTCTCTACATATATATAGACTTACCCCCAAGAACTCCTCAACTAAGTTAAACAACTCAAAACAACCCAAATCCTAACAAAACCCACCCTTTCGCCGCGGTGCGTTCGAACACGCCTGATCGCGTTCGAACGCGAAATTTTCATTCTTTGTCAATGCGAACGTTGTGCAGGCGTTCGAACGGTCGCATTCGAATGACCCGATTCCGTTCGAACGCGCCATTTGCATTCTTTGTTTTTGTGAATGTGATGTAGGCATTTGCACCCCCTATTCGAACGTGGTCCTTGCGTTCGAACGCGCCTCGACAAAAATAATTTTATTGCTTTTAACAAACTCAACTAGATAAATAGGCTAATCCCAATAAACCCAATGTCATGCGTGGAGCTAATATGAATCGAATTGTATCATCTTCCAATGCCTAAATGCTTAATAAAAAAATTAGAATAAAATCCTGCCAAATTTGTCTAATAAATCGATACGGTATTTCGGTCATTTAGTCGTGTTTCATTAATTCAGACAGAAAATTTAAAAGTATCACAAATTTGAGATTTTTTTAATTACAGATGGATAAAATAATTTTGGACATAGAGTAAAATATATTTAACTCTGGGATTAAAGAATCACAATGTTTGTTCATAAGAAATATTTCCATGAACATCATGCATGACGAACAAAACCTCATGCACGCATGAATATCGAAGCATTTCGTATATTATTCATGTCTACGTGCTTGTCATGATAACGATATGTAAACATACAAATCGAAAACATAAAAAAAAAAAAAAAATATTATATATTTTGTTGTTACTATTATTATTATTCATATCCTACAATATTAATATTTATCATTTTATCCATACAATTTGCTTAGAATGCCTTAAAAGATCACGCTGTTAATTTTCTTAATAATCAACTATCACACAAATGGATTAAAATAACTAAAAATACAATATTTTCTTAATATACTTGAATAAAATTTTAAAGTTAAGATAAGAACTAGATTTTAAAGTCAAGTAAAAATATGCTAGATATTTGTTTTTTTTTTTTAATTTTGAAAGTTAAACAGAATCTTCGTTATGTTAGATTATTGTTGGGATTAAAATTAACTCAAGAATTTTTTAGATTTATTATTGGGAAACTATATTTTACCTCCACCTAAATTTACTTAATATTCTCTGTAGTTTTATTTGTATCACTTTATTTTATTATATTACATTCAGACTAAAATAACATATTTTCTTTATTATAATTGACCAATCTATGTCGCAAATTTAAAAATACTTATTAGATACAAGGTTGTATAAGATTATTCAAAATTCTCAGTATATTGAATTTCAAATCACATAAATATTATAAATATTATAAATATAAGGTGGTACTAGGACACAAATAAAACTATAGGAGTGAAGTGAATTTAGACTTAACTACGAGGGGTAAAATATAATTTGCCATTTACTATTTCTTAAAGACGACGACCATGCTTTCCATTATATATATCGTGATCAATTCATGTCATCACGTTGTTTACCGCATTACCAGAGTAAACATATATACGCATAGGAATCAGAGGATTAGCTGACTGAGAAAAATAATTAATATATAGAGAAATTAGTGCATGGTTTTGGACTCTAATTAATATATGAAGGTATCTTATGCATTTTACGCCCTACATTATATGTTTATTACGGAGTAGACACACAATACGGGGTGTTGATTGAAAAACAATCCTAACGAATAACGACCTCGCAGTACGGTATACGCCACGCTTCGTCTTATTTACTACCAATCGTGTACGCTTAAACCCCTCACACCTCCGAGGCCTTTTAAGTTCGGACTTAGCACTTACCACGTGTCGGATTTACCTTCGTCGATGCGTACCAATTGATTTAATCGGACGGTTAGATTTTTTTGTACGAGCGGGTTTGACTTTTAAAGGCAGCCAGAAGACGACAACCAACTACTACCCAAAGAGAGCGAGATCCACAGCCGTCTGATTGGCCCCTGAAGCCTTCTTATAAGCCGTCCGAGTTCGGACCTCTAATCGGACGGTTAGGATTGATGGAGTGTTACAAACGAGAGATTCGTACGTCTCGGATCATCCACTGCCAGATATTTTTTTGTTTTTGGGAATTATGCACCTCTTTTTTTCTGTCGTTAAGAGCACGCTCCATTGCCATCCAAATCGTCCTCGCCTTCGAATTCTCTCTCTTTCTCTCTCTTTCTCCCCCGCAGGTTAGGGTTATTGTTCTTGATTTGATGTTATCATTGGATATTTTTGCGGCATTGTGTGGATCTGGGATCGTTGTCTCGACTAGTTTGATCCTTCCTTCCTTCGAATCCTTTTAATGCTGTAGAATGCACTGCCATTTATTGGAGTAAATCGGGAATTTTGATTGTTATTTTCTTCTTGATGTTGGATTGATCGATCTGGATACTGGATATGGAAGCGTTTGGAAATGTTAGGAGTTGTTACTTTTTTCCCATTGTAAAATAGTATGTGATTATGATTTCGTCCTTTCGTCCAACCTGAGGTTCCTTAGATTTATCTTTCGGTTTACTTTGCGATGTTGCATTTGTATTTGCATTGTAAAAGAAATTGTCGACGAAGTATTAATCATATCAACTGGACATAATCGTGAGAGGTGTAGTGGTAATTTCTCTTACTGTAGCACAAGAATTTCTTATAATGGATTTGGTTCTTTGATTAGAGTACGTGACATTTAATGCACTCAAATTAGTGGCAGTTTTAACACAGCAGATTCTTTAAAGTTGTACTCGCTTAGATTTGTAGTTTCCCTGTAGGTTTCTCCAAGCTGTCTGATTTTGCCTTGAAAAAATGCCTGAGGATGGAGTTGATGGCGCAGAGAAGGATGTGTCTGGCTATTATCCAAATACTGAGGAAAATGCCACTTTGGTAAGCTGTCCTTCATATTTCCATCAATTTTATATTGAGGTGCTACTTGCTGTGATGGAAGCTCCGTTAAAATGTATTTTGAGGCCTTGTCATCAATTGCCTCAATCTTTAAGTATCTTTTCTCTATTTTAATCATTTCCCTAATGGTGCACTGTGTACTTATCACCACAATCCTTCTCAACTTTTCTTGTGTTTTTAAAAAAAAAGAAAACCTCTCTATTTTTTCCTGTAATGTGAATCTGGGTGCAAGTAAGATTGGATAGCAAGGATGAGCATATCAACTATCAAATGTTTCAGCTAAGAACTTGCCAATTTAAGCAGTGATATATGGGATAAAAGATCATGATGCAAATGGGGAGTTTGAATGTTTTTTATAGGACTAATGACCTTGAGTTTCTTTTTAATCTCCTTTCTTCCCAAAATAGAAGTAATCTCCTTGCCCGTATAGCCATATATGTGTTGCACATCACGATTATAACATGTATTTCAGATACAATCCTTTCAATTATCCAACTAGCTAAAAACATCATCCACTTTTCCTAATACTCACACAAGATCTCTCTATTTGCACTTTTAATACCATAAGCTATAAGATTTATTGCTATGAAGAGAAATTATTTGAAACTGTAGATCAAACATGTAAAGGCTGTTATTATTTTTGTCTATCACATTCAAGATTTCTATATCTGTAGTATCTTGCACATTGGATGTCCTAGACTAATTCTTCATCTATTTCTTGCTTTTTATTAAGCTATTACTTTATAGTCCAATGACATAAAATAATTTCTAAGTATTTCTTTTTCTTATCTCGATTTTATTGCCTCATGTCAATCAGAACAATTTTAACTCTGTTGATAAGAATGCACTGGCTCCAGTAGACTAGGACTCTTTCTGGATTTCTCCATGATGGGTCTACTTGAGGAACTTTGACAATTGCCCTTTCCTCTCCTATTTATATCATTATGCTTCTTCTTTGGATAAACATATTAAACTGAGATATGCGTTATGAAAAAGCTTTCTACATAAGTCCATTTTATACTTAATTGTACTAAGCACTTACCTTCTTGTTGTTAAAGGTGGATCCTGCACAGCATCCACCCTTAACATGGCAACGACAAGTGAGCAATGAGGGACACCGATTGCCAGCATTTACTTTAACCCTGCTAGAGAAGCTGCAACTGGTATCTTTCGAGTTTTGATGATGTTTGGTATTTTCATTCTTGTTAATCTCACATATAGGCATTAAATGATTCTGCTAAATAGTTTATTAGTTTTCATAGAAGTCCATCTTACTGTAAAGTTTCTTGGTGGTTGAATTGGAGAGATTATTATTGAATCTTGCCTAGCACATTGAAATGTCAGTTCACAGTTCACAACAAGAATTGAGTTGGGAAAAATGGACAAACTGGATTACTGCTGATATTGACTTACATGTCTTTGGTCTTTTCTTAGAATCTGAGGGTGTTTTAGGATGTTTATGTGAAATGTCATAAAAAATAAGGGGAAATTCAAAATTGGCTGCCTTTTCAGGGGGACAGATGGAGTTGTCAAGAAGTAAATGTAAAAGGGTGTTGTAAGGTAAGGAGGACGATTTGAGGGGGTTACGCAAGAACATAGCACAGAAAAGATTAAGGTGCTGGAGGTGCGGTGAAGCATATGTTATGACAAGCTCTTGCAGAAATTTGAAATAATAAAAATATAAGATGGATCCAATGTAATATCAAATGGAATTACAAACATATTTGCTAAAATGGATATTGCAGAATTAGCACTTAATTCTTTGCAATTCAGTGTGCTGTTGAAAACATATGATCTGATTCAGTAGATATTATGTGGGATGAGGTCTTTGAACAACAAATGAGATGGCATATATGAATAATTCACATGATGATGTTGATCAAGTTAAGATTGGAGAAATAATTTCACAAAAAATGTATAAAAGTTGTGAGGAAAGATGAAACACCTATAGTAATATGGGTGGTGTATAGTAACTCTGAAAGAAATGAAATCTAGAAATTACATGAGTCTCATGATCATCTTTACATGGCTGATCAATAAGCTGCCTTCTTTAAATGCTGAAATGGGAAATTATTTATTTGAAGAGTAGAGAAATAGTTGTCTGCTCTCAGTTGTTGTGACAACCCAATTCACCTTAGGAAGAGTGCAGCCTGCAGGTCTTGGTAAGTAGCATGTATAGTCTTTTCATATTCTTTTATTATCTGGCACTTAGCTGTCAATTTATTGCAGAAAGAATTTCCTACTCAACTATTTAAGCAGACAAACTTAAGATATTAGGATGCTTAATTCATGACCTGAAAATATCAAAGCCTTAGGACATTCACCGCATAGGACGGTCTGCAGCATGTGGAATGACTTCACTGCTCTCACTTGTTTGATAACTTCAATTCTTTCTTTTATTTCTGCAGGCTCATCTTGGTATTCGACTTGGGCGACACATCATTGAAGAAACCTCAAAAGGAAGAGTATGTTTTTACATATAATCTTGTCAACTGTGCTATTTTACAAAAAGAAAAAAATGTTTTGGCATTAAAGGAAATTATAGATCAAACTCTCATATCATAATCTTCAAGAATTTCAGACATCTTATTACCTAGTTACATTTTACAGCCTTCAGTTATTGATCCTATGAAGAAGCGTGTTGCCCAATCTTCTCAGGGAGCTCCTTTGGGTGGTATTGGGTATGTTTAGTGCAACATCTCTTGGCAATAAACTTGTCAGCTGTACTATGTTCAGCATCCATTAAGCTTATCATAACTACAGTCAGAAGAAAAGTTATATACTTATTTAGGCTGGCCTTGCATATCCTTATTTATCTATTATTATTACTGAGGACTAAATCCAAAATGTGAATTTATTGAGGATGTGACAGCTCATGAACTAATTGCTTGCCGTATTTTTTCAAGAGCTCATGAACTAATTGGAATTATGTTATCGCCACTTACACACTAATGCAAAATAATTGATACATTGGACATCAATGCTGATTTCAAGGACATTTACTTATAAGTGGCCTTTCTTTTTTATTTTATGTTCTGTTTTATTTTGTTTTGTTTTTTTGTTTTTCATTGTTATGTTGAAAATCATTATGCTCTCTGTTGCACTTCAGTGAACATTTTCAATAATCTTTTGCTCTTTCATATCGCTCTACAACTCTTCTCACATTTCTTTTATTCTATATAGTGGAATATCTTATAAATTTCTTTTTGCATAAATTTTTTTCTAGCTATTACTTTTAGTTGTTGCTGGACCTGTACTATATTCCTCATATGCTTGGAAAATTCTACTTTTAGTGCAGGAAGTATTGGGAGAAGTTACAAAGGTGATTTCCAACGGTGGCAATTGTTCCCTGCAACATGTGAAGATAAACCTGTACTAGCAAATCAATTTTCTGTAAGTCTTGCTTAGTCTTCTTCCTTATAGTTCTGCTAAATAAATAAATAGTGAGCCATGATAGCTGATCAAAGAATATCTTACAATAACAACTATTAGGAAAACATTATGTTGAAATTTTTATTATTTGAGATGGTCGTTAGTTGTAAATAAACAAATCTTTGGAATGTCTATAGACAAGCAATTTCTCCTTTGATTTAGTGGGTAATATGTATCAGGGAGGCGTGTAAACAGGTGATGTTAAATAGAATTGATTTCTGGTCATAATTTGAATATAGACAGTTTGAATGCATAGAAAGTCAACTCGATTCTTTCAAGAAGTCAACATGCCCCTTATTAGTGAGGCATATAAAGAGGTGATGTTATAAAGGATATGCATCTTGACTAACTATTAAGTTAGATGCCACTTGTAAACTATTTATAGAAAGCTTATCTACTGGATTTTTTCAATTGGTATACCGTTTTCTTGAAATGCAATGAAACTTGCTCGTCAACAGTTCTCTTCCTCTGTGATGCTAGTTAACTGTCATTGGTATATTCTGATCAGTTATACCTTTAAAGGAATTAAAAATACTTGCCAATTTGTGATTATCTGATTATATTGCAAAGCCTCATCTAAGCATGATCTCTTTGTTCTTTAAATAAATCGAGGATGCTATTTTCTGCTTCAGGTTTTTAGTTCACGCTCAGATGGTAAGAGGTATTCCACCGTACTGTCCCCAGCAAATCCAGAAGTGCTTAAGTGAGCAAAAATTTTCTGTTCTGTTTGTTTCTCCTTGACATTCAGGGTACTATTCATCAATTTTTAGAGTATTTATATTCTATGGTAACTATAAGTCTCTGTCTTAAAATCAAAGAATTTGGAAATTTGAAAATCTTCTTTATGCTTTTTATATTCAGAGGAAATAGCATTTCAGGAGTTGGATCCTGGGATTGGAACCTGACTGGAGAAAATTCTACTTATCATGCTTTATATCCGAGAGCTTGGACCATATATGATGGTAATGTCATATCACTGAATAATTCTCGCAATATGTCAGTGGCATTGCATTTGTTTTTCATAATCATTTTCTCTACATTCTTGACAGGGGAACCTGACCCAGATCTTAAAATAATTTGCCGTCAGCTATCTCCAATTATTCCCCACAATTACCAGCAGAGCAGCTATCCTGTTGCAGTGTTCACTTTCACGGTAGTAGATACATCGCTTTGTCATGAATTACATTTGGCATTCAAATAGATTACGTATTTTTCTTAAGCAGCTGTTGTGTGATTCCTTCAGCTGATCAATATGGCGAAGACTACTGCAGATGTAACTTTGCTTTTCTCATGGGCTGTAAGTTCAGA
The DNA here is from genome assembly GCF_019914945.1 of Typha latifolia. Classification (NCBI taxonomy): domain Eukaryota; kingdom Viridiplantae; phylum Streptophyta; class Magnoliopsida; order Poales; family Typhaceae; genus Typha; species Typha latifolia. The sequence goes on from NC_133100.1 coordinate 7,483,870, forward strand.
TACTGACATCATTGTCATTGTGGAATCTAACCTGACAGAAATGCTGATTCATTTTATGCTTCAATTCTTAATACTTAATAGGAAGATCTTTATCTATCTTCATTTAATATGCAGAACTCCATTGGTGGAACATCTGAGTTATCTGGATATCATTCCAATTCCAAGATGAAGTAAGAAGACATTGTAAATAAAGAGCTATCTTGTCTTAAATTTTTATATAAAGTTACCAGTTCAACCTTCTCAATTGGCTGAAATCTGCATTGAGATGAATTTATTAATTTGCAGAGAAAAGGATGGTGTGCGTGGAGTACTTTTACATCACAAGTATATTCCACTTCATAACTTTTAAATAATAAGTAGCATTCTCTTGCCATATATTACCATATATTATTGTCATTTTGTGACGTATTTTCTGAAGTATGTATGTGAAAGCAGGACTGCTGATGGACAACCTCCGGTAACCTTTGCAATAGCAGCACAAGAGACAGCTGATGTTCACGTCTCTGAATGTCCCTGCTTTGAGATATCGGGGAAATCTGAGACAATTACAGCCAGAGACATGTGGCATGCTGTCAAAGAGGTTTTTACCATTTATTCTCACCATATTTTCCAATTTGTGTTATTGAAAATTTGAAACTAATTATCCCACTTTGTTACATACCTGATAGTATTTCACTATTTTATGACCCTGATAGAGAGAACTGAATCAAGTGTTTCAGTGACACATTCAACTTAATCATAGTTACTTGCATTTCGTCACAAAATATCACTTGGTGATTATTTGAATTGTCATCCTGCCTTTCTGTATATAATTTTCTCATGTCATGGCTCAGTTGTAATGTTTTTTTTAATGTCTGGTGGTACTTTTATGTCCTCATGCTAAATCTTTTTTCTTTTCTTCCCTTTTTTTCCTTTTGAAGATTTAGAGGCCAGTAAATAATTTAACATTTTTAGTGTGTCTAGGTTTTGTGTTAGAAACATGCATTATATGTTAGCACTTTGTTTTCAATCCATCAGACACCTATAGAGTATATGGTATTCATATATATCTTGGCAACTTACTGCGAGCGCCGAGCAGTGAGTATGTTCACCTCTAAAATCATAGTAAAGATACCTGTGGTAGGTGATATTGCTTCTTGCATATTCTATTCTTTTATTAGTTGTTATTCTTTTCTTTATTTCACTGTACGGTGGTTATACTCATTTATCCTTTGACTTCTGTACTATTTATTAATTTTCATTTATGATATAAATATCTAATTAATATTATCTGCCAAAAAAAGAAACTGCTATGTTTTCATGAGAGAATTCCTATCATAGAAAAAACTGATTCACATTCTTAATAATTCATAATATTGCTTCTAACTGACATACATTTGATTGTCACAGCATGGATCCTTCAATCATCTAGATCTCAGCAACACATCAATGTGCTCCAAACCAGGTTCATCAATTGGAGCAGCTATTGCAGCTTCAGTAAAACTTTCTTCTCAAGCAACCCATTCTGTGACATTTTCTCTCGCATGGGCTTGCCCTGAAGTAAAATTTCACAGCGGAAAGATTTATCACAGGTTATCTCATCCACATTCAGACAATTTCATAGAGAAACAAACCAGTTACCTGTGCTGATTCACTCTATTTTTGCAGGCGCTATACGAAATTCTATGGCATCGACGGTGATGCAGCAGCAAGTCTGGCACATGATGCTATTCTCGGTATGTCTTTAACATCATTAATTTCCATGCGTGCAGGACTGTGATGCTATTCTTGGTTCCTTTCTTCAGTTGTAATCAATTCCAGTGTAACTCTGTCTATTAATACTCTTGATGAAGGAATTTTGATATTAGTATCTGCTTTCGTCTGAAAAAATTAGAGCATGGTTCCTGGGAAGCCCAAATTGAAGAATGGCAAAGACCTATTTTACAAGACAAGAGGGTTCCACCATGGTAAAGCTCAACTATCAACTCACACAATAGCTTGTAGATATAACATATCATCAAGAATTTTGCAGGTACCCTGTCACTCTTTTCAATGAGCTATACTACCTTAATGCCGGAGGAACTATATGGACAGGTACTTATTTCATTTCATTTTATTAAGTAAAGAGCACAATTACATTTATAATGCATGCACGACTATTGATGCACAGATGGATCACCACCAATTCAGAGTTTGTCAACAATTGAAGAAAGGAAGTTCTCTCTTGATATGTCGAATGGAGAAATTAAGAAATTAAGTGAGCTCGCCCCAGGAAACAAAACCGCAGTAGACATCCTCGACAGAATGGCATCAATACTTGATAAAATGCATGCATCCATTGCATCAAATTCGGCTTTTGGAACATCTTTGCTTCAGAATGAAGAAAATATTGGGCAGTTTCTCTACCTTGAGGGGATTGAGTATTATATGTGGAATACATACGATGTCCATTTCTATGCATCCTTCTCTCTTGTCATGCTGTTTCCAAAACTTGAACTTAGCATTCAAAGAGACTTTGCTGCTGCGGTAATGATGCATGATCCTGAAAAGGTTCGAATTCTATATGATGGCAATTGGGCTTCAAGAAAGGTTCTTGGTGCTGTTCCTCATGATCTTGGACTACTAGATCCATGGTTCAAATTAAATGCATACACTCTTCATAACACAAACAGATGGAAGGACCTTAACCCCAAATTTGTGCTGCAAGTTTACAGAGACACAATAGCCACTGGCAATAAGTCCTTTGCACGAGCAGTTTGGCCATCAGTTTATATGGCAATGGCATACATGGATCAGTTTGATAAGGATAGAGATGGTATGATTGAAAATGAAAGCTTCCCCGATCAGACTTACGATGTGTGGTCAGTTACCGGTGTAAGTGCGTACAGTGGAGGGCTTTGGGTAGCTGCTCTTCAGGCTGCTTCAGCGATGGCACGTGAAGTTGGTGACAAAGCTTCTGAAGAACTTTTCTGGGACAAGTATCAGAAGGCAAAATCTGTGTATGGAAATCTGTGGAATGGTTCTTACTTCAATTATGATAATAGTGGCAGCAGGACAAGTTCTTCTATCCAGGCTGATCAATTGGCAGGACAGTGGTATGTGATGGCATGATCATAGAGTGAATGTGCACCAGTTTATTAGCTTTATGGGGTTTCATTTCTTAAAGTGCACATCAGTAGTTTAATCGCCATTTCATTGGCTATAATTGAACTTTGATATTAATTGTGTCTTATTTCTTATAATAGCTTTTTTCTACTATTTTATGAGAGATATGAGAAATTGCTAAAGTCTGGTCTTTGAACCCCTTCAAAGTTTTTTTGTGCCAGAAGTTTGTGCAATGAAAATTGTTTTCTCTATTTAACTTTTGGATATAGCTCAATCTTGATATGTTATTATACTCATGAGTCATGAACGTTCTCTCTAACAACTTAACCACATTCCAGGTATGCTAGAGCATGTGGTCTCTCACCTATTGTTGATGAGGAGAAAGCACAAAGTGCACTAGAAAAGGTTTTCAATTTCAATGTCATGAAATTCAAGGATGGCAAAAGGGGAGCAATTAATGGGATGCGACCAGATGGCACTATTGATACGTCTACCATGCAGTCAAGAGAAATATGGCCTGGTGTAACATATGCAGTTGCTGCTGCTATGATTCAAGAAGGCATGGTAGAACAAGGATTTAAAACTGCAGAAGGGAGCTATAAGGCTGCCTGGTCTCCAGAAGGACTCGGGTGAGTATTGTTTTCTCCTGCTTCTGTTAAACTACAAGTTGTTTACGAAATCAAGAATGGAATGTCTCTTCTAGAATTTTCCTCAAAAGTTCACATTGGTACACGTGAACTTTTCCAGAACATTCTACATGAAAGTAAATCTTCTTCTATATTCAGAGCTCCTTATGTTTTTATGATATGTGTCAAGATATGTCCTTCAAAATACAGTATTTCTGTCTATACTCCTCAAGTTAATTTCTTGACAAGCAAGAGTTAATCTGAACTACTTAAGAACAAAAAGAAAAGAAAAGAAAAAACCTTAGCTGAAAGGTACGTGTACAAAAAAAGAATTAAGGTTTTTTCTCATCTTTTATCATTGAAATGTGTCATACATTGACCGCCCGTTATTGAAAGGTAACTCTATTGTACATTAGAATGGCAGTAGACTCTATTGAACAACTTAGTGGTGTCATTTGGTTCATGCCGAATTCTCAGCATTTATTTGGATCTCAATTTCCTGTTATGTTCCTCGATAAATGATGTTCTTCAAAATTTCTTCTCCATTGATCTCTCTCAAAAAGTCTTACCATCTCGACTTTAATATACAGGTATTCTTTTCAAACCCCTGAAGCTTGGAATAATGATGACGAATACCGGTCTTTATGCTACATGCGACCTCTTGCTATATGGGCAATGCAGTGGGCATTGTCACAGACGAAGCTCCACAAGGAGCCACAAGCAGATATCAAAGAAATTTCTGTCTTAAAACATCAAGCATCTTTCGCAAGAGTTGCAAAACTTCTCGTTGTTCCTGAAGAAGAAAAAACAAAAAGCTTTCTGCGAGTTATTTATGAAATTACTTGCCATAGGCTGAGGTCATGATGTGGGAATCTTCTTGATTGGTGGATGCATTATTTCTAGTACTAATATATCTAAAAATCACATTCTTTGTGATTCTTTCCATGGCTGCAGTTGCTGGCCTGCTGAGAGTGTCAAATTTCCACCAATATCAATTTGATTTGATTTGCAGCTCCAAATTCCTTCATTTGTATCTAGTGACTTCAGTACATCTATTAAGACAGCGGTTTCATCAGTATCCTCTCCTGTTTAATATTTCTTTGTGATCTATGCAGCAATGTCACATTACTCTGTTTCCAAGCTTGCAAATATTAAGAAATAGGTTTCTCTAGTTTGAAGAAACCATTTTAAATCATTAAATGTTTACTAGTACATAATATTCTTCACAAATGATTAATGCCACAGCAGCAACTAGGTAATGTCTTTGTCCTTAATATCCTTTTGCCGCTCATATTCTTGGTGAAGCTTTTAATTGTTTTCAAATAAATTTCACGATTCCTTTCTGTCCTTTGAATCATCTGAAAATTCTCATTTGACTCTGAAACTCAAATGAGTTCAAAAGATGGTCCATTTTTAGAGGAAAGTAAATATTTCAAAAGTTCATGCTAATACATCCAATAGATTTTTTTTTATGATATACAATTCCTTAAAAACCTTTTTTTTAAATAATAATATTAACGACCATCGTCAACTCTTCGCCCTACCAATTATTATAAGTGCACCTCGAAGCGGATCGTTCCTCCCAATCCATGGCGGATCCGCTCGAGACCCCCGAATTCCACGTGGGGCAAAGGGTCCACGCCGTTGGAAACCCTCGCCGGACCGGCACGGTCCGGTACGCCGGCACTGTCGAGGGCCACACAGGTTCCTGGGTGGGTGTCGACTGGGACGACGGCGACGGCAAGCACGATGGATGCGTCGGCGGGATCCGCTACTTCGCCGCCTCCGGCGAGAGGTCCGCCTCTTTCGTTCGCCCCAAAACCGTAAGTGCCGGGATCTCCCTTATCGATGCGCTTCAATGCCGCTATAAAGGCGACTCCAGCAAGGAAGGACAGGGTAAGGCTACGGTGATGCTATCTTGAAATAGAAACGTTTGGCGTTTGCTAGATTTGATTTCTTTGGTGTTTCATATTGACTATGAGGCATGCATTCAGATGAAATGTATGTTCTTTCGACGAGTAAGAAGCGTGTGTCTATAGAACTCGTCGGGATGAATAAAGTCCAGGAGAAGTTAAAACATTTCGATGAACTGCTCAGTGCATCAGTTTCTTATTTGGGAGTCAGCTCAATAGGACCTCCACATCAGATCAGTGCTCTTGTTCCAAGTAAATTCCTTTTCTAGTTTACTAAACTTGTTTTCATTTGTGCACAGTTCTACAAGATTGGTTTTGTTTCTTACTGAATACATGTTATATTTTGATAGTTCTTGAATTTAATATTGGATGTTGAGATTATTTGGCTTTTGGTTTGAGAAGACATCCAGTTAACTTTATCTGTTTCCTTTTTTGTTGGAACTTACAAGTAATATAACATATGTTGTTGTGCATACACAATGGAATTGCAGAAGTATATTGATTTGCAATCTAAGACAATTGCAATGGGCCATCAGGGTTTCTTACTGCTCTATGTGATAAAATTCAATCCAATCAACCAAGTCTCTCTACTGTTCTGCATATTTAAAGTGAATCATGTAGTCAATTGTCTACATGTTCAGGTTCATGACTTTCTCAGATCAATTTGAAGTCTTCTTTGGAAAAATGCATACTTGATACTGTCAAAAAAATGCTAGAAATGCCTTTTTAAAACTCAATATCACTAGGACTACAATATTATAATCTCTTGAAGCATTTAGTTCAGTAATAAGATTGGATAGCATGTGAGAATGAGATTGTTTGGAAAAGACTAAACTCTAAAGAAACATGTGGAATAACCTTGCGATTAGTTATTATTTTACCCTTATACCTAAAATTTGCAACTGAAAGTTTCAATAGGTGAATGGTTACCATCTCACATTTGATAGAAAAGTTATTTTGCATAGCACTATGATCCTTCCTTCTATCTGTTTAATTATCGTTCTTAACCTTTATAAATTGTTGATCTAGATTATGTGAACACGAGATACTGTTCAATAGTTTAATCAGTTGCTTTAGGAGGTACTGTGGCAAGCCATTCATATGATGTCAGGAGTCTTCTTTACATTCAAATAAGTGCTTAGGTGTTCCACTGTTTTTTTCCCCTGTTCTATAATTGTATCCTAGCATGAAAATCTTCAAGATCCATATCTTTTGATTCTAATATTTGATACCAGATTAAGAAGATTTAGGATGTTACTTTTTTCATTAAATTATGGTAGCTGTCCTCTCCAACTGAAATTTGAGTTGCATATTATTCAATGAAACATGTGCTAATTCATGGTTCTATTTGCTTCACCAATACTAATAATGCCTTTCTCTCTGTTTCAGATCTTAAGGAGCTTGATTTGACAGGAAATTTGCTGTCAAATTGGGAAGTATGTCTTTGTTTCTTATGTAAATTCTCCCAGTAGGAGTGCTTTCATAATTTCTGACCTTAATGAAAGATTGTAACTCAGATTATGTAATAGATATATTCCTTAAATTAATTTGTATGAATAATGGATTTTTATTTATAATTTTTACTATAACCTCAAAGTTGGCGTATTTTATGCATCAAAAGTATAATAAAATAGAAATTTGTTGGTGTTAAAAATGCTTTCTATTTTTGCTCTTCAAATTTGTTAATAGCACAAGAATTATCGATGAAAGTTTTCTCCAAATAAAAATTTGAAGGATCCTTCTAATTCTAGATCGTTTAAGTAATCCTAGATTGTTTTTATTTGATAGTATGGATGGGTTCAGCGACGAACCTAGACTTGTAGTCTTGTAGAGAACATCGTATACTAAGACATCACAAGTTAGTGATCCATGGACTGAAATTTTATGCTGAGATAGTTTTTCTGCATGTTTTGAGTTTTTCTGCAAACTACTGAGAATATATCCTCAATTGATTGTGATGAGTGATGACAATATGACAAATTTCTGAACTTGAGAAGTTTGAGTGCCATAAAATGAATTAGAATCTTGTGAATTTGATTATGCTGAACAGATGCAATTTGATGTAATTGACACCATATATAAGCAGGATATGTATGATAAATTCATCTAGTCTAATAATTCTGTGAACAATGATGTCTTTTCTTGCAGGATATTGGTTCCCTTTGTGAAGCCTTATCATCCCTTGAAGTTCTAGATTTGACGAACAATATCATGGAGTGTGACGTAATGGAGCTCCCCTCACTTAAAAGAATCAGGGTTCTGGTACTCAATAATTGTCATGTGACATGGGAACTGGTAATATTTTTAGCCTTTTATTTTGATGCTTAAATTATTCCTCATTTGCCAAATTTCTATTCTAAATTCATTGATTTCATTTGGGTCAGGTTGAAAAACTTAAAATTTCACTTCCTGCTTTGGAAGAACTACATTTGATGGCAAATAAGTTGAAGACGATCACAGTAAGCCCTGCTATCCATTTTTGCTATGAAAGTTCATCTTTGACTTGCAAAACTGCCTTTTATGGCGTATATACTTTTATAGTCAAGTAGCATATGTGGCACAACCCTGTATGGGCCACATGAGTATGTTCCCTCAAATATTGGCCTGGCCAAATATGCTCTATTTTTGGATATGCTGCATCGGCTACATATTGACTAAATATGTGTTGACAGGTCGCCTATGCATATGAGGATGGATATACATAATTACATTTGATTGTAATTTGTATAGTTGCTTTGAGATATAATATATTCAGGTGTCTCTACACCATCATGTGTTTTGTTGTTTAGGAATTATTATTCATACTTCCTATTGTTTCCTTTAAAGATTTGTTATAAATCCTTTCCAAGATAATTATTTTGTTGGTGGGAGAACTGACTCATAGTATTTGTTATAGAAACACTAGCTTGTCAGTCTACTCTAGTAATTATATAACTCTTAATTATGCTGTGGCTTCACTGTCCACTTATTGACAGTGCTTTTTAAGGACTGGCATATATTATCATTATGGGAGATGAACTCTAGGGTTCTTTCTCATCAAGAAATGAATATATTCATCATACAAGGTATGTTGTCCAGCAGATGCAATATAAGGCAGATTTGATATATACATCAACAGTTGTCATGATTTTTTATCTGCTGTTTACTAATAAATTGAAATCCAGAATAATTTGACAAGCAAGTTAGCAGCCCCTCTGCTTCATTGTTTAGTAATTCATCAAAATAGGAAATTTTACTGTTGGAATTTAAAATATTTCTTACAGGATGAGTCCATTTGGTTTCTGTTTTATGTAAAATGCTATCCGTTGCTACGAAGGACTAACTAGAACCATATTTTTCATATAGCCTGGGCCATCTGCATCAGTGACAACTTTTATCGAAGGATTTAGTTCATTGCGGCTCATAAATTTAGAAGATAACTGTGTTGATGTGTGGGACAACATTTTGAAGCTTTCTCATCTAAGAAGGTACGGATGGATGGTGTATTTTGTTATATTATCTGAGTCTAGTGAATTGATGTTTCTTCTCGACAACTGGAAATATAAACATAGGTTTTTTTTCCTTTCAATTTCAGCTTGGAACAGCTTCATTTGAACAAGAACAATTTGAAGCATATATTTTATCCATCCAATCATCCAGGGATACTAAATTATTGTACTAGCGATGATATATCTTCTGTGCCTTTTGAGAATTTGCAATGCCTTCTTTTAGGTAAATTTAGAAGCCTGTTTTGGTATGCTTTTGTGGAAATAAAAGTAAATGGTTCCCTTTGAATTTTACCACTTATGACTAGTAGCTAAATTTACAATTTTATTGAATCTTGTGACTTACAACTAACTACTTTAAATCCTCAGGATGTAATGAAATTGAAGACTTGGCATCTGTAGATTCACTAAACTTCTTTCCTAACTTGACGGTGAGTTGATTTTCTTTGAACAATTTCTAAATTAGAGTATCATCTATTAGACTATTACTAATATACTGATGTTTGGAAGTACAACTCTCTCAGTGTATAGATAAACATTATTGACTAAGTGCTCCTGCACGCAATTGGCCTCAGTAAAATGTAGCAGTCCATGGAAGCTCCAAATTTGTGTTTTGTTCAATGTGCCAAAGAATTGGGAACATTGAATATTTAACCACATTCCTTGATTCCTCAAATGGACAAAATATTGATACTATCATCAATTTCATCCCTTTTTTGATTGAACTACGTTCACAGAAATAATTTCTCAAGGATTAATATATGCACCTTGTAGGACACAACTTTGTGCAGTAGACTTAAAACAGAATGTTCTATTAATTATTAAGGAATGGTTCTATTAATTATTAAGGAATGATAATTATGTAAGAAGATTGTATTCAGCATGTTAATACTTGATAGCGTTTTGACATTTCTTGAAGGACATCAGGCTTTCTCAGAATCCTATAGTTGATCCAGCTAAAGGTGGTGTCCTGAGATTTGTATTGGTTGCACGTCTAGCCAAAGTTAAAGTACTAAATGGGAGCGAGGTACCATGTGAATTTTTTTGACTTCCAATTTACTGAATTTTAGATGATTTTCCTAGAGCTTTACTCCATTATATAACTTATACATGTGAATATATAGGTAAGTTCACGCGAGCGGAAAGAATCAGAAATCCGGTGAGTTGATTTTTTTTGCTTATAATCTTATATCAAGTTCTATCCTGCCTCTATACATTTGTTTTTGTTTTGTCTATTTGTTACCTTCTATGGGCCATCTTTTGTTCTTGTCTTCTTTTGCTTTGTCTGTTTTTTTACCTGTGTCAGTAACTGCTGCAGGTACATACGCCTTGTTATGGCAAAGATGCAAACATATGATTCAGAGGAGATCAAGCGACTACACCCTAGGTAATTTTGCTGGTTTAAACTTTTGTGGCATCTATAATTTGTTTTTAGTAGTGAGGTTTAAACTTTAAAGGGAGGCGAGGGCTGCATTAGATTTGCTCTATTTATTATTTTGTATGCTTCTCATTTTAAAGTGTACATATGTCAATGTTGACGAGTTACTATATCATCATGGAGATGTTACTTGTAAGATAGTTTATTGCTAGCTCATTATGGTTTGAGGTTGTGATGAGCATGATTTTGTGTCCTTGCCCCTAGAATGATTGGCTGATGCAAGCATGTCACACCTGAGCCAGCTCTGTATGAAGTAATGCTGTTGGATGGTCATCATCAGCAGTTTTGATGTAGGACAACAGTCTCAATCAGGTTTAGAAGTACCTACACTTGCTTGGCCAGGGAGGCTACGACCTGACCCATTACCTGTGACTTTATATATGACTTGTCCTACTTTCAGTTACTTTTGAAAAACAATTAGGCATTATTGCCCACATGATCTTTCACACTGCATCATATAGTTTGCTTGGCTACTTCCACCATCGCAGCTGCCAGATCTCTTTTGGCATTTTATCACTTTTCTCCCAAATTTCTTTTAACAGTGCCAGTCTTCATTGCATCAGTTTATCAAGGTGACGATACTGCTGTAAAACATTTATGTAATGACCAATAGTTAATGCAGGTTTGCAGAATTGAAGACACTGCATGGGATTGAAGATGAGAAACCACATTCTGTAGCATCGGGTCCACAGAAAATGTCTTCTGGACTTATCAGTATTATCCTGAACATTACCTAAGTACTGTTTATAATGGTTATATCCTGTCTGTAGAAAATTTCCCTTTTGTATGCAGGTATCACTTTGAAATGTGTGGGAGCTTCCATGGGGGAGAAGCAGCCATTGACCAAAAAACTGCCTCCTACAACTACTGTATATATCTCTTCATATCCTACATATGAAGTCTTATAGTTGCATTATATTTTTCATATCTTTTGGGAGGCTGGGTTGGTGGACGACTTGATAGATTATTATCCTACATATGAATTTGAATTTGATTCAGTGCTAAGTTTTTCCTTGAAACTAAAGATAGGCAAAGATTATTTTATAAAATGTTGTTCCAGTGTATGAGGCTCCTTCCTATGTACCGCATGGGAAGAGTCGAAGAGAAGGTCCCTTATCTTCAATTCTTGAAGCCACTATTTCCATGACCTGATGCATGATCTCTTGAATGTCGTACACACAGATTAATAATTTCCGGAGTAAATTGATAAGAGTTTGACTTACAGAGTAAAATCACCTTTTTCCTATTGTTTCTCTTTTATTAGAGATATGGAACATGGATATCGATACGTGGTGTGGAAGTCTTGTAGTTCTCACTATATAATAAGTTTTTTAAATTAATATCTAAGATATGATAGCTTATATATTCTGAAAAGAAAAGGCTTTCAGGAAATAAGCATTCCCTCTATAATATATCCCTTTTACAATATAGATTGTAATTTATCTCTCTTCATTCATCTAAAGCAATATTGGCTCGAGTCGCAGCAAACTGATTTCTGTGTACCTCCACAGCTTGGAAAGTTGAAGGTTTTATGTGAGAGTTTCTTTAAAGTGAAAGACATCAAGTTGAGATTGTTTATTGAGGAAGAGGTATGTCCTTTTTTATGTTTATCTTATAATATTATGTGAGGTTAACAACATATATTCTTTAGCAAGATGTTATTTAATACTTACTTATGGACTATAACGAGGTTTGAATTTGACCTGCGAAAATTATGGCAGGGATCTCCTCTACCCCTAATGCTTGATGAGGATATGGCATCTCTGATGGATCTTGGTATCAGCACAGGAGCAACCATCCTTGTGGATGAAGAAACTTAACTTCCAAGGTACACAGTCTACTTTTTGTGGCGTCATTTTGAGAAACTTGACGGATGAAAATATTAGATTGTTTGAAGGGAAATAAGATAACTTAGATTAGCATCTGTGGCACTTGCTAGTGCTCCATAATGATCTATAATGGCTTTAGTTTTGTTATAACCTAGTTTATTTTCCTGTAGAGATCATCACGGTTGACGAAGAAGTTGGAGATGATTGAGTCTTGACTTTCCTTTTGGCTGGAATACTCTCCAAAATTGGTTTTTATCATTGCCTAAAAATCTGTACTCCAAATCGGAACCAGAGAGAACTGTTTGTTCTTTGATCAGTTACAAGCGGCGTCAACTGTTTGTTCTTTCGATCTGTTACAAGCTGCGTCAACTGTTTGTTGTTCTTTGATCAGTTACAAGCAGCGTCACAATGGACTTGGAATGTTTTGGATGTAACTAGTACAAAATCCTTGCTTTGTTTTTGTCTCTTTGATGAGATATTAAGTCAAACTTCTTAGCATTAGCAACGTGACAAAACCTATTCACACAAGCATCACAATTGTGTCGTATTATTATCCAGTCCAGATTGTATTTGGAAAGCTTCAAAGCAATTATTATGATAAATATTGAAACAAGTGTTACAATTCTTTAAATACGATGGTTGAGAGAAATGCATCTAGAAATAAATGATGACGGGATGAATTAGTCAATGCTAGGAGATCAGAAGGATAGGCTTTAGACTGATGCTAACTGAAGTCAACGTTGAAGTGTTGGTACGATCTAATCCACAACTCCCCAATAAATATAGACTTAATTAGATCATGGCCAACTACTTTGAAGCCACAGGACTCGGTATGGGTTAAATCCAACGAATGCTTCATCCCTACTAGAAAAAGTTCAAAATTTAAAAACGTTAAAAAAATAAAACCAACGACCAAAGCGTTGACCACTTCACCCCAACGCCGTCATAATGCGTCCCAAAGTCAACGATCGGAACCCTTCTCCTTCTCTCCCCGATGGATTAGCTGCCACGTCACGCAGCCATTATATTTTCCACAAATCCAAATTCCTCGGAGTAAATAATATATTTTTTTTATACGGCGGAAATATTCGCACATGATATACACCTTAGCTTAGCTTACTGATTCCAATACTTGGTCTAATACTTTAGTGGCAAAAAGTAGCCACCAAATAAAATAAAAATAAAATAAAATAAAAAACTCTAAATTCTAGAAGAATATTAGTAATGGAGATATGAACTGGTCTAGTCCACAGACTACACTGATGAGTTGTTAAGAAACATGCCGTTGCTTGCTCTTTATTCTATATATATATTTTTATTCTTTTTCTTCTTCTTTTAGATTCCAGAGAAGACTTTCATATGAATATGTCTATATTTTCTTTTCACAATCTAAACAGATGAGTCATATTACCTTATTTTATTAAGAGTAGACGAAAAATCATTCATTTCAATCAGAAGATTATAATTAGCAAGTTATAACCATTAGATTATAAGCTTGATACATTAAAAAAAAAAATCGTTCGATACCGAAAAAGCTAGAGAAAACCTAACAATTATATACCGAAAAAGGCTTCCATCAATTCTATCGCAATCCTAACGGATCAAAACCAATCCTGAAGTAAACAGGAACATCTTGTTTAGATGTGATGTATGTAACCCGTCTAGTGTTGAAAAAACTCGGCTAAACTCTAAACCCTAAATTATAAAGATTACCCGTATATTCTTCCAATCTTAGCATCTTGTTTGTTGACAAGATCAACTGCATGGAGATCACTTTTGCCACGCAGGAATGAACTACTTACACCAAGTCTCCATCGATAATTAATTTCGTCAGCGATCAATTTTGAGACATATGAACCTACTTTTAAATTCAAAATATTTCCTTAAATATTCACAGTGACTAAGTCACTGCCTAAATCCTATTCACTAGCTCCTTAATAGGAGTATTAAGAGAAAATGACCTCTCATTTAAATCAACTCCTTTTCAAATATATCTATTGAAATGAATATCGTCATTGTATATTTACTATATTAATAAATAAATAAAAAGAGAAAATTTTAGTAAAAAAAATACCTTTTTTTACCTCGAAAAATAAAATGTTGGTTTTGTTTGCATTCTACTACTCTAGGCAAGGCGTTGACCATAATATATATATTTTTAGGGTGTAAAGTGAAAAAAAAATTCCCTAAGCGAACCATTCCTTCGTTCGACCGATTCCCACGTCCTTTTCCCCCTCTGCCGTCCTCCACCTTGAAGCCTTCCAATCTTTTCAATCCTTTCCATTACTACTTCCAATAAGATTCAAACAATTAGCACTCCATGCCCCACTTTGACTTGGACAACTCCTACGATCCTAATGATCTTCTCCATCTCGACCGATCGTATCCTTTATATTATATAACCCCGACCAGAACCTTTTACGAATCCTCAAACTAATTAATACGATGGACGAGATCGAGAAGCGCACAACATACTAATTCTACGATGGTTGATGATTTGGTTCAGTTCTTATACTCCCTCGTACCTTTTCTTGAGCACCACTTCTGGATGGCTTTGTGCTCTACTTCTTCTTCTAGCCATGCAAGTGTTTCAGTTTGCTGGAAGCGGCACGCCGAGCCGCCGCACGTCGGTCATAAGAGATCGACGAAGGAGGCGTTCGAAAGGAACGTGCAGTCGACCGACGGCGGCGACGCCGAAGCTGAGAGGACCGAGCACGGGGAGAAAGCTCATTCGCTGGTGCAGATTAGGCAAGGATTAAGTTTTCCGTCGGTCGGAAAAGCGAACGAGGCGAAGGCGAGGCGGCGGCCGACGATGCTAGTCATACCGCAGTCTTGTGCGGGGTCGGATTTCAGAAAGGGGAGGAAGGAGAAGGAGATGGTTGAGAAGGATTTGGAGGTAGAGGGAAGTGGCTTTTGCTTGCTTAGTAGAAAGGGAGTGAGACATGCAATGGAAGATGGTTATGGTGTAATAACTGACATCAATGGGAATTCCAAGCAGGTAAAACTTTCTACATCTACAATGTTATTTCATCTTATAACCAAGTAAGTTAGCTAGGATGATAAATATAGAGAGTTCCATTAGGCTTCAAGCTTGCGTTATTCAATTCTATGTGTAAGTCGAAGTTATCTAATGGCTTAAGTTTTTACAGTAGTTAGTGAGTTAATATGATTTTAAAGCTTAATTTTTTTAGAGTTCTAGACTTCAAATCTCGGTCTCTATTTTTTTTTTCTTTTATCTATTTTCATACGGTGTGGCATATAAGGGTTGCGTGTAAATAATAGCTTAAAGTATTAGAGTAGTGATGAGGTAAAAAATGTGAAAAAGTCCCTTAATTAGTCTGATTCTCTATTAGCGAAAGCTAATGAATTTGGTCTACGAACTTTAGAAAAGATTTAGAAATAGAAAGAAAAAAAGTTTGAAAAATGGTTCATGGCAAATCTTGGTTTCTATGATGATAGATATTGGAACAAACTATAGAGTATCAATGGTGGTCCATGTGGGGCTAGTTATGTAATACAAGTGCCAAGTTGCATACAATTATAAATGGAGTATATATATACTCTCATAGTCTATGGCAATCAATTGCATCATAAAGTTTAATTTCTACCTAATTATTAATCCTTGCTCTTGTTTGAATGCTTCACAGGCTTTCTTTGGTGTGTTTGATGGGCATGGAGGGGTTGCAGCTGTGGACTTTGTCTCTGAGAAACTAGGGCAGAATATTATAGCAGCATTGGCTGAGGCAAAGAAGCTGCATGGAGAAGAAAACCACCTAGAAATAGCAATCAGGGAAGGCTATTTGACCACAGATAGAGAATTCCTTAGCCAGGTACCCAGCTAACAAAATTCCAACTCCCAACTACCAATCACTTTATATATATATATATATATACTCCTGTGAATCTTTCAACTTGCCTTAAATAGAGGGTTTGTGTTTGACTTGATTTAGGTTTTAAATATTTAAGAAAGATGAGCTTTTAAGCAATGCATGCAGAAGAAACTGTCAAAAAATTTCAATACTTAAAAGATTACAATGTAATTATTTTGCCTCTAATTATTTATGGACTAATATCAACAATCCATTTGCTCTTCTATAGGGTGTGAGCAGTGGAGCTTGTGCAGCTACTGTTCTATTGAAGGATGGAGAGTTGCATGTTGCCAATGTGGGTGACTGCAGAGTTGTTTTGAGCCACAAGGGA
The DNA here is from genome assembly GCF_019914945.1 of Typha latifolia. Lineage (NCBI taxonomy): Eukaryota > Viridiplantae > Streptophyta > Magnoliopsida > Poales > Typhaceae > Typha > Typha latifolia. Next base: position 7,500,445 of record NC_133100.1, read on the forward strand.
GCGGCAATTGCCCTAACAAGTGATCATAGCGCCAGAAGAGAAGACGAAAGGATCCGAATCGAGAGCTTGGTAAACCCTAATTTTGCTATTATATTGCGCTATACTATACTATACTATATTATACTATGTTATGCTAACTACTATCATGATTGATTCATCTCAGGGAGGCTATGTGAGTTGTCGAAATGGAGTATGGCGAATCCAAGACTCGCTTGCGGTATCGAGAGCGATCGGAGATATCAACTTGAAGGAGTGGATAATCTCTGAGCCTGAGATTAAGAAGCTACATGTAACTCAAGACTGTGAATTTGTGATAATTGCCTCTGATGGGCTGTGGGATAAGGTATATAAACTTAGTCTAATTAGGATAATGCTTAGAACTTTGATAGAATTTTTCTCTAACATAGTGGATCTTGTTTGATGATTAGGTCACTAATCAGGAGGCAGTTGATGTTGTTTTGAGGCACAACAACAAATCCATGAGATCTTGCAAGGAGCTAGTTGAGATCTCCTGCAGTAGAGGCGGCAGGGATGACATTACAGTCATGGTGGTGGATCTCCAAAGATTTATAGGCTAAGTTGTTCGAAAGAAAAAAGAAAAGAAATTTGCAACCAGATTAGAGAAGTGGAATTTAAACGAGAAGATCTAGAGAGCAAATGCTGGAGAGATTAATTAAGATGCATGGAGTAATCTCATGGGAAGATTATTAACAAAGTGGCACCTTGCAAATATATCCAGTAAGTAATTACATTTTTCATAAAAAGAGAAAATTCTAATTTCTCTATGAACTTCTTCAGAACAATTTGATGATTGAAATGATAGGCAGATCATTCAAGAACTAGATAGAATTGGTTTACCTTTCTTTCTTTCTTTCTTTCTTTCTTTTTTTGAGGGGGTATTGTATTGATATAAACCCTGATTAATATCTGCAATGATGTAAGAGAAATTTGCGATAAGTATAAAAGAAATAAAAACATATTGTAATATTATTCGATCAATCTAAATTTAAAATTATCACATTGGACATTAATAGTTTAAGGAGGACATTAATTATGGTACAACACTTGTAATTGGATTGATCCGATTAGATTTCACCGGCGATACTTTAATGCTTTTCTTATAATCACTTTGGGTCTTGTTTGGTTTGAGACTAAGTCTCGAATTTAATTAGTTAGTCTTAATTTTTAATCTTGATATTTTGAAAAGTAAATTTAATTAGATATAAAAAAGATAAAAAGATGTTTGATCATCGGCCAAATTGGCTATCACCGCCGGAGACTTGTTTAACACTCTGACTTACTGTTCCATTGATAGGATAATGTTGTAAGTTTGAATCTTAATTCTTACGTGTTAGTTTAGTAGCAGTAGTACATGAATTTGGACGGCCGATGATTTGTTCATACCATAATCATGCCTTTTTGTAAATAACCACCTACATTTTAGACATATTGCTAGGTGTTTACTTGAAAAAAAAATGAAAAAAAAAACAAAAGAATCTTTTCAAATTAGTCCCTTTTTAACCGGATATTCCTTTAGACATGAAACTTGACCAAGTCTATTTCCAACTTAGAACTAAAAAAAGAAAAAAAAAATAGAGACTTAGAAAGAATATATTCCAGGAATATCTCTCTCTCGCTCTCTCAAAAGAGTCAAAAACTGGCTCCTTTCCTCAGAGATACACTAAAGATCCCATCTTTGGCTAGTAATTACCGACAAATTAACACACACCACCATGGCGTTCTTAGTGTTCCTCTTGATCTCGTCCCTCTCCATGGCCTTCGCCAAGACCCAACTCTCAGATTCGCCAACTGCCTACCAGATGCTGGAGAGATTCAACTTCCCCAGGGGAATCCTCCCTGAGGGAGTACGGAGCTACCAACTGAGGCAAGATGGCTCCTTTGAGGTGTACCTGAGCAGCGACTGCGAATTCGAGGTCTCTGGCAAGTACCTCCTGCGTTACAAGCGAAAGATCGCAGGAAAAGTGCAATCTGGGTCGTTGGAGGAGTTGAATGGGGTGAGTGTAAAGGTCCTCTTCCTCTGGATTGGCATCGATAAGGTTCAGAGGAATGGCGACGAGCTCAGCTTCTATGTTGGCCCGCTGTCGGCGTCGTTTCCGACGGATAACTTCGACGAGTGCCCGGAGTGCCGCTGCGGATTCGACTGCGCCGCCGCCGACACTTCCTTGGTTTCGGAGTGTTAGGATTTAGTTGTTTTCATGAAGGAGGATTGTGTCTGTAATAGATTATATATATAACTGAAATTTCCGCATATGAATTGGGAATTATAGTCAAATTCTTATACTGCTAGTCAACACGATACAGTTAATTATATTTTCATAAAGCTAATCACGTTGCTAATTGGTTGACTAACCGAGAAGATTAACCTATAAAATCTTTTAATTTTTTTTTTAAAAAATTTAAGTATATTAATTTCTCTTCATTCACACTAATTTCACCATTTACACGATAGAGGATTTTAATTAGCAGTTATAACTCAATGTGAACTACTGACGATTAAATGCTTAAAATTGAAATGTAAAAAGTGTATTAAGTTAAACTTGGGCCAAAATTATCTAACAATTGCAACTTACTATGAATCACAAAAGATTAAATGCTTAAAATTTATATGTAAAGTCGTAATAAGTTTGAATCGGGATAAACTTTGTACCACAAAAAGTAAACTGTAATTTAAATGGTTAAATTAAAAATTAAAAGGATTAATTAAACTGTAAACGCCGTCTGTGGGAATCGAACCCACGACCACATGGTTAAAAGCCATGCGCTCTACCAGCTGAGCTAAGACGGCTTGATGTTTGAGATGATTTCAAGACAAAATTAAATCCATATATAAGATCATTTTCAGAAAACTGGCAAACCAAAGTTCGACAAATTATTGCATACATACCAAGGAATCTCCCAAGTTTAACTGACGCATATCGTTCATTTGATTAATCAACTACCACACCTCCCTAATAATTAAACTGTGTGCTACTTGCTTTCCACAGCAGGAGAAGCAAAAGATGATTTGGAATGCATCCTTTCTAGCATTATAAGGTCCTACCTGCCTCCTCTAACCCAAATAAGCAGAAATCAAGAAGCTGTACACCCTCAGATCAGTGGAGAGAAGTCGAGAATAAGGAGATCAGAATCTCATTACAGCTGAAGAGATTTTCAGAAGAGGTTCCAAGGCATCAGGAGCGAACTTCGTCGCAAAAAGGAAACAAAGAGATGTCGGATGGGCGTTATACATGCAGATTGTCCCATTATTTCTAATGGACTCGATGAAGTCCTTAGTAGTGTCTTTACCGCCATATGTCGCCGGATGTGGACCTCCCCTCGACCAGTCAGCCCACATCACACTCCTGTTTGCAATGGAGGCACCATGAAACATGTTCAAGTATGTCGGGATATAGTGCTCATCTGGGTTACAAGCAGAGTTGCAGTACTTTTTAAAGATGGAATAGTACTTCCTCTCTGCAACTATATCCACAGCCAATGATCTATTGAGTTCAACCCACTGTGACCCTTTCCTCCATTGAGATAGCATGATGTCGGGGGCCATGCGGTCATTATAATGGTCAGTGCCATGGGGTAAGTTTTCATCAAAGGATTCCACAAAGCTATAGGATGACTTCATGAGGTAGTCATAGACGGTCGGGAAACTGAAGACCGGAATTGAGCTCTCCGATATCAGAACAAAATGTTCGTTTGAGAAATCCAACAATGCATTGGCCATGAGACGTTTCTGTGCATCAACCATCCATATAGATCCCCACTTAACTTTCTGCACAAGGACAGCAAATAAAAGACAGGTTAGATAAGATACAAACAGCAAAAAATCATATTCAACTAATTCCATTTTGAGATTCAATTGTTATTAGGGAATTTTAACATCAACAATTAAGGTTAATAAAAAATGTTCTGTGGACTGTCGCATAAAGTAATTACTACCCCATGGCCAACAATGATGCTGAGGAATTGGCACACAATAACAGAAAGAGTGAATGATATCTTTAGATAGAGTATTATCACTGAATATGAAAGTGTACATTCTTAATCAATTAGAGTCCAATCCTAAAGTCTAAGGATCTAAGAAAGTTTTTATCCAAAAAATAAAAAGGATCTAAGAAAATTTACTCATATAGGGAAGAACCAAACAGAATGGCAATATTAACAAATTCTGAGAACAATCACAAAAGTATGTAAAAGAATAACACCGTGAAAAGTAGTTGCCAAAAATGAGGATGAGGATGAAAAAATAGGGCCCTGATCATTTTGAGACCATTAAGGGTCTAAACTGTAACCTAGTTTGAGCATGAAGTAAATTCATAATCTAGTAATCCCAGATTAAATTATAATTGGTGCAGATCATCCGCACCTCAATCATTTAGACTGTCAATGGTGCGAATAAAATTAGTCATTCAGAAATTTAATTTTCCATTGTTGAAAATCTTAAGACTAGTTATGAAATTCTCCTACAAGCTAATCAGACTGTTGCACTTACAGACCACAAATTTGCTTCTTTGTGTTAATAAATAAGACAAATCCCTGCAGCTTCTTCTAAAGGATAGTTTCGAAGAAGCTAATAGGAAGCTTGTCAGCTAGTTTGCCATCAGTTACAAACAAACTTGGAAGGAACAACAAGTCTGAATTTTGTTCAGAAGCTTAACTGTGGAAAAGCACAACGTTATGTCTTTTCCAGATTCTTTGGCTCAGATGAACCTCCCAAGTTACCAAAATTTATCCTATATGGTGTTTTCTTCAAGACATTACAAAAATGAAATATTCTGATATCATTCATATAAATTTTGCTCAAATTTATTATATGTATCAAATGAAGAATTCATAGAAACTTAATATAGATAATCCCAATAAAAAAGAACGGATTGAGAATTACTCTACTCTACTCTAGTCTTTACCTCCACATGCTAAAAAAAAGGTTTCATGAGAATAAATCAGGATAGAGTTCATGTTCACAGAGCTAGCACATATTGTATGGTAAGCAAGAACCAAAAAAAAAAAGTTGAGGAAAACTATATGCAAGTTATACCTCACTCGGAATATGGCGGTCATAGAAAGGAGATCCTGCAGACACATTAAGCTCGTAGTATGGATAAGAATGCACGTAAATTGTATAAAACTTGTCATGCCCTTTGAAAAATCGTTCCCACAATGGCAAGAACGGTAGAGAACCCTTGATCATGAACATGAATGCTACTTTCGGTGTTTTCTCGAGTGGGTACTCCTCTTTCTTGGGAACCATTGAAGCCCTCCAGAACAACTCGTCATCTGTCATAGCATGCATCAATTGGCATGGTTTCGCGAAATACTTTATATTCAAAGGATCCAGCTCGCAACTTGATGTGTAAATCCTGCTGGGAAAGAAGAGTTCTGTCTGCGAGGTGAAATACCGAGAGAAATGTGTATTCAGCGACAAGCCAAGAACTAGCCCCGCCATGAAAACAATTATACCCCAGATGATCTTTATTAGCCGAACTAAAAAATCCTTTCTTGGATTTGAAAAGAATAATTCGGTCTCGTCCTTAAAAATCTTATTCCTCATCATGGACTTCATCTCAGACTCACTCCCAATCTGAACACCACTTCTGTCTCTATACCACTAAACAGACTTTGCATCAACTAGTGTCCAGCAAGCAACCGTAAAGTAAGCCAAATCCAGCTCACCCTGAAACGATTAGTTACTAAATTAGAGATCCAAAGCGCAACCAGAAAACCTATGGATCAATGAACGTATCCGTAAATGGAGTATTCCAAATCAAAATCTCAAGACCCAGAAGCAAGCCTCAAAACTACATCGCACCTATAAATTTAGAATTGAACCAAGAAGCTAACCTCCAAGATGAGAAAGGCGAGGTCTTGTCCCACCCACCTCGCCTCCTCCGCCCTTCCTGGATCCGGATGACCTGGTGTTTCCCGAACTCCGAAACAACGATCTAAGATTCCATTTTGAGCCACACCCAGATGCCGAAATGCCTCGGATTGCTCGAAACCAACAAGAAATCCGACATCTTCGACCGCCAGAGATGGCAAGAATAAGAGGACAGGAGAGAGTTAACTTACAGAATCCTCAAAACTTGGATTCCAGATCTTCCTAAGATTTTATGGGGATCACATGGAGGAGGAGAGGGAGGAGTAGAAGAGAGTAAACGAAGATGAGGAGGAGGAACCTTCGAGCCTTCTGTTGATGTCTAATGGATAGAGATGAGTTGGTATAGAAGACAGGCGTCACAGGCTCTTCTCACAAAAAAAATAATAAATAATAAATCTTCTAAAGAGACGAGGTGGACACTGGAGAGGCTCAATACTCTATTTACTTCAGTAATTGTTCATTAGTGATGAAGTTGAGAACTATGTTAAAAAGAGAGAGAGAGAGAGAGAGAGAGAGAGAGAGAGAGAGAGAGAGAGAGAGAGAGAACTATGTTAAACAATAGGTGAGAAAAGAAAAGAAATATAGAAAAAAGAATCTCTTTTCTTATTTGAATAAATAAGAGAAAAGTAGAGTTTCTCACTGTTGCTCCAAGAGTTTATTCTTTCCTAAACCTATTATCCAGACAAAAGAAAATAATAGGCTTTGACTTCATTTGGGCTTCATTTTGATTGATTCTACAACAAGGCTTAAAATAAATTTCAATTCAAACTGGATCAGAGCACGGCTTAATTACAACCCCTAAATGTAAGAGTTAATTAATAATAGATTAGAACAAGGGGGCGGGGATCCTCTACTCCCAAGATTGCAGGAATTTATTAGCTATTTTGGAGCTTCTCTTTTTTTGGTCTAAAATGGATTAATCTCAAACATCATGCTTCTACTCTTCCCTACTCTCTTCCTCCTAATCCTCTCTCTTCTCTTATTTTCTCCCTTCTTTGCCAAATTCTCTCTCTCTCTCTCTCTCTCTCTCTCTCTCTCTCTCTCTCTCGTCACCGACGACCTCTTCCTCGACACTGCTGCCTCTCCCTTATCACTGCAGTTCTCTTTCTCTCCTCCTCTCTAGGCATCCTCTCCTCCTCTTTTAATGTTTTTGCTCTCCCTGGCTGCTGGCTCCCACCATCGCCATCCCCTCTAAGATCATAGTTGTCGTCCTCCTCCTTGGCTACCGCCATTGTCATCACACATGCATGTGTTGGGATTTTCATCCGGGAACGAGACCTGCATGCATGTTCTTGACAAAGCTGGCCATTCTTTGAAGTCGATCGGGTGGTGATCTAGAATTCGAGTATGATCGCGAGGGAATATATCTTGATATATCCTGAGAAGGGATTCCCTAAATCCCCTTGCTTGGTTGATGCATTAGAACACCATAGTTTTTGTTAAGATAAAGTAGTAGAGCACTAGTTTGATCTTTTGATGGTAGGTACAAAGCATTCATGTGTTCTTGTATATATTGGGACTCGATAGAAGGAAAGTATATATTGAATTCCTTAGGAATCACTGGTTTGAATTTACATAGATTGGATTAACATTATCAATTAAGCTGTACAAATTTGCAATTAACATCATGCATTAGAGTAGCCAATCTTGGAACAATTAAATACGGTGGATGCTCTATTTACAAGCTTAAGAACTTCCTATCAAAATATAGGCTCAGATGCAATTCCTTCTTTGAAGGGCCCAGAATCATGTAGTATCTTGATGACTTGCTTAACCTGCAACATGGAGACAGTACATCAAGGATATAGGGAAAAAAACATGAATGAGCATGAAACTACATCCTGAAGGTGGCCCAAGAATGATTTAAATAGGATTGTTATCATGATATTCGAAAGGAAATGAAGTCTCCCTGTTTCAATTGGAAGACCAATGAGAAATGTGAGATTGTTCACAGTGACTCCAGCAATCTAACTATGTTCAAGGACAAATCATTAGAAGTGAATATCTTAGAAGATGTAAAAGGCAGAGAACAACGATGAATCAAGGAAGATGCAACTGTATCTAGAAGAAAAAAGAAACAAGTTATGAAAGGGTTCAGTGTAATCAACTCAAGATTAGGTCTGCATCTGTCATTCACTTACTCTTGTTCCGATTGTATTGGAAAGAACTGGGAACTTGAGATTTAAAAACATATTCCTTAAAAAGATATTCCAACAAGGCTTTGCTTATGAAGCTAAAAGAATACAACAATACCTGAACAGTCTCGTGTAGAAGAAAACTTTCTATGGCTTTTCTGAAACCATCATCCAAGATGTAATGGCAGCTGTAGGTTGCCACAGGAAGGTAACCACGTTGTATCTTATGTTCTCCTTGAGCACCTGCCTCCACCTTACTTAGATTTAACTCAATGGCCGCTTCAATTGCCTGAAGAAAATCAAATTCCCATAAGCACACATAAACAAAGTTATGATGTATGAAAAGATTAATACTTCTTTCGTTACAGTGGTGTTATCACAAGTCATCACATGAAATCTGACTTTTTGCAAGTAATCACAAATGGATGTATTGCATCTTTTCAATAAATGAGCAGAAAAGTGGATAATAATTCCTTCTAAAAGTCATCCCATGAAATATCCTTTTCTCCTAATCATCACCAAGGAATTATTGGAAATTTTTACAAAGGGAGAGAAGTGGTGTTACAATATCATGACACAAACGTGCTGGATGGATTTAGAAAGCCCTTAGACAATAGTTTGCATCTGCATAGTTTGCTAATGTTCTCCTAAAACCGGAGTTTAACTTTTAAATGGTAGGCCATGCCTCTAGGAAATAGGACTAAAACAACATACCATGAGTTATAGTCTACATGCTGGCACTTTGCATAATGAGGCAAGATCACCATATTAACAGAGTACATCTTCGATCTTCCCATTACAGGTGAAAAGATGAACAGCAATAATCTAACAACATTACTATTCTCCTCCAGAAAAGGGATGGAAAAGGGGGATGCTGCTCAGGTGTTTGCAAGTGTATGGACAGAACAAAGTGTAAGATAAGAGAAAAAAGCAGTCTCAAATCTCAATCCGTTGTTCTTCAATTAACAATATTGACTAAGAATAAAAGTTGATTACTAAAACTGCTGCATAAGTATGATTAACCATCCATATTTGCAAACTTTTGAGATTAGTATATAGTTACCTGGTAGTAACAAGCTTCAAAATGTAAATTTGGAAAGTAAGCATGTGGTAAACACCCCCACAGGCGGCCAAACAAAGTATCACCTCCAATAAGGTTAAGAGCTCCCGCAACAAGTTCATCCCCATCTTCAGCAACAATAAGTAGCACTCTGTCACCCATCTTGGATCCCAAATTGTGAAAGAAGTCTCTCGTTAGGAAAGCTCTACCCCACCTACACACTCATAAATAGCCCATTTAAACATCTGGGAAGAAATCCTGGAACTGCAGAATTATCGTTAACCATTATATCCAAGAAAGTTGCAAGTCATGACATGTACAATTGGATCCCTGAGAAATCATTCATCCTCTCACAAATGATATTACATATCAAAGAACACAGCAAATGGGCTAACATAAGTGCCGATAGATGCCTGCAGAGAAGTGTCTGTAAGGACTATGGTAGCCCAAATTTCATCTAGCAAAGAATTTCTACATATACTTCTCAGCCTTCTGGCTAAAACCAACTTTTAGCCTTTTAAAACATTGTATGATATCTTGGAAGCCTCTTATGCAAGTGCCATGCAAAATTTGGCAGTCTCAAATTCATCAGGAAACTCGAATTATCAATTATAGCATTGTAATTCCATCTCATATTCACAATGGTATATTTGTGATGTACTAGAGCATGGCGCAGGTTGCTAAGAACAAAACTGGGGATGAGCATCAATTCCTCTCAAACAAGGAATTAAGCTATTTTATAAGTTCATTTGAATTTGATATTAAATACTTTCTTTTTGAAGTTGCCTTCTCCACAATCATAGCAGGGCCCTGCATTCCAACTAATTGCAGTAGGTAATAGCAATGTTGTTCCTCTCTCCACAACCATAACAGGACTGTGCATACCATTAATTGCAGTAGGTAACAGCAATCTTGTTCCTCTGTTCATCTCTTTCATGTAATAATGTCTTCCATCAATACAAGGCCATCTCTTCTTTTCTCACAATTTCTGTCCAAATCATGTTAGGCCTTCCCCTCCCTCTTGGCACCACCTCATATTCGAATTATATCAGATATCCATATATTAATGAAAGGTACATTTTCCCTTTGACATATCTAAACCATCTTAAAATATTGATCATATATTAAATTATTACATATAACTGACACTAGTCCTAAGTCACGTGAGGCAAACTGAACATCTGAGACACACCCAAAAGAAAAGAAAACCCACTCCATAAGACAGAATAACCAAAATTTCTATTATGTTTCTAATCTTTGTAGCAAGCATACAAAATCAGATGCCGATGGTATGGGTTCATTCGGATAGCATATCATATTGAAGATCACCCAAGTTGAACAGATTTAGAAAAAAGGAAGACAGGAATCTAATCCACCAAGAGAGTTAACAAGGCAAAGAAAATGAGAAGTAGAGAAGAACTGAACTTATTATCAGTTGTGTTCCTATAGAACTTATAGAAGGAGTCCCAATGTTCAGCCTGCAATAACACAATCAGGAAAGATGATGTAAGAACTTAATGGACACAAGTATTCATCAGTCTATGCAAGAGAACAGTGATTCTTTGCCTAGCAGTAATAGAGAAAAAAAAAAGGAGATGAATCTGCAAACTAGTATGCTATAAAGAAGACATCTGAAACCTAGTGACCTTGGACAGAAGTTAGCAATTTCATCACAGTATAGAATTGATTACCTTTATCTCATCCCCACGGAGACGCCTCATTTTCAAATTTTGGAGAGAGATCTGCAACAGAATCCCAAGAGATCAACTTTTACAAACCACGAAGCATAGCAATCGCGTCTCATATCTAACTAGGAAGCAGACAATAACTGCAAGTGAATAGCTAAAAACTTCACTGGATTGAACTAGTGAAAGTGTGAAACCTCTTCATATGGCAGTTAGAAAACATATTAGCAAGAAATACTCCAGAAACCATGTTACCAACAACAGTAAAATAAATACACATATTTATCCATAAAGGAATATATGAATAAACAAAACAACAGCTTTACCTTTTTCCTTTCCTGCCTGATATTTTTCCTTTTGCTTTGCTTCATATCCATCAAGAACTCATCAAAACTACGTGCAACACAAAAATTAAGTTCAGTAAAGGCCATAAATACTGTAGTCAAGAATCAAGATATGAGAAGTGTGCTAAGAATCATATGGAAAAGGCAAAAATCAATTATTTTCTTATGGGATGTCAATAGTTAATAATTGTATTTTCCCTATTACAAGAAACTAAAGGAAACTAAAATATTTGCAGTGTTGACCTGAAAATTGTCAACTCCTATAAAATCATAATTACAAAACTATAGCATCATTAGCCAATACTATAATCTGCCAGATAACGGTGGCGAACATGGGTCATATGTAATAGGTTCCTGGATCATTAGGTAAAAAGTATTTTGCATTTGAGAAATGTTGGAGAGTAACATATATATAAGCTTTTGAAGCAAACATAATTTCCAGGAAGGTTAAGAATCTGAGAAATATTAAGGGTACAAAAAGAATGCCTACTACCTGTTTAGTGTCTGAGAATTTGATAAACAAATAAATGAAAAGTTATGTCCAAGAAATCCAACCGGAAGTTAACCAATAATAAAATCTCCTTTTCTTTTCCATCACACAACCGTTGCAACCTTATGCTGGATTATGCACTCAAAGAATATCCAGATGTAATCAGTACCAAACTGCCACAAGTCCTTGCGCATTTTATTTGGCTATTTCAATCTTCTATCTATGTATAAAAAGTTGTAACTCCATAGATTGGATTTGCCTAAACTTAATGAAAATTAATAATTGCCAATTTGAATATCAGTTTTTAACTCTTCGGATTCTGCTTAGTGTTCTTTGTAACAAGCAAATAGAGTGGAGGTAAGAGTAGGAGTCAAAACGGATCAGATATGGACTGGATAGTGCTCAACCTATATCCGGATCCATATTTTACTTCGGATACGGATTCGGATACGGATATTAGACGGATAGCAAAATTTAAAACTATATCCTAACTAAACGGATACGGATATTTTTTCGGATAGAGGATCGGATCTTAAATGGATATTGATCAAATTTTAAACGAATTATAATTTTTTATTTAGACATAATTAACACAAAAATATTAAGAGTTTCACAAAAAATAAATTTTGTGTATGTCAAAAATACACATAAAATTAGAAAAATTTATCTCTACAAATAATATATAACACATCATTAGTAATAATATTAATATTCACTATTTAAATAAATAAACTAAAAATTGTGAATCATTCAAAAATATATACGGGTAAATAGATATCCGATATCTGTATCTGAATCCGAAAATTATATCCGACCCGTATTCGAATCTGTATCTGAATTTTTTTCAAAAATTCTACCTGTATCCGAATCCGTATCCGAATCAGATAAAATTTTTTTATCCGAATCCAATCTGAGTCGGGTCGGATAGCGGGTCGGGTCAGAGTTAATCCGACCCGCTTTCACCCCTAGGTAAGAGTCAAGATACATTCTGAATAGCTTACTTCTTATAATTGCGATTTTTCCAGTGATATTGCATTCCAATTCTCTGCAGAAACCCGTCATTCTTCAACTTGTGCCATTCAGTTTCAGATGGAAAAGTCACATGCAATGATGAGATTTGGAGCTGTCCAAGAGATTCAACAGTCAATAGCCAATCATAGAAGTATAACATGCAAGAGGTCTATCAACATGTCCAAGGAAATGACATGATCTTTAATGAAAATTAGTTTCCAGTGAAAGCATTCTGGAAACATAAAACCAATTCAAGTATTTACTAAAGTAGCAGTCATTTAGTATATCTATATACTCTAACAACAAAAGATAACAATTTAAGTAGCAACCGTTGTAATAACATAACATCATATAGCTTAAGTAGAAGCTGGCATAGAAGAAAGCTAGTAAAACAACACAGAATGTGGCAGAAAGGATGTAATTCCAGTTCTTCTATCTTACAATGATCTTTAATGAACTCCTATACCAGCTCAGGGTATTGACAGTGACATAGTAATCGAGCTTTCATTTTGATAATCCCAATAAGCATGCATTTTGGATGACATAGATATGTATATTTGGAGGCCTTATACACATATTTCTCCCCTGCTTAAACCCATTCAAGCCGTTTTTGCATAGGTTTCTTTCTCAAAAAGGATCCAACAAAATTGTGAAAGGTTTTATGACCAACTGCCTACCCAATGTCAATCCTTAAGAAATTAGCATGTAACTCCTGCTCAAATAAAAATTAGGCAAGAGAGGAACTTGCTATGAAACTTATCAACTCCAGTCAGCTGGTAAGCAATGTAATTCACAGGCAGCATTTTAAAATTCATACACTTTAGACAAAAGAAAACAATGATAAAAGAACATATAGGGCTGTTGTCACCTTTGATGTGCACATATATCAAAGAGCCCAATGAAAACAAAATGAACTAAACTGCAGATAGAAGCCGATATTCTAATATCAGTATCAGTGGAATACCTTGGTGGTCAGGTCCTTCAATGCAGTGACCAACATATCAAACACCTGATCTCTATAGCAAGTGTTACGAACCAATATTCTTTGGCCTGTTACTGGAGTGAAAGGTATGCAAGATTGTAGCTTTGGATAGTACTCGGAACCATATCTATAGTATGCATCAGCCCAAGAATGATCAAAAACAAACTCTCCATAAGAATGGCTGCAATTTCAGAGTACAATAATTCAGAAAATTGTGAATATAAAGGGCAGCTAGACTATTTCTGATGAGCAGAGATTTCTTTTGGAAAATTTTCTTTTCTTCAAAAAAGAATCAGATAACCAAAAGATTCTTGATGCTAAACCTTTTAAGATAAAGTGGAACAACACCTATAACACTTTTATTCTCATCATGAGCAACAATATGCTGAGGCGACCATCCTGTTTCCTGAAATCGGTAAGATAAGTTACCAAAATTAAATTTGGAGTCATGTTAATATTGTAAGGTACCTTATAAATGCAAGATAGTGGGCGTTATGGTATGAAAGGCTAGAGAACCATGTAATGTGATGATCGTTGGGCCTATCTCTTTGTTGATGTAATCTTTTGGCATTCCATTAAACAATAGCAAGAGCGACCCAGAAAGCACAATACATGGTCAAGTTCAATTATATCAATTGCCTACTACATCAATCTTGAACTAGGTCACTACCTTAACAGTACATTCAACATGGTGCAATCTCTAATTCTACTTGGTCCTGAAAAAGAAAAATTGGAAGCAAGTGAAATAAGGATGTGCTGAAACCAGTTCCAAACCCAAGAGTCCAAGACCGAAAGAAAGACCAAACCAAATGTTTCAATAGGAAAGTTCATTGAAGAATCAATATTTTTGTTTGTTGACAGTCAAATCCTCGTGATCAGTACAAAATTACAAATATCTTATTTTGGGATGCATGTGTTAGTATCATAAGCATACTCATGCCATTCAGATTGGCACAATTACATTTATAAATTGAAGATTTCAGGTAATATGGAGAGGTAATCTTTGCTCTAATATGATTTAACTTAAAATGTGTGATGCTCAAAAGGAGAAAATAATAACCTACAGTATGAAGAGTGGCTAATCACTCTATACAAGAATAACAACAGCCAAGCCTTTAGTCTCATTTATTTAGGCTTGGTGACAAATTCAGTGAAGTGCATAAGCTAGCAAAAGAAATGAATCGAGAATTAAGACCAGCAATTAGCAAGAGCGGAAAAATAATATGTTAGATAAGTTGCAAACCTTCACTGCACAACCTGACTCCTCTAAGCTTGAGAGGAAAGCATGAGTAAGAAAAGGATTAAACTTTTGATGGCCAGTTGCATCAACAGCGCATGCATCCCAATCGTCCGATGAAATTTCTAAGATTGAAGAAACAACTGAAAGGGATATTTTCTGCTGCTTCACCTCATTGAATGATGTGTCCTACATAAAAAGATGTATAAAAGAATGACGCACGAGATAAGAAAGTCCTCGATAATAAGATCTTTAGAACAAAGAAAATAAGAACACCTCTGAGGCTGACCCTGTCAGTGTGTATGTACCCAAGGAAGGATTCAGGTCATGTAGCCCTACAGCCCTCTTGGGCCGCCAAAAAATTGCAGTGACCTTACGTGGAGACCTCATATTGTGTGAAGTTCGCCTGCAGAATGAACTTCGCTGCAAAATAGTTTTCATGCAAAAGGTCATAAACTTAATGAATTGGAAATTAGGCAAAATAAATAAGAAAAGACCATAAATTGGCTGATAAATTCAGGAAAATGGATGAACAAGACAAATTAGTCAGCTGACAAATAGAGCTTTAGTTCTTATGCTCATGATTTTCCAATCAAGGTAACATAAAATGCAACAACTCTCAAAAATTTTGGAAATAGACGTACTAGGAAACATAAGTTAAATATATGATTCCTACTCCAGAGCTTAAAGCCAAATCGTGCATACGAATCACAAAGCCCAAACACAAGATACCGAATCGATCGGGCAAAAGGTGATAGCAATTAGCACCAAGAACGGGTAGATGAAGTAATGCAAAGTTTTACCGTACGGAGAGGAGGTAAACCGAGGAACGGAGAAGGGTGAGGGGTCGCAGAGGCCGCCATGGCTGAGGCGACCGAGCTCTCCCACTGTTCTAGTGAGAGGGTAGAAAAAAAAAAGAATAAAAATAAGAGATTCTTGAAATAAAAGTTGCCGGAATATACTGAGGACACGTGGAGAACTGTTGATCACCGAGGCTGTGGGTGCTAATCTTTAAAATGTCGTTGCGGAGACTTTGTTAAAATAATACCAGAGCCGGTGGAAGCCTTAAACCGATGCCGACTTTTTGGCCTCCGAGGGCAGGTCTCCTTAGATCACCAGGGACTTATATTTGAAATCCATCGTCTCGTATTTAAGCACACTAGATGCATAAAAAACGTTTTCAAATTTACTATTTGCCTGTATTTTAATATTATTCATTATAAAATAGTCTCTATACCAATCGGATAATGCTCAATTAGTTAAAAGAAATGCTTTTACGGAGCTTCAATCCCAATAGTATCAGTTTAATTGAGACATTCTCACTCCCACCCTGATATAGCTACGGGCATGAAGCTGAAAAGATGTCAAAATAGGATATCGCATACCATTTCCCAGCCCTTAACACTCAAAATCAATAGATGGCAAGACATTGGCTGCAAAACAAGCTATAAGAAAAGGAAAACATCTCTTTATGCTTTAGATGTAGTATCCCAAATTTGCAGCTTTCATGCATTTGCACACAAAAAGGAGAACAAAAAAAAAAACATACCAGAGGAAAATCGAGCTCGAAAAATAAGATCGGTCACGTAGAGCCAAAATATCACAGAGATGGTTACCACATAAAGACACAGCACACCATTAGATGGGTAGAGAGTACTGCAGCGTATATGTTAGCATCTCTTCTCATATCTTATCGGAAAAAAAAAGAAGGTTGCCAACTCATCTGCATATACTTAAAAGAACATGACAGGTACTATTAAGAGTCCTCCAAATGGTGGTCAAATGAGCTACCACATGGAAACAACTTGGAACTGACTATTGTCTGGCCTTGTTAGGCAAGCATTACAGCTAACGAGAATGTACAGAATACTTGAAGTAATGAAATCTGTATCATAAAAGAGGAAATGGGCATCCATATGATAGTTCATTCCAAAGATTTGAGTAGCCTGAACAAGCCAGCAGCTTCTCTTATCCGTGAAAACTCGATGCAGAATGCTTGGACTTCAATGAACAGATCTTGAACTGCATAATAGTCAGAAAAATCCTAATGTCAGGATGTGGAAACTTGAATTACCCACTTTATAACAAGAAATATGCATGCAATGAATGTAGAGGCGCAAGACTTATCACCAAAACGTGCATTCAACCAGCGCATATAGATGCTAATGCACATGGCAGGGTAGTTGAAACCAGCCCATGATCAGTCAGTGGAAATATCTAGAAAGATTCATTTTACTATCCTCTGATCAAACAACCAAAAATTCAGGCACCATAGTCCACTGTAACCTAGCATCAGTCATCTAGGTGATTTCCCATGACATACAAGGTTGGTATCAGAGCAAACTTCAAAGTTCAAGAAGCTTCATGGGAAGATTTTACTCTATGATATAACAGGTGATATAGATGGCATCAACCCACTACATAACATTGAGTAACTTCTTGGTATGCAAATTCAAGAAAGAGATAGGCCTACTACATTGTCGGTCACATTTTGAGCTCATGCAACCGGGGAGCAACTACAGTTGTATTCTTCTAGGCATGAAAAAGTATAGAAGGTGAAAGATAATACTGTAATGCCTTCGGAAGTGAAGTGTGCTTTCACCTCTAGGGCATAACTGTCTTGTGTACTCTTCTATAGCTGCTAGTTCATGCTGTGCTTATTTTGCAAATTATTTTAACTAAAATAGAAAGAGAGAGTTCCACTTAGACCTCCTAAACTATTATTCATTTTCATATACTCACTGCAATTTTTTTTAGTAGGCCCCTCTAAATTATCAGAAAACTCTGACCCCGTGACGCCTTTAACGGAGAAGGTGATAGGTAGAAATGTTCCTGTATTTATAATGGTATTTTGGTAATATTAGTACCTTTTCCATTCTTCTCTCCAAAGATAAGGGTATAAAAGTCAAAATTTTAGTCACATCTAAGTCAAGTAACGTTATGGAAGAAAAAAGATAACGAAAAACTAATGGAGAGATTAATTTAAAAAATTTCAATAGTTTAAGGAGTCTTGAGTACCAAAAAAAAGTTCAGAGGTGTATATAAAAATGAGCAATCGTTCAGGAGTTTTAAGAGGAATTATCCAAAGCAGGAACATTAAAACATATGCGGAACCTACAACTTTCCGATCCTAGAGAGGATTTAGGCTTTAGTTCTCTCAGTTACTAAATGCTAGTGATGTAAATAATGGTCTAAACCGGGAATCCTGTTTTTAAGTGCTTTGAGAAAAAGAAAAGAAGAGAAAAAGCCTCACGTACGCTGCTGAGTGTTTAACTATACACAATGGGCATGATCGATGTTCCAATGCACAAGACTCTGCACTGTGCAGGGTCTAGAGACTGCAAGGTGTACTCACCCCTATCCCCATTATTAGAGAGGCTTTTCTCACAACTCAAACTCATGAGAACTAGGGCACAAGGAGGCAAGCCTGACTGGAAAATGTTAGCTATAACATGATGTAGGCAATGTCGTCAGAGATTTGACTTCCATAGGATGAGAAGTGGGATTCTTAACTAGGAATTTTTGGCTATGTCTTGTAGACCTGCCATTGGTAGACTGAAGAAACTGTTGGCATTTCTGTAATTTGTTTACAGATGAGTTATTACTCCCTTCACATGGACACCATATTGCAAAACAGTTAATAAGACAATGAGTTTCCTCCAGTATTACGAGTCTGCAGAACTGCAAAATTGAGTCTGGTGGACATGCAGACACTTACACAGCAAAACTATAATCCAGAGAATGAAGCTTGTTCTTTAGTTAAATAATGAAAGTATCCAAATTTTTCTAGATAGACGGACGGAAAAGAATCAAGGCCTTATAAAGAAATGAAGAAATGCAGTTAAAACCCACATAACTCTACAAGGCAAATGGTACAATAAATGACAATATGTCCGTTTATGTGTGTGTAATATACTAATATGCAAATAAATATGAAAATCCATCTATGAAAACTAATCAGTCCAATGTTATGATAACATAGGAATAAAAAAGTCACCTAGAGCAAAGAAAAGAAAGATGTAATACATCACTTATTAGTGCCAAGTATATTGAACATATGATTGAGCCCATCAAATTAGAAAAGAATGCTGAACGTAAAGAAAGGGAAATTCTATTAAATGTCTGGCAATTCATCATATACTTCAGGTGATAATGAAAGTATGAAACAAGTGAGTATGGGTATTTAATTCATCTGCAGGCAAGAACATGCCCAGACACAACCACCTTGAGGGATACTCTGATTAGATGTAGCATCACAAGTTAAAGATAATGATATTGACAAGCTTACTCACCATTAATGATCTTGCTTCGGATAAGACTCTGCAGAAAGACGCACACCAATCTCACAAGTCTGTTTTGCATGTACTTATCCTGTAGATTAATATTAATCCATATAAGCAAATCCACATTTTCTTTATGTGCTCAATGAAAGCACCATTGAAATGCAAAGAGCTTCACTTTGATACTAAGAAGATTTTAGCATAAAGATTTGCATGTACTAGGCATGTACCAAATTTCCCCAGTCTATAATAGGGCACTTGAAACTGACAGGAATTGAAGGACGAGTAGATATTAGCCGTAGAAGATATGATTTAGCATATTTAAAATTTTAAATGGGTAAGCTTAACACAAATATTTGCCGCCAAATGTCAGAAGTTCATGCATATACCTAATAGTAGGAAACAGCATAATTACCAAGTAAGATATATATGGTAGAACTGAACGTGATAATTAAAAGTTTACAGCTTCATACAGTAATGTTATAATGTGGTAGTATGCCAATTCTCAAAAGGCATTTACCAGTTATGTACAGTTGTTTACAAGTGTCTGGTTGTAAAATACTTCGATTCTGATAACAGATTTTAGTTCTATAGTTAGTTTCTATGTGCTCAATTTTACCTAGCATACCTAATCCTCTGGCAATGACGGATTCCACCAGCAGTGACAAGTTACCACCTTTGAAATCACATGTTTAAAAATATCCATAAGAAAAGAGAAGTACCTTAATGTTTTCGCATGAAGCTATACAATTTCTTATGTACATATGAACGAACTCTGTTGGGAGGTCAACTACAGCTGTTAGCCTGTTTACAACCTCCATAGAGTGTAGACTCATCTCCATATTCACAAGAACTGAAAAGTACCTGTGACAACACATTTTGGGCCTTAAAACTAAAATACTGTAGGACATTTGCGTTGTTACTAACCAAATGATTAAACAGGCTTACTCAGATATTTCAGGAGAATTCATCAATTTTGAAAGAACTTCAACGGCAATAAGTGGGTTGTGTTCAACAAGGTCCTGCAATAATATGCAGTTCTTTCAAATCCAGGTCATGGCGGTTGTAAAAGCGATCAAGTATGGCTAAAGAAAAAATACATACCGGTAGCTTCCTTGGTGTTATCCCACAATGATAGACTAGCTTTGGGTCCTTTGCCAGTTCAAACGCAACCTGCTACAATAAGCTGTATATAGATTAGACCTATTGTGTCCTTTAGGAACAAATTAGGATAAAACAGAAAAATAATATTTATGGGGTGCCCAGCAAGTCCCCTAAGTAAAAGAAATAGAAATTGGCTTTAAAGAAACTATAAAAAACTCCTAGCAGTGAGCTAATTTAAAGGACTAATAAATCTGTTCAATTCATGACCCCCTTCCCTCACACGAACTATAACTTTTATTGCATTATAGCATGAATTAGAGTGAAACCTCCTGTTGGGCAGGTAAAAGTGGACCCCTTAATGCTCTTGCAATCAAATCGCGAACAGCAGCTCCTCGGCTGGTGTCAGCACACATGCTATAGTCCCACAATGGCTCATGGTTGTTGTCAGGGTTAAGCCACACAAGCTGTAAAAAGATCCAAACAGACTAAGCACACAATCAAAAGAGAACAAGATATTGACTCATCCCCGACAATCAAACCTCTCCTTCAAAGACTGGTAGCCTTGGGGGAGCAGGCCTGATCCATTGTGGACTCAATCCTTCCAAGGACACATTCTGTAGCAAATCAGTAAGAGCAGATTCTCTCTCTTCAGAATCATTTCTTGGTTTAGCTCCTGCTGGTGAAAGTTTTAGCCTGACAATTAAAAAATAAGCGGTAACCTATCAACAAAGTGAGAGGAATTAAGGCTCTGTTTCTCCCATATTTTACATACTCTGATGAATTTGCAACGCTATCCTGAGGAACATCTGGGTCAGGTATGACATTCCTAACAGTCGCGGTTCTGAAAATGCTAGCATAAGGCTGAGCTTGTGGATCATTGCAAAGTTGCTCTTCAAGTTGTTCACGTTGTAGTAAAACCTGAACCATCACAGAATGAGCTTTGTTTTCAAAAGTCTACCAAAAGTGTGAAACCAAAGTACCAAACTATTCAATTAATATAGCATGTTTTTATCCAAGTGAGTCTACACTTGATTGTCGCTCCTCATGAAAGGCACAGACCTACCTGAGAAGTTGGATCAAATCCTTTGATGTAATTGACAGCTGACTGGCCCAGAATCTGAGCATAAAACCAAGATAAACAAGTTAAAGTAACTCACCAGAAGCAAAACTTTTACATTGTGGTATGCATTTGTCATACCATCATTAGGTGTTTACTGAATGCTGAGTCCAATAGAAAAGGACATGAAGAGAAAAACAATAAATAAAGGAAACGGAAAACCATAGCAAGGCCATTATTGTTTGGAGTTTAGACCGACTTTTATTATTCATAAACCCCATTTGCACTTCATTAAGAACCAACATGCCTCACAATCAACATTAGAAATACATAGAGGCTTGTAGATGTGATAGAACATAAGTTCCACTATACGTTTTCAACTTCTCTATATACGTGAATATCCCTATTTACATAAGTTCCAAAAAGGTTGTGCACAGGGACCTCTTTACTACTATTTCCGCTGTCTGGACCCAACAACAGTTGAACAAAAGCCAATTCAGATTTCTCAGAAGTTTCATCGCAAGCTGCCTGTCAGACACAATGGATTCATGTAAGAATTCAGCAAAAGAGTAGCATTATATGTAAACACCAACATCACAAAAGGAAATTGTAATATTCAAGTATGGTAACTTCTAGGATCTAAAAAACCAACACATCTAAGCCCATAGAAAAGCTGCATGGATAATTCAATGTCAAATTCACTTATTTTCAAGGAAACACTTCAACACCACTGTAGTTTCAAACTTTTAACATAGTAAGCAATAAATCATGCTAGACAAATGGGAACTCAGAACAACAGTAGCCACACTGATAGATTTTGGCAGGTCATACTTATCTCCATGTAGCCTAGCATGTGACATATGTAAGAATTATAATAAGGTTATATTCCTACTGAGGCCACACAATAATATCCTTAAATAAAATAGGACATGCTGATCTGGCAATTTCTAAACAATAAAAAAAATGAAATCTTATCATCCTTGGTAGTTGGTTCAACTTGCTATTTGACTTAAACTACATTCATATCATTCAAGATAATAAATGGAAGCAACCAGTCTATTTAAGATTAGTCTCACATTTCTTCTACATAAATATTTGTCTACAAGAAGCCTCATGTTGAACATTTTCTTGATTAAGAATCTGATAGAATTTTGAGTTTCAGATGATGAGTACATAGCTCTGCTAGCAAAGGAGAAATTCACTCATCTTAAATTTTAAGTATCAGCTTACATTACATTGTATTCTTTTAATCATCCATCAATCATATTTTCTCTAGATGTTTTAGCTTCCAATCACTTGCATCTAATTGTTCTTATCCCAGAGAGCAGCAGAATGTCTAAGTGTATTAAACAAAAAAGGTATCAGCAAATAATTCCCTCATGCTTGGTTTCACTGATATAAGCACACAATAAACTGGCATCTAATAACAATTATAATGAGCGAAAAAAGAAGCTCAAGACAAATGTGCATATGAAAAGAATAATTTACACACATGAATAAACTGGAGTCCTCCTTAGACACACATTTCATAATGACAACTAAAATACTAAATGATATCAAGTAAAAATCATGAGTTCGAGTAAACACATTAAAAATAGAATGTGGAGAGCAGCTAGAATAACTCTAGTTAACAGTAATGATTTAAAACTGCAGCCGTATTCAATATCACAAGATTTCAATGGTTCAATATACAAGTAAAAGATTAGCAGGTTGAGAAAAAACAAAAAACAATTAAAATTTTGTACTTTGCAAAACTAAATATAACAGAGCATAACTGGCTACATGTGTAGTCTTACATCTATTAGGAAGGACAGAAATGGGTTTGAAGAGAGTGACTGAGACGAATAGGTTTGGTGCAGGATGGCAAATGCAATCAAGCGCTGGCTGAGTTTAAGCATTTTTTTGTCCTGGCCAAAGAAATTAGACAAAAAAAAGAAAGATATTAGATAGGTACTTCATGAGAAATCAAAATTAACCAAAATCCAGATATTGAAAGATAAAACAACAAAAACTATTTGAATTACTGGCACAAAATGTGCACATGTATTGTAAGAACACATGCATAGCAAAATAACAGTTTTAAAAGAAGTGGATGAACAGTAATATCCATCACAAAAGGAACTTAGGTTGTCTCGACTTAACAGGACACCGTGGGATTGTTGTTGTGCTAGACTTAATGATGCCGCATCCTTGGTAACAGAAATTCAAACCATAATATGGTGTGTATGACTTGGCATATATCATCATTTATATCCAAATTGTGAACTTGTGATTTTCCTGTGTTAGGAGGATTTTGTTTGAAAAAAATATATATACTCTCCTGCATCTCTCAAGAGATAAGCATTACGTGGCAATCATCACAAGTACCAGACGATGGTTCTATTAAGCATGGAAAAAGATAAAGGATATGAATATGATACAATATGGATATACTGACACATAAATCGTGAAAAATCATGTTCACAGAGAACTGTGTTCTTTGACATAGAGAACGATGCATCTATTTGCCCAATATCTTGTCCTATTGTCCTTATAATGTCATAATACCCACAAATTGTGCTTGCTAAGGGCAAGGATTGTCATCAAAATCTACTCCCTAGACACTTTCCAAGTCTGTCAAATCAAACCACATTGACAGATACTACTCCATTTATAAAGGCTTCTTACAGCTCAGTGGCGAAAGATCTAATTTTTTCTACAAGTAAATCAAAGGTACTAAAGAAATAAAAATAACCACAAGAAACCAATATAACTCAATAACTTAGGAAGTAGGACATAATTTAACCATCGTACTCCACTCCGCACACTTCCATATTCTACGAAACTCGCCACAACCACAGATATTGTCATCAACTGCAACCTTTTCTGTAGTCCAATTCAGCACATTGCTTTACAGTTTATACCACGTTTCACTACACTCGATGGCCAAAAGATCCAATCTTGACCCGCGTAAGTAAAAAATCAAGAAAATGATGAAACAGAAATCATCGTAAAGAAGTCAGTTTAACTCGACATCTCCTAGTTAACGACCCGAACCCTAAAAACCGAGGCGGTAGCCCTAAGAGCAAGAATCCAAGACACCGCCAAGACCTAGAGCAAGAAAACGAAAGGATCACGTAGAGAGGCTTCGAGGGATAGAGTCTTCGATCGCTCTCGCTCACCTCTAAGAGCGCGGCGAGGGAGCAGAAGGCGCGGAAGTGGGAATCCCGAGGGAAGCGGGAGAGGAAGTCGGCGACAACATCGGCGAAGGGGCGGGACTCGGCGTCGAGGAGGGAGAAGAGGGTTTTCGATTCCTCGATTCCGAGCATGGTGAGAAGAGGATGGAAGCGATCAAGAAGTCCGGAGAAGAGAGAAGAAGAGGAGAGAGGTTTCTTTCTTCTATTCCACCACGCGTAGCCTTATATTCCTTTGCTTGAGTCGACTATGAAGGAGGGGAGACGGGTTACGGGTTGCGGGTTGTCGGGTTGCGGATTGATACCATGAGTGAATTCGCTCTTTCCTATATAATATTGATCAGCCTTATATTCTTTTTCTTTCTTCTAAGCTTTTAGGTGATTAAGTCTCAAATTCTAGTTATGTCAGTGTAAGCCTGAACTCTATATATAGGAGAGGTTGGTTTACTTTGTTTAATCATCCATAAAATTAAAGCACTAAGATTATCTTAACATGAGATTATCTTAACAGTAATAGTAGTATAGAAATATCCAAAATGGTAACCTAGGAGAAGAAGTAGAATAATCTTCCTACACCACCGCCACCGCTTTCATCCCGCCTATCATTCAAGATCCATCACCTTCCAACATCTCTCCGCCAACCATCATTCTCTATGAGCTCAATGAGAAAACACTAATATCTACTCCAATGAGCTCAAATTTGGGTATATAAACTCCATGAAAATTTCACCAAACCCTAATATCTACGAGAAAACCAAACTCATGACACCACGGCTCATTTATAAATGAACCGTTCTTGAAATTTAGGCTAAGTTTGACCTAGTTTAGAACGTCGAATCAAGATCAAAAGATTAATATCTACTCTCTTAATCAATCTTAATTCAACTCAAGCATGATTTAATAAGCTTGATCCAAGTTTGACCTAATTCAAACTTAAATTAAAATTGCATCAGGTTTCAATTAGGTTTGATTTTACTCATCAGACAGGTCAAAGTGTCAAAACAGTAGAGCCAGTCCTCCCTGCCATTTAGAGAAGAAAAGAAAAAGTATAGTGTGATTGATTTTATAGAGGATGTGAATGTGACCCGAATGATCTTTCTTGTACTTTTGCTATACAAGAAAATGATTGCTCCATTAATTATCATCCGGAAAAGTAATTATGCAAGCAATTAGTACCTAGCTACTTAGTCTTTCATGATAATGTTTCAATGTCAGTAGCAAATTATGCCCTTTCTTGCATTAGCTAACTTTGAGCCTAGATTTGCCAAATTGCAAGCGATACAAATGTGCATAGCTCTTCTCCAAGCTTGACAAGAAAGAGATAATTAATTATTGGACCTTCAAGTTAATCAGCATGAAATTAACAAGTGATTGTGAATTTTGTTGATACAAATGCACATGAGTCTGCCTCAAAACTGTTGGTATGATCAAATAACAAGAACAGTAATTGTAACAATAACATTTATAATATTAATAATGATAACAAGAATAACACAACTGATATCACAGAAAGTTGATTTCCATACTCCTGGAGAATATGTCAAAATTTTGTTGATATGACCAAAAGAGTGCTGCAATCAGACAGACCAGTAGATGGGCAATGGCTACCTTCCAACAAGCAAATGCAAGTAAATTTTAATCAGAATAGTAAAAAGAATGATACTGGGATAAGAACACACTGAAGCTTATATACATAAACTTTTTCCTTGGCAACAAAAAAGACGATACAACATAAAGAAAACAAACCAGCCGCCAAAAGCAAATACCTACATATATTTATATACTATTTACTCACGAGATGAGGAAAAGAGAGTGACAGAGTTCATCACATCTCTTGTAGTCTAATTAGTTATCCTCCTCTCAACAAAGGTCAGACCGAGTGACCATCCCCTTATCACCAATGTCATCCACCTGCCGACTTCGATCCGACCTAACGGAAAGAGAGAAGAGGAAAAAAGGAAAAAAAGGAAAAAAAGGAAGGATGATGATGTTATCCAAGCAGTATGGCAACCATTAATTACATGCACTGCCTTCTTCCATCTTTCTTCTTGCTGCCATTTAGGTTAAGACACAAGCCCCCAAATCCAGCAAAAGCCAAACAGAATCGGGCCCACCCATGGGCCTACAACATACCAGCTAAGATCAAAGAAAACGAACAGAATCATCATAGGCACTACTATTATCCTACTTGGTCAACATAGGTAAGTTAGCAATCCTTATCAGCAAACAGGACCCGGCCTCGCCGAGCAGTTAGGTGATGCATCAGGCATCAGATGAGTCTTTCTTAAGGCTTGGCTTGATGACCTCAGTGAAGGCCGGCAGCTTCACCTTTGGGGACAGCCTCTTGGCCTCCTCGCATGTGTAGATGTATATCTTTTTCACCATGTTGCAAAACTCACTACATTGCATATAGGGAAATAAAAGTTAATGTGAGTAATAAACACGAGAAAAAGAAATTAATTGACTCGAACTTACTGCCAAGGGTCATCCCCAACCAGCATCATGTCATCCTCGTCATCAGTGTAGATGACCTGCCATTTTTTTAAAGGACCGGAGAACTCCCCTTTAATGTTAAACATCTCTTCCAGCTTGCAAAGAAGGTCCTCATACCCATCTAGTCTTGTCAAGTCTACAGCCCTCCCAACAGCCATTCCTTGCATGTGAACCTGCACGATTTCAAGTCATTCTAGTTCAATTCTCATTCTCATTCCTCCAGAGCAGCGAAGTTCAATAAGATAGCAGTAGCATCACCCTAAACATAAAAGATAAGCTGGAGTCACCTTGGTGCAGCTCCTTAGCTGCCTGCTCTGAGACTCTTGTGGTGACTGCTCGCTACTGATTGCAGGAGCATCAGACCTGTTGACATTTGATGGCTGAGATTGTCGATCAGAATCCCCATCCAAGATGGTTACCGGTTGAACTTCCGCCATAATACCAGAAAATGTTCCCACTGGTGAGGTTTCCTCCATCGCAGGACCTTCTACTAGCTGGATCCCAAACAGTCTGCAGCCACCACTACCTTCCTGTTTTCTTTCATATGTTTCCTTTTTTATGCTCGAGATGGAATCAGTTCGTGTATCTCTGCTCGGCCAGTAAAGGTTGGAACTTGCAGACAGTCCATTATTTGCATTGAACCCAACTGATCCAGTCTTTGATGTCAATGAGAAGAGAGAGGTGGGACTAGATGATGAATATAGCTCCCTACTGTGTTGTAGCCCCGAGAAGGAGAAAGTTTGTGGAGGCTCAACTGAGGCTTTCCACAGACCTAAATTTAAGTAAATGAATAAGTAAAAGAGTATAAAAGAATTCTTAAATGAACAAGTAAAAAGTTAAAAGGTTAAAATAATTATTCCTAATTCCTATGAAGAGAAAATGGTATCCATTACTAATAATTGTACGCAGATCTGATGGTGACAAAATGTGTACTGTCCTAAAACAGGTCTTGATGATAACAAGAATGGCTGCAAATTCATTAACTCAATTAAATAAAAAAGAAATTGATAAGAGAAATAATTGCAAAAAGATATTAGAGATACTGAATATAATGTGTCCAATTATGTATAAACATGAAGAATAAGACTGATAGACCACTTAAATCAATAAAGCCATGAATATGGCAAAAAAGGATCCAAAAGGCATTATAGATAAATTATTAAAAACAACTACAATAGAAATCAATTTAATTGTTCAACACAAATGAAGGTAATAGAAGTATGTCATCGCCAGCAAGGGGCATACCAAAAGCTGGAGGTAAATCTGTTTTCACAGTAGGTGTAGATGGTGGTCTTGCACGTTTATTCCTTGATGCCGGTTGGACAGTTGGATGATTACTTGCAACAATTGGCTCCAGTTCCCATGGTGACACTCTGTCTGGACGTGGAATTGCTGATGGTTCATCCCATTGGACCTATGCAACAATCACAGCATGAATTAAAATAAAAGAGAATGAAAGGAAATGAAGAATTAAAGAACAGCAAACATAATGACTATATTGGCAGTTTCAAGCAGATGGAAAACTTTAAGTGCTGAACGGAATTGTAGGAAGTTTAAAACTAATTAGCAAAGAGCTTGGTTTTCATCAAGACTTCTCACTAGCATGATCCCTCAACATACTAATACCAACAGTAACATACTACCTTCAAAGATCTCCACTCGGAACCTGTCCATCGAGATGTTGGCATGTCTCCAAAACCAATAATAGTACCACTGAAACTGCAAAATTGTAAAATAAAGCATTGATAATGAATCTTAATTGCATATCCAATTTTAGATCAAACCCAAGTGACTAAACAAACCTTCTTTCAGGAGCTTCATCACCCTCAAATCTCATCTTAAACCTCATTCCAACAGAGAACTTATGATTCTTGGCTTCAAGATACTTGTTGAGGCTTACAATAAACTCAGACCTACTTGTTCTGAAGAAGAAAGAAAATGAAGATTTTACTTAGAAGTCCACGGTAAACCTTACCTTGTTGACTGGAAGAAAAAAAAAACAGACATGAACCACTGCACTAGCTAATAGAAGAAGAAATTATGAACTTATATGAAATGTTAAAGCTGTCTATAACTGAACAAAGAAGTTTGAACTCAGAACTAATCATCTTCTAAGTGTAATTATGAAATGAAGGCATCACATTTATCATCTGACAATATGAGATCACTGACGCAAGTTATTAAGCATGACTGGAGTGTCTTTTTTATATCTGTTTTGGTGCTTTGATATTGCATATGAATATATTACATCTATTGAGGCAATTTCAGAAACTATAATGCCCAAATTCAATAAGAATCAAACCTTGGCTTATAGAAAACAGAAAAGAGGGTTCCAGTGGAGATAGCATGAGATGCAGTTGCCAAAACTCCAAGATGCATGCTGTGACTAGATATGACAGACGATGGCATGTTACTCAATTGCCTCATAAGCCGCCTCACACCGACTCGCAACTCGTTATTCTCACCTCTGCCATGTAGCAAATATAAAGATAGTTAAGTGCAAAGTCAGGAAACAGTGCATCTAGTGAGTTCACTAAAACAAGAAACTACCCTCTACAATAAGGTGGTAAAACATTGAGTGAACGTCCTATCAAGGATTCAAGATGACCTATTTACTAACCTCAAAAAGATAAATGCATCACCAGCCACCAACCGTTTTGAGCTAACAAAGACACTCCAGCCTGTGGTGAGGAGATGCCTCCTTGGTTGACCTGAAAGAGAAGTTGATAAAGTAATGTAGCAATGTCGCCAATTTCAGCTATGTGAAAGAATGGCGAAAAGTGACATACATCAACAATGTACAAGCCAAAACTAATCCATCAAAGCCAATAAATCTAGATTACATGAGACTAAACTGGATAAAACATGTTTACACATCCTGTAGCCACATGAAACTTCTTCTCATTCTTCATTGATCAGTTCCTTAGTTGGCACTAAATAACCATGCAATCAAAAGTGGAATAGCGACATCTATTATATGATATTCCGCAGGAAAACTTTTATCATATAGAGGGTGACACTCAATGTGATAGCCGTGGGTTCAGTGTTGGAAATGGTCTCCTCAGAAATGAGATTAAAGCTATGCGCATCTTATCTCCCTAGACCTCATTTGGGAGCCTCAGCCACCGGGATGCTTTTTCAACACTTCAATCATATAAATTTCACATTTCAAATTTTGTGCGACTGTATTAACAGTAGAGTGGTATCTTGAGACTTGACACATGTTGAAGGAAATGAAATAGATCTACTAAATTAGAACTGAGATGAACATTAAATGAAAATGATCTACTAAAGACCAATTCAAATTCCAATAAATGACAAAAAGGCAATGAACCAACCTCGAAATATGTGACGAAAATGCCATTCATTTCGATGCAGATCTTTGGCAACCAATTCTTGCCATGGTGGATGTTGGGTCATATCCTGTACAAAGAAGAAAGGGAGTTGGAAAGATGAATCAAAATAGTAGGAATGAAAATTAGAAAAACCTTGGGCCAGCTTAGTTTAGAAGGTTGATTGCCAGAAACTCAGAAAATGTTTCATATAACTAACCAGAGGAGGTAGACATTCATCTGCATGCCTCCGAAGAACTGAGAAACCCCCATGGGTGCTCGTATCTGACGCAGTTAGTGTCTTACAAAAGGAATGGACCGTGCACCTTTCAGGTTCCGGGAGTGGGGGATCTGGGCTGGTCACCTCAGCTTGCTGATCAAGAATATAGCTAGAAGCAGTAAGTATGAAGACCAGAAAAAAGTAAAAGAGATTACTATAAAGCATATAAAAAAGAAATTCATGACTTCAAGCAACTTTTCTACCTGCCAGAGTAACATCACTAGAATTATTCAACTAATACGAACAACAATAGGGAAGATTTGATAGACAAATAGGAAACTTTAAAGGTAAGCTTACATCTGGTTCAGGTAGTAAAGTTATCTGCGCATAAACTTCATCGGTATCTGATTCGGCCTACATGCAAAAGACACATCATTAGTGAACCTTGTAAATAGGAATAGCAATTTGACCCCACATTACATCAAGCAAGTGGAAGAACAAAACAGAAACTTCGAAATGTTGACAGGCAGGACACCATAATGAGCTTACTTGAAGTTGAACATGGACAACCCTGCATAGAATCTTTGATGGTAAATCAAACAAGGGCATATGCTGGTCCAGCCCTTGATTGGTAGATGCTTCAAGCTACAGAAGATCAGAAACAGCAATCAGTTTAGACATGAAAAGCTACTATGGACAGATTGTATTAACCCAGCAGAAATGCCATATAACTAAATAACTATTTACTGCTCAAATCTAATCGTCTTCACAGTATTAAAGAGGATCCAACCCAATAAATTGCAATTGACTAAACAGAAGATCTAGATGCATCAAAATTTCCCACAATAAGGAGAAGAGAAATTCACTGAATGGAAACTTATGACTGGGAATGCAATATGATTCTTGTTTTAAAGTTGCACAAGAGTAACTCAAATAGTTTTGAATAAGAAGTTTGAAAACCTGCTCCATATGACCCTGAGGAAAGTAATAAACCCGCTCTCCTTCACGAGGTACTGTGACAAGAGGTCCTGCACATGCATGCCAGAGTTCCTTGTATAGGACATCACTGGAGTTCCCTGTAGGCAGAGAAGTTCAAAGAAATGGAGACAAAAAATAAGGCCCGAGATTGTGATACACCAACAAATAAGATCAAATTAAATATAAGCCAATTGAAAAAGGGATATGCAAACAACTTGAAATAAGAAAAATAAATAATTGAGAATGTACAAAATCTCACCGGAGCCGAACAAAAAATCAAACGAGCAAAATAAACAAAAAGAACGAAAGAGAAATCAAAATCAGAAAATGGAGCATGTCCAACATTTATGTATAATCAAAATTAGGCAAAAGTGAAAGAGAAACGGTAGAATCATAGACTCATTCAACCACATGAACTTAAATTTTGGTTGTTAGAAGCGTGAAAGGCTACAATCATGGAAGAAGAAGTGGAGAACCAATCGCCAAATTCTAGGTTAGCTTCAAAATCAATTACCAGTTCATAATATCAATATTCCTGTCCCAAAAAGGCCAAATCAAAGAACAAGATCACGTAAAGCTTTCGAAGTTAAACCTGATCCTGATCCTGCTAGTCCTCCTGGCGAATTACTTAAAGGTGTGATTGCCATCGGCGACGCCATGAGAATTCTCTCCAATCTCTTTCAAACAGCTCGATCAACTGGACTTGAAGCTTGAGAAAAGATGAAGACAAGCAACAGCAGCGGCAGCAGCAGCAGCAGCAAAAGAAGGAGACTTTTTCATCTACCCCATTTCGTCAGAGATCTCTCCACCATAATAAAGATCAGTCCTTTGGCTGCTCAGCCAACTGGTCCACGAATCAACTCCAAGGCCACTCGAAATCCCCCGCCCTTACCAACCCTAGTAGCAACCCTAAAAAAACGAAGCCTCGCCTAGACTCGAGAAAATTTCCACTGCCCTCCTATAATAGCACCTGCGGCCTACTACTCTCTCTCTCTCTCTCTCTCTCTCTCTCTCTCTCTCTCTCTCTCTGCCAGTTGCCGCTTTTTACTCTCTTCGGAAAGCGAGAAGAACCCTCCTCGAAACGCCCCCTCGTCTTCTCTCTCTCTCTCTACTTTTTGAAACGGAGACGACAACCTTTAACGGCCCAAGGCAGCGTAAAGGCACATCTCCAGGTCCGACAAATCCCCACTTCTCTCCCTCCTCCGGATTCACCAACGGATGGATACGGTAAAAATCCCGCCTTGGAGCCACGGATCTGACTCCCAGGAAGAAGAAAAGACGACCAAAACTCAAGCCTTCCCTCGCAAATCCACCAATTTGCGCAGGAATCCGCGGATTAAACGCCTCCTGGAGCGAATCCTCTTCCAACGCGACACAGAATCTCGCAAGGAGAATCCAACGCCAGAAACTCTTAGCAACTTCTAGAACAATGAGATCTCGCTCGGGGGGCACCAAAAGCCACGTCAATCCCCAAAATTCTCCACACACACACACACAGAGAGAAAAAAAAGAAAAAGAAAACCTTCGAGAACCCCACAATTTCGGCCGAACCTGAGCTCTTCCTGCCGCGCTTCTTCCCCCGATTCGAGAGTCCGACGCGTCGTTCGGGATCTGCGGGAGTGCGAAGGGATCGGATAGAGCCTAGAAAAGAAGGGAAGGGAAGGGGGAGAATGAGAATGAGAATGAGAATAGGGAGGGAGCCAAGAGTCGAGGAAGAAGAGCTCCTTGTCCTTTTAACGAAAACGGAGAAAAGTGTGGGGTGTTTTTTGTAAGTTTGGAGATTATTTCACGTCATTTCTCCTTTGTGTGCTTGCCTCGGCTCGACCCTACACGGAGCCCCGCCGAAACCGCTGTCCGCTGTTGCTTCCCTTTTCGCTTTCCAGAGCGACACGGTACTATTTCTTTGTCCCCGCGGACCACAATAAGTATCCCACACCATCCCATCCAACGTCTTACATCTCTCCGCGTCTCCATCATATCATCTGCCGTGACCGTGATCGAATGCTCCGTTCCTCCCGAGGGATATCGCAACCGGAAGCTTTAATTTATTAATTACGTGATTGTGATTCGAGAATCCTTTCCCGCTGAGGATGTGGGCGGGATCGCCGACCCCTGACCGTTGTGTTCCTCCCGCGTTATTTCTTTTCTTATCGTAATCCATGTCCCCCAAAATAAATTTTATTTATTTTTCTTTTCTAAAATTACTTTGCTCATAAGAATAAAATATAGTCTTAAATGACATTTTACCTACTTATAAAAATAATATTAAAAAATGGTATAGTATATT
Organism: Typha latifolia; assembly: GCF_019914945.1. NCBI lineage: Eukaryota > Viridiplantae > Streptophyta > Magnoliopsida > Poales > Typhaceae > Typha > Typha latifolia. The sequence continues at coordinate 7,534,203 of NC_133100.1, forward strand.
TAATGAGCATAGCTTTCATGTGAGTATGTTTCGGTACCCATCTGGTACACGCTAAGTAATCATGTACTCACGCATATTGAACTGCTAGGATCACGTCCGTTACACTCTATTTTGCCTTTGCATCTTATTTCACTGTGGGTCTCGACAGATAAAAGCCACCTACATACTGTGAGGATAATTGCTTTTGGAGATAACAATTTTGTTTAATAAAAATTACTGTATGTATTAAATAAAATTACTAACTTATTGAGGTAAATAAATTTATAATTCATATTTTAAAGTACATTGTTTGATACGCAGAGCACTAAAAAATTCTCCCATTACTACCACCTGTTGTACAATATATCATATTTTGGGATGCTCAGGATCAATATTATTACCAATGTATCATCACATAATGATACGATAAAATAAAAAATAGTTCATTTTTAGGGGTGATATAACACTTACTTACAATATAATTTTTTGCATTTAATATATTTTAAAATTTTAATACAAAACTATGTAAGTTTTGTTGCATTGATAAAATTGCTAAACCGAAAAAGCGACGTATATTTAAAAGTCATTGTTCAATTCAATAATTTTGTCAAACACCGTAAAAACTCTTTTAGTCTTACATTTAATTTTCAAATGAATGAGACGCATTGAAAATAAAATGATGGAAAATTTTCTACATCTAATATTTCCTTGTAGATATATTAGCATCTGATAACAAGACCAAACACACCCAATTTTTATTATCAAATATATGTGATTGATACATTCTAGGTCAGCGAAGGTTCGGAGTTATGGTAGATTTAGGATACGCTGAGCATTTCTCATTAAAAAAAGAAAAAGAAAATCGAATGCTCATCTTTGAGCCTAATCTTTATGCTAATGACCCAACTTTGTCTTTTATTTAATCCATGTCCTGGGACTTAGATAGTGATTAGCTTTGTTTATTTTATGTGGTAGTTGTTGTTTTAATCACTCTCTTTGTGGGAGAAGATGATGTCCAAGTCATTAGTCTAAGTGCTGGGAAACAAAAAGGGCACCTCCATTAGTTTAATTGTTTAAAGCCTTTGGTTGATTGCTGGTGTGAAACAGAGGAGCAGGCCTGGAGGAGGAGAGGCATTATTTTAAATGTGGTTGGGTCTTTATTATTATATATACATTCGGCTATCTATCAGTGAAAGCCCCCTCCTTGGACATATTTGTATTTGGACTTAGCACAATTTTGATACTTTCAAAAGGAGATTCTTTGTTAGATTTTTTTTCATTAAAAAAAACACTAATGTTTCTTTATAATGTCACTGTAAATGTTATTGATGCAGGTCGCTATTATAGCTCAGTAGTTGAGTTTCTGCTGGCCCACGACAAAGGTTATGAAATTGCTTCTATTTATAATTTTTTGATAAATTATCTAAATATTTTTTTTTAAAATTACAATACTAGATTCTATAGTAGTACTCTTAATTTTTTTTTAGCAATTTGACCTCCTATGCAAGGTGATAAGAGAGTGTCAAATTGCAACAATAACAAAACATAAGTGGGCATAGTGATTTATTTATTTTATAATTTAAAAAAAAAAAAAAAGGCATTTGTTTAACTAGTCATATTGATGTTGTTGGCAAGTGGCAAATGATGAGGAAGAAGAAGATTCCTTGTTGCTCTCTTTTGTATGACTACAAGATTAAAAATAGACATTATGTAATCCAAACAAATCCCCATGGCTCTTTCCTTGTGTTTGGGGTTCATATGGCTGCCATTGGACACCAATGTATGAGCTTCCTTGTCCTCATTGCCATCCTAAGAAATTTAAAACTAAAGTATATATAGAATCTAAAATATTTGGAATTATTGGTCCTAATAAGTGCTGGACTTGTTTGCATGTATTTTTTGTAATGAATTATTTGCATTATTTATATTTTGTTGCACTCTCTGACTTCAAAGTGTGAGTTTTATAGAGAGCAAAAATAATCCATAAAATTTGAAACTATGTGCATTTTTTGATTGTTTCAAATGTTATATTGATGCTTAGTATCTTTGACAAATCAAGATAGGGCTCTCCCTGGATTTTTGTATTCCTTTTCTCTTTCGGATCGGTTCTTCGTATCTACTGTAGATCTTAATTTATATTTAATTATTATTATTATTATTATTATTAGATTCTTCGTATCTGTCATAGATTTTGATTTCTTTGAAGTTTGAATGTTTCTTTTAATATGGATATAATTTGAGCTTATTATTATTTTTTTTCTCTTCGAATGGTGTAGTTGTCTTCAAGCCAAAACTAGTCTACATAAAAAAGATTTATTTTAGCTAAAATATTTTTATTTAACAATAATGAACCAATAATAAAGTATTTATAATAGACCCTAAACTTCCTAGCGGATCCGGGTCGGCCACCGGGGATCCGGATTCCTAATGCCAGGCCCAGCCCGAAAAAGCCTTCGGATTCGGGCTTAATGCGTGCTCGAGCCCAGTAGTCTTTGGTCCAATCCCTACCTTTCTCTTCCCTAGTCGTCTTCCTCGCCGGAACCCTACTGCCACCACCGTCTCCAGCGCTGCCGTCGTCGCTTCGCCACCAGAGCCTATTCTTCTTCTCCGTTGTATTTATGTACGGTCGAAGGTAACGAGCCCTATGGTTAGGGGTAAGATTTTATGCTAATTGCAAAAGAATCTAGGAAATACCTGGATTTCTTCTGCCGTGTTAATGGAGTATACCCGTGGCAATAGGAAAAATCGAGGAGTTCAATGTGGTGTTCTTATACGTTGTGCAAGGTTTGGTTCTTCCACATTGAGATGGCTCTTTTTCGAGTGGAATTCATCGAGAAATATGCCAGCTTTAAGAGCCTCTTATCTTATTCACTTAGAAAACTTCGTTGCGTTTTACTTTGATTTAATAGATGTTTGCAAAAACATATCATAAGAATAGCATTTTGTTATTTTTGATTCAATTTAGTCTCAAATTTTAGTTTTATCATTCTTATTTGCCATTCAATTTGTGTGCTCAATTCATCTTGCAGCATTTTGTTTATCAGGTAAATTGTAGACAATAAGGTCACGATATATGGAGGTATGGATCCTACCTCCCGAGTTATAGGTACCAAGCAATGGCGTGCCGCTTCCTCTTGCTTCAGAGGTTGAAAAAATTGACTCCTGCTGCTCTCCTTCATATATCCTCTCGGGCAATAACTTCTTCTCACTCTGTCCCTTTTAGGTAGCAACACCTTGTTCCACATTCTTCATTCTCATCTCTTCCTTCTATATGACTAATTGCCAATTCAATATCTTATTTGTTGAATTAGGGTTGATCTTTTTCCATGTAATAAGACTGTAAAATCCCTTCATCCATGGGAGTATCTAGGGGCTGCAAGGAGTATGGGCTATGGGCAGGTCAATCTTATCCTGTCTGATGGGAAGCCAAAGTTTGAAACCCATGAGATAGAACCTCCCAAGAAGAGGAAGTGGTTGACGAAGAAGCGATTGAAGCTCCAAAGGAAGAGGGAGAAGAGGAAGAGGAAGGAAGCCAACAGAAATGACCCACGGCGTATCAGGCCTAAGGGAAAGAAAATAAAGCAGAAATTTCCTACAGCTGAGGCTCGGATCAAGTACAAGATTGAAAAGGTAGAAAACCTTGAATTTCTTATAGTTTCCTTTATTTGATTTGTTTCTTTAGACTATCATGAACATCATTTTGGTCATACTAGAGTAACTAGATGCATATAAGTGAGGCAATAAGCTTCACTGGTTTTTAGCTTTTTATATATTTGTCACTTATTTATATTAGTTTATGTTCATGACGAGTTTGTTTCCATTGTAGGCTAAACTTAAGGAAGCCTTATTGGTTGAAAAGCTAAAGAAGTATGAAGTATCACAAATTCAGGGTCCAATGCTAAAACCAGAAGAATTGACAGGTGAGGAGCGGTTTTATGTAAAGAAGATGGCTCAGAAAAAGTCTAATTATGTGCCAGTTGGAAGGCGAGGCATCTTCGGAGGTGTGATTCTTAACATGCATTTGCATTGGAAAAAGCATGAGACTGTCAAGGTTATTTGCAAACCTTGCAAACCAGGTCAAGTTCAGGAATATGCAAAAGAGATTGCTAGGCTGAGTGGTGGAGTGCCAATTCAGATTATTGGAAATGACACAATAGTCTTTTATCGAGGAAAGAACTATGTTCAACCTGAAGTTATGTCACCTATTGATACTCTATCCAAGAAAAAGGTAATCTGCTTGTTTCTTTGACCACGTAATTACTGTATAAAACAGAATTCTTGTATGTTCAGCTAAAAATTACTTAATTTGAACTGATGCTGTATTCTGGTTCTGTTTCCAGGCACTTGAGAAATCAAAATATGAGCAGTCACTTGAAACAGTTCGATGCTTTATTGCAATATCTGAGAAGGAACTTGAACTTTATTACCGACACATCACACTTTATGGTGATCCACAATCTCGGAATGCAGATTTAGTTTATGGTGATGACAAAGAATCCCCTGCTAGTTTGAAAGTGAAGGGATCACGCTTGCAGGAGGAAGAAAGGGTTTGTTCAACTATTAGTGGTGTATCTAGAGATATATTAGATGATGAAACCATTTGCTCAACTGATTATGATACGTCAGAAGATCTTTTTGATTCAGAAGTTGGTTCTGATGATGAACTAGATTCTAATGATGAGGAGCTTACAAAAGCTGAAGTTGATTCTGAAGGTGAGGAAGTGTCTGATCCTGAAGAGGATTTAGAGGACGAAGCAAATGAGTGCAAAGTGCCAAACTAATGAGTCTATTGTAACTCTTTATCAATGTCATGAAATGGACTCACAAGGTATAGTTGTTACATCTAGCATGGATAAGGTCATTGGCATCTGATCCAAAATCCTTAGGTTTTCCCTTGACATTTCTTTGATAATGTGGATTCACGGGATTAGATCATTTATTTGGCAATTCAATATTTCAGGTGAGACTGGGACTTTGTAATTCCACACTTTGGATTATCAGAGGCACATTTTCATTTCCTATTAAGGTGCACAAACATTCAGGGTTTTGAAAAATGTGTCCTTTCATTTTGCTCTCTATACTCTGTGAGATGCAAAACAAAACTGGAAGAAAGGGGAAGTCAATGTTAAGCTACATCCTTCTCCAGAAATGTGGCCTTGAACTTGAAACAGAAGGCACAAAAGGTTGCAGCAAAGAGAGCAAGTAAACGGGCCCTCCACAATACTTCTCGTATTATTTCTCACAAAATTGGAGCTTGAGAATATGTGGAGGGCTTAGTCATATATTGCTGTTTATCTATTTGTTCTACAGGCAGGCTTACAGAGGAATTCCAGACAAGTCCTAATATGTATCAAATTGATCTTTTGTAAAGAGGGTAATATGTGTTTCTGAGGCTTATGGAGCATAGCTACTGAAACAAAATTTGGTTCCAATTTTTTGAACATATTGAATAAAATTTCAGATGCTTGGCTATGTCATTGGCATCCCTGTTGATAGTGATCACATGAGAGATTTGATGATAAATAATATGGTTTTAGAAATTGCAGAAACTTATCTTCTGTTGCACAAACCATGGAATAGAGCTGACGTTTGATCAAGGCCAAAATTGAGCAAGTTGAACAGGTCATGCCTCCACTAAAGCAAAGTGTATAAGTTAATTAATTGGGATTAAAGGTGTCATTAAAAGACATGATGAAAAGAAGAGCCTCATGCCCTTCAAATTAAAGCAGCAGAGCAAGGTTTTGCTCTAGATCTATGTACGCAGACATTTAAAAGAGTCTAAATTATAAAATGTTAAGGTGCTAATATGATTATAAAATGCCCAAAGTGGCAAAGTAGCCTGGTTTGCAAGTAACAGATACTTCGGTCCATATTTGCTAATAGGATTATAAAGAAGAATTATTTTGCAAATCATTCTTTTATGAGTCATTTACCCTTGTGGCCTTGCTGATGAATGATAACGACGAATCTTAACCTATAAAGATATTTATAGGTCAAAAACTATATGTTTCCTCTCTCTGGGTAGCATCGTATATAATCTTCGCTTCGCCCTCTCTCTCCATCTCTCGATCCGTCCGTACTTGGATCGGATCCTAAGCGGTGGTGGAAATGTCGGAACCGGCAGGGACGGCGGCTGTGGCCGCGGCGGCACCGGGGGCGGCGAGACGGCAACAAGGTGGATTTGGGCAGTCGTTGTCGGGAATCATACGGATGGCGGTCTTCTGGTACTTCGCCTCCAAGTTCTTCTTCCCCAAGAAGCCTACCGAGCCCTCCGTCCTCATGTCCAATCTCTTCCACAAGGGCGAGCCCCTCGTGAGTGATGCCCTAGATCGTCTGATCCCCGTTTCCCCTCTTTCGATCTGTAAAAAATAGTACCTTGTATTGTAGATCTTTGATATTTTTGATGTATGCTTTTTGGGTTTCATTTTTTGGTGTTTGATTCTTTTTCTTTTTTCAGTCCTCCACAGATAAACTTCTAGGGATTTTATGATATATCGATTGGGTCAAAGGGTGTTTTTATTACTCTTTTACTTGTCGTGGATAACTTGTTTGTTTTTCGTTCTTAATTATAGACCTGTGTCGTAGTTCTTGATGCTGCTGGTTGGGGTGCCCTTCGTTTGATTACGATGTTCTATATTTTATATTATGTTGACTTTCTTGGATCATTTTGGTTAGTTTGGAAGACACTAATGTCGAAACTCAAAAGAACCTGTTCACTCATATCTTCCTTGACTCAAGGTTGTTACCGATATGGGCCCAAAATTTGATTACCACTCTGAGAAAATTAGATGATAGAAGATTTCTGGACACCAATTTTAGGTGGAAATTGATAGTTGGAAAACTAGCATCGGTTGTCACACGGTCATTTGTGGAAAATTCCTTTTTCATCTGTTTTACTATGTTTATTCTTGTTCCTTTCTCTTCTAGGCATGCTCCAATATACTCCTCATAGTTATTATTTTCTGTTGCGCAGGATATGTGGCTCTATCTATCAGCAGATGAAAAATTTAACGACTTCAATAATGAGAATGCGCTTGTTTGGCACGAGTCAAACATTCCTTATGCTGTTTGGGGGCCATCTAGTACCAGATCTTATTCGTTGAAGTATTATCCATCTGAGGTATGACTGAAGTAGATTATAGATAATATAGAACTTCAATTATCCTAAACTCAATAGATTGGTTCTAAATATTTATCTGCTTTTAATATTAAGTTTATCATCAATGCATCTAGGCTTTGAAACACAATGGGACTCTTTATGCCCATGTTTTCTGTGCCCGCTCTGGTTACCCTCCAGATCCTAATGATCCTGAGTATGAGCCAAAATCTGTCTTTTGGAGGACACATCGTAAGACTTTTGTATTCTAATCTTTTTCGTAACATCTGTTAAGAATTCTTCACTTATGCTTATGTCGCTCTTTTAGCTGTTGTGGCATTCTTGCCCAAGTCAAAAGCTGATAAAAAGAGGAGCTTACTGGGAGATTCTATGGGTTCCGAAGCAGAACCACTTTTGAAGGTTCTCTCTCTCTCTCTCGCATTTGATTGTTGAATTAGTCATTATCACATACTTGAATGTCTTAGATTCTCTGAAGGAACAGACTTGTCCTTGTCCCCATTATTTTGTTGTGGTTGATATATTTTTCAATCTATTGTTGCTATCATGTTGCAGGATGATATACAGATGGAAGTTAAAGATGAAGGTCCTGTAGAATTTGTTTCATATTGGAAACCAAATATTACCATTAATCTTGTAGATGATTTCACCCGGTATGCGTATGACAAGCTATATCTCTTTCATTTGTTGGTGATACCTACTTAACTTTTTCCCTTTTCTTCTAATGCAGATACCCCCATAATAATATTCCTCCAACTGTCATTGGCTGTATCCTGAAACTTTTTAAGTTTTAGTGTGTTTCATATATACCCGGAGACCATTATCTAGAAAGTCTAGTCATGTTTTGTTACTGGTAACATGGAGAATGCTGACTTACTATTGAAGGTTTGCCTGCTCTTGATATGTAGTGTCTGCAATCAGTTGATTATATTTTTGACATTGCAATTCCACTATACTCCTATATGTTCTTGTAAAAGGTCTTTGAATATTATTCTCATCTAACTTTAGAACAAATTATACACAAATTCGAGGTTATTGCATCTGTCCATTGTATACGTATCTGTCATTTGTGAATATGAAAAGTTGAAGCTGCATTTTTAACCTCTTTTGCTTATTATTCTTTTATTTGTTTGTCAACAGAGACAAAGTATTGTTGAAAAAAAATGTGTTTATTCTCTTAGGATAGAGAATATATTATGTTACTATAAAATGCCTACCTTGATGAGATTCGTATAGCACACAAACGGTCCTCTTAAGTCTCCTAAGGCACTCATACAATTTTGCTCTTTATCTACCTGCAATAAGCTATGGTGCTTGAAAAATTAAAACTGTTTAAACTTTAATCTTCAATATCAATGTAGCTATACTGTTTCTATGATCAACCTCTTGCCATTTGTTCAGATTTCATGTCTTCTCAGTTATTTATGCCGAAGTTTTAACTTCTAACAATATGATCTGAGAGTGTACACCATATCCTTTAAAGTAGTACACATATATCCCTTTTGTCAAAAAAAAGTAGTACACATATATCACAAGACCATCTTATGCATATGCTGATTTATTACTTTGCACTTTCAGTTCAGCATATATTACTTTCTTGCATGGTAATATGTCCCACATTGTCAAAATTTTACCTATGCCAGGATTGCTGGTTTAGTATGAATGTGCAGAAGCAAGATTCTATAGTTTCTAGTCCCTTCCCCTGATTTGGAAATCAGCACTCTGCATGCCAAACTATTTTTTATTTATAGCAATATCTCTCATCCCTGAATGCCATGGCAATCACTTTGCGACTTTTGACACTGCTATATTCTTTATGATCTTCCTGTTGCGCATGTATGGCAGTAGCATTGTAGTTTAGTTTCTTGTTATGGAGTTCCATTAGTTGTGAATGATTGTTTCCTCCAGCCTCTGTTTAGTCTAGGAGTGATTCCTCCCATTCTTAGGTATTTCATGTTGGCTGTCTTGGTTAACATTTTGGTGCCCTTATCTGAGAATTCCAGTTAAAGCTTGCCTGTTATACTTGCATCCCCATGGTTAATGCTGGTAGCAGGACCAATCAATTACTTGCCTTCATTGCTTATCTTCTTTTGACATTAGCAGTACCATCCTGTGATTATTATACTTTATTTGTGCGCTTTACTTGTGTATTTCATCCTCTGAGTGTATTTTTCTCCCATCATACTCTGATGATTCATTTTCAAGCAAACCAGGGGCATGTAGATTCTAGAGACCTTCAGGATTCCATATAATGCTTCCAGAGTTCTTTAGCATTCAAATTGAAGTACTCTCATACTTGTTGTTCACTGGTGTTTCATATGCTGGGATTGCTTATATAAGGAAATCTCGTAGGTTGAAGCCTTTAAAATGGTTCCTTGAGTAAATTACTAGCATGGTGTTCTATCTTAACAGAAGCTTTATGAAAAGGAAGAATCTTTTCTTGTAGATCCTTGTAAATTAAGTAGATGATGGTCTTGTAGAGTGTTGTAATGTCCTCAAAAGTCAAATCTTGTAGATCCTTGTCTTCAGGATAACCTTCTAAGCCTCCTAATTGTTAGGTCTGATAAAATGGTAGCTCTTTCAATATATCATTTAGCTTATATGATCCTTTTGTTAACCTTGTATTGATAACTTTCTCTTTTTCTTTTTTAACTGTATAGTGGTATTCCGATTTCTTATTCTCTCTGTACACTGCCTTTTTCTAGTTTCCTTCAGGAAATTGATTACCATCTCTTGCTTTCCCATTAAGCCATATACATAGAAAAGGAAAGATGAAATTAATCCGCTTACACAAAGAAAGAGATATTTGGGAGAACTGACTCTGTTGAATTTTATCCTGTTTATGAGTTTCTCCATGATAGTTGGGGCTATTCCCTCTTCCTCATTAAAACACAAAATTTCTTCCTTTTCGGTTACCTGGCAGTCTGGCATTTAATGCTCTGAAGTGTTTGCCATCTGTGTGAGAATTGTCTTTGTAAATAAACTGAGGTTTGCACATTTAGATGACAGCTAGTGTGACAGAAAGCAAAGTGAAATTGTTTTCCTTTACATTAGATATGCAGATCTGAATGTGGAGCCTACTACGGGGAACTACTATCCTACAATTTACTTCAATGACTTTTGGCTCCTGAGGGATAAATTGATACAGTTGAATGACACAGTGACAGAATTGCCCCTTAACCTTGATCTGGGTCCCATTAGCCTGACAAAATGGCAGCTGTTTCTACAGATTGAACAATCATTCCAGGTTCATCGTAGTTATGGAAGTATGCTTGAAGGCGAGGCTGACGAACTCAAGGTATGCTTATATGTTGAGATTTTGGTTGATAGCAATAGAAGGCCAAGATTTTGTATTGCATTTTATCTAAATCAAGAAAGTCTCACAAGAGAAATATACTAGTGTGGAGAGGGATGTGCATTCTCTTTAGTAATTTGGCTATTTGCAATGTATTTATGATTTCTGATTTGCTCTAATGATAGTTGGTAAATTAACTAATCTATTCTCTTTATTATGCACTTCAGAGTACTAGATGTATGGATATCATCTAATTAATGGTCTTCTTGACTTAAAACAATCCTTTCTTTTAGCTTTGGAGGAAACCCCATTTATTTCTTTCATCATATGTTCTGATATTTTTTATCTTTTGTTCATCTAATGTTAGCTGACAAGATTTGCTCTTCATCTTGCACTCAGTTGGTTGGATTTATGTCTATTTTATTTCTTGGCAAGTGAAGCAGGATATTTCAAATTTTAGTTTATATGAATTGTATCATTCTAGTTTAGTTTGACACGGTTCCATGATAACCTATAAAAGATCAGCTATTCTGTTCTAGGACCACCACAGTTCTAGATTGAAATTTTATAGAGTAATTCAATGCAAGAGATCTAAGTCCAAGAAACTTATTCAGTGTTGTGAATTGTATATGACTTGAGATGTATTTTGAAGCTGTTGTGCTGATAAGTTTTCTAAAGACCTCTTACAAAAGACGGGCGAACTTTCTAAGACAAGGAAAAGCAAAATCAGGACACGTTAAATATAAAATGCATAGCTGCGAGGATCAAAATGGAATGAGAGTAAAGAAGGGGTGGAAATTCATGTGGGTCCTAGAGATAGATAATCCAGGTGAAGTTGTTACTTACATGTTAGACAAAAGTGGGGTGCCTGAAACTAAAGTTACAAAATATGAGATGAAGTGAGGAATTGATGTATGGTATTATGATAATCCTACCAGGTATTGCTTTGAAAATGCTAGATAGTTAGAGAAATAACATTTGAATACTTAGGAAAGGGACTTTGGAACTGTCAAATTTTTTATCAAACTCTGTGGTTGCAATTGATTTCAAAATATCATTTGTGTAACTGCCTAGATTGGAGTTAATTGCGCATTGACTTTTCCTTTCCATGATAGCATGGGAAAGTAAATTCTGTTGAATTCAACAAATTAAGTTTTATCCCCAACAAGGCAATCAAGTAATACTATGACTATAACCTTGCTTATCTCTTAGGGATCTCTAAAAATCCTTGTCTATCACTTATCCTGTCTAGCTGACCGGTAAATAACATATAGAAGTTTCTCTCCTTTGAATTGTTTCTCAAGGATCATTGGCACGGGGTGTGCCAAGGTTGGCACAGTGTGTATTCGTTGGCATGTGTCGTGCTGATGTGTCGTTGACACACGGAATGATCTTGACAGGCTGAAAAACAATCTAAACCATTCTAGGACCTTAAAATAGGTTTTAGGAGCCAAATTAAAGTCTTTCAACACTATATATTAGTGTAACATATGCAATTAGATTCTAATCTTATGACTTCCACCAATATTTCTAAGATCCTCTTTGTTGATGCAAATAACTTGGGGAAAACTGAAAATGTTTTTTGGTTTCTGAAATTTGAACTGTAATTTATATAGATCAAGCACTAAAATACAAAGAGGTAACAAAAGGGATGAAATATACCTCAAATTAGGTTCCTTTAAAGTAAGATAGCTCAATTCTAATGGCACACATCGATGAGTAGCCATGAAGGAGTATCTAGATACTCCCCCATACCGATACTGATAATCCACAGGCATGATACATATCAACCTTGCCGACTGACACATCGATGAGTGTGTTGTGTGATCATCATGTACCCCTTAACTAACTGAAAGGTAACATTTTCGGAATGGATGTCAGATCAACAATTATTACATCTCAAAATGATGAATGAAGAAGGAATCATCTTTAGGAAATCAGTGCAGCTGAGATGCAAATGGTGATATGGATGGATGTTATGAGACCTATGGCTATGAAAGATGGATTATGAGATCAATTTATCCATAGCAAGTCAGGAGTGATGCCAATTGAGGGTAAAATAAGACAATACGTTTAAGATGGTTTATACAGGTTGGAGGAGATTATCGGACTACAAGTGCAAACTCCAAACTAGTAAGGACTGACATAATATCAGGGAAAGGAGAAACAAGGGGTAAGAGGAAGATATGAAGACTAGAACCAGAAAGAAAGATATGATGATCCTTAGCTTGATTTTGGTCGACACCTCTCAGAAATATAACTGAATTGTGGAAAAGGATGCATGAAACTGGTGTTACCTAATTGTGAGACAAGGCTCTGTTAATATTAGGTTCTAATTTTTGGAGCAATAACCTTTCGTAGCATTTTATATCTTATTTTAATCCTTGTTGGCAATTTAATTTCCATGTTTGATGAAATATTTCCTGTCACAGAGGGTGTTCTTGGAAGGAAATCCATACTTGCTGGTAGTAACAATGATTGTTTCTCTACTACATTCTGTGTTTGATTTCTTGGCTTTCAAGAATGGTATGTCCAACCTGATAAGTTCACAATTGTAATACAAATATCACTGCAAATTTTTACAGTTTGGAATAACCACTTTTCATTTTGCAGATATTCAATTTTGGAATAAAAACAAGTCTATGGAGGGATTATCTGCTAAATCAGTTGTTGTGAGCTTCGTTTGTCAGCTCATTGTGTTCCTTTACCTTCTTGATAATGAGACTTCATGGATGATCCTTGCTAGTTCTGGAATTGGTTGCTGCATTGAGTTCTGGAAAATTGGGAAAGCCATGCATATTGAGGTGTGTTCCTTGTATAGCTTAATTCTTTTCTTCTTGGGGCAACGACAGGGTTGATTTTCGTCGGCTTGAAAAGTAGAGGCACAATAAAATGGAGGAATTTATGGATATCTACACATACTTTTGGTGTTTATCCACAATTAAGAGATTTGAACCTCATTTAGGAACTGCATTTTTGCAACTTTATTTGTATAACTAATATGGCTTTAGTTGTTTAGAGATTTGAAATTTTTACCTATTGTAGTGCTTCTGATCACTTCCTGCCCTATTATTTCACTTCAACAGATTGATCGAAGAGGAAGAATTCCCTTATTGAGATTCAGAGACCGCGATTCATACACTAGTAATAAGACCAAGGAGTATGATGATATTGCAATGAAATATTTGGCATATGTTCTTTTCTTCCTCGTTGTATGTTCTTCCATCTATTCTCTCAAGTATGAGCGGCACAAGAGCTGGTACTCCTGGATACTTTCTTCTCTCACTAGCTGCGTCTACATGTTTGGTAAGCACAGCTTTGTAGCACGACCTGATGATAGTTTAAATAAGTACTTTATTCTATCTGTTTGGTTGTCAATAATTGTTAAGAAACAGCACCTCAACATTTAGTAGAGCCTTAAGCTAATGTGAATCGCCTTGATCAAGACTTCAATATATAATCTTCATCTAGCATACTGTTTATGTGATTAACCACATCATTTCTCAGTGGACAAGTAGAATGAACTGACCTCTGTACATTCTTGTTTTATATTGTTTGAGTATTTGAAATTTCATTGTAATCAGGAAAATTGTGTTAGTTTTCCTGACTCTTACATCATGATAATTTTCTTTGCTGCAGTAGTTTATTTTGTATATGATGCAATAGTAACAATTTCATTTTCATGATGTGCAGGCTTTATCATGATGTGCCCACAGCTGTTTATAAACTACAAACTTAAGTCCGTAGCTCATATGCCTTGGAGACAAATGACCTACAAGTTTCTTAACACGATTATTGATGACCTTTTTGCATTTGTCATCAAAATGCCAATACTGCATAGGCTATCTGTTTTCCGAGATGGTGAGTTTTTTGGTTCACAATCATAATCTAATTCATTGCAGTTCGCCTTTCACTTTATTGCCAACTCCTCAGATTTACTCACGTATAACTGTCAGATCCGAAACATCTACTATATCTAAAGTCAGTTAGGACTTAGGAGACTAGCTTGGCCAATTGTTAGCTTCAGTTCTTCTCCTGTATACCTCCCTTCCTCGCCCAAACACCCCACCCCACCCCACCCAAAGGAAAAGAAGAGAAAGCTCTTAGAAACTATTTGTTCTTGGTTCATAATGCTTTTTAACTAGTTCAAATATTGTGAGATATTTACCTACATTTTCATATGTGCATGCAGATATTATTTTCTTGATATACCTATATCAGAGGTGGGTATATCCAGTAGACAAAAAACGTGTCAACGAGTATGGCTTCGGAGGTGAAGATGCAGACCAGAGTAATACGGCTATTACTGAAGGAACCGCAGCTCAAGATGATGATGTTAGGGATGAAGACAAGAAGAACAACTGAGCTTGGAAATAGCCATTTTGCTTATTGTCAGGAGAATTAGACACTTCCAGTTTGTTTGCTGTGCGATGTCTTTAACCCATTCCTTGGGTTGCGCCATCTTGTGCCTAGGGCAATATTTTTTTGGCTAAATTAAGATGGATTTTAAAACTGCAGTCTAACCATAGGATAGCAGTTTTAACACAGTATTAGTAGAGTAGTTCCAAGATATTTTTTTGGTAGTATTCTACTTTATCCAAAAGCATTACTTCAAATGTATGAACATAGTTGTTGGTATGTTGTCAGTATTCTATTGATTTGGTAGAATTCTATTATTGCCAGTGTATTCTTTATTTTAGTGAAGTTATTGCATTGTAGTTTTATTTTCTTCAGAAATAAGTTTTGAGGGTCATATCATTGGCCGTGATGATTTAAAGGTAAGAATAGAAAAACTGTTGATAAGGTGGTCATGGCCATGTTTTGCTTGCAGGATGCTAAGCTTTCCTTACTAATGATGGTGCCTTGCTTATGTGTGTTGAAGCATGCTGATACTATTTTCTTCATCTGCCTATATGAATCTTTTATTTATACGTGCACCCCTTAAAACACGTTCGTATTTTGTATGACTATATTTCTGGTTATTTAACAACTACAAGTTAATATATTGTCTTTTTATTGTCAATGGTTATTTCAGGTTATTTTTTTTAACAACTACAAGGTAATATATTATGTCTTTTTATTGTTAATGGTTAGGTTTAAGGGCATCCATCCAAATTGTTGGAGTATTGAAGGAGTGAAAATAGATGATCTTAGGGAGAATTACATTTACATTTAGACTTCTAAATTTCTCTCATACTTAATAATTTTTTCTAGAGATCTCGAAATTTCTATATAAATTACTGATTTAATCAATAATTTATATTTGAAAATTACTTACTGGCGGAGAAGTTTACACTTAGTTTTGTATTTAAGTTTCAAAATATACTAGGCAAATAAAATAATATTAAAAATATTTAAGTTTCGAAATGTAATAGATACCTAAAATAAATATTTGGGGTTAGTTTGGTCAAAATTCCTCAGTAATACATGAAAAGAGAAAACACCCCTTTGATTTTCCAACTGACTCCGGAAGACTTGATCAAAGTCAAAATTGACTTTGGTAGGAAACTTCCATAAGATTTTCAGTTATATTTACAAACCACTAATAATAAATATTTTCAGTTATATTTACAAATAAATCACTTTTAATAAATTTTCTACTTATAATATTTAGTTGTAAAAAAATAAAATAAAAAAGTGATTTTTTATCTTCAAAAATAGGTTCATTTTTTTTAAAAGAATATAATCACTTCAGTACAATGAGACACTTTATTAAATTTTTAATTTCTAGTAACTAAACACACCATAAAATAAAATCACCATCAGTTCTAATTTCTACTGGTATCATATTGCATCAACTGAAATGAGATTGTATCAAACTTTTGATTTAGTAGTTTATTATTAGTTTTGGATGCATTCTATCTACGTTAAAGTATTAGTCACACTGTCCGTTTTATTTCATTTGATAAAGTTAAATTTTAACGGCAAAAGTCTTTCAGTTTCAATCTTAATTTTTCTTTTCTTAGATGCATGAATCATAATAAAATATTATAGCAAAAACAATGAAGGATGATTTAGAACTAATAAAGAATATTTCTTTTTAAAATACAAGTGTTTTATAAATATGCGATCTGAGTGGGCGAATTTGCAATAAGGTTAAATATAGGTTGTGATATGAAAATAACCAGAGAATATTAATTTTTCATTTTGGTACCTCGGGTTTCGTACGTTTGTCGTAATTATACATCATATTTAACTTTCTATCTCGAATCCGGACTTTAGAATGTTTAAAAAAGCGTCCCAATTTCTACTCTCATCTCTCTCTCTCGGCTCTTCACTTCTCTGTACTTCCTTCTCCGCTCTTTCTCCTCTCTCTCTCCAGTGTATAACTCACGCTTTCCGAGGTCCTCGTCCTTCTCCGACGCCGGAACCGGAGCGATCAGCTCATCCGGCGAGGCTTCGCAGCTATCCCACTCCTCTCCGGAGATCGGCGGCGGCGTGGGGTCTTCCGGTGTCGTTTTTGGTCGGAGGTGGACTCCTCCCTTCGTTTTAGCTGTAATGTTCCTTGTTCTTGAGCCGCCGTCGGTTCTTGATGTCTATTTGTCGCGATCTTTCTACTTGTACTGCAAGTTTTGACTTCGTTAGTGGTTGTCTCGGATCTCTCGTTTGCATGCATCAGATAGTGACTCTTCTTGGTTCTTGAGATCATACAATCTTTCCTTAAAGATGCAAGGAGATGCACATTTCATCTGAGTTCTTGAATATCTTTTTAAATTTGATTGATTTTTCTATTTTGCTGATGTTCATTGATTTATTTAATCTTCTTCATGACTTATGATCAAGGAGAAGGAATTCTCGCGGTGTCTCTTGGTTCTCAATTTTCTTCTTTTCTCTTTTAGAAAAAATGACTTAAAATGGAAAGATGAATGTATGAAGGAAGCAAGAAGGAATGTTTAATGGCATCCCTTTTTCTTTTTCCTCTTCTTTCTCTTTTTGCTTTACATCTTATATTTCGATGTTTCTTTTATCTTCATTAGGTTCTGTCTCTTCCAGATTATTTCTTCGCCGCCTCTGAGTAATAATTTTGCTATATCTGCTGTTCGTTGTCACATTTGTATATTTGTATTAGGTAAAGAATAGATTAAATGCATTTAATGAATTTGCTTTTCTGCTTCAGCATTTACGGAAATTCTCATCCTTTTCACATTGCCCAGCTGTTTTTTTTAAGCCAAGGAATAACTAACATTTCATAGAAAAAGAGTTAGAAGGTACACTCAAGTTATCAAGAAAAACAACAATAAACAGGTTACTGCTTAGAATCTTCTGGACTGTTCTATTCTCTTATTATTGCATAAGGTTACAGTTTCATTGGTTTTAGGTTGAAATGATAACAAGCATGAAGCCAGGCGACTTACTAAGTTGCCAATATTGCTATGTAGGATGTACTTAGCAAAGGAATAATAGAAAATTGAAATAACGAAAAGATTCTCATATGAATTCGATAATTTCTACCCTGAATTATTTTCCTATTCTGTCTTACTTGGATTGTTCAAAATCCTGATTAAATCTTCAGAAAACTGAAAAATTTTGCTAAGTTTAATTTGTCTATCATTGATGCGCTTTTGTGATTATCTCTAGTCAATGACTCAAAACATGTAAAGATTGCTTTTCCTGCCTAAATGTGATAGCATTTGGGTAGTCAAACTTGCTTATTAAATCATGACACATGATTGCTACATCTACAAATACTTATCACTATCACTATTGTCGTGATATTATCTAGAATAATCATGTTCCTGTTTGCCAATCCATCATCATTGCTGTCTAAGATGATTATCTTTGCATATTACCCTTAACTCTTAAGAACATCCTAACATGTTAATACTTAGATGCTTATTCAAAATGATGGAGAACCTAGTTAAGTGAATGAATAAAACTGTATACTATATAGAATGACCCAAACATGTAAATCAATTCAACTTACCAGAAAATGTCTTAATGCGTCATAGTTTGTCCTGCATTGTTATTAGCATTCATAAGGAGCCCCCTTTTATTACATGTCTATAGCTTTTTGGTTCATAGATTAAAGTACTATCCTGGCCTTCGTGTGTACACATTCTGAACACTAAATATTGTTATCTCCCCATTAAAGTTCATCTAAGTATGCTACATGAATAAGCTTGTAGGGAATAGAAATTATAAGATTGTGCACTACACTATGCATGGTTAAAAATGAGAAGATATTTGTAGGACAATGAGTAATTACTTTGCATGATTTCTAAGGGATTTTCAGGTTTACATTTTGCTGTTAGCTTTACGGAACTTCTTCATCTATTCAAATTGGTTTTATGCTTTATCCCAAGTTTCTCCATAACATCAAATTCTTATCATTTCTTATTACTTTCTCCAAATGTCATATCTGGGCTTTCCCTTCCTCTTAAGACTCCTTCTACTTGAGTTTTTCTTCTTCTTTTTTTCGCTCCAAATTAGTGTATAGTGAAATCTATATGGGCATCACAACTCTTAAGCCATCTCAATGAATTCAAAAGTCAAAACTCTGCCTCTGTGCATGTATTCCTAACTTGGGTTGGACAAAGAAAATTTAATTATGTTATCTTTCTTAGTAATCTTTGGCTTCCTAATTTTCTCGCAATTCATAGCTATTAACTCATCAACTGTTTGAAAAGCTAAAGCTATTACTCTATTAGAGAATGGTTATTTTTATATTTTATATTCTAATATCTTCCTCACTTCTACATTTCATACAATTCAATAGGCCCAAGAAGTGGACATCAAATTAATTGGGTGGAGGTTTAATCTTTTTACATAACAGATGGATCTGGCAGGATTCAAACTTGGACCTCTACTCTAATGTCATGTTAATTCACCAACTATTCACCAACTAAGCTATTAGAGAACAGTAGTTTTTATATTTTATATTCTAATATAGCTACAATTAGCATGCATTTATTGCAGTTAATGTCATCAATAATACACTCCCAATATGTTCCCTTCAAATTATGGTGTTGTGTATAGTTGACCTAATACTAGTGATTCCTTAGACCTAGTCATATCTGATGTTGCAGAGACGTGAATTGTGGTATTGAAAGATAATGAGCTCAAGAAAGGGTGGAGGCAAGGGCTATCATGTTTTTGCTGCTGCTGGCCCTGACACATCAATAAAGGGTAAAAGCATTAGTGAGTCTGGTTCTGGCAAAGGTAGCCTGAAGCTTGATCAGCTGAATCATGACATGGCAGATGTAAGCATAGACTCCCAAGGGGGTGTTTGGGAGGTTGCTACAAAGAAGTCTAGGAACCGAGCTGCTTCAGCTACTGGGAAATCATGGGGATCGTCAAATTCTGCACCGAGGCAAGGATCAGGTGCTAATACTTCTGGGAGGGGTTCCGGAAATAGTTGGGTCCAAGCAGTTGATTCTCGCAGGCCTGTTTGTAAAGGAAATCCTATGCGACAATCTGAAAATAAGGGTAGGGAGGTGGGGGTTATCCCTCCACCTCTTACACATGGCTGGCAATGGGCAGCAAGAGGTCGGACACCTGGTTCTCAAGTCAAGAAGGAAGAAGCACATCCTCCGCAAGATGGATCAATTGGTTATAATTCTGAGCCAGACACGACGTCTCAACAACCTGATGATGTTTCAGATGACGACGATGATGATTTAATTGACAGCGATGACGATCTTAGTGATGACTATGGTTCTGATGCAAGTCAAAAGAGCCATGAAACCCGAAAGAAGAACAAGTGGTTCAGTGGATTTTTTGAAGCCTTGGATAAATTGACAGTTCAAGAAATAAATGAACAGATGAGGCAGTGGCACTGCCCGGCATGCCATAATGGTCCAGGTGCTATTGAGTGGTACAAAGGGCTGCAACCTCTAATGACTCATGCAAAAACAAAAGGAGCCACAAGAGTTAAGCTTCATAGGGAACTTGCTGAACTATTGGAAGAGGAACTTCGACGGAGAGGAACTTCTGTTGAACCTGCTGGGGAGCAATATGGTAAATGGAAGGGACTCCGTGAGACCACAACTGATTATGAGATAGTTTGGCCTCCAATGGTTGTGATTATGAACACTTTACTTGAGCAGGATGAGAATGATAAGGTGAAATACTTTCTATGACCTTTTTCCAGCATTATAATTGTTGTGCAATCTGTTGACACTTTTTGCTGATAGAAGTTGACAAGATCTATATCTGTTTTAAAGAAACGATCATGGAAATTTGGAAATGTTTTATGATGTCTCTGGAAATAAATTGACCCATAAATGCTGAGAGTAGCTGTATCTTTTTACATGCTTGGCTTGCAACTGGATTGCCTTTTGGAGATGCAGTTTAATACTTCTTAATATTTGTTATTTTCTGGTTCTAGAGAGAAGTTAAAAATTCCGAGTTACAAGTATTCGCTCAAGCTGATTCTCTCGATAACAGCATCATCCCATTTTCAGCTTTTGCAGTTGTTAGTGCAGAACTATAAGGCGCGGGTAACACTAGCTATAAATATTTTGGATAATAGTAGAGTTGAATAACTGTTCCATAATTTTCTCATCAGTGTACCTTTCTTTGGTTAAAGAAAAAACTTTACTCTGCTTAGAAGATCTGACAGGTTTTTTGTTTTTGTGTGTGTGTGTGTGTGTTTCTTTGTTTTGATTTAACTTTTAAATTTTAATCAACATTCTGTTTTCCTGTTAGTCAGCCTTAGTCAAGTTTGCAGAGTTTAGCAACACTAAGATATAAGATAGGTTTGGAGGAGATCAGTCTATCCAGGATAATGATGTATGGGCCCAGATTCTACTATGCCTATAAGCTCTCTTTTCTGGTGTTATAACATCCTCCTGCAATAAGTGTGATCTCAAGTTTTCTGTAAATTCTGCTATCTACAGAAAGATAAGTGCAAACTGTTAGAGCTAGCATTTGCTTGTTTAGGGCTTTAGGTATTGTTCTTCCAATGCAATTTTTTTCCAATATATGCAATTAAAAGTCTTGCATCCATATTCAACTCTGTTGCTTCTTACATTATTTTGTTTCAAGCCCAATGTCAAAATAAATTTTCTGCAATCAGAATAGCCAAGCTCTACTGGATCAGTAGCTCTCTGTCCTATATGCAATGATGCCTCTTTCTTGCATCAAGATTAATTGTCTGCTACCTTGAATGTCACTTTATCTCTTTATCTACTTGTGCTGCATATAATAGAATACTACATTTTGTATAGAATAGAGTGACATTGATCTGCAGCTTTGTAAACTTTGTGATTATGTAGTATTTAATTACTTCGGACTGAGGAGGCCTTCCAACTATGCATTAGCTTGTTTTTTTAATACTAAATTGAAAATAAAGGATAAGAAGAGAATAATTGATGAACAAATTGATAATTGGACTATCTTGTATCTCTTACTGACAAGAAAGGTTGTGGTGCTTTCCTTTAATGAAGTAATTTAATGAAATATATATGTAACTGTCTTGTCATTTTATGATGATTTGTCATGCTATTTTAGAGTTTTGTTCTTTTAGGCTTGTCGCTGTAAGTTCCTCTTTATTCCAGTGACTCTTTCTTGTTTGAAAAAATGTAGTGGATTGGTATGGGAAACCAAGAATTGCTCGAATATTTCAACACGTATAATGCAGTAAAAGCCCGCCATTCATATGGTCCTCATGGGCATCGTGGGATGAGTGTTCTGATATTTGAATCAACTGCAATGGGCTATTTGGAGGCTGAACGTCTGGACAAGCATTTTACAGACCAAGGAACAGACAAAGATGCTTGGGAACGTCGTAAGGTGCTGTTCTTACCAGGTGGTAAACGACAATTATATGGTTACTTGGCACGCAAAGAGGATATGGAGACATTCAACCAACATTCCCAAGGTAGATTGATTCTCTTAGATATCTTTTCCTTGAATTCTAATACTTTTCTATCCAATAGTTATACCTTGGGATCTAATGCAACCTAAAATTGCAAACAAATGTTGGGGAACATATGATCGAATGTAGTTTAAATGAATTCAACAATACAGAGAACAGGAGTAAATGATCATAAAGCCTTCTATTAAAATATAAGTGAGATAAAATTTAGTTCAGCTTAAACTTAACAAACCAGCAAATCTGAGATTTATAACTAAAAGATAAGGCCAAAGAAAATAATGGATCGACTACTAGATTTAGACTAAGATAAGAATCTTTAGGAGCTCATAGATTGTTGCAGAATATAGATCCAAAATAAGGTATATAAATTGTAACAAAATATTGTTGAATCTCACCCCATGTGAGGGATAGTGTTTAGCCTTAGGCATTTGTCTTCAACTCTGGGCACCAATAGTCCTTGTTCTGTTGCAGGAAATTTCTCAAGACTGCAACAAATACATGAAAATAGAGCAAAAGGATAAGGTAGACTGACAAGAAACTCTCAATAACTATGGGAGGTTGTAAGATAAATAAACAAAACCCACAAGAGCTGTGTGAGAGGGAGTGTAGAGTGAATATTAGAGGAGAGATTTCTCTGAAAATATGATCTCCCTCTAGAAGCTGCGTAGAGTTTATAAAGAGGAGGGGAAGATCAAGGGTTAAGAGGAGTTATCTTAGGAAGTTCAAAGATTTTTTTGGGGAGGTTCAAAGGTTGAGAAGAAGTTTATGAGTCTTTTTTTGAGTATTTTAAAAGGTTGAGGCAACCCACTAACCTGACCGAATAACCGAATAATGGAGATTGAGAAGGTTTCCACACTTATGTGCATCGTCAAAAGAAATATTCAAGTCTCTGAATGTGTGACGACAAACATATTTTATCAAACAATGGCTAGGATGCAACTATTTCTTTTATGCTTATCAATTCAATCGTTCTCAGATCTGAATTTGATCTTCGATTGAATGGATGCCTAGAATGATGTAATACGTTTCATTTCATTGTTGGGTCAAATTGGTTTTCTTGTAGATTTGATTTGGGTCTATTAGAGTCACTTTATGTTTAATTCTGGTTTATTTGTAATAAGACGTATAAGTCAAGGGAAGCAGGTCATAATGGGAATAATAATTTTATAATTCCGATTTAAGGAAATCCAATTTGTATGAGATATTATTGATCTAGAAATAAAGAAAGAGTAGGTAAAAGTTTTCTCCAATTTCTTCGTGTGAAGTTTTGAATAATGAGGTGTGAAACCCTTCGAATCAAATCTTGGTTATCTCTTTTCCTGTTATTGCTCTTTGTTGTTTCTCGAGGTTTGGCACTGTAGCACCATACTGTCGGGTGTAGATTTCTCAAGATACTGAGATCCTACCAAATGCTCGATGTGATTACACTGGGTAACTATTTTAATATCTTTATAATATTATTAGTTACTCTATTTCTATCTAATTTTCTTATTGCTGAATTTTATTTTCCTTCTATCTTTACATCATATAATTTACATCTCATATAACTTAGGACTTTTAGGTTATTCCCTCTGCATATCTCAGTTTCATTGCATATTTAATTGGGTGCATTTGGTTCATATGCATTAGGTCCAACTTCTAGCTTGTCCTACACAACCTAACCTAGCCAAAATTGATCACCTTGACTAACGACTGATCTTAATGGCTGAGCAAAATGGGGCACCCCCCACATTAGGTTAATATTACAACTGTTCGAATAAAATATAGTAAATAATTTAATTGGAAATTTATGTCACATCGGGTCATAGAGAACTAACCCTAAAGAGAGAGAGAGAGAGCTCAACATTTCTGATTCCAAGGTGTATTGAATGGCTACAGAAGTGTTAAATATAATGTTAAAATATTTAATATATAGGTTGTAGTCTAAACCTATATATTATGGTTGGACTAGATATACTTTGTTTAACATTTTTCTAGCTATTCACTGCATTTTGGATTGTGAAAAACTAGAACAAGTTGGAGAGACAGAACAAATACTCGCACCTTATTCACTAGGGATAAGCTTTTATCAACTTGGGGTGCATTCAAGCTTTAAAAGATGTTAAAACCTTTGCCAAAATTTTAATGAGAAACTTGTAGTCATTCTTACCGACTCTAAAAGTTTGGACACGTTTTGATAAGATAAAAAAAATGGATTTGACTTTAACGAGTGGAAGTTTGACATTTTTAAACCACAAATGGGCTGACCTGATTCAAACATAAGACATCTGCTTTAATACTATGCGAACTCATTAACTATAAATGGTTAGGCTATTAGAGGATGATGATTTTTTCTTTTATATTCTAACAGCAGTCTATTATATATATATAATAGATAAATAAAAACTTTATATTCTAACTTTGTATATAGTATACTCACGCCGTAGACACATTCTTATACTGCAACAACTCTTTTATGTAGATTCCGACCCCACAATATGCAATCAGATATAGTTCCAAATCATCTTATCAATACCTTAATTTTCCTATAATGTTTAATATCTGTTGTAAAACCTTGATGTTCACTGCGGATTAAGAAAACATTGTGGTTTGCACATCTACTCTGCTAAGAGTGTTACCATACTTCATATTGTTCTTGATTCAAAAACAATAAATGACTTTGTCTCTTTCTTAATGAGAATATAAATGTAATCTCAAGTCTTACCTATGTAACCTCACCGGTCAACATTTGTTGTTTCAATTCATCTGAAAAATGAACTTAGTTACTTCTCGATTTAATGAGTTTTAACTAAGCCTCAGTTTTCATCTGTATTCTGATCTTTTTATTCTGATTTTATTCTGATCTTTTTATTGTTTTTTCTTCCCCTTTATTTTACACCATACTCAGTTTCAGACTAACAAATACTGCTATTGGAAAATTGTGTACTTTATTCTTTTAGCAAGAATAACTGACTACTTTTGTCTTTCCTTCAAAATTCAACTAGGAAAATCCCGTTTGAAGTATGACATGAGATCATATCAGGAGATGGTTGTGAACCCGATGAAGCAAATGAGTGAAGATAATCAACAACTAATTTGGCTAAAGAACAAAGTTGTTAAGCAAGCACAACGGTCTAAGGCACTTGAAGAATCTTTTGGAGTGGTGAGCCAGAAACTTCGTGAGACGATGGATGAAAAAAGGATTGTGAGGCTGAGGACAAAGATTCAGCATGAAGAAAACAAGGAAGAGGTAATAATTCTTTGCAGAAATTTTTTCCAACAAGGACTATCTCATAGGGATATGCTTTTCTTGTAGTTTGGAAATTCAGCACATCATTTAGCTTTTGAGATATCTTTTAGTGAATGATGTAATTATGTAGAGTAACATTTTTTGGAAAATATATTGACATGCTAAACCCTTAATGTACTTCTGGGCAAATATAATTGTGATTGCTTGGTTATGATTTTATTTACATCGGAGACCTATTTTTGTGTGGCCCAACAACTTGCATGAGCATTATAATTTATTAGATCATCTAGTTCGCTGCGTAACTGTTTTTTTGGGTTAATTCCTTTATTTTGTTACTTTTGTTGGCTATCTTTGTATGTTAGTGTTGACTGATATCGTTTCTCTTCGTTAAATTATCTTTTCTAGATGGACTTCCAAGAGCAATTTTTTAAAGAACAGATGGACAAAGTTTACAAGGCTACAGAAGAGAAAGAAAGAATCTTTGAGAAGTTGTTACAGGAGGAGCGTGTGAAGGCAAGACAATCTGATGTAGATTCTGGAACCAGTGAAGATCGGAAACACAGGTGGTTCCATACATTTGCAACTTATGCTATTTGTTCGTGCGCCTTGGTATCTCTTAGGTGGCATCTCATCCTGTTCATACTAATATTTTGGGTTGTGATAATGCTTTTGATCATTGACATTAGATCATCTATATTTACCAAAGATAATGTATATTTTGTCATCTCAGATACTATCATCTGCAAATTTGGATGCACGATTTTCTGATCTTGATATTGCCTCCATGATGCATATTATTTGCCTAGTAGTTTCAGTCCACTAGTAGCTGGAATAGGTATCTCAGTCACGAATTTGATCACCAACAAGGATTTCTGGCATTGTGCTTTACAATAGACCTCCTGAATATTCCAAATCCTTCATAGATCTGATTCTGCTCTTCTGATATCATGGTCCGAGAGGCAGGGGTTCGAATAATGCAATCATTTATTGGTCACTATTTTCTCTTTCTTTTCCATTGCAGGAAGGAAGAAATAGCAAAGTTTATTGATAGCCAGGTGAAGGGAGTTAAAGAGTTTGAAGAAGAAAGAGAGGAGCTGATACGCTCACATGAAGAGAAGAAGGTGGAACTTAGACGCGAGTATCTGGCTAAGGAAGTTGAGCTAGAGAAGGAATTTGATTCTGACCTCACCAAGCTAATGGAGAAGTACAAACCTAACACCTTCCAAGCTTTGGGCAACACCTAAAAAGTGAATGCAGTTTAAATGAGAGGATAGGGAGCTTTTCCTTATTACTTACGAGATATCTGTCCAAAAGACAGCCATTTACATTTACTCTCATGAAACTTAGAAAACTGGAGTTTCATCTGTTTAAAGACTTTTAACTTTTACAGTTATACAAATTTCCTAGAGTTGTTGGCTTAAGATGATAGATGAGATGATATATGCAGCCATGTGCAGAGTGAATTAGGGCTTTGTTAGCTTTCAAAATGTTCAGTTCTATCTATGTAACTGCTTACTTTATTAGCACCGGTCTAGTATTTATTATGTTATTCTAAGCTATATGCTAATGGTTAGAACGAGTTGACGTGCCAAACTGGGGGTAAATGAGCTGAGCCTGAGCGCGCCAGATGAGCCATATTGAGTTTGGGTCGAGCCCGAGTTTGATTAGAGGAGGGGGTGGCTTTGCAGAGGCTAGAGGAGGATGAGGAGGCCGGATGAGAGAAGGCGGTGGAGGAGGAGATGAGGCTGGAGGAGGATGAGGCCGACGGAAAGAAGGCGGTGACGGCTTGTCGATGGAGAACGAGGAGGTTGGATGAGGTGGAGGAGGAGGCGGTGGAGGAGAAGATGAGAAGACCGACGACTATGGAGGAGGTCGCAGGAAGAGGTTGGAATAGTTGATCAATAAAGGAGGAAGAGGAGAGGAGATTGGGTGGGTTTATGGGATATTTTTATTACATTAAGAATTAGGATTAGTATAATCAAAGATTTAATGGTAGTCATTGGATAAAAATCTAATAGTTAATTTATATGTAATATATATTAATATATATAATATTAATAAATATTATACTTAAGTTGAGCTTATTGAGTTGAGCTTGAACAAGTTGGCTCCAGCAAGTCGGCACAAATTGAGCTTTAAAAATAATGCTTGAGCTTAGCTCAAGCGAAACCGAGCCGAGCTCGAGCTGCTGTTTATTTGAATACCCCTAGTGACACCGGCTTTGCCATACATTTTTATCCAATTTGATGCCTGAAATATTTTACAATCTCTCCTTTTTATGCTTTGTGTAATACTTACTGGTTTCAAAATCATATTTTCTCAGTTCTGTTTGTGGAAGCACATCTTTTCTTTTGTAATCTTTGTTTGTCTGTGGAAGTAAATTGGTTATTTTTGCAGTAAAATGGTAGCGTTCTTGTTGCTTCATGGATCGACCAAAGTTGCCGTGGAAATCCAAGCCATGTCGATTGCAGCTGCAACTTTTTCTTGAATCTTGATCAGCTGTGTCTTGCTTTTTAAATTATAAAAAGCGCGTTGACCTCTCCTTTGTGCTTATTGAACATGATCCATTCCTATGCTCCACTTGTGGTGATACTGATATGGTGATTGATGAGAAAGCAAGAAGTCAAAATTTGTGGGTGATTGGAACGAACACGTCAAGCCGCTCGGCTGACAGGATTAAGATTTAAGTAGATGCAGGGCATAGATTCAAACTTGTGCAGTCACCTACCAGAGAAACTGAATCATTGTAAAGTATATGGAAGAGTGAAATGTAGAAAGATTATGATAGATTTTCTTTTTCTTTCAGAATAGATACTATGTCAAGTGTGTTTGCCTTGGGATATAGAATCCAGAGAACTGAAAGAAAGCAATTGGCACGTCCTCAATTTGGTGCATGCCCATTATTAGTGTTAATAGGATGGATGATGCACTGAGTTAGATCTCATAAAGGAGAATATATGGATCAAATCCTCAAAGGTGGGTGAACTGCTTTATTGCAGATGGATGAAAGATTGAAATGTGAAGAATAAGAATTTCTTTGCTAGAAACTTCCAACTGGATGATGCTCGGTGCTCAAATTAGTGAACACAGAATGAGCACTTGGCATGGTTTCTGGCTATGTGATATTGGTTGCCACATAAAAGTCATCTCGAAAACTTCTCAAACTTTGCTGGGGCTCTTAGTCCATACAACCCTTCAGTGCTGCTGCTGTCTGACTCTGATGCACTCATTTTTCTACATAAAAGTTTAAGACTATGCTTTCTTTAATTCCCTTTCAAATCATAATATTGTGGTGCTTATAAAGGTTCAAGAGGAGCCAACATATATGAAGATTAGATTCTCTGCAATTATATTAAGTAAAACAGTGAAGAATTCCTCACAGGATATTATTAGTCAACATGACATGCTGTACAAGTTTACAAATTGCTCCTCTCTTTTCCTTCTTTTTGTAGATAAAAGGTTGAATTAAAGTCCCACTTATTAGATAAAGAATGCTAAGTAGATTTCACACGAAAGCAAGCACTAGGAGATCTGGTCAAATATATGTATATGAAGGTTGGCATGTGGTTAATATTCAACATAGTGCTTGCTTTACAAATGAAAAAAAGAGAAAAAGAACTCTTTATCCAACTATTTCTCTCTTTTAATCTACTGAGCAAAGAATACCTTATTCTCCACAAGTCAGTGACTAAGTGCTTCAATATTGGGTATGTATCTAATCAATTTGACATTTTCTCAATCCTACAGTCAAATTTAGTAACTTGCATGATATATTGGTATCATGACTTCTAATTTGTAAATATTATCCCATGAATGATTTGACACAAACAAGCATAAGGTCAGATGAATGATCTAAATGGGAGTGGATAAATATTGTCAACCTACTTTACTTTACCTATACAATCAACATAAGTCAAAAGGTGTGCATACATAGTGCACAACAACTTACCCATGAAGTCCAAGTTCTTCACCAAAGTCAGCAAATTCATAGTCCACGAGGTTTTGATGTGTTGAGATTGGAATGTGGAAAGACACAGCATTGCACTTTTGAGTGTGACAAAAACTGGAAGAAGAGGTGAGACCTTCCAAGAAGATGCAAACCCACTTTGTTAATTACTTCAATGAGAAGCCAACTTCAAAGTAGGAAAAATGCAAGTTTGGGCAACTCCATTACAGAAGGAATCTACCAAGAATGTAGTCATGATCTTTAAGCTATTGATGGATTTAAAACAGATATCATCTTATATATATATATATATATATATATATATATATATATATATATATATATATATATATATATATATATATATCAGATAAAAAAGATATCATATATGTGTATAATTATAATAGAATCAGCTTTTAAACAATTCTACTGTAACATCATGATGATATTTATCAACATGTCAAATTCATTGAATGTCAACCAATTTTCCTTTATATGCATGAAATTGCAGGCAAGCAACACTAGATATCACCAAATATATTTAGCTCTACTTCCCTCTGAAATTGAGGCAAGCAACACTAGATAGGGTCTACAACAAGCAGTAGATTAGTCTTTGAAAAAAAAAATACTTGTAGGTTTTGATTAGAGACAAGAAAAATGCTAAGATGTCGGAGCTCCAACACACTTGGCAGCCTAATGCTTCTTTAACAGCAATCAGAAATGGAGCCTTTGAGTGGTTCACTCCCCCTCTTTTCTCTCTTAGGCTTATGTCCCTACTCTTAATGCTTTTCTTGTACCTTGTAAGATAAAAAAATTGCACATCTAGTTGAATCCTACTTGGACCTCCAATTCTCCCATCTACATGAGTTGTAACTTGTAATTAAGTAAACTAATGAAGATATTGGAGGACATTGTATATAAATTAAAATAACGGATGTCGACGACTTTATATATTATATATTTCTAGACCTCTCATAGGCTTTTTCCATGCTTACGAGTATCAGAGGTTTCTACAAAAAATTCTAAAACATGAGGATTATGTTCCTTGTCATTTG
Organism: Typha latifolia; assembly: GCF_019914945.1. NCBI lineage: Eukaryota > Viridiplantae > Streptophyta > Magnoliopsida > Poales > Typhaceae > Typha > Typha latifolia. The sequence continues at coordinate 7,564,639 of NC_133100.1, forward strand.
AGGAGACTGCCAATCTTATGTTTAAGCTAAAAGAAGCTAGAGTATCTTTCTTTTTGAAGGATCTTGCCTAACCTAAACATAGATAGATAGGGTTAGAGTTATATTTTGCACTAGTTTATTAGTGACAAAGATCAAGTTTAAGCTTCATTTATGATCAAGTTCATGTGGATATCCACTAGATTAGCTTTGCTCATATCTATAGAGTAGGATCTTGTCGCGCGAATTAGGATATATTTTTTAAACGGCATCCTAGTGCACGAGGCTCCTGCTTACATCACTTTGACTTTGTTATAGTTGTATATGATAGAATTAGATTTAGATGTAACAAATGAATTCAAGCAAAAGAGTGATGCTCCCCTTTGAATTTGAACTGACTTTTGTTTGAAAGGAAATAGAAAGAGATTAAAAACTAGAAGAAGCTTAAAACTAATGTGGTCTCACAAGTCACACATAGAAAGCATATGAAGACAACCATTTGCATTGCTCTCCACCTTCAACTACTAGAGCATGCGTTTGCATATGCTAAGTAGATAGTTTCTAAGTGGACTCTTTAGCCTTCTTTGTACTAAATTTCTCAACCACTTGAGGCAAAAGAGTCAAATATTTCTTCTAGACAATAGCATTGTCGGCAAATGCCACATGTAAACATTCAATCAGCTGACATCATAAATTCCACTAAGTTCTTCATTAATCCTAAGACAAATCATATATATAATGTTTATAATCTATTACAAAGCAGTTAGATCAGTGAGATAAATTTAGAAGAATATATCATTTTAATCCGACGATAAAAGTAGAGGCCAGCCTTAAAATCCGAGGAGTGGTTGCCACTCGTCGACTCTATGCCCCGCGGGGCACTCCATGTGATCGGGATACTAAATCCCGATCGGAAAAACCATCAGGATCAGGAGCCTTTCAAAATAAAAGGAAGGGAGAAAGAAATCTTTGGATATAATGTAGCACTTTTGGGGTGCTCAAAGACCAACAAATCCAATTGTCCTTTGACCTTTCCTAGTGAGAGAAGCAATGGAAAGTGCTGCACTGCAGTTGGTCGGTAGGCTGTTTCATTTTTTTTTATATCTTTTTAACCTTTTTTTTTTTTTTTCTAAACCCAGTTTAAAGGTTTTTTTTCCTCCCTTATCTACTGGTATTTTTTTGTTTTTTTTTTTTTGAGATAATTATATTACTATCACTCTTTTTTATATATTTTTTTGAATTTTTTTTGATGTATAGACTTTCTAAACTATTGAAAATGCAGCATCCTCCTAACATCGTAAATAGAAGAAAATATAGGCGTCGTAAAATTAAACTCACGGACCTCTAATTCTGATGCTAATTGTAACTCACCGATTACTTTGAAAGCTTAAGCCGTTAGAGAACGATTATTTTTATATTCTAACAAACATATTATATAGCTACTCATGTGACAACTAATGTGTGAAAAATATAATAAAACCTTACAGAAAAGGATACTTGAAATATTTTTAATAGTTTAAAAAAATTCTTATGAACTAAACGGAGGAGGAATTGATTTGTAAATTGGAACTTTGGTAGATAATTATTATTTTTTCTGTTGACAAGGTTGAAATGTTAAGTGATTATTTATTTCCTTTCAGTGGGATGATTGTGCCCCCAGTAGACTTTTGTAACCCTAATGAGATCACCAAAAATTTCAAACCTGGGTTGACTTGGAAAGGTGTAAGTAATGATGGTTGTTGGTACACCACAACAAAAAGAGAAGGGTAAAAAAGAAAGGAAAAAGAAAAAAATCCCACCATTTGATTCATTTTGTTGCTATCCACCGCAAGTAAATCCAGCTTAAGCCTAACACACTAATGTCAGCTTCCATTAAGATATTTGGTGTCCCTTTCTAGTGATAACAACATTACAAAATAATTAAGCCAAATTATTACTTCACTACCATATGATCTCATGGTAATTAAATAAATGGTAGCAAATGTCGTTTTTAAACGATAGTTTTAATGGTACACGTATATTATCTAACAGTTTAAGTTTCTAAATTGCTCGATTATCTAATATAGTATCGGAGAGTTTAAGTATGTTTGATGTTAATTGACCGATTGATAAATGAAAATAGGGATAGAAAAAATCTTTGATCTAATTCCTAACTACTTGGGTCAAATCTTTAGATCCATACTTCCTAAATTTAGTCTTGGAATAAGAAAGTTCACTACTTTATAGCTTCTACATGCAGTAGCCTCTGGATCATACAAACCCTAAAACAAACATATAAACATCAGATGACCATGACCTATAATACTAGTGAGAAAAAGTTTGGATACATACTTTTTGGCCTTAATGGATATGGGCATGGGCTATTTTGTAAAACTCCCACTTACCATGTTGTGAACCATGAGGTTATGGGCTCCACTTCACCCACCGCTCGTGCGGTGGATTCAGGTCTCGTTCAGGTTGATTTAAGTGCACTGTTTGAATATACAGTAAGTAGCGCATCGATCTTGCATATTCAACGACCCTGATTACTAGCTCTGATCCTATGACATCATACACAGATATAAGTTGTGGCACTCACCTCTATTCCCTTATCCGTCTTGACTTGAATTGGGCCCACTTCACCTGCTGCACCGCTCGTGCGGGTGCTGCCCTATTTTAATCATGCCCATCTAGAAGACCAAGTAGATAAACCCTAATGAATCAACCTTCATTTGACCGTCGATTCCTCATTGGATGCCCGGATCAAGCTCCAGTAATTTTGCTCAGGGGCCCAGAATAGCTATTAGATGGAAACTATTGCATTTCAATGATGTTACGAGAGCAAGTGGTAATTGGTAAAGTAGGGCCACTTAAATAGTGGGAGGTAAAAAAAAAAGGAAAAAAAATAACACCACCAGGAGCAACCAAAGGATAGTGATGAAAAAATTGGGAGTAGTGGGAGTGGTGGTGATGGCATATTTAGTTAGTAGGAGCAATATGAATCAGCACTAGTAGCACCACTACGAAAGTATTAACCAATGCCATCCAATGCTAGGGAGGATATATATATTTAATCATCCATCAAAACACTTTTGAATTGCTAATTTCCATTTGTAAACATGCAGTTTATTAACGTTCACATCTTACTAATATGAATATATTGTTGATTAGTATCGGGTGTTCTTGAGACAGTAGAAATCAAATACAGAGAGTCGAATAATAAATATCCATATAGTAGGGTGCGAATGGGTATTAGAATTTCCTTCTTTTGAGACTTGTTAATATGCAAACTTAGCCTTTGATGATAGCTCACAGGAAAAGGATCACATTGTTCTCTTGCATCTGTCCATATGTGAGCATATGAGAATAAAAATTATGTCATGATAATAAGATCAATTATGTGGTTGTGTGGATAAGTATTAAATTGGCCTTGTGGGGAATGCCATCTTTCTGCCTCCCACTCCTGTTGCACATCACCAATTGGCTCATTTATCTCATATTTACCATCCAGTACCAAATGATGTGATTGGCATATGCCATTTTAACAAGATCTTACATGAGGGAAACTTCTTCTTCTTCTTCTTCTTCTTCTTCTTCTTCTTTTTTCTTCCTTTTTTTTAAATTTTTTTTAAAAAAAATACATGGGTGCTGATCTACACCCACTTGGGCTCACTGAAAAGCACAACAAACTCTGACCCTCTAACAGAGACCTGCACTATCCAGTAACTGTTCATAGCCCCATGATGCTTTTCACCAGAGGTGTAAACTTGTTCCTCTCAATCAGAAACTATTATAAATAACTGCACCAACTTGCCTTAATTTTACCAGAGTTGTATGTATGTATGTGAGGTAGTCTCGTAGTTGGTTGTGAGCTCTCTCCAAGAGATTCTTTCCTACTGAAGTCCATAAAAGGTGTGGTTGTGTGTGTGTTGAAGAGGAGTAAGAGGAGTTTGAGTAGGAGGAGGAGGATATGGATATGGAAACAAGACAGAATTGCAAAGCAGACTCCATGCTTGCTGAGGTTTCTGTTGATTGGAGGGGCAAACCAAGCAAGCCCAATAAGCATGGTGGCATGAGAGCTGCTGTCTTTGTACTAGGTCTCTCTCTCTCTCTCTCTCTCTCTCTCTCTCTCTCTCTCTCTCTCTCTCTCTCTCTCTCTCTCTCTCTCCCTTACTAATTATTTGATCTAAGTATAATGATTAGTTTGGATGAGGATTTATCTGAGGATTGATAGAAATTTTTTTATTTGTTATTGTTTGTTGCTGCTGGTTGTTTACAGGAATCCAAGCATTTGAAATCATGGCAATTGCTGCTGTGGGGAACAATCTGATCACATATGTGTTCAATGAGATGCACTTCCCCCTGTCGAAATCGGCAAACGTCGTGACCAACTTCATAGGGACTATCTTCCTCTTGTCTCTGGTTGGTGGCTTCCTCTCAGATTCTTACCTGGGGAGCTTCTGGACTATGCTCATCTTTGGATTTGTGGAGCTCTCTGTAAGTCTTGTGTTCTTCTTCTTCCAAGGCTTTATTCCTACACTATTTCTTCTTCTTGTTGTTGTTTTTTGACATGTTTGGTTGTTTGTATTGGATTTCATCAGGGATTTATACTACTATCAGTTCAGGCGAGTCTTCGCCAACTGAGACCGCCTCAATGCAACATGATGTCCAATGTAGAGCACTGCGAGGAGGCTGAAGGATTCAAGGCCACCATATTCTTCATTGCCCTCTACTTGGTTGCCTTAGGGAGTGGCTGCCTAAAGCCTAACATGATTGCTCATGGTGCAGACCAGTTCAGAAAGGATGAGCCTAATCAGTCGAAGAGGCTTTCGACATACTTCAACTCTGCCTACTTCAGCTTCTGCGTCGGCGAGCTCATAGCTCTCACTGTACTAATTTGGGTCCAGACCAAGTCTGGCATGGCTGTCGGTTTTGGTGTATCAGCAGTTGCCATGGTGATGGCTCTCACTAGTTTAATTTGTGGTGTGTGCTTCTACAGGAATAAGCCTCCTCAGGGCAGCATCTTTACTCCAATTGCAAGAGTAAGATTTCATCACTTTATTCCTCTGTGTAGCTATGACTTGGATTGATTTATCTGGCATATATTCTGGTGAAAAGTGCAACAGATAATGCCACGAAGATTGCACTTTCCTTTGGTAAGTCATTATATTTTCATGAGAACTGCACACTGAGGATTGTTTCAACTTTCAAGTGCTTATGTGTGAAGATAATTGTCTGCTTATAATTTATGGTACTAATTGAACAATAACTCTCCTTCTAGTCTACTCTGAGTTGTAGACTGTAGAGTGGACAAATCTTCCTTCTTTCAGCTCAGCTTTTTATTAATGTCAATGAAGACATAACAGTTGGTTAGTGCTTATGACAGTTCTTGGCAGCGTGCATATTAGATTGCAATTAATTTTGTTAGACTATGTTGACTTGTATTTGCTCAGCTTCCATGCTAGTGATTAAATTTCCCATGACTAACATAGCGAACATCATGAGCGAGATCCCGCCTTTTTTTGTTCTTATATGAATTAAGGATAAAATTTTCCTCTATAATTTATACTATGATGAATATTTTTCAATGCGCAAAACAGTTGGATAACTATTAATTAGAGCCATCCTTGTATTCTACTGAGTAGTATCTGTGCCAATGGAGATTTGTATCAAAATTATCAGACTAGTAATTTGGCATGGTTTGTATGTTGCTGAATCAACTAGTAGTCTGAAACAGTGCAAAAGAATAAATACATATTGTGTCTAATTTGATTTGATCTTAAAATAATTGCAGGTATTTGTTGCTGCAATTACTAAGAGGAAGCAAGTATGCCCATCTAGTTCTGAAATGCTGCAACACAGCCAGAACAATTTACCGAGCCATGTAATCGTTAACGTTTCTGAACCGCCTTCTCGTGTCAGAAACATTCGACATACCGATAAATTCAGGTTAGCATCTCTGTCTACCGTAAATCCTATGAACGCGACAAATTTCTTCGTTACTAGTGCAAGTAAAATTAAAATATGCTTCATGAATTTTGCTATGGATTTAGGTTCTTGGACAAGGCATGCATCAAAGTTCAGGATGGGACTAACATGAAGGAGAGCCCATGGAGGCTATGCACTGAGACACAAGTAGAGCAAGTGAAGATACTCCTCTCAGTGATACCTATCTTTGCCTGCACCATAATCTTCAACACAATCCTAGCTCAGCTCCAGACATTCTCAGTGCAGCAAGGGAGCTCCATGAACACCCAACTCACCAAATCTTTTCAAATTCCCCCTGCTTCCCTCCAAGCCATCCCTTACATAATGCTCATAGTTCTTGTCCCTGCCTATGAAGTAGGATTTGTGCCTCTGGCGCGAAGGATCACCGGTAGGGAATCCGGTATCACCCCTCTGCAACGCATCGGTGTTGGGCTGTTCACGGTCACCTTCTCGATGGTCGCAGCGGCGCTCGTCGAGAAGAAGAGGAGGGATGTGGCTCTTGAGTCAGACAAGCTCATAACCATCTTCTGGATAGCACCACAGTTCCTCATATTTGGGCTCTCAGAGATGTTCACTGCTGTGGGTCTCATTGAATTCTTCTACAAGCAGTCATTGGCTGGCATGCAATCTTTCCTAACTTCCATGACATACTGCTCCTACTCATTTGGATTCTTCCTCAGCTCCCTCCTTGTCTCATTGGTGAACAAGATCACTTCTAGCTCATCAAAGGGTGGCTGGCTCACTGACAATGATCTGAACAAGGACAAATTAGATCTCTTCTATTGGCTCTTGGCAGCCATGAGCCTTCTCAACTTCTTCAACTACCTCTTCTGGTCAAGATGGTACTCCTACAACACCTCAACCAATCAAACAGATGCTCTCAGTGGTGATCAGCAAGAGCAACTCAGCTCCTCCAAGCATGTTGAAACTGAGAATATACTCCTGTGACAAGGCATAATTAAAAATCCACCACCCTCCCCTTTTTTAACATTTTTTTTTCCTTCTCTTGACCTTGTATTAAAAGAATCAAAAGTTCTAGAAATGATAATTATGAAAAAAAAAACCCATATATTTCTCTTACTTATAGAAGAACGGCGGTTTTTATATTTTATATTCTAATAACAACAAAACAAGTTAGGTCTATTTCCATCTCTTTCACATCCTAATTCTTTCTTTTTTTTTAATTTTTTTGTTGTTGTTGTGTGAAGTTGATGTAGTGGAAGGGAACTTTTCTTTAGGCAGTTAAGAAGGGTCCACATAGGGATGCATCATGCATCATGCATCATGGGGGGGATGAATGGATGAGTAACCCCAACCCCACCATGGTGGTGGGTGGAGAAAGGCTCCAATTTCTTTGTCTTTGTCACTTTTTAATCATAGACATGTCACATAACATGCCTCTCCCTGGAGTCATGCCATTCCATAAAGATAGATGAAACTAGTGTTCCATCTTTCCATAAAGAGTATTTGCTAGTGAAAACCCCCAGTGGGCCTGTTTAGCTTTTGTGTGAAAGCTGCATATTCTAACCACCTGGAGATGCAATAGATAGGGCCAGGTCTTATTTTCTTCTGAAAGGTGCTTCTCTAGTGGTCTAAGTTTAAATGGCATCTTAGGGAAAAAGAATGATGGCAGTTTTGATACAAGAAGGTTGCCAGAGAACTAATTCCAAAAGGAAAAAGTAAAAAGTAAAAGAGGGAGAAGGATTCTCGAGTTTAGATATTAATTCCTACTGTCTGGGAATTGTTCAGACCTAATGAGCATGATATTTGTGGAGATTAATGCTATAGTTAAGAAAGTAAATTTATATGTAAAAATCCGCGTTGGTCGTTAGAAAGTAGAGTTTAATGAAATTACTCGAGTTTAGGAAAAATTACCAACTGTTCCCATCTCATTTCTTTTCTACGTGATTCCATTGCTTGTGGATCCTTGCGGTCGGCAAAGGTTGCGTCATGCCTTTATTCTACGATCTGGGTCGGAGTTGAATTTGGTTTTGTGCAACGATCTCCTTCATTTGTATCGGATTTGTGGTTTAGAGCGACATGCACTTCACCTTTTTGATGTAATGCCTGCGAGGGATGTGGTTTCATGGAACACTATGGTTACTGGGTTTGTCGGGTCTGGATTATTCCCAAGTGGGTTTTACTTCTTCTGCCAGATGATGTGGGCTGGAATCCGGCCGACCCAGGCGAGTTTCGTGTCCTTCGTTGTTGCTTCAGCTAAGTTGGGCGACTCCAAATATCTACGGCAAGTTCATGGCCTCATTTTGTGTTCTGGGTTTTTGATAGATCGTTGTGTTGGGAATGCGTTGTTGAAGGGTTTTCTGTTGATTCTGAAGGAGTTGAGGAATTTCAGAAATTGTGGGAGGAAATGTGCAATTTTGATGATGCTTCAGTTGAGATATTGTTGAGGGGTTACTCCCAACAACGATTGTTCAATGATGCTTCTAAGTAGTTTACATATTGTTGCCAAGTTGGTGTAACTTTCAGCTTCTATGCAGTTTCTAGCTTAATGAGTTTGCGCAGATCATCTGATTTGAACGATTTTGCAATCCAGCTCCATGACTACGTTATTAAGGTTGGTTTGGAGACAGGACATTTCTGTGGTTAATTCACTTATCACTATGTACTCGAAATTTGATAGTTTGGATGATGCACAGAATTTGCTTAATTGGTCTAAATCATGGGATATCGTTACATGGAACTATTTGATTAGTGATGAGCTCTCTGTCTTGTTGTGTAGCCCTTACTATTACTGAGAATGCAAAGAGCGTGCATGTTCAGATATTGAAATTGAGAGAACATGTTGATCAAGGGACTGATAATATTATCCTGACAATATATTGTAAAAGTATGGGTTTGGAGGATGCGAAGAATGTACTTCGATGCATGGAACTCAGGGATGGGATATCATTCAATCTGATGATGAATTTATATAGAAATATTGGCATGTATGAGGAGTCAGTCGAGCTCTTCATCCAGGACTAATTAGAGGGATATTGGGTGGATGAAGTAATGCTGTCAAGTGCCATTTGTAGCTGTTCAAACCTCCATTGTCTATAATTAGGGGAACAAATTCATGGGTCTGTTGTAAAAGCTGGTTTTGAAAAAGTTCCTCACTCGACCAACTCTCTACTTGAGATGTATTCTCACAGTGGTGAAGTAAAAGAAATGGAGAAGATTTTTTATGAAATTGAGAAACCAGATCTTTTCTCATGGAACACATTGCTTATGTGTTTTGCTCATTCTGGATTATGTAACATTGTCTCAAATTTGGCAGAAAAAATGAAAGAATCAGGAATTGAGCCCAATGAATACTCATATTCAGCTTTACTAGATAGATGTAGTTCTGCTGGTATATTATTTATTGGCAAGCAATTTCATGCCCGGGTTAACCGTTGAAACAGCTCTTGTAAATTCCTTAATCACAATGTACTCCAATTGTCAAGTGATGGAGGATGCTTTTGCAATGTTTGAAGACACCTCTTCCCCTGATAACATCTCGTGGAATGCTATGGTTTCAGGATGCACAGAATGGGCTTGCTGAAGAATCTGTGAAGTTTTACATAATTATGAATAGAAACGACATTGAAGTTAATCATATAATCTATGCAAGCATTTGCTTGGCTTGTGCAACACTCTCAGAGATCAAGTCGGGATCTCAATTTCATGCTCATGTCATCAAAAGAGCATGTGAACAGATGCGGCACTTTTCAACTCGCTCATAACCATGTATTGGTAAGTGTGGTCACATTCATGGATCTGCCAAGATATTTCACACAATTGCACGTAAAGATGTTATCACATGGAACTCTTTAATTTGTGCTTATGCCCATAATGATCATGTGACAGATGCGATTAAAGTATTTGAACAAATGACAATTGTGGGATTCAAATCTAACAATGTCATTTGTTTGTGTCCTCTCTGCTTGTAGCCATACAGGCTTGGTGTTGGAAGCTTGGAATTATTTTAAATCCATGCATGCAGATTATAGCATTGTTCCATGTGAGGAGCACTAATTTTGCATGGTTGACACACTATGTCGAGTGGAATATTACGAGAAACAAAGAGTTTGATTGAGAGCATGCCTTTTGATCCCTGTTCACTAGTTTGGTAGATACTGCTAAATGCATGCAAAGAAAATGGAGAATCTCAATCTTGCTGAGATTGCTGCAAAAAGAACTATTTTGTTCAGATGGCGTTTCAATTTATCAGAGCCAAGTTCCACCAGTTCTTTCACATGACTAATGATCCAGCAATTCAGGTATGGTCTGGTAGTCTGGTACTACCATCAGAAGTTCTATTGCTTCTGAAACTGCGAATTAGTGAAAATAAGAAGAAATTCACTTAATGGAGATTGATAGAAATTCGCTCGACACTAAGACGCATTTTAGCAAGCTGTTTATCGCCGTTTTTTTTGCATCAACAAGCTTGATATCCATGTAATGTTTGATTTTGCAGATATGTTCAGCAATCTGGAATCATTATAACAGATGAAAGGAGGAAGTAGAACACAATGATACTTGCAGAGATGACCTTGCAATTCAAGTGGTGGCTGAGGATGGTGATTACAGTAAGCATCCAGATTTAGATTTACTATGTTATGCATTTGACTACGCAACAACAAGATTCCAATCCATGCAGGCAATATTTTGAGTTCCACTAACCATATGTCATTGCAAGAACACAGAGTAACCCCTGAATTCAGAAGCTCTGAGCATTATTATATAACTGGATATCTCATTGCTGGTGCCAAATCCTGTCCATTTTCTAATCAACAAAACAGAGAGAAAAAATCTAGTCCATTTGGTTCAATGTGTGCAAAGATGCAATACACAATACATGTACATATACTACTATATGCGGATTTGTTATCCAGGTTAGTATTTCTTTCTTTCTTTTTTAGGCTGTACAATGTAAAATAATTAATAAATAATTCTTTTGGATTTTTTTTCGGATTAGTAATATATATAAAAAGTAAGGGAAATTTATCAATAACACCGTACATTTTGTCCTTGTTATTATTATTAACTCCCTTAGAATATTAATATTTATCTTGGATCCTTCCATTTTACTTAAAATGTCTCAAAAATACTTCATCATAGATAAAAATAATCTTAATATCTTTGAATAAGTTTTTTAAGTTAAAATAAAAATAAATGGAGAACTAGATTTTAATGTCAAATAGGGAGTATTTTAGGAGTAATATAATATTTTCTATTCTATTAGTCATTGATAGAGTAAAATTAACTTGTTTATGAATATAGCGATCGAATGATAAATATTTATATGATAAGATATAAATATTAGGAGTGGAACCTGGTCGGATCAAACATTATCCGACCCGTTTCGCTCTCGTACTCCTCCCTTGCGGGTCGGAGTCTAGGGTTGTCTGAATCCGACCCGGGATTTGTACTGTTCAATCGTATTAACGTTGTCACCCCAAGAGTTGCTTCCTTTCCCCTCTTCCTCCCTCTCGAATCTTTGCTTCGCGAAGCCTAGGGTTAGGAATGAAGAAGTACGGACTCCAGCTTCGGATCCCGCCGTCGCAGTCGAAGCCGGCGGCGGCTCGGCCTCCTCCTCCGCCGCCGGCCTTCGCGTTCGGCGGAGACGACGACGACGACGTGGAGAAGGAGATTTCTCGCCAGGCCTCCAAGAATAAGGCCCTTAAGAAGGTAAAAGCCCTAATTTTTTTTCCCCCTCTTAACTGTTCGTGCTTCGAAAGCCCTAAATTTTTTATTTTGGCGCAAGAATAGGTTGAGGAGCAGTACGCGAAGGCGCTGAAGGAGGACCCCTCGGTTTTTGACTACGATGGGGTTTACGATGAGATGAAGGAGAAGATTTCCCGCCCCAAGACCCAGGATCGCGCAGAGAGGAAGGTTAGTTGTTTCTTTGTTTTCGTCCTCAAATTTTTTTGTACATCTACCGCTAATTAGATTTGTGTTGAATGTTCTTATTGGTTTGATGAACTTGTTTTATGTTTTTGGGTATTTCTTTAGGAGCTTATTAAGGAAAGGAGAAAAAAAATCAATGCGTGTAAGTAGGGGGTGTAAATGAGCTGAGCTTGAGCGAGCTAAGCCCAGCTCGGCTCAATAGCATTATTTTCTCAGCTCGAAATCGGCTTGAGCTCGAGACGAGCTAGATAAGTCTAGCTCAGCTCGATAGCTCGATTAATCATGGGGTTGATCGATCTAGGCTCCTCCATGTACCCAATCACGCCATGGCGTTCGTCGCCGATTGCATCTGGAGCTTGATGGAGCCTGTGGTCCAAAACATTTTGGCAACATAAGAAGGTGACATCATGCATCTTCTTGGAGAAGAACTATAAGACTTATCCGAGAAAGAGGATGATCTCAATTAGAATCCGAGCCTGCAAAAGAGGAGATCATACTATAAACTATGGACTCTCACCTTAGTTGTGTTACCATGATCAAAATAGTTGTGATCCCCAACTGATGTTGGTAGACCAACCAAACAATCTTGAGGTCTTAGAGAATTTGCTTCTTTGCCTCTGTTTGGTAAGGAACTCGGCTATTGTCTTAGAGAAGTCAAAAGTCCTTGACATGCATTTGTTTTCATACTTTGTAATTTCTATAATTTTGACGGAAGAAATTGTAACTGGCAATATAAAGGAGGAGGAGAAGGTAGAAGATAGGGGGCAAAGAAGATGCAACAGAGAACACTATATAAAAATGAAGCCGAAGAGATCCAAGAAAATTTCACTGTCTTGCACACTAAGTATGACTACCTGCCCCAGTGCTTCTTCAGCCTCAGCCGTAACCCTCTCAAGCAATTCCATGCTGACAAGCACAGTCTCTGATAAGCTCGACAAGGGCGAAAAGCTAATAGAGAGGAAGAATAGCTTTACTGTCTTACCCACAAGCCATGTGCCACTCTTGTGAAGCCCTTGGATGTGAGGAAACACCTGGTTTGCCAGAAGGCAAGATAGCGATGAGAGGATTTGAGGGCGAGTCCATAAGAATGAGAGTGGTGAGATGAGTTTTTGGAGTGCGACATGCTTAGGGATTTAAGAAATTAGTTGGATCTATGATCCAATGGCTCTTAATAACTCAAACTATTATATGTATATATATATATATATATATATATATTAAAGCTAACTGAGTCGAGCTTGAGTGAGTCGAGTGTGGCTCGACTCGGCTTGAGCCTGACGAGTCAATAAGCTTTTTGACAGCCCTACGTGTAAGACCACTTTCACTGTTGTACTTGCTCATGTTGTAACTTGAGTTTTAGTAATATTTGGTGTGTACAACTGTTAATTGGGGACATTTGGCAATTGGCGTGCATGAGTTATTTGGTATTCCACTTGTTCAATATATGAAGACAAGAAGTAAGGAGCGAATGTGATTGGATCTTGCTGTGGGGATGATTAGGTAATCCTTTAGATGTGAATAATTTTGTAAGAGAACAACTTATTGAAGAGGACAGGACAACCGGTCGCAGAATAGAGACTTGAACATAGTTATTAACCTGATATCAAAATATATTCATTTGTTGTTTGGTCTCTGAAGAATTTTGGTAACTCAGAAGCGTCATATCCTTATAGATGGGTTTTGTGAAATAAAATGGACAACAGAGTTGGTGGAGATAAGTTTTACAGACTGGTTTATTTATGCTAGGTTTTAAATCATGCTGACCTGTTTTTATAACAAAAGCAGACTTTTCTAGTATGTCTCTCAGACTTGTATTTTATAATCTTTAATTTTGGATTCTATCTGGTCATTTCATCTTTGTTGTATCCCGAGTTCTCATATTGAGCATTTCTTCTGTTCTCATGCATTTAATTTTTATTTGAGTGTTTATGTTCAACATTGTGTAAATTTTCTTCATATGTAAGGATCTTAAGTGATTTTTGACAGCATCCTTTTATTCTTCATTTCAGTCAAAATACATTGAGGTGCTTATGGATAAAGCAAAAGAACGTGAGCGTGAACATGAGATAGTATATGAGAGAAAATTGCTAAAAGAGAGAAGCAAGGAAGATCACCTCTTTGCGGAGAAAGAGAAGTTCGTCACGAGTGCCTACAAAAAGAAGCTTGCTGAACAGGCAAAATGGTTGGAAGAAGAGAGGCTGCGACAACTTCGTGAGGAAAAGGAAGATGTAAGTGGTTCAAGGAAATTTTCTTGTCATTATCTTATATCTTATGCATTATCTGTCATGTACTAATTGGCTAACTGAATTGTTTCCGTGAATATTCATGTAACTGAATTGCTTAGAGTTGATATTTACGTATAACAATCAGCATAGTAATAGAATTGCTATAGTAAGAAATATTCAGGTTTTTCTTGTTGAAAATAGAAGAAAATCATGCAGCCTAATGCAAATACTAGTTTTGGATGCCATTGTTAAGTGCATGCTTTCAATTTTAGTGTACATAGATCCAGCAATAACTAGGGAGTCTTGTGCATATTGACTAGTTGTTTTGCAATGACAGTTTTGAAATGAGATTTGAATAAATAAATGGTGCGTGAGCGTTGATATTATATATATGTTGATTTCCCACACTTTCATTCTACTAGATTCATTTCCGAGAAGGCGAGGGAAGAAAGGTCGTGCTTACATATACATATAGTTGTTTATTTTTATTTTTGTAGTTTGTTTATACTGATTAGTCAATTGTGCTTAAAGAGTATATTACATACTGTGTGGTGTTTAAACTGGTCCTTAACTTGCATTTCTTGCTACGTGTTAACTCCAGAGACAAGTAGCTGTTGCATAACTTGTCTCTTTATCACAACCCTGTTTCTAAAATAGTGCAATATAAACTAGTCTTTTTTTCTCGGAACCATAAACATCTTGTGAGACCATCTTAGCAAGTAGGGAGTAATTTCCATCTTGCACTTGTATATAGTATAAATTTTGCTCTCTCTATGTTTTGCATGCATGTACTTGTTCTACCTTTTTTGTTATAATCCCTTTTATGTAGCTAAGAGTGATGTCTCTCCTATTTTCAATTTCTCTAACTAAAATATATTTGTCATTCAAGGTAACTAAGAAGAGCGACTTGAGCGAGTTCTACTTTAGCCTCAACAAGAATGTTGCTTTTGGTGCACGGACGGAAGAGGGCAGAAAGCCTAGGAATCATGAACGAGCGCATGAAAGCAGCCAAGAAGCTGAAGCTAGCACGTCAACATCTAAAGCATCTGCACGCTCACCTCAAAAGAGAGAGGAAGCTGACACAAAACCTGAGAGCTCTGACCATGCTCGGAAAGGTTCTGAAGATGTGGTTCTAACCACAACGGAGGTGCCCACGGTGGTGAACATCTCTTCAGAAGACAAACAGGCTGCAGAACCATCCGCGATTCAGATAACACCCGAACACTATAAGAGAAGTGATGATGCCTTAGCTGCAGCCCGAGAACGGTTTCTGGCCCGCAAGAGAGCAAGAGAACAATAATGAAAAAGGACATTCTTGTAATGTTATGCTATCTCCTAATATTCTTTCATGCTTAATAGTTGTGTGTACAATACTTTGATCTTGTCTCTCTTCTTACTATCATGCTAAATTGTAGGGTATCTGATTCATTTAAACAGAGAACATGTCACCTTGCCCTTGCAAAGCTATTCTGCTACTCTTGTGTTTTTTTTTTTTGGTGGAGAAACTATTATTTGTCACCATAATTGTTGGCAAGTTGTTGACTTGTGTGAGTAAGCTCATCATCTCTTGCCCACTTGATATGTGAACTGTGATATTAAACTGCAAGCAGATAAATGAATAAAAGCTTGGAGATCTTCTTGATAATCTTAATCGTAAGCTGGACTGGAGACAACATCTGAGAAATAAATACCTTTCTATCAATCCATGAAACTAGCCTTAAAAAGTATGTAAATATTTCGCACAAATTCTAACTTCCAATGGGCTTTGTTTTATCCAAAATCTAGTCATCGCAGGCCTATGCTTACCAAGCATGATACGACATGAGAGGTATTTATGGATCATCACATCTTCCTAACACGAGCAAAACAAAAATTTATAAGACATAAGAACTGATCACCAAATCTCCATATTAAACAAAATAAAGTAGTCTCTTCTAACTTTGGCAATATGGTTAGAGGAGACGTCCTCACGTTGCTCGACGTTTTGCTTGACCCAAAGGCTAAACTGGTGACCAGCCCCTGGTCTTCACCAGCCCAAAGTCCCCCAGTTTGGAGAAACCGGTAGCCCCACTGGTATCCCCCATCCCCTGGTTTTACCAAGGAAAATTTGCATGTAACACCTTAAATTTTCATAAATTCATTGTTCACATCCTTTTTTTTTTAATAGTTACAATTCATCCCCTTATTTTAGATCTATAAGACAGGGTATTGTTCAATATTACGATCTGTGGCTAACTACAATTAAGTTTTCCCAGTGGAAGGATGGGTAATCAATTAAGTTTGAATAAAAAAATAATTATGCTTGTAATTTAATTATAGATTTTACAGTTATTGAACATTTGTTTTTGTTTCACAGTTTTTTATTTTATGTAATTCATAGTTATGACATATTTATATTTTTACTAGTTTCATAATTTTATTATGAAATTCGTAGTTATTAAATATTTAAATTTTTTATTTAACAGTTTTATTAGGAAATAATACAAAAGTTAGATTACACTAAATATACAATATGCTTCTCTTTCTTCACCAATTAACGAAATAAAATTGTAAGAAAAAAATAAGAATTAATTCATCGTTTTCTTCTTCAAATCAAGTCCAAATTCTAACTGCTAAAATGGCAGGTTTTGATCCGTAATATCTTGACATATAGCGTGTTAAATATAATTTTCCCCAAGATTGCTTCGAATATGGGACCTTAACTGTAAATTTCTCAAATGTGAGGTGTTGGATGCAAATTTCCTTCTAATCCACTCTTTGACGATGGAATTCTCACTTCGGGATAGTCGCTCTCACGTGACGCACGGACGGGTGGAGTGTAAGCAGCAGCGGCGTGGCAATATCATCTTTATTATTATTCTATATATACTCCTCCGTGCTATCCGATAGGGGAAACGATATACCGCTCCTTAAATCCTCGTTTCCCGAGTTCTGTCTTGAGCGTTTCCGCTGTGGTAGCCATTTCCCTCCTCTTCCCTTCAATCCGCTGTGTGGCTACGAGGATTTGTCCATTGCTCTTCTTGTCTCACTTTGTAGTGCTTTCAATCTCGCTTTGTGTGGTTGTTTCCTTGAAGTAAGAGGAGTAGACGCCAACTGTTTGATAAATCTCCTCTGTGAGTTGGGTTGGAGTTTTTAGATATTGAAGCATGAAAGTTATCTCTTTTTCCTTATTTTGGTTTTGGATTGTGTGTAAGATATGTCAAAATTTTAAAAAGATCATTTTTTTTTCCTCTCCCTTTGTTGTCCGATTGATTCATATTTTTCGTTAAATGCAGGAGTAGGAAGCCGATCAATGGCTTGTGCTGCTTATAGTGTTGGGAACTCGCTGAGAATTGTTGGAAGCCGTGCCACAGAAGCGTTTCTCAAGAATAATCTCTCTAGTGGCTTGAGCTATTCAATCTCTTATCCTGGTTATCAGACATGGGATCGTCTTTCTTCTTGTAGTATTGGAGGATCTCATGCATCTTCTCATTGGAACTTTGTCTTAAGGGCTTCTAAGAGTAATGATGGGACCTTTGAGGGAGATGTCTTCTCTGGCAATGGAAATAGCAATTCGAAAGATTCTGGTGAGAAATTGCTGCACTCATTTACACTGTTTTAGGCTAAGAGAAATCGCTTTGTGATCATTTGTTTCTAAAAGACATTAGGTTCAGTTTCAATTGGTAACCCATTTATTTTGGTAGCAGGCTAACATACCTTCGTAATAATATATTATTTCTTGATGCTTAGGCATAACAGAACCTTCGTAATCTTTGGATTTACACACACACACACAAATCGTGAGTAATATCTCGATTTCCTCTCTGTTCTTGATTATTAATGTCCTTTAGTTACTTTGATCAGTCTGGTTGAGTTTTTTACATAATAACTTGAACTTTCGCTTCTTTAAGTTACTGTTGATCAGAACATGAATTGGAAAAGTAGTTCTTGTTTTCCTGTTTCGAGATTTGGTACTTGTGCTTTAATCTGAAGTAACAGAGTGGTACCTATTTATTTGTCTAATTTTAGTTATGAACATGATTTTCTGTTTTCTCCTTCTATGAATTTTTTGAAATATTATATTTAGAGGTATTTTTTGCATTAGTATAGGAATGTTAGGCAATTATAAGTTTATATAACATGCCCAAAGAAATTGAATATTGTTGACAGAGTATATGAGATGGATTAATGGCATTACTGAAGTAGATGATCGCATATGTTTGTATTGATTTTCCGAAGTTGTCATCGAGAGAACTATGAATCATTCTATGCTGCACTCAGGTGCATTAGGAGTTAAGAGGGCGAGGAGTGCTAAAAGTCGCTGAGTTTAAAAAGTGTGAGTAAAAGAAGTGCTCGAGTTGAATTCACTCGTGATATGTTGGTAAAAGAATCCTTAATATTGATGACATGTCAAACCTCACTCAATTCCATCCAGATATCATTGAAGCTGATGCTTCTCTAGGAGACACATTTGTAAAAATAAATATTGATGACTTGAAAAGAGTGCAATTTGAGATACTCAGGGTATGTATGGAATCATTAGTGTTGATATTTTCATGCAGGAAAAGGGAAAAGGGAAATCGAGTCAGTGAATGCAAGATATTCACTTCCATGAAGTTCTTTATAATGCTTCATGGTAGTATATTGGCAGATGATGGTGAACTCTTGATTAAATTTGTGTTTTTGTTGTTGGCTTGTTGCAGAAGATAGGGTGGTGGTGTTGGTCATTGGTGGAGGTGGCAGGGAACATGCTCTTTGCTATGCATTGCAGCGGTCTCCATCTTGTGATGCAGTTTTTTGTGCCCCTGGTAATGCAGGGATTGCTCAGTCTGGATATGCCACCTGCATTTCAGACCTCGACATTTCTGATAGTGCAGCTGTGATCTCCTTTTGCCGCATGTGGGGAGTTGGACTTGTAGTAGTGGGTCCTGAAGCTCCTCTAGTTGCTGGTCTTGCAGACGACCTTGGCAACGCTGGGATTCCAACATTTGGCCCATCAGCAGAGGCTGCAGCACTCGAGGGCTCGAAGGACTTCATGAAAAAGTTGTGCGATAAATATGGCATTCCGACAGCAAAGGCATGATCTCTCTTCTTGTTCAGCGATTTTTATCATTATATCATCAGTTACTTTGCACATGTCATTCTGTTAGAGATGCAACCACTCTATATTTCTGTGGATGAAAGAATTCTCAACCTACTTTATATCATCAAGCTCGTCATGCTAAATTTGCTCCTGAACTGATGAGGATTTGTTGATTCCCCAATCTAGATAAAGTACAAAAGACTAATGTTTGTCAACTCTTTAATGTGACATAAATGAAATGGAAGGAGGATCACTTTGTCTTTGCTTCTCTTGTTCCAAATATTTATTCTCTTTAATGTTATGTCCTTGAACAAGAAACATCGATACATATTCTGTTTCCCTTTCAATGAGCGATTTTTGTTACCAATAGCCTTGACTTTCAGTGAGGCATGTAAATGAGGAGAAAGTGACCTTTTCTTTTTCTTTGTTTGCAGTATCAGACATTTACGAACCCTTCTGAAGCAAAACAATATGTCACAGAGCAGGGAGCTCCTATTGTTGTCAAGGCTGATGGCCTGGCTGCTGGGAAGGGTGTAGTTGTTGCCATGACCTTGGATGTGGCGCTTGAAGCTATAGACTCTATGCTAGTTGATGGTTCTTTTGGATCTGCTGGTTCACGAGTCATCATTGAAGAATTTCTCGAGGGTGAAGAAGCTTCTTTCTTTGCTTTGGTAGATGGTGAAACTGCCTTGCCTCTTGAATCTGCACAAGATCACAAAAGAGTTGGTGATGGTGACACTGGTCCAAATACGGGCGGTATGGGAGCATACTCCCCTGCACCAATATTGACAAAGGATCTTCAGGATGTAGTCATGGAAAAAATTATTCTTCCGACGGTAAAAGGGATGGCAGCCGAAGGCTGCAAATTTGTTGGTGTGTTGTATGCTGGGCTTATGATTGAGAAGAAAAGCGGGCTGCCTAAGCTCATAGAGTACAATGTACGTTTTGGTGATCCAGAATGCCAGGTCAGAAACTGTTAAATTCCTATATTATTAGCTCCAAACTCTTTCTACAGTTGCGTATTTGGACATACAAAATCAAAATTTATACCCGAGTATTGTGAATATTGTAGACATCTTAATGCCAAGTAACACTTATTGAGCTGCTAGTAGCAAAATATTAACTGTGTCTAGCCCAGGTTAAACTCTCCTGAAAATCGATCTCTGTCATTTCCTTATCCAAATATCATCTGTAGTCCCCTCATTTCTGTCACTACTGCTAAATTTTCTTTCTCATCTCTATAAACAGGTTCTTATGATGCGATTAGAATCCGATCTGGCACAGGTTCTGCTTGCAGCTTGTAGAGGAGATCTTGGCAGGGTCTCGCTTAGCTGGTCGCAGGAATCAGCCATGGTGGTTGTGATGGCAAATCAGGGTTATCCAGGGGACTATAAGAAGGGGACTGTTATTGGAAACCTTGAAGAGGCAGAATTGGTTGCTCCAATGGTTAAGATATTCCATGCAGGGACTGCTGTCGATGAAAATGGCAACTTCATTGCGACTGGAGGTCGAGTGCTCGGGATTACTGCAAAGGGGAAAACTATAGAAGAAGCAAGAGCAAGAGCCTATGACGCAGTCGAAGTGATCAACTGGCCTGAAGGGTTCTTCAGGCGAGATATCGGCTGGAGAGCTCTCACACTGGCAGTTATCTAGTTATCGGTGATCGGCGATGATCATCCTTCTTTTGTAAACATTGTTGAATAATCATGCTATGTGAAAGGGAGATGGATGGAAACATGATATGTGAAATACTAGTTTCAATCCTTATATATGAGAAATGAAATAATTGATGCTAACCATTTTGCCTAGAATTACTTATCATTGAACTGGTGAGGTTTGTCAATTCAAATTGTCTCAAACCAAGTAAGGCTTTAGGTAGTCTGCTCTCTGTAGCATAGAAAAGAACCAAGTGTTGATTAGATTCAGATGCATATTTCTCTTTTCTTTCGTGATATAGAAATAAACTTCTCGCCATCACTTATTATTTTATAAATCTATACTTATTTTGCGAAAATATGCATTTGTTGCTCTTAATCTTGGATTAATATTAGATAACTTTTGAACTATTTTAAAATTATTCATACAAGGGCAAAATAATATTTCTACATTTTAAGTTTATTTTGGAAGAAGCACAATGATTTGAATAATATAATCTTAATTACGAATTTTTTTTAAAGTTTTTAGGTTTTTATTATTTTCTTTCCCTAGAAACGTTATTGACCATCTAATCCAAACATTCCCATCAAATCAAAACCATCTCCACCGTCCATCACAACACCTCCCATTTCTTCCTCCCCAATTAAACCAAACCCCACCCATGACAGTCCTCTATTACAAAAAAGACCTCATCTCTTTCTAAAACCCGAAGCCCTCCTCATCTCGCGATCTCTCTCCTCGTCCTCCGTTAGGGTTTTAGTGGTTTATCGGAGAGATGAGCTTTAGGGGCGCGGGCGCTAGGGTTCCGAACCTCCCCGGCGGCGGGGCGGCGACGACGGCCGTGAAGCTGGCGGTCTTCGGTGGCGTCGCGCTCTACGGCGCCGCCAACAGCCTGTACAACGTCGAGGGAGGCCACCGGGCCATCGTCTTTAACCGACTCTATGGCATCAAGGACAAGGTTTCTTCAAATTGTTATTGTTGTCAGTTTGATGTGTTTTGCTGCTGATTTCGTTGATAGATTTGGTTAATATTTTATAGAAGAGATCGGCGAATATGGAATCGGTTTTGTTTCTTTTTTTTTTTTACATCATCTTCTTGTGAAGTTATATTTGGTTAATGAATGTAGGATGATGGAACACTATATGCGATGTCTTTTGATGCAGGGATTAGTGAGTAGTGTGTCTCTCTGTTCGAGAAGTCGATCGGCAAATGACACATAGACTTTTCTAATTTCGCTCTGTAATTTTGTTTATAGATGGCGTATGAGATGGTTGGACGAATGGAAGGTCTAGTTTTCTTAGAAAATGTGGAGTAATTAATTTATTTCTTGCTTGATTCCTTAGGTTTCTTTGTTGCTGGAAATATAAAAGGTTGTGGTAATTTTTTTATGTCATTGGTTCCGTGGATATGGAGTAGGTTCTCACTGAAATGTTATGGAGAATTTTATTTCTCATTTTCTTTAGAGCATGCGGAAAGAAACATAATTGTTGGATTTAATTTTTAGGTTCATGTATTTTGAATGGATCTTTTGTATGCAGGTTTATCCTGAAGGGACACATTTTGTGATACCATGGTTTGAGAGGCCTATTATCTATGATGTTCGTGCTCGACCTCATCTTGTGGAGAGTACCTCTGGTAGTCGTGATCTGCAGATGGTAAGCTACTTGATGAAATTGTCTTTTTTGTTGAAGTTTTAAATATAATTTATTTTGCTTGATCCATTGTCAAATTTTAGCCAAAATAACTATTAGTTGGAACTTCTGGATAATTGGTACATTGAGCAACATGTTGACATATAACACTTGGAGACCATTCTTTCATAATTATAGACATTAATTACAGGTGGACAAGTCATTCTACCTTTTCTCAAATTAATGTATCTGGTATTGTCATCTCAACTGTGTCTAATCTGAATACTTTCTCAGGTGAAGATTGGGCTTCGAGTTCTTACTCGTCCATCACAAAGCAGTCTTCCTACGATTTACCGTACACTTGGGGAAAACTACAATGAGAGGGTGCTGCCATCTATTATCCATGAAACATTGAAAGCTGTGGTAGCACAGTACAATGCTAGCCAGTTGATCACACAAAGAGAGGTATAAGATCCATCATAGAAAAATAAATTTTGGTAGATCAATGGTTCGATCAAGTTGGTCTATGTGCTAGAAGAATTAAAAATATGCAGTCCGTGGGGAAATGTTCTTGAAGACCTTGATCTTCTGCAGGCTGTAAGTCGAGAAATACGGAAGGTATTGACTGAGAGAGCTACAAACTTCCACCTTGTACTGGATGATGTCTCCATCACAACTTTGAGCTTTGGGAGGGAGTTCACCCATGCAATTGAAGCTAAGCAGGTGGCAGCACAGGACGCTGAAAGGGCAAAGTTTATTGTAGAAAAAGCTGAGCAAGATAAGAAAAGTGCTATTATCAGAGCACAGGTTAGCAGAACCTCAATTTTTCATTTGTTCTTTTTCATGTATACATATTAGATCAAGAAGCCATTTTATGATTTAATCCAGTGGATCATATTAATTGGTATATTGGCAATGAATGTTATGCTGACCATTATCCTTGATGGTTTGATTGTTTTTATATAAGCTATTAATCTTCCAGGGAATATGTTTTTATCAAGCAGAGGAGTTATGTTTAAGGCTTTAAGCTATCTAGTACTATTAATTTCACGTTTGACTTCTTACTGGTGAGTGGTGAAGGTATAAAAGTGGTACGAACCAACAAATTTAAATCCTTAAATGGCTAAAAGATAACAGAAGAAAATTGCATGGGATGGGAATGGGATACTTGTTACAAGGCATAGTCTAGAATTTGACTTCTTCTGTTATCATTGACAATTCACAATTGTAGTGCCTATTATGAAATTGTTATTGTACATAAATTCTCAAATTCAGCTCTCTTTTGCCCTTGATTGTCTGGATTAACAAAATCTAGATCAGTGACAGCTCTATTATTAACCAGTGCGGATCTCCTTCGGCATGTTTCTTATGGCAGTTTTCTTTTGAAGTAGGATTTACTGGCCTGCTTTATTTTGATATACTTAAGCAAATAGACTGGTTCCTGAACTCTGGTAGAAATATTAAGGATAGGACACTGCCAACTCGTTTGAAAGCCTGATTCATGTTCCATTGCTTTGAAATGTGAAATTGCGTATTCTTGCATGGACTGGTGTATCTTTTTGACAACTATTGGACTTGCTCCTACTTGCGATTGCATTCGACTGATGTTGAACTTCCATGAGTCATTTATCTTCACATTGAATGACTTTGAGTTTCTATTATGTGTCCCTGAATTCCTCATTGGAATCTTAATGCCTGGTTTATTCGATTTTGTACACAAATTTTGCCAAACTATCTCACTCACAACTTATCTTCATTTTCAGGGTGAGGCAAAGAGTGCTGAACTTATTGGTCAAGCAATTTCAAGTAATCCAGCATTTCTTGCTTTAAGACAAATTGAAGCTGCAAGGGAAGTAGCTCAGACCATCGCAAATTCCACCAACCGGGTGTACTTAAATTCAAAGGATTTGTTGCTGAACCTCAATGACTTGAAGGTTGATAACATAACCAGATTGAGGAAATGAGTGGAACTCCCATATACCTATTTTGAAGGGAACCACCGCTTTTCTGGATAATTTGATCAAATTCCTGTTTTCTACAGAGAAAAATAGGACAGTAGTTCTTTTTAATAATTTCACTGCGAGCTCACTTGAATATTTCCTTGAACTTGTCATGTGGATTTTGATTTTCCAAAGTATCAAGTGTTAACAGTGACTTTGTTACCAGTCATCTTCCACTGTATTTTTCATTACATTTGCAAGATGCTATCTTTTCCCTCTGCCACATTCCTTTATCAGACATGTCCCAGGTGTGATCTTGAACTGAGAAGTTGTCTTTTCTTGTAAAACAAATGCTTGAACTGAGAACATCAGGTTGATCCAAAGGTAGAAGGGGTTATAACTTTGTTTCTTCTTGTTGTCCAGTTAGTGGATTGCATGATCTTTACGAGGCATGACTATGTTAACAAGTAGGTTGCTTTTGAGTTCATTTTTCTTGTATCCTTTTTTCTTTCTGAACAGGAACTGGGAGGCAAAGATTTATTATTTGGTGGTAGCAAGCATTTAACAACTAACTCCTCATTAATCATAAAATTTTCAAGGCAACCGAGGAGAATTTAAACTAGTTGAAGGGCAACCCCCTTCTTTTTCATTCATTCATTTTTTTTCTTATTATTTATTGTTGATTTATTGTTCTCATACTTTTTGGAGATAAGAAGGTTTGCCCAGGATCCCTACTCAATAATTAATTTTTAGGAAAATTTATAAATAACATTCTACATATTTTCAGGGAATTTTGTTCTAATTATCATTCACACTATATGAAATAGTATCATTCGATCAAATCTACACGTCTTCTAATATCTCAAAAATACTCTAATGTTAGTTTAATGATAAATATAAAGACAAGAAGTGAGAGTGTTTTTAATAAATTTCACTAATCCATCTTCAAAAATCCCCAATTTATTGCCAAAATTAGTACCAAAACTGTTCGGGCTCTTATCGGGCCTAGCCCGTTAACAATCCGAGCTTCCTCATTGTTTATTCCCAATTCCCAAATTATATTTCGATTAGAAGATTAATTGGCAGGTAAAAATCTCGTGGAGCTCTATATCTGAGCAAGAATTACTTTCCAAAACCAATACTCTACCATTTCCAATCTTCGGGTTTTTTATTAGTTCTCCATTTCAGTAGAGAAATTTTGTAAATTTGATGGAGGAGTTAAAGATGGCGGTTGAAGGCGAAGCAACGGCGCCACCTCTGCCTCCTCCGCTGCCAAATCCCGCACCGGTGCCCGTGAGTCCGGAGACCGAGGTTGAGGCTTTCAAGCGTCGCATCGATGGCATCATCTTCAAGGCCGACGAGGTTTTTCTGATCTATTCTTTTGAAATCTCCGATACCCACATTTGCTACTAGGGTTTTAATCGAGTGAACAGCTACGATTCTATCTTCCTGCCTTCTTCTAGGGTTTTAATCAAAATAATAGCACAAGGTGTTGTCTTTCTGGTCACTCTGAATAAATTTGGAGTTTTTATGCAGCTGGAGAAGATGGTGAATGAGGTTGTACAGTTTTACGCGAGCAAGAAACAGGCAAACAATTCGAAGGGGAGCTCCGTGGCCAGAGAGAAGGATAAGGATAAGCTGGTTGGGGTTAGTAATAGTAACAGTGGTGTTGATAATAGTGGAGGCAAGAGTAATGACAAGATGCAGGCGGATGGGTGTCGAAATGTAGTTGGCTGCTCAAGGAGAATGCAAGAGCTCATGCGGCAGTTCGGCACTATTTTGCGTCAGGTTAGTAGGGATTCTCATTTGGTGTTCAAAAGCTTTAGAATAAGTTCCTTAAGAGTTGCCTCTGAGATTTGATATTGAATGGGGGATCTGGGTGTTACTATTTGATGAGGGGAGTTTTTCTTATATGTTCTAAAATTAGGATCATGAATCTTATGCTCTCTCATACTGTTATATTAGATATTGACTGATTTGATTATAAGATGGTTCATCTTTTAATATTCACATCTAATGGTATGCATATGCTTTTATGCGATTTAGGGCTCACCTCTTCTTACATTGAGAAATTTTTTTCACTTTAGATATTTTGATATCTGGAATTTAGATATTTTCTTGATAGTTGCACATATTAAAAATGTTTAATTGATGACAGTATGACACTAGTTCTCATGTATGGTCAGTTAGAATTACTACCCATATTACGTTATTTGCTCCATCATTTAACTTGTTTGAACAGCATAACACTACAATAGCAGCAACAGTCTACTTGGTTGGCACTTGGCAACATGAATAACTTTTTTTTCCTTTTTAGCCTTGTCTTGCTTATTGTTCTTATCCTCTTTTACTTTGCCTTTCTCATTTATTTTTAGTTAAGTTATTGTAACAAATGTACATTTTTCCAGATTACCAATCACAAGTGGGCTTGGCCATTTTTGGAGCCTGTAGATGTTAAAGGCCTTGGTCTTGATGATTATTATGAGGTAGTTCTGTTTTTTGTTTTTAATCTCCATTTCTAGCATTATTTTCTGATTATAAATATATCGTCTCTGGAAATTATGAAGCTGCTGAATTTGTTCGTATGTTTTAATGGTATTCACTTGAGCATATCATGCTATCCAAGTTGTAGCAGGTCCTTTGTATATTTCTACAAAGTTTATGAAAGAGTGAACTTATTCAACTCCTTGTCATTGTAGGTAAATATTGAAAAAATTCGCATTACGGTGGAATGAAGATACTTTAATTTTGTACCAGATCTGATAGTGGTCATTAATTAATTTACGTGATGTACAGAAAATAGAGTATAACATGTGCTCTTTGATTGATTCACATCTCAATGTTGGTGTATTCAGGTTATCAAAAAACCAATGGACTTCCATACTATCCAAACTCGGATGGAAGCCAAGGATGACACTAGATATAAGAACGTCCGAGAAATATATTCAGATGTGAGATTAGTTTTCACTAATGCAATGAAATACAATAAGGAGCGAAGTGATGTTCATGTAATGGCTAAAACATTGTTGGATAAGTTTGAAGAGAAGTGGCTTCAACTACTGCCCAAAGTTGTTGAAGAGGTAAGGCATAACTTGGTCATTGTTCTAATTTTTTCTTGAAGTGACAAAGATCCCCATAGTCTACTGTTCCTGAAGCCCTTGGAATCCTTC
Source organism: Typha latifolia (assembly GCF_019914945.1). Taxonomy (NCBI): domain Eukaryota; kingdom Viridiplantae; phylum Streptophyta; class Magnoliopsida; order Poales; family Typhaceae; genus Typha; species Typha latifolia. The sequence goes on from NC_133100.1 coordinate 7,592,158, forward strand.
TTATTTTCCTAGTAACTGAGATGCTAACTTTTAAAAAGTCACATCTTACATGCTATTTTCTTATTTAATTATTGACTGCTTTCTTTTGTCAGGAAACAAGAAAAAAGGAGGATGAAGCACAAGAACTTGTCAATACACACATTGCCCAAGAGGCAGCTATTGCAAGATTGGCAAGAGATACTGATAATGAGGTGGATATATTTCTTGGAGCAATTTTAGGTTTAAAGTTCTAGTATTTTCTTCTATCCTTTATGTAGCTATTTATTTTTCTCCAACATAGTTATAACGTTCTTAATCTGTCATCATCTAATCATCATTTTTTGGGAAGGGAGTAGTGTCTCTTTTCACAAAGTTGATAATTATCTTATAAGTTTTTTTCCTTCCTGTTTTTCAGCTCAATGAGCTAAGTTTGCATTTGGAGGATATTCGGAAAGTGGTGGTTCAAAGATGCAGGTATTTCTTATAGTTGCTAAGTTTCACTTATTTAGTTCTGATTCTTTTTTCTAGTATAGAAACATTGATCTGTTCATATCTGATTCTTTTAAATAGAAATTCTACTTTCGTGGTGGCTCAGAAAAAGAATGGTGTTAATTTGTTTCAGAAATAGAATTATATTAGTGGTTCAGAATATTATTACATGTTGCTTGAAATACACAAAGGACTAAGGCTTACAAAGCATGTTTTTTATGCTAAGGAAAATCACATGTAGCCTAATAGAGAAATAGGACCCTGATCTGCAACATGCAAACACCTGTACTTAAAGCTGGTACAGCGGCCTGTAGGTGATTCAGATTTGGAAGTTTCTAAAGCTTTCTAATTACTTTTTGATGTTTCTGTTATCCTGCATTATTTTCATCATTTTATACGCTTATTTGTCATAATGCCGGTAAAGTTAGAGGTCAATTAGTCTTCCTCTATCTATGTTCTTTCAATAGTTGAACCTCTTAAAACTTCAGAGCAGCAACTGATGAGCTGAAGTAATGGCTGTATACATTGTCATTTCGTTCTCTTACTGGCTTGGTATATCTAACATCATGGAAATGGTATCAGTAGAAGCATGCTAACTTTTGAAATTCTTTACAAGGAAAATGTCCACAGATGAGAAAAGAAAACTTGGTGTGGGTCTGAGCAACTTATCTCCTGAAAATCTTAATAAGGCACTAGAGATTATTGCTCAGGACAATCCAACCTTTCAATCTACAGCGGAAGAGGTGGACCTTGATATGGATGCACAGGTAATTTATCTACTGGTGTTACAGTATATTTCTTTCTGTTCACTTGGAGTGCCATCAAATGTAGATATCTGTTTGCAATGAGAGACATGCATTGCTTTGTAAGAGTCAATATAATTTTATTTTCTGGGAAAGAAAAGAGCTACTAAATCAAAAATTTAATAATAAAGGTGAAGTACAGCTTATTGCATTGCCCTATGGTCTTGATGTTTCTAAAGCAAACTACTTGTTGAGCAATCTTATGATTTAATAGTTAATATTTGGGGTTTTGGGGCAATATTTGCATTTCTTTATAAATTTGAAGGGATCATACACTGGAAAGAGAATTCCTATCATATTGTTTATATTTCTTCTTGTATAGGTTACCACTGATTTGTTATTGTATTTCCACATGTTTTCTTGTAGAGTGAAAGCACCTTATGGAGGCTTAAGTTCTTTGTGAAGGAGGCATTGGAACTGCAAGCTAAGAACAATGCTAGCAAAGGCGATGACAACTCAAAGCGGAAGAAAGAGATATGTGATGCTCTTGCAAAGACGGCGAAAAAACGAAACAAAAGGCTATCTTCATGATGTACCTTTTGTGTCCATTGGTCCATGCTTCAAATCCATATCTATGGGGTTTTCTTTTTCCAGCTTGCCAAAGTTCTCATTGGTGGGTTTGTTGTAATGAAAACATGATGCTTGTAAGTTGTAACTTGTGAATACCTGCTCATTTTGTTGTAATAATTTCATGTCAATGATAAGGTTTTAGATTAGAAGATGCAATTAGCCATCTCGAGCATTATAAGCCATATGATGTGTAAGATTCTGATAGATGAATGTATTCTACTATCAAAGGTGCAAACAGCATCATTTACTGTGAATCAAGTTAAAAAGGATAAAATAAGAACCTTGAACCAAGCCTTTCAGATTGTTTCCATTCTAGTTCAAGTAGTGATTCATTAAAGATATTTTTATATATATATATATATTTGCAGATATAAACTTAATTGTGAGGTCCCTATTTTATGGCCAATTGCTAATAGTAGGTGTCTTCTATGATGGAGCTTGCTAATTTATAGCCAATTCCATTACAAGCTTTTGGGCTCCTCCACCAAATCATTATCTAGAGGGACACTTACATTTCACGCCCAATATTTTAATGAATTTATGGTTCGCAAACTATTATTTATCGGTATTTAGTCGAAAAAAATATTTTCCCACTGATATCTTTTTGTTAGCCATAGTTAATGTATGCTCTATTTTTTGAGAATAAAATCCAGGACTAGGGCTTGAAATCCAGATGCAAAAGGATATAGGAGCTATGCCTTTATCTTTTGCTTGATAGATTTGTTGTGAAAGAATATCCCACTATGAGTGCATCTTTGCAAATGGTGGACCATATATGATTTATCTTTGTCCACACTTGTCATACCACACAACATTGTACTCTTCTCCTGTTCCTCTAGAAGAATGGCAAATCGATGCATTGTTGATAGACACTTATCACTATTGAAAGAAACACCAAAGAAGCACTCCAACAAGCTAGTGCCCATATGGAATGGCCAAACAAAGACATCAACATTGGCAAGGAATCTCATGTGGTGAGTGCATCATTATTGCTTCATTCAATGCACTTCTTCTCATTCCTTAGAATGTGACAAATTTTGTTGTCCATTATAATCTCATTCATATTAAGTAGAATTACTTTATAAAATATTGTATGCTATTTTTCATTCCAATTTGGGTGGTTGGTGGTACTCCTATAATTGAATATATATATATATATATATATATATCTTTCAAAACCAATTATATTAGCATCAATACCATTTAATAGGCAAAAAGATGGACACAACTAAGAGAAGAGTATGCAAAAAAAAAAAAACATAAGGGTACTTTTTTTTACATTTAAATGGATGGAAATCTAAAGCTATTCTCCATGTATACCATTAGCTTCTTGAACTGCCCTAATGTTCAGAGGGGGTGTTTACATCACTATATATCTTCTATAATAGCAAGTAGTAAGGTTGTATAAATATCAACATAATAAAAATCCAATTGCCTAAAGTATTCTTTAAAAAAAAAAAATTGTGCTTAATTTTACTCATTAAAAGGTTAGAAGATTCCATGGGGACCATTGAGGATTGTGTTGTCTCTCTTCTTTGTCTCACCAAAGGAATAATAAGCTTTTAAAACACTAGTTTTATATGGTGATCTCATCACCCTTAACACAAAGGGCCACATAACAACAAGCTCTTTTTTATCCCACCAACTTTTTTTTTTCTTTTTTGTAAAAGAAAATTTTCATTGGTTGCCAAATGCAATTTTTTTATGTTTATATGAGTTAAATAGACATAGTTTCCTAATTATGTGAGATAGTCAATTTTTAAATCATATTACAAACTCGCTTTACTCGTCTTATTTATTTATTTTTCATCGACCGGTAAATATTGAATTAATTCTATATGGGTTTCTTTATAATTTTTTTGTTATTCTTGCTGGGTATTATCTACTGAAAAATACATAAATTTATCAAATTCCTAGGTCTCATCATCCAGAGAAATATTTCAAATGCATGTATTATTCTAATACCAAATTAAAGGGTTCTCATCTACTACTACTAGTGGAGAGAATAATTTGGTCTATTTTGCTAGTGGTGTATATACTTGAGGAGTTGAACAAAATTATCAGTGGATTCAAGAGAGTGTGACATTGATTGGACGGTCGTGATTCATTTGGCGGTGGGATTAGACTCAAAATATAAAACAAAAAAAATATATATTTCATGTTGATGATTTCATGACTTGCCTGCTTTGTTCATAGGATACAACAATTGGAGCATCATCACCTTTGTCTCCATGGACAAAGTTAGTGGTATTTAACACGTTACAAGGAAGTAGTGCACATCATTGTAATTAAACTTGCCAGCCTTCCTTGTTCTATATTCATACATTCAATTAGGATTTCAATTTAGACATGGATTAGATAAAATCGTAAAGTGATCGAAGTTATTTTTCTAGATAGATCATGCATTTGTAGGTTATTCATAAATGATGGGGATTCAGTACTGGCTAACTTATTTTAATCAGGTTGAATGTATCATCAGATGTGCATCAACGCAATGCACCTATTTTTTTTGACTCAAAAAACTAACTATAATGAGTCAAATTGACTACATGCCCACTACTCGCAATCCTACCACTGCAATTGTTAGAGTGACGGGCATAAAGTGGTCCAATTTGATCAAACCCTTTCTAAAAAGAGAGGAGAGGGGATAGGATCTATAAGCACTAACCCTATCTGAACACTATATAGTTTTCCTATTCATTCAAGACTGGAAATTATTTGAATCCAATCAGCTACTAGCTAAGGTGGAGATTGATTCTCAAATTAAGTAATTGGTGTCTTTAGAAACCAATAAGAATACAAAAAAATCTAACCTAATTTTTATTCACATTCTATTTTCTTTTCTTCTTCTTTTTTGGGTTGGAAGATTTAAAGGATAGAAGGAGATGACAGTGAGAGGTGTCACAAAACTTTATTAGTTAGCTTGCCGCCCTAGAATTAAGATCATGTCTCCCATTTTGGATCTTTTGGAAGATCCCAAAGATCTCAATTAATTGGGATCTGATAGACCCTTTTGCTTTCTTTATTTCTTTGTTGCTTCTCTTCATTTATCTCCTAACTAATGCCCTGCATCTTCTATCATTGTTTCCTTTTGGAACATCACCATACTGGGCTGGGTACCATATAAATATTTATAAGAAAATTTGTATTTAACCCCTTGTCTTTTAACTAATCTATGGTTTACACCCTCTAATTTTAGAAGATACCTTTGCTAGTAATATTTTTAGTTTAGTTAATGGAATATTTTCTCCGCATATTTGTTAAGGCATAAGACTTAATTTGTAAATAGTTAAAATATAGATTGTAAACTGCGAATTCATTAAAAGGCAGGGTGCTAAATATAAATTTCCCATTTATATAATGGTCTTAGCTTTGGATGATCTCTGATAGAGTAGAGGAACACCCCAAGTGTTCACGTGACGAAAAGGGGCAAAATATTTTAGGCTAATTGCAGTTTTGCCCCTGCATATGTTGCACTGTTGAAGAAATATAAGCATGTTTTTCCTTTTCTTTTTAATTTTAGGCTCCGTTAGCCACTCAAATTAAATATATATACTAACTGCTTCCGATTGACTAAATATATATTAATTATTTATGAGCCCGAAGGCTAGATATAGATTAGACGAAGGGCTAAAGCTAATATAGTAAGCTGTCTAATTTAGTGTTTCAAACCATGTGTTACCGAGTCATCAACAAAGTCGAGCCATTGAACTAAACTACGAAACAATTTCTCCATATTATTATTTGGGGTTGGAGTCGAACCTATGACCACCATAAAAAAAAAATAGTAATATATAGTTTTCAAACTCATCCACCATCGCGTTATCTCATCACCGTAACATGTAGCTTTCCGGATCAGGGGCATTTCGGTACTTTCACCCCAACAACGGCCCTTAAAATGGATTTATACAAATTAATCCCTCTCCGTTGTTTTCTAATCCCCTTCCCTCCCACTTCCTCCTCCTCTTCTTCTCCTTCTCCTTCTCCTTCTCCTTCTCCTCGAGCGAAGATGGGTTAGGAATAAATCTTCCCTCGCTGCACGGTTTTTGATGCACGCAGTTGAGCGCGTTAATTGGGGGGGCGTGATTTTAGAGGTAAACATTTATGCAATCCGCACCCTTCATTTCTACATAATTTCTTACGCTTTCTCCTTTCCCAGCGAGCGGAGTGTTGCGGAACTTATTCGGGTTTTTATACCTCGGATAAGTTCCGACTATCCGAGGGGATCATGCGGCCGGA